>NC_133672.1:12500-1212500 GCF_048934315.1 Petromyzon marinus
GCCACCAGCGTGCCATCAGCACCAGCACCAGCGCGTGCCAACAGCGTGCCACCAGCGTGCTACAGCGCGCAACTTCGCGTCACCAGCGCTGAGCGGGCAGCGGCCCCGCACTCAACACCCATCGGCACGACGACGGCGAGCGTCGTGCTGACTCATCCAGCCAGCGGTGGACAGAAACTGTGACAAAGCCGTTCGTATGCCCCCCCCTCCCCCACACTCTCCCCCTCACTCCCCCACCGCGCCGCAACACACAGGAAACACATTTAGGACACATGAGATGCTAACCTCGGTGTCTGCTTTACGCAAAGAATTGAACCAGTGATAAAGAAGACACACGATACGCATATAGGGATAATCAAGAAGGGTTGCCACTCCAAGGTGGTGCATTAAAAATCAATTCATAACGAAAAACACTGCTGTCACTGAGTTGCATAATAACCAATCGTCCTACTGTTAACAACGTGATAAGAATTGACTTGAAGGTCTATGATTGGATGTGGTACTGTGTGGGCAATGTTTAAACACAAATTTGCATATGATAAAGTTAAGGTTTTTGATAGAATAGTTTGCATGTTTTAATCTCTATCTCAACAACCGATCGATTGCATTACGCGTCGGGAATTAACCACAGGTGCCGTTACCAAAGTGAAACAACGCAATCATGATGGTATCATGTTAGCGCTGTGTTGAAATTCCAAGACCGAGAGTTTTCATATTATCCAAAAATTAAAGTTTAGCTAGAAAATAAAATTGATTAAAGCAGAAGGTTTGTGTGTGATTCTTCCTGAAATTCTGCATAAAATTGTTCTGCGAATGAGATTATGAACCTTGAGGGGACCTATCATAAGCACACTATCACTAACACTAATCCATAACACAGAATCAATGAACGTTAAATCGAAGATAATCGTATCCTTATTGATAATACGGAGTCAAATAACAGAGCCGAGTGACTCTCATTCACGCTCACAATACCTGCACAACTGCATACGATTGCGTTGTTCCAATTCATAACCAAACCTCGTCACCGAGGCTGGACCTAATTATCATAACGACCTGCATTATCATAACCATGCCCACTCGCATAAATTAATACGATTATATCTCGAATCAGCATAATTTAGGTGCATAATTACACTAATTAACATAAATTTCAAATTTCATTAAATTTTTATTATTTTCATAAAAATTTCATAACCTATATATACAACACCCTAAACCCTAACCCCAAACCTCTAACCCTTAACCCTAACCCCCACCCTTAACCCTAAACCCTACCCTTAACCCTAACCCCAACCCCTAACACCTAAACCCTAACCCCTAAACCTAAACCCTAAACCTATACCCTAACCCCTAAACGTAACCCCTAACCCTCTAACCCTAACCCTCGAACCCTATAACCCTCACCCCTAAACCCTACACCTAAATCCTAACCCCTAACCCTTATCCCTAACCCTAACCCCAACCCCTAAACCCTAACCCTTAACCCCTAACCCTAACACCTAACACTAACCCTAAACTCTAACCCCTAATCCCTAACCCTTATCCCTAACCCTAAACCCCTAAACCCTTAACCTTAACCCCTAACCCCTAACCCCTAAACCGAACCCTAACCCTACCTGCTATGATTACAGCAGTGCATACCGACTGTGGTGGTGGTGGTACCTATGATTACAGCAGTGCATACTGACTGTGGTGGTACCTGCTATGATTGCAGCAGTGCATACTATGGTGGGACCTGTTATGATTGCAGCAGTGCATACGTGGTGGTACCTGCTATGACTAAAGCAGTGCATAGCTACTTTTGGTAGGACATGCTTTCCCTAGAGCAGTGCATACTGGCTGTGGTGGTACCTGCTATCACTACAACAGTGCATAGCTACTTTTGGTGGGACATGCTTTCCCTAGACCAGTGCATATGCACTGTGGTGGTACCTGCAATCACTACAGCAGTGCATACTGTGGTGGTACGTGCCATCATTACAGCAGTGCAAACTGACTGGTGATACCTGCTATGATTACAGCAGTGGACACTGTGGTGGAACCTGCTTTCACTACAGCAGTGCATACTGTGTGGGTACGTGCTATCATTACAGCAGTGCGTACTAACTGGTGATACCTGCTATGATTACAGCAGTGGATACTGACTGTGGTGGTATCCGTCTGACTACAGCTGTGCATACTGTGGTGGTACCTTCTATTACAGCAGTGCATACTGACTGTGGTCGTACCTGCTATGAATACAGCAGTACATATTGTGGTGGTACCTGCTATCACTACAGCATTGCATACTGCTGTGGTGGTACCTGCTTTGATAACAGCAGTGCATGTTGTGGTTGTACCTGTTATCACGACAGCATTGCATGCTGACTGTGGTGGTATCTGCTATGACTACAGCATTGCATGCTGACTGTGGTGGTATCCTGCTATGACTACAGCATTGCATGCTGACTGTGGTGGTATCCTGCTATGACTGCAGCATTGCATGCTGACTGTGGTGGTATCCTGCTATGACTGCAGCATTGCATGCTGACTGTGGTGGTATCCTGCTATGACTACAGCAGTGCATGCTGACTGTGGTGGTACCTGCTATGATTACAGCAGTGGATACTGTGGTTGAACCTGCTTTCACTACAGCAGTGCATACTGTGGTGGTAGTGCTATCATTACAGCAGTGCGTACTGACTGGTGATACCTGCTATGATTCCAGCAGTGCATACTGACTGTGGTGGTACCTGCTTTCACTACAGCAGTGGAAATTGCAGTGGTGGTACGTGCTATCATTACAGCAGTGCATACTGACTGGTGATAGCTGCTATAATTACAGCAGTGGATACTGACTGTGGTGGTATCCTATGACTACAGCTGTGCATACTGACTGTGGTGGTACCTGCTATTACAGCAGTGCTTACTGACTGTGGTGGTACCTGCTATGATTATAGCAGTGCATACTGTGGTGGTACCTGCTATCACTACAGCAGTGTATACCGACTGTGGTGGTACCTGCTATTACGACAGCAGTGTATACCGACTGCGGTGGCACCTATCTCGACAGCAGTGTATACCGACTGTGGTGGTACCTGCTATGATTACAGCAGTGCATACTGCTGTTGTAGTACCTGCTATGATTACAGCAGTGAAAACTGATTGTGGTAGTACCTGCTATGATTACAGCAGTGCATACTGACTGTGGTGGTAGCTACTATGATTGCAGTAGTGCATACTGGTGTGGTGGTACCTGCTATGATTACAGCAGTGCATACTGCTGTGGTAACTGCTATGATTACAGCAGTGCATACTGTTGTGGTGGTACCTACTATGACTACAGCAGTGTATACCGACGTGGTGGTACCTGCTATGACAGCAGTGTATACCGACTGTGGTGGTACCTATGATCACAGCAGTGCATACTGACAGTGGTGGTACCTGCTATGATTACAGCAGTGATTATACGCTGAGTCACTCAGACATCATACACTGACTCACTCACAATACGCTGAGTCACTCACACACCACTCACTCGTGCCGCCATTTTGTTTTTTTTATTAGCGGCGAGCGCAAGTGTAAAAAAATATAAACTAATAATAATAAACTTACGTGACCTGTAACTATGTCGAGATGCACACAAATAAAGCCGAATAAAGATAATATCACTGACCAACCCGCGCACAGAGGGGGAAAGTGTGAATAAGGCGTATGCCTCAAAAGTACCCAAAAGCTATAATTCCCCTCAAACTTAGCTTGTGTCAAAGACATATTTAGAAATGTAGCAATTTTCAATAATAAGTGGTGTGCATTTGTGTCATCCCTTCACATAAAGGCCTGGTTACAAAAGCAAAGTTTGTGGGGAATAAGAAATTTTCCATAAATAGTAGGCTTAAGCAAATAAAAAAATAACACTTACTACCCAGGGGGAAAAAAGTGTTACATTGTGCATATGTACGATCATCAAACATTGCTCAACCTCTATCATCTGACCTAATAATTTAGAGTAATACAAATTATTAAACAGTAATATCTATTTAACGGAGCCGTGAATAAGCGCGACTCACCTTGTAGCGTGCCCACGGGAATGAAAATCCGCCCTCCCCCTCCACCGACGCCGCGTGTGCCAGGGGCAACCCTCGGTCAGCGTTTCGCGCAAGCGCAAATGTGTGCTGTCGTGCGCTGAGCGGTGTGAATAAATAAATAAAGATAAATCGCACTAAATCGTGAATTAAACTACCTTAAAGTTTAGGGATGGGAAAACGGAATAGCCTATGCCAAGCAGGGGGCTTATTCCGTGCAGCCGGGCAAATTTTTTTTCTACGCGAACCCCGCGGTTAGAGAGCCAAATCCCTCGCAAGCGAGCGTCGTCGCTTCAAGACCATTCTGAAGTAATCTACAACCTTCGATTCCTTTGCGCGATTGAAAGAATCGATTCTTGGCGCACTCGGATTTTATTTTAAAGGGATTTTAATTAAAATGAATGAGTTATCTTTGCATTTGTATGTTATGTTTTAAAGTTTTCAGACGTTTTAAAATATATAATTTGCGGCTAGTAGCAGTATATATGGACTATATAGCACGAAGTACTCACCTGACAGATTGCCGTGACGAGGCCTAGTCCCGTGCAAAGCCTCCGGCCTCGCCTAGATTGCCCGGGCGGCCGAGGCTGTGGGCTGGGCCGCTACCCCCCCCCCCCCCGCGCTACAAAAATGCTATTTAATGGCTATAATTTTTGTATTTACCGACCCTATAATAGTAAGTGCACACATTGGGGTGGAGGGGGAGAGAAGAGGACGTAGCACTTTCATGAATTTACCTCAGCGTTGCGTGCACATTTTTTACATTTTGAATGAGCAATGGCGTGACCCCTGCGGCGACGGCGTCTGTGCGTTGCCAGGGGCAACAACTGTCGTCGGCGTTTCGCGCATGCGCAGCAGCGAGCAGGTCGGCAATAGCAATAAAGATTAATCGCACCAAAACGTTGATTAAACCACTTTAAAGGTGACGGACGGCAAAACGGAATAGCCTATGCCAAGCAGGGGGCACGGGGCGTGCCGCCCGGCAAAAAAAATGCCACGCAAACCCCGCGGTCCGAGAGCCAAATCCTTCGCAAGCACGCACGCGCGGAGACGTTTATATATAAGGGTTGTTTATTTATTTATTTTGTCGATTTTTCACGCAAGAAAGAACATATTTCTTATATTCCCCAATTTGTATTTTATATTTATCATCGTATGACTAAAACAATGGAGAAATTAACTTCTCATTGAAAAATCACACGATAGAAATTTGGCCAATTATGGCTCAAAACGAGATTAGTTTGTCGATATTTTACGAGACTGTCTAGTCTTCATCAAGTGAAGGGACGAGACTGTCTAGTCTCGTCCCTTCACCTGATGAAGGCCGCTTGTGTTGTGGCCGAAACGTCGTGATTTTTGTTATTTTATTTTCACCTACGTGACTTTACCCAATAGAACCAAAGAGTATGGATCCTAGCAGTCACGAAAGCTTTATATCTAGAAGTGTCCATGTTGGTTAATAAACACAAGATCCAGGTCCGATTCAACACATTACATAAAATCCGTGATCTGGTTCCGTCTGTAAAATATGTGATTCCGGACATACAGTACCCTGGTGTCTACAAACTAAGTTGCCTCTGTGGTAGTAGTTACATTGGAGAAACCAAACGCCATGTTTCGGACCGCTTTCTTGAACATAAAGCAGACCTTAAACACGGTAGGACCAACACCTCGGCCGTGGCAGATCATTGTTAACAGGTCCTTGCAGGGTGGGCTGGTAGGAACATTGGAATTTTTTTTTTACACCCAACAGCACGAGATTTCACTTCGTTAAAGTATTGAAAGGGGACGGACAGACGGACGGACGCATTAATCTATTGCAGGCTGGTACACTCAGTTTACAACTTCGTTCCTACCAGTATAATTCAGTAGGCTCACATGACATTGACTTCTCCAAGACAAAGGTTCTTTGTAAGCCATCTGGCTATCATGAGAGATTCGTTCATGAGGCTATCCACATATACAAGCACAGAGACAATTTCAACCGAGAAGATGGATTCTCGCTTAGCAATCATTGGAAGGATTTGATAAACCATTTCAGGTCTTAATTGATTGTTCACGCTTAGTGGCTTTCAGACAGCATACATACATTTTTCGTCTCCCCCCTCCTCTTTTCAGAACATAGATGGACTCGTCCTTCTAAATAAACTGCCAAATCGCTGCGCGTGGCGCTGACAGTTTTTTTTTATAAATAAATACACCGTTTAAAAATAAATATATGCAAACCGACACACCTGATGACGACCGTTTGTGTTATGATCGAAACGTCGTGAGAATTTTTATTGTTTTATATATTTTTTATTATTTTATTGTTTCCCTTCAACGTGACTTTACCGAAAGAGCTAAGAATATGAATTACTGCAGTCACGAAAGCTTTAAATCAAAAGTTGGTTAAGTTGTTGAGCGAGTGCCCATGTTGGTTAAGTTATTTAGCGGGCGAGGTCTCCTCCCTGGGTCCAAGTCCCATTCCTACCGCCACCACCAGATGTCGCGGGATGAGGCCACGCAACGACTCTGCCACTTGGTGCGGAAGGTCATCCCCGAAACGTTGCCTGTGTGCGTTTTTTAAAGAGTTATGGTTAATGACGAACGTGTGGAGTTTGTTTGATGTTGACGGTAACTGCGTTCGTGTACCGCTGCCAAAGGCAGCTTTACCCAATAATCTGCAGACATAGATTCGTCCACGAGAGGGCGCCGCGTATCCGTGCATTGCAGTGATATTTGCACGACCAGGATCGAGCCTATTCGTGGAGTACAGTACTGAACCGAGGTTCCATATCTAACAGAGTGGGTCCCTGCCAATAACATCTGGCAGTTCACCAGTGTTGGTTCAAGCGAGCCTGTACAGTACTGTGTACTGGTAACAATACTCTATTGTAGTTATAGCAAGCGAGCGTGACTGCTGATGAGACACTGAGTGTCCGAAGCCTGTCAGGGAATGCCTTGTGTTAAATCAATGCCACTGATGAGATGCACTCTCAGAAGGTCGTGCCGCTGACTAGATGAGTCGAGACAGTGTTTATGTGGAGACTTGTTCTGCTCGGTTACGGTATTTTGTTCCTTGCAAGGCAGCAGCTGTAGTTGTGCGTTTGTCCACAAGAGGGCATTATATGACTTGTGTCGATCAAAAAATGCGCCGATAGCTACATGAACCCGATTATAGCCCGAACCAGATGCGCGCAACTACCAATTTCAACGGGGCTGTGCAAGCTACGACTCTGGGCCCCCCTCCTGTCTCCGGCCTCACTTTTTAACAATACGGATTTTTTTAACCCATATACAAAATATGTAGGTGATAACGACATATATTATTTTAGTTCAACCGTATATTGGGTTTAGAGGAAGACAGTCTCACAGTGACAGTATGAAAACTAATTAAAGGTACAATACTCACAATTAAGCTATTATGCGTTTTTCGTTCATGCCGGCCAATAGATCTAGGATTTCCTCAAATGAGGTGGATCGCCCAACTTTATGCTCGTTTGATACGATGGGCAGATGCGTTAATCGGGTTTGGAAAATGGTAGATCGCAGATATAATAAATAATATATACTTTTAATATGTTTTGTTAACATGTGTTACTTTATCTGTTTATTCGGGGCCCCCTTGGGCCAACTGGGCTGCGACAGTGAGGGGAAAAAGTATTTGATCCCCTGCTGATTTTGTACATTTTCCCACTCACAAAGAAATTATCAGTCTATAATTTTAATGGTATGTTTATTTGAACAATGAGAGACAGAATAACAAAAAAATCCAGAAAAACGCATGTCAAAAATTGTATAAATTGATTTGCATTTTAATGAGGGAAATAAGTATTTGAGCCCTCTGCAAAACATGACTCAGTACTTGGTGGCAAAACCCTTGTTGGCAATCACAGAGGTCAGACGTTTCTTGTAGTTGGCCACCAGGTTTGCACACATCTCAGGAGGGATTTTGTCCCACTCCTCTTTGCAGATCGTCTCCAAGTCATTAAGGTTTCGAGGCTGACGTTTGGCAACTCGAACCTTCAGCTCCCTCCACAGATTTTATATGGGATTAAGGTCTGGAGACTGGCTAGGCCACTCCAGGACTTTAATGTGCTTCTTCTTGAGCCACTTCTTTGTTGCCTTGGCCGTGTGTTTTGGGTCATTGTCATGCTGGAATACCCATCCACGACCCATTTTCAATGCCCTGGCTGAGGGAAGGAGGTTCTCACCAAGATTTGACGGTACATGGCCCCGTCCATCGTCCCTTTGATGCAGTGAATTTGTCCTGTCCCCTTAGCAGAAAAACACCCCCAAAGTATAATGTTTCCACCTCCATGTTTGACGGTGGGGATGGTGTTCTTGAGGTCATAGGCAGCATTCCTCCTCCAAACACGGCGAGTTGAGTTGATGCCAAAGAGCTCCATTTTGGTCTCATCTGACCACAACACTTTCACCCAGTTGTCCTCTGAATCATTCAGATGTTCATGGGCAAACTTCAGACGGGCATGTATATGTGCTTTCTTGAGCAGGGGGACCTTGCGGGCGCTGCAGAATTTCAGTCCTTCACGGTGTAGTGTGTTACCAATTGTTTTCTTGGTGACTATGGTCCCAGCTGCCTTGAGATCATTGACAAGATCATCCCGTGTAGTTCTGGGCTGATTCCTCACCGTTCTCATGATCATTGCAACTCCACGAGGTGAGATTTTCCATGGAGCCCCAGGCCGAGGGAGATTGACAGTTCTTTTGTGTTTCTTCCATTTGCGAATAATCGCACCAACTGTTGTCACCTTCTCACCAAGCTGCTTGGCAATGGTCTTGTAGCCCATTCCAGCTTTGTGTAGGTCTACAATCTTGTCCCTGACATCCTTGGAGAGCTCTTTGGTCTTGGCAATGGTGAAGAGTTTGGAATCTGATTGATTGATTGCTTCTGTGGACAGGTGTCTTTTATACAGGTAACAAGCTGAGATTAGAAGCACTCCCTTTAAGAGTGTGCTCCTAATTTCAGCTCGTTACCTGTATAAAAGACACCTGGGAGCCAGACATCTTTCTGATTGAGAGAGGGTCAAATACTTATTTCCCTCATTAAAATGCAAATCAATTTATAACATTTTTGACATGCGTTTTTCTGGATTTTTGTTGTTGTTATTCTGTCTCTCACTGTTCAAATAAACCTACCATTAAAATTATAGACTGACCATTTCTTTGTCAGTGGGCAAACGTACAAAATCAGCAGGGGATCAAATACTTTTTTCCCTCACTGTATACGTCGCGTATGCTGCATACCCACTTGCATTCATTATGGAATTCTGTTTTTTTCTAATCCTGGTTGCTGTTGTCCATCATCCAGGATCTACACCTCGACCATTTAGGCCCTCCATCATACACGACCTACTGCAGCTCTTTAAATAAGTACCTTGAGTTAACAGAGGCGTGTCTTTGTGTCTGAGGCTGCCGAGTCGGAGTGGGATGGCCCGTTCGTCTGGAGGCTGCGGGAGGAGATATCGGCTGAACTGCAAGCGCTGGGCGAGACTGGGGCAATTTTGTGGACTGGGCGTCTGGCCGTGTATGCCGGGGCCCTGGGCGAGGCATGTTGGAGGGCCTGTGGTAGGGTCGTGGTCACTTGGGAGTGTCCAACAATCCACCCCCACAAATGGTCAAATACTTAAAGAGATTTTTCTACGAAATACTAATATTGGTAAAGATCGTCTTTCCACTGATGTACAAATTGTATTATGATAATAGGGTTTTCCCCTTTTTTCTGGCAACAAAACAGGCGTTCAGATGTTAAAACACCAAACTGAAACCTTTGACAAGGAATCAAGTCTGCATTAACCACAATGCTTGTGATCAGAATGCAAACAAAAAACATACTCTTATAATGCTCTTTGGTTCTTTCGGTAAAGTCACGTCGGTAGAAAAATGAAATAAAAAATAATATATCACGACGTTTTGATCGCAACACAAGCGGTCGTCCTCAGGCGGAAAAAACAAGGTTAAAAAACCCGCCACTTTTTTAAAAATTTCTTGCTGTGGTTTTCACACCTGATGATGATTGCTTGTGTTGCAGTCGAAACGTCGTGAGAATTGTATTGTTTTATATTATTATTTTATTGTTTCCCTTCTACGTGACTTTACCGAAAGAACCAAGAATATAGGTATTAAGATGTTCTAACACCAAATAGAAACATTTTTGCAAGAAATCAAGTCTGCATTAACCAGACGGACTTGTGGTGAACATGCAAACAAACATGCTCTGATAATATATGCATTGTCCTTGAAACTGTTTGGTCCACACTAGAGACAGCTTTCTTTTGAGCCTCGTCTCAAACGATGTTAGACCAGAGGACGCCAAAATGCGTAGAAATTGTATTGTCCATTTATTACCTCCAACATTGAAGCAACTAATTCCTCATTATGATTTATCATCACCATGGCAATTTTGGGTGATGGATGTTTCAGGATCTGAGAGGTCTTGGACAGCAATGGCTTGGGAAATGTTTGTAGGCAATCTGGAAAAATAGAGATACAAGTTGGCTGCTTCATGAGATACAAAATATTGTAGATGAATCTAAGAAGCTTTTGTACACTTGAGATTTCAGGTGGAGCTAAGAGAATCCCAAGATGTTTTGAGGACGATCCTAGGAACGTCCTGGAGCTAAATTGGTTCTTGAATAAAAGTTGTAGCTACAGTAAATGATTGGGTGATCAGCCCCTTTTATCCTCTTTCAACGATTAAATAATCATACTCTTTGGGTCTTTCGGTAAAGTCACGTCGATAGAAAAATAATAAGATAATATATCACCAGTGATTTGTTATTATTTTATTATTTTTCTATCGACGTGACTTTACCGAAAGACCCAAAGAGTATGAATTCCTGCAGTCACGAAAGCTTTAAGTCAAGAATAATAGATCAGTGCACTACATATCAAGAACATTGGAGACAAAGAGCTCTACTCAATTATTTCTTTACGCGGAGAGATTCGACTCTGAGATTGAGAAATGCCAGGTACCGTCTACTCCTTGACAATGCCAAAGCATATGCTTAGTTCTTTCGGTAAAGTCACGTTGAAAGGAAACAACAAAATAATAAAATATATATAAAACAATAAAAACCCTCACGACGTTTCGACCATAACACAAAAAACGGTGCATTCATTAAAAATAAAAAAATAAATTTATGCAAACCAAACCAACACACCTGAAGACGACCGTTTGTGTTATGGTCGAAACGTCGTGAGAATTTTTGTTTTATATATATTTTATTATTTTGTTGTTTGCCTTCAACGTGACTTTACCGAAAGAACTAAGAATATGAATTACTGCAGTCACGAAAGCTTTAAATTAAAATGCCAAAGCAGTCACCAAAGGTACAGCTAAAGCTGCACCCCTATTCCGGTAGTGCGTGATGGCGTCACATCATGCGTGATGACGTAGGCACGTATTTCCCAGACACCAACCGGAGTTTATAACCTTGCACGATAACGTCCATCACACGGGACAACCCCCTCGTCGGGTACGTGGTTATCGAGACATGCGTAGCGTGATGGTGTCGCTACTGTTGGCGTCATGACGTCATGACGTCACCGGCATGCCTGGTCGTACGTCACGAGTTCAGTTTGCGTTCGCGGAAGGCTTTTGGCTCGGCGAGTCGCGTTTCAGAGTCATTTATAAACACTGAAACATTTGAATCGATTAGAAGTGTCAAGTGACGCGTCCTGAACAATGTCGCGGCAATCGTGAGTGGTCGTTCGCATTCCTTTGCTTATTAATGCAAATTAAGTCGCTGCTCGACAGGGCCGGCGTACCCATAGCAACGGCGCCTCTTGCCAACGCCAATTTAAAATCTGTTCGATTACGCATACAGCATTGACGGGGACAGTCATTGTTTGCTCATTGTAGGAATTATTTGTCTGATACTGGATAGGCAGTGGCGAAATAGGCACATATAACAAAAACTCATGACATTCGTAAATAACTACGCGTAAAGGAAGAAATAGTATATTCAACGTTTCGGGCAATGGCTCTTCATAACACGCAGGGCCAAGCCTGGATGGCGACAGCCGTGTACAGACAGGCGTTAAAGTCTTCTACGGAGCTAATACAGTGCAGCAAAATCCGCCCTTGTACTGGACAGTACGATGCTCCCGCGACTGTGCTATACGCCTTCACCAGCCCGCACTTACCAGCGTGGTGAAGAATGGTCAAACGCCTTGACTGGCGTGATAAGGCCCTCAGTCAATAGTGACTGAGGGCCGCATATATATTTGGCGTAGATAAAAACGATTACTACGACCAGGCGAGGAAGTTAACATCTCGACACCGTGGAGAGATTAATTGCCCCCCACCAGCTCAAGGCCGGCAACAGAGATGAGGACCAGTCACGATTAGGATTATTAGGATATGTAAAAACATGCAGACTTCCATGTGTCAGACCTGATGCTTGGTTGTGCAGAGCTAGAAAGATATGGACTGATGTGGTTCAGAAGGATGTGGAGCTGATTGGACTTGTTGATGACTGGTACCAGGCAGGGAGTGTCAAGATCAGCGTCTGTGGAATAGGTTGGTCAAGGACGCTGCTGGGGAGTTGGAGGCAATCGCCCTCCAGTAACAGCGAAGGGCAAAGGAGCACCGCTCACAACAATGAGCAGAACGCCGGGCAGCTAAACGTACACAGTTGGCATAGTAGGGAACACAGTTGACACATCTGCCAGTCAACCCATGACCTTCCAGGGGACCTTCAACACTCAACACTTCACGTGGCCTCAAAATGCACCTAGCATAGCAGAAACACCGTGGTGACGTCACCGCTACATAATAGTGAACGGCGGTTGTTGTTGGTTGTGCTGTCTCACTAGGGATACAATCTGGGACATTGCCTTGGCGGAGGTGAAAAATCGAGCCGGTGGACAGGAGGGAACAGGGGCTGGGAGCGCCCAGCCCACAGAGTCCACCGTGTTTTTCATGGGCAGTCGCTCCGCCGTGAGTGCAACTGATCATTCACACCACCAGGCCAAATGGACGTGTGGAAGTTGATGATGCCCAATCGGCCATGCTAAAGTTGAGATGTAAAGGCTCGTTTTACATGAGTTATACATAGCACACATGTACAGCCATTCATCCATTGCTAGTTGAGAGGGTTATTTGACAATACGGCAGACTCTAGATCAGGGGTCTCAAACTCGCGGCCCGCGGGCCAATTGCGGCCCGCGTAACGATATTTTGTGGCCCCCTACTTGACATCAATTTTTAATTTATTTTTTTATTATATATTTTTCCATAGCTCAGGCTCGTGACAGCTTCCGGTGTTTGTTGACAAGTTAGCCAACGCGAATAAGCAACGTTAGTCACTTGGTTGAAACGTGATTCCGGAGTGACACCAAGTGGAAAGAAAATATATCCTGTCACCCAGTGCAAGGTACAGAGGACTTAGGAAGTGGGCGGACTCAACAAGAGTAATCAGTGACCTAATAAAGACAACAGAGTGTTGCAATAGGAAAGGGAAAAGAATTACATGGATAGCAAATAGCATGAGATGGGTGGCAAGAACAAAAGCCAAATGGTGGTTAGAACCTGAATATTATGAAGAAGAAGTTATAGATTATTATTACAAGACAAACAAAGACAAAGGACAGATATGTGCAATCGCAAAAGAAAGCGAATTTACCAAGAACAATTTAATCAAAAAGGGCAAGAAATTAAAAGATATAAAACATGAGACAATGCACTTGATGTTAAGAATTAAGACAGGTGTAGTAACATGGACACCAGAGTTAGCTCAATGGCATCCAGAGAGATTCGGTAGAGCAGAAGGATATGTAGGATGTAAACAAGAAGAAGAAAATCTAGATCACTTTATTTATGAATGTGAAAGGTATAAACACCTGAGAGAGAACGCGATTGATGAATTTAATAATGAAAAGAAAAATGAAGTGTTCAAAAAAAGCTATGAACAATGATAAAGTTTTCAAATACCTCTCAATATATAGAAAGGGCATACTAAATAAGATCCCAAATACTCAGGTATTGGGATAAAAACATGTAAATATATCACCCCCACCTTCCCTGAGCTTTCCAGGATGTTCAAGCGGACCATGTGCCTTTTTGGGAGCACATATCTGTCTGAAAAGCTCTTCTGCACCATTAACTTTAATAAGTCAAAGTACAGGTCCAAACTTACTGATGAGCATCTTCAAGCCATACTGAGGGTCTCAATTGCTTCCTCCCTCAAGCCAAATGTGGCTCAGCTGTGTAAAAAGAGGAAGCGCTGCCAGGTCTCTGGCAGCAAGGAGTAGGTAAGAGAAGCCTATGTTCTGAAGAACCGTTCATGTTCTGAACTGTTATTAATAAATATTGAGAAGATTGGATCAGTTGTACTTTTTTTTGGAATACTTGATGCGGCCCAGCCTCACCCAGACTCTACCTCCAGCAGCCCCCAGATAAGTTGAGTTTGAGACCCCTGCTCTAGATTATCCACGCTATAAATGACGGGGAGGACGGCCGCGGATAATTCAAAATCGCGGATAATCCAAAAATATACATTTTCTGCAGATCTCTATTCGAAAAACCACTAATAAGTATAAATTAAAACTCGCAATTAAATCACTCACAATTAAGTGCAACTGACGATTTAAATTGTTACTGTTTCTATTTAGAACGAATACTAATGATAAAAACTATTGATGCACCTGCTCAGTGATGACATTTTCCTGCTACTGCGCAGAAGACTTGGCCCACGAAGTGGACATCTAGAGCCACGCCAATAAACATTAAACTCCGCCCACTATTATTCTGTCGAGGCGATCACGTGGATTTCGGATTAACCGGAGCACATATTTTTTTCGGTTTAAGCACGTGACTTGTAATACACATTTCCAAGAATAACAATGTATAACAGTTTTTAGATTGTTAATTTGAGCTTTAGGGAAAATCCATGCGGGATTATTTTAAGTAAAATTTTCAGATGCGCTGTTAATCCACAAATCAGATAAACCGCACGGGGATAATCGAGTCTACTGTACTTCATAATGCTGGTTATTGCCAGTTTTTTAAATATGAGTAGCACTAATTGTGGAGCATAGTACTATAAAACAATGGATTTTGCTACACTGCCCTTTAATAATATATCTCCACAGCAGCAAACCCTTGTTTTTTCATTCATAGTCATCCGACCAAGAGCTATCCAGTGCCGCAATGGCAAATAAATACAGTAAAACCTCAGCTAGCCAGACTAAGGGTTCGTCTCAATGAGGGCCCAAAGGCTTTACCACATTACCTCGAAATGAGACTTTGAACGTCATTATATACCTAATTTATTAATTAATTGCCGGTTTGAATAACAGAGCCTAACAGCTTTGTCATTCAAAATCTGCATCAGTGAGCCCCTATAGGCTGGCTGTCAGCAGTGCCTGCTCTGCCGTACTGAGCATAGCCTTCCGCTCTTGCAATTGGCTGAACGCAGGCACTCACCGGATTGGTGGGGCGTAGAGCGATTCAACCTGATTGGCTGAGGGAATTTTAAGAATGAGAGCCTCGAACATTAGGTAAACGAGGGGACTGTTCGTGGTCCGTTAGAGGCATTGAAGGGTTGAAGGGGATTACATGAAGGATTATGAACTGTGGGAAAGTTCGATAAGTTTCGAGGTTGGACAAAAGTTATATAAGGGTGAGGGAACCTCAGGGCGTTCATGTACAGCTCCCTTCCAGTGTATATACATATTCTTGGATCTTTCTGTAAAGTCACGTAGATAGGTTCAAAGAAAATAATCAAAATTCAGTAAAACCTTGGATTGCGAGCATAATTCGTTCTGGAAATGTGCTTGTAATCCAAAGCACTCGTATATCAAAGCGAATTTCCCCATAAGAAATCATGGAAACTCAGATGATTCGTTCCACAACCCAAAAATATTCATATAAAAATGAATAATACAAAATACCTTTTTATATTTTTATTATTTAAATTTAATATAAAGTAATCAAATTTATGAATTCAATTTAATCGTGGCTGGTCTGAGGGAGATGACAGAGAGGAGAGGAGGAGGGTTATTGTGTAGGACAACTTTCACTGTCACTAACGGAATCACTGCCATCTGTTGGCTCACTGGAATCATTTTCTTTTTGTGCGACTTTAACAAGGAACCTATCCAATGACACTTGCTTTTGCCTCCTTTTGAGGATTTCGCGCATTGTTGCAGTACAGTTACTAAAGAACAGTCACTACACTTGGACACAAAATAAAAACATGCTTTACGCACACACACGTGGTCATAATACTATAGTACTATAGTAAACACTATACGCTCGCACGGATGTTGACTATACGAGTGAGGCACGCCGACTGAGACCGAGCATGGGAGACGATTACCCACAATCCCGCAGCAAGAGAGAGAGAAGAACCATAGGCTCAGTTGTGATCACGTGACGCTCGGCAGACAAAGCGTATACTGTACGTACTACTCGTATTGCACTCGTTTATCGAGTAAAAATTTATAAAAAAAATTTGCTCGTCTTGCAAAACACTCGCAGACCAAGTTACTCACAATCCAAGGTTTTACTGTAACAGAAAACTACATTTCGATCGCAACGCAAGCGGTCATCTTCAGGAAAAGGGGGGTTAGCTTCCAAGGGAAACTGTTTATAAGGGTTTGAAATGGGCATAGCCCAAATGTCAGCAGCCAATGATCATGTAAGTGTTTGGCAGCGAGCCCGGCATGGGTTCGTTTTCCACCAATCAAAGGACTGCCAGGTGAAAATTAGCATGTTAAAGAGATTAGCATGTTAATGGAAGATCGCAGAGCCGCAAGCAAGGGGTCGGCGTGTGAAGTGACTGTGAAAGCGCAAGTTTGAAATGGGCGTAAAGCACAACTAACATCGGAAGGTGGTAGGATGGGAACATCACCAATTATGACTTAAACTGGTTGATAATGTCCTTCCAATTATTGCTCAGTTTGTACCCATCTTCTCGGTGGAAATTGTGTCTGTGTCTATATATAGGGATGGCTTCATGAACGAATCTTTGTTGGGCTTGCAAAGTTTCTTCGTCTTGGAGAAATCAATTTCGTGTGAGCCCACCGCATTAAAACAATGATCAGCCACGGCCGAGGTATTGGTACTACCATGTTTCAGATCTGCCTTATGTTTATGAACACGGTCCGATACATGTCGCTTAGTTTTCCCAATATAACTACTGCCGCAGACACAGCTTAGTTTATAGACGCCGGGGTATTGCATGTCAGGGATCACATCCTTCACAGATGGGATCATATCACGAATTTTATGTACTGTGTTAAATCGAACCTGGATCTTGTGTTTGCTCATGATTTTGGAAACCGTTTTAGTAACCCCTGCTATGTATGGCAAGGTGATGGTTTTGATTGGGTCCTCAGATGGTTCTTTCACAACGGTTGGGTGATAGCTTTACGGATTGTATAGTCTGAATATCCATCTTGAGAGCTTGGTGTAATCGTGTTCCAGTTCACTGGCTAGGTGATGATGGTACATCGTGCTCGATGGTGTAGAGTATATACATAGTTTAAGATGAAAATGAGCCCAGATTACCACAATCCCTCCCAATCACACTCATGAAGGATACCCAGATACATATTTTACAAAATAACGTAATGTTAACAAAACATGTTTTAATCAAGTAGTTTAAAATCACCAAGTTAATGTTTTAATATTGAGAAACGGTCCCATTACAGACTCCCGTTCCATCTATACCTCAACAGGATTAACCACACTCTTTTGTTCTTTCGGTAAAGTCACGTAGGTATAAAATAAAATAAATCACGTTTCGATCGCAACACAAGCGACCGTCATCAGGTGGAACAGATACAACAGGATAACTGCTGACATAGGAGAAAGAGCTGCTGCAACAAGAGTTTATATAGGATTTTGGTGGGCTCAACCCAAGGGTAAGTGGGCGGAGCTAGAGAAGGAACTTGCACGTAAATGTAAATGTGAGAGATTAGCATGTCAATGTGAGACGGTCCCAGCCACCAGAGGTGGCGGGGATCCTCCTGTGGCTGGGCCGCCTCACAGATATGTAACCTGGTGATGTACTCAGAGAGTCGAAAATAGCAGCAGACATAGGCAAATATGATGGAAACAGGATTCACCACAGTTTTACCAGGACTAGAATTTCGGCGGTGACTTATTGACTCCACAACAGTCGTCACAGAACTCACTCAGTGCCTTACTGGAAGTCCATTTCGCAGCACTCACTGTGGAGGGTGATACACTGCCTGCTGTCTCGATCCAGGCGAATCTGTCTTGTTCACTCTGTGGTCCCCCCAACTTAATCAGGTGGTTAGGCAGGCCGTACTATCTCCTGGGTCAGGGTCAACCACCACATGTGTCTCTGGGCTGACTTTGGGCACCTGATAGTCTTGGTCCCTTTGATATCACCCAGCCCTTAGGTCGTCCCAGGCAGACTCCAGAGCAACATTAAAGAGAGCAACATGCCCCCAGCAACCCAGCCACTCCTGGAGTCAATGTGGAGTCCTCCTGCCGCATCTTCCCTTGGGTGTGGCCCATGCTCTTTTATAGGTGAATTATTTGGTGATGCTGCATTGGCAGTGCTATGAAGAATGGCCATTGCCCAAAACATCGCCTGTTATCTATTTTTAATTTAAAGAGTGTTATTGAGGAATATGTTGAGTCTTTAATCGGTGAATCCACTTGTAGAAGATCAGATTTAGTGTTTTCAACTATTGTCTTCTGAAAGATGATTACTGCGTGAAATGTTACATGCCATCAACATTCCCACTCAGTGCTTGTTACAAGGAATATTACCAGCTTAGGTTTCATCAATGGTGGCCCCGTGCACAGGAACCTTTGTTTGAAGGGAGGGGGGTGGGGTGGTGATGTACAGGTAGATTGCCACTGAAACCACTACGAGCTAGCCCTAGTCCAGATAGTTGAAAAGTCAAGCTAGCAGATAATGCTTTGAAATTAATGTAACAAAAAAACCTGTATATATGTGTAAATGTAATACATACATAAGTGTGTGCAGTGTTTGAAAAAAATTAAAACATACGGTACGTATTGTGGATTGTGCACTATACTGTCATGCCTATCATCCCCCAGTCTACCACCGCACCTCCCCTTCACAGATTTGTCATGAACCTGCTGGTTCTGCCATCTCACTACACATATGTCTCTTGATGTTGCTTTTTATGTTGAAGAATTTTGTTCCATATCCGTGTATTTCATAAATGTGATCATAAATGTGTCCATGTTTTTTTAGGGAAAGACAACATTGATTCATCGGTTTCAGGATCGGTAAGGTACCTTCAAACATTCATAATACAGTCAGTGTCCTTTACAGTTGCGGCAAACTCGAAATTTTAGCAATGAAAATTTTCTATAACTAATAAGAGGGAACAAGTACTTTATATAGTACATTTTTGAATAGAGCATACAAAATACCAGCATAAAAGAATATACTCTGTATGTTTTTTTTATGTTACATTATCGTTATGAAACCAGGCTTTAGCCCAATGAATATCTTGATTTGAATCTTGATTTTAAGCTTTCGTGACTGCAGGAATACATACTCTTGAATATCTTTAACAGTTTTACAAGTGAGCTTCCAGAGTTTGTAGTGTCTTTCAATCAGACACAACCCAGAAATGAAATTCCACTCATATAATAGCTATGTACCTTGGCTGTAGCATGAGTTTGATGCATCGTTCACGAAAAAGTTTTTCGTTTCGTCAGAGCACTGTCACTTCTGATGTAATGAACTGCGTGGGCATACAACTCATGTCATGTCTGAAGCCTGCAGCTTACGTATGTAGATACAATATGTGCTATTTGCTTTTTTTGGTTGTATAATAGATTATTACACTTTTAATAGTAATTTTGGTGGACATAATGTCAGCTTGTGGTTTGGCTGTTTGTGGCAGGGATGATGAGCCTCCAAAGGCCACCACAGCACTGGAGTATGCCTATAGTCGCCACTCACGAGGACAGGTGAGTTATAAGGCCTTCAAAATATAAGTATGCATATGGGGGATGCGTACATATTTAAACATGTGTGTTCAGCGCCTGGCTAGTTCTCTACAATTACATCCCAATTCCATTGTTTCCAAAGACTCCTATCCATTTTAGGAACGTTTGAAAAAGACGAGTGCTCGATTCATAATTGTTAATGCCCTTATTTTGTCAATTCTTTTTTTTCTTTCAAAAAAGGGGCTGTCTCCATAATATTCGGCCAAATCGCCATAGCAATGTTTTTAAGCATTTTCATCACCATTTTTGGCCCTATAAGTCTATCAGTGTGTCAGATGCTCATTGTTCATTGTCAACCGTGAACCACTGCTTAACGAAGGCTTCCCCAAATTGTCACCATACCTCAATGTTTGCAATGCAACAAACCACCCTGCTGTTTGATGAGAAGCAACAAGACAATCTGTCTTGAGAGAGCCTTTAATCAGTTATTATTTGCTGCTTTGACATGTATTAGAAATATGTACACTGACAAAAAAGATGGAGCAAAAGCTCAGTAGTTCGCAAAGATGTGTTGGGAGATACTTTGGATGATACTGAGAGAAGGAAAACATTTATTTGACTGTTAAGAAAAAGTAAGTCAGTTGGGAAGATATGTCACTTTAGGGGATGATGTTGGTACTCAGCTGTTTACAACACTGAGCCAGTGGTGTAAATTCCATTTCTGTGGTGGGGGTGAGTCTATCCATATGACAACCACTGTTCTCACTTCATTGACTCCAGAGGGATGATGAGTTGAGTCTGATATTTACTCATTTATCCAAGAGAGCCACAGTTAGTTGTAAGACTCTTTTGCTAGGAGGGCCCTGTGTTGGGTTTTAATTTTTAGATGTTTTCAGCCAATTAACGAATGTTTACATTTGAGAGGAAACAGGAACACCCGGAGAAGACGCATGCGCACAAGGGGGCAACACCATCCCTGTACAGATGTAAATGGAGGGTGATTAATCCACTTGATGTATTGCTTCCCCTGGTGAGACAGGGTATGGTACCTCGACACCCATGGGAAGGGAGTTTCACAACACATATGATCCACCAACTTTCGCTGCCTCCACAGCGCTACAGGCATGCGTAGCCACTACTGCCCGGCTGAACTCCAACAAGGATTTGAACTTGGAGCTATCCAATTGCAAGCTTCTCACTCTATGGCTGAGCTATCAATTCACTCAAGAAACGAATTAAATATTAATTGTTATTTAAAAGTCTGGGTTTACACGCACTGCCCTGGACAGTATAGCTATTTACAAGTGTAGGTTTATATGTGAATATTACACGTAAAAAAAGTACAGTTCCTTGTTAGTCTACGACTGAATGAAGGCCTCTTAATGCCGCTTTGATCATAATTTAATTGTTCCAGGTAAAGGATGTGGCTCATGTATGGGAGCTGGGAGGCGGCACATTCCTCACTGACCTCATCAAGATCTTCATAGTCCCATCAAACCTGAGGTGCTGTGCACACCCACAACCATCATTTGTAACACATTGCTTTAAATAAACAATCCAAATTTATTGCATCGATATTAATAATCATGATTATACTAATTAACATATAACATTTGTATATAAATTAAAAAAAGCATTTCTACTTGCTTTATGGACTAGTGACATTACCTAAATGAGGGTTATAAACATAAGGCAGCAACTCTTTCTCCTTATTCAACTACAGCTGGCCAGGACTTTATAACAACGGAGATCCTCAAAATTAAGTACAGAACCAAATTTTACCATCAGACTCTCCACACTTGGGAACATGGTTTAATCACAACTCAGCCTATGTGAATCTATGGGAATCATTGTTCACTGGTCTGAGACTAACTCTCTACATTTGAGAACACTGTTTAATCAGATGCAGGTTGTCTGGATTCGAACCCAGGATCTCAGCAATGCTGGCTCAGCACTGCCGCCTCTGAACTACGGGGCCACCTCACTAGTGCTTCTTTATGAAATGCAGCTCGCTGTCCATGGTGCTCGTGCTGGACCTATCGGAACCCGGCCAGCTCTGGAGAACGCTCGACGATCTGCTCAGAGCCGCCCGTACATACGCCGTGTCCGCAATCGCCGAGCTCGCGAAGACACAGAAGCATGCGGCCGATGCCCTCCGACAACAGGCTGCCGAGCGTCTGGGCAGCGAACACTCGGTAATGGCGCACGTGCATGCCACAGCACGTGTTTTTATTAGCATTTTTTTTATGTTGACCCATATGCTGACATTCTAATAATACAAATCTAATTGTGTGGTTCTGTTTTTAGGATAAGGCAATGGTTGATCCATTTCCCTTACCCCTGGTAATCATTGGCATGAAATATGACATCTTCCAGGTATGACTCACTTGGTTTTTACATCTTACCTTTCTGCTCATATTTGCCTGTAGAGACGACTTAACTTAGACATTTTATACCATATTGGAACTGAAAAGTCAATACTCTTTGGTTCTATTGGGTAAAGTCACGTAGGTAAAAAATAAAATAAAATAAAAAAATGTTTACCTACGTGACTTTACCCAATAGAACCAAAGAGTATGGATCCTAGCAGTCACGTAAGCTTTAAATCTAGAAATGAAAAGTCAGTACTTTACTGTCAGGCTAGTTAATGCATTTGTATCATTAAAATGATGACTAATCGTCATGCCTTGTACACCTGTGCAGAGATGTAGAGTATTCATTGAGTAAACAGACAGATGGCCAGACAAATATAATGTATTAACATATTCAACCTTTGCCAGAAAGCGTTAAAATATAAAACAAAGGGACTGCATTGTATATATGTTTAATATATTTCACACCGTACGTAGTCAACCGTGGTCATCGGAGGTGTAGGAAATCAGGTCATTCTATACATGCATACTTTTAACACAACATTATCTTTATTTTTGTCTTATAACAATAAATATGCTGTTTTGAGAAATGGACATTTAAGAAAGCATCTTCTCTTTAGAGGAGCCACTGACCAAAATGTTATCTGATATTGTTTCAAATTAAGGCAGTTTTAATGGTGATGGTGATAAGGTGTCTTCTGTGTGTAATTTTTTACAAAGTGTCAATTTATGCACAACAGAACTTTGACTCGGAAAAGCGAAAGGCGATCAGCAAGACCATGCGCTTTATAGCTCACTACAATGTGGCTACGCTGCTGGTAAGTCAGCACAGAAAACACGATCATGTAATCCTTGCTCTGAGACAAGGTAATGACAGTAATGACTGTGGATGCTGTCCAGGCCTACAACATTTTATATTTACAAGAGCTACGATGATTTGTTGATTCATTCTATTAAAAATTATAATTAACTTATTTTTTGTAGTCGATTACTTGGGCCCATTTAACTCAGCTCGTCACCACTCTGGGATAGATAAAGTGAGTACCACTTTATAGGTACAGCAATAGAATGGTTGTCCTATAGATAGACTCTCCCCCATTGTGACATGGTCAAATGGCAGTGCATTTGCCATTTGTTGCAGAGGTGCACGGTTCGAATTCAGCTGCCACCATGATTAATACTGCGGGTGTATTAACCATAGAATATGCCTCATCTGCTTCACAGTGGACTTCAAAGTTTATATGATTTATTTTTCAAGAGTAGGCCTTTGTGTGCTGGCATCATAGTAGAGTCCTGCGCTGGTCTAACTTTTTGAACTGCGACTCGACCCATGACTACCTCGCCTGGCCCAATTGGGAGCACAATTGGTGCATCTACCAATCATCTCAATCAACCCATGGCACCTGGGTCTGTTTCGTGACCTACCAGCGAGCTTTCAACACTTCATGTGGCCTCAAAATGCACCTAGCCTGGCACAAGCACTGTGTTGATGTCACCGCCACTTCGTAGCGAACGGCGGTTGTTGTTGTGTGTGTATGGTATGGTAGTGCAGTGGTTAGCATGCTGCGCTACGAACCTGGCAACCCGAGTTCGATGTTGAGGTTTTGTGGAAAACTAGTTACTACTGGCCAAGACTAATTGGATACTCTATTGAAATTCAGATAAAACAAATGAAAAGATAACCGTTCTAATAGGTACAGGCTTCATGCTGCTTTGAAGCATAATATCAAGTAATAAAATATTTAACTATATGCCCTATAGTGGTCACCATACGTCGATGGTGATTAACTGTGAGCAGCCAATAACAGGTATTGCGGTCTTTGCACCCAAAAACGGGAAAATGTGCATAAATAATTTATATACAAAATGTGCACGCATACTATTCATGCACGATGTACATACATTATCTATGTAGATTAACTATGAATAACCAAACCAATAATAGATATCCATTGTGTTGGAGAGTATCCAAACGTCAACCTCGAAACCTTAATGACTTGGAGAAGATCTGCAAAGAGGAGTGGGACAAAATCCCTCCATAGATGTGTGCAAACCTGGTGGCCAACTACAAGAAACGTCTGACCTCTGTGATTGCCAACAAGGGTTTTGCCACTAAGTACTAAGTCATGTTTTGCAGAGGGGTCAAATACTTATTTCCCTCATTAAAATGCAAATCAATTTATAACATTTTTGACATGCGTTTATCTGGATTTTTTTGTTGTTATTCTGTCTCTCACTGTTCAAATAAACCTACCATTAAAATTATAGACTGATCATTTCTTTGTCAGTGGGCAAACGTACAAAATCAGCAGGGGATCAAATACTAGATTTAAAGCTTTCGTGACTACTAGGATCCATACTCTTTGGTTCTATTGGGTAAAGTCACGTAGGTGAAAATAAAATAACAAAAAATCACGACGTTTCGGCCACAACACAAGCGGCCTTCATCAGGTGAAGGGACGAGACTGTCTGGAGGACAGCGCTGGAGTGGACAGGCTCGTCCCTTCACCTGATGAAGGCCGCTTGTGTTGTGGCCGAAACGTCGTGATTTTTTGTTATTTTATTTTCACCTACGTGACTTTACCCAATAGAACCAAAGAGTAGGGGATCAAATACTTTTTTCCCTCACTGTAATTGATATGAATACATGAACACCCCCCCCCCCGGTCTTCGCACCTGATTGGCTCACAAGCATCACATTTAGTCCTCTATATCAGACTGAAACAGGAAGATTGCTCCACAACTCTGGCTGTATCCTGATAAGGCTGGTTGTAATTACCGGCGAAACGTCGTACTTCAATTGCAAATGTTATGGGTTTACTCTCCAACACACCGGTGTACTGAACGAATAATGAATAGCATGTTTTGTTTACATAACATACCTTACTGATTGGTTGTTTCAGGTGGTGGCAGGTTTAACGTAACGTGATGAAGAGGTCACACATTTGGCGGAACGGTCCTTCGCTGATTATGCGAGATTCATTACTTTTTGCTCGTAATAATAATTTACATTTATTTGTAAGGCACCTTTCAATAATGTATCAAGGCGCCTTTATGCAATCTCTTAAGTGCTGGGTTTTTAATCTTGATTTGAAGCTTTCGTGACTGCAGGAATCCATACTCTTTGGTTATTTCGGTAAAGTCACGTAGGTATAAAATAAAATAAATCACGACGTTTCGGGCGCAACACAAGCGTCCGTCATCAGGTGGGAAAGCATGGTCTGCTGCAGACTGCCTCAGCTGCAGACTGCCTCAGCAGCAGACTATGCTTTCCCACCTGATGACGGACGCTTGTGTTGCGCCTGAAATGTGATTTATTTTATTGTATACCTACGTGACTTTACCGAAACAACCAAAGAGTATGCTGGGTTTTTGTATTTCAGTTTTGCAGCAACAAAATGGATGCATTAATGAATCGGGCACGGAATGTGATCAACCATCTGGCTTACCACACCTTGATTGGGTGAGTGGTTTGACAAACAGCTGAATTTTTGTCGGTGATTCAATGATTGTCATTCACAATGTTATAATATGAAGCACACATTATCTTTTTGCCAGGGTTGTGCATGTGGCTAAAGTGGCTTAAGAGTTTCCATAAACCAGTCCCGTGCCTCGTATATGATTCAGCAGTAATTGATTCTTACACGATTCAGTAACAACTCAGATTGTTTTTCTCTGCAAACTTTATTTTAGGATGGTTGAGAATTACAGTGATGTCTGAATTTATGTACTTATGCAAATTGTACTTATATACAGTACTTTATTTTTTATTCATTGGTTCTTTCGATAAAGTCACGTAGATAGAAACAAAATGAAAATAAAGTTAATAAAAATATCACGACGTTTCAATTGCAACACAAGCGATCATCATCACGAAAAGGGGTTAGCCTCTAAAGGCAAACTGTTTATAAATGTTTGGAGATGGGTGTAGCCCAAGTGTGTCAGCAGCACCAGCAGCATGGGCGGGGCAACAATGCCAATGCAGCAGCAATGCCAATGCAGCAATGGGACGCCAGGAAGTCACTGCACCGCGCTCCACACACCACACTGCTGACGATGGAGGTTGATTGACAAGAAAACACAAGTCAAGTCATCACCCAAAGTGGTTGATGACATCTTTCCAATGATTGCTGAGTCTATAACCTTCCTCTCGGTTGTAATTGTGTCTGTATATATGGATGGCTTCATGAACGATTCTTTGTTGATAGCCAGTAGGCTTGCAAAGTACCATCGTCTTAGAGAAATACATTTCGTGTGAGCTAGCCGCATTAAAATAATGATCCACGGCAGAAGTATTGGTCCTACCGTATTTCAAATCTGCCTTATGTTCATGAACACTTATTTTAATGTGGCTGGCTCATACGAAATTAATTTCTCGAAGACAATGGTACTTTGCAAGCCTACTGGCTATCAACAAAGATTTGTTCATGAAGCCATCCATATCTACAGACACGATTTCAACCGAGAGGAAGGTTATAGATTAAGCAATCATTGGAAAGATATCATCAACCACTTTGGGTCATGACTTGACTTGTGTTTTCTTGTCAATCAAACCTCCACCGTCAGCAGTGTGGTGTGTGGAGCGGGGTGCAGTGAGTTCCTGGCGGCCCTTTACCGCATTGGCATTGCTGCTGCATTGGCATTGATGCCCTGCCCATGCTGCTAGTGCTGCTGAGACACTTGGGCTACGCCCATCTCCAAACCTTTATAAACAGTTTGCCTTTAGAGGCTAACCCCCCTTTTCCTGATGACGACCGCTTGTGTTGCGATCGAAACGTCGTGATATTTTTGTTCACTTTTTTTTCTATCTCCGTGACTTTACCAAAAGAACCAAAGAATATGAATTCCTGCAGTCAGGAAAGTTTGAAGTAAAATTTTTAGTGACTTCCTTACCTTTTCTTTACTTTGCACTCCGATAATTTGTTGTAGTTTGTTGTAATTTGCTGACCCGCAAACAGTGACATTTGCGAAAAAGAGCTTCATAGCTCATCGATTCATCCAAGATAATTAAGATTCTAATTTTGATAACTATACGAGTTCAAGTCAAGGTGACTAATGTTGAAATGAACATTGAGTGGTCATTAGCTTAATTGGCTAAACTGAGCCAATGGTGGGAATTATCCATTCCTACAGACCTAGTGTTTGCAAGGCTACAGTAGTGCAGCTTTGCCAGGTTTATCTCATTTTGCAGACTGTGAAGTGATAATAATAATATGCAAAGCCGAACTTTTGAACCCACCACAAATGTGATGTGCTGCTCAAATGAGCATTGAGGTGGTGCTCATCTCTCACATTCCTATGCAGGGGGCAAGTCTATCCATAGGACAACCACTGTTCACTTGTTCACAAAGTGGTAGTATTTTATTGATCCTAGAGAGATGATAGTTTCAGATAGCCCTCCATCAAGTTTTTAACTTTCAAACTTCTGATTGTGAGCCGCTCGCTCTACCGCTGAGCCACCTGGCTGGATGTTGATTTCTGCAGTGTGTGTATATATAATCCAGTGTGCTTGGCACTACAATGCAGTGTGGAGAGAGTGAGTGGCTGAGCAGGACATGTGCTCTGTTCTCTTCAGGAGAATCAGCGCCACCGACTATGGGAAGCCACTCATGATTCAAGCAGGATCAGACTCTCTGCAGAATATTGGTACACAGGCATTGTGTGTGACATACACAACATACGACGTTGATGCCTGTATCAGCCTTGGTGACATTTTGGGCAGGTGCTGAGTGAGCAAATATTAAGGTTAGCATGGCACTTAAGAATGTAGGATTAGTACAGTGCCCATCCTAACCCACTTGCCTCCCCATTGCTGATGTTTATACAGTGAAACAAGTAATATTTTGAAGGCTGAGTTCACCTGTATGCAGGCTAATATGTACATGAGTACAGTAAGTCTTTGTTTAACGCTGTAGATGCGTTCCTGAAAAGTGCCGCGTTAAGAGAAAAACGTGTTGAACGAAAACAATGTCCCTATAAATAATGTAATGATAAAGTTTGGCAAGATACAATATACGCAAACACAGTAAGATAGTGGTACAAATAACTGAGGGTATGCCGCTGTGTAACTGTATTATTCCATGTACTGTATCCTACCAGTCAGCCTCACATCTCAAGAAAATAGTTCTACATTGACTGGTCAGAAAACGGTGCGCGTTCCACGTTATAACGGGCACGTTACATGTTGCACAAAAGTGTTTCCTCATAGAAGAACCGCGTTATATGGAAAACACGTTTAGCGAGATCTTACCGTAATGCTGGAGTGAGTAAATGGGCAAGCGACCAAATCAATATATAGTTAATTGAGCAAGTGACTATGTCAGCGTTTTAACACACCGCTCAATAAAAAAATCTTAAGTAGTAGTAGCGATCGGGTATTGCATAACTTGGTATAGGCACACATTCAAGACACAATCTGTGCCCCCTCCTAGGTGGCCCACCCGTCTCTCAGAAGGAAATGGGTCGCATTCACGCACGCAGCCCCATGGAGCTCTGGGAGAAATCTTACAAGGCCATATTTCCACAAGAGGTGCGCTGCATTTGTTTGTGATAGTTTTAACTTATTACATTTCATAAAGATCCATATTCAGGCTGCAAGTATCTCCTCAAAAGAAGTAGTCAAAGTGATTTTCTGTTGAAATGAGCATTGCGGCGATGCTCATCTCCAGTTTACAGTCCTCAGCAAGTGGTGAAAATTCTGCATTCCTATTTAGGCGACAAGCTTATCCATAGGAGAGCCAAGTGTTAATTTTCCAACAAAGTGGAGCTTATTTATCGATCCCATTATATTATGCCTGAGTCAAGCCCCAACCAGAATTTGAACTTGCAACATTCTGATTGCAAGCCGCTGACCCTACTGATGAGCCACCTGGGCAGTAACACAACAATAATGTGAATGGGAAAATATTATTATGGCTTTGGAGCCACATAGATATTTATCAGTAATGCTACATACAGTACTTTATTATACAAATGGAAATAAATCTGGAATGCATTTTAATGTTCCATGATTTGGTTAGATAAGGGCACGAATGTGATGAGATATCAATGATGATCACTGAGCACCACTTGAATTCATCCTTATCCATACAGGAGGTGGATGGACGGGACAAAGACGGAGACGCAGCCAAGGACAAGCAGTACGCAGAGTTGGCCGTGGATGCCATGCGAGCCCAGAAGGACCAGGTGAACACCTCATGCTGGACTTCCTTTCTTATTGGATGGTTGATGTCCTCCATCCACCAGAGACTCACTGAATCTCAAGACTCATTTTATAGGGAAGTTGTGCAATGAAATGTTCTGCCAATTCCTTGTTCATGTTTTACATGCAGAAAGAAACCAGAGTACCAAGAAAAAACCTATGCATATGAAATAATAATAACACTCTACAGTAAAACCCCAGCGACCTAGAGCCTGGCTTCCTAGAATTGAGACTCAGCTGGACCAGGACTCCCCACAATCAGACTAGCAGCCGGGACTTTACTGCTTTTTCTGTTTTTTTGTGGACTAATGGAAGGGAGACGCAGGGGTTGCTTGCAAAATATATTAATTGACTCATCAAAATCTGATTAAGGTAAGGCAATGTTTGAACAGAATAAATGAAAGTGATAGTGCAGGAAATGATGATGATAACTGACATATTGTACTTTCCACAGGAGCTGGAGGAGTACCGGAGGAGTGCTGGGCAGCAGTGGAGAGACATCAAGCTGGGGTCCAAATCCCGGTGACACAAATACGCATGCATGTGCGTTCAGACAAATGCATGTGTCATGGAGTAGGAACCTTAAATTATGTTCGTTGGACCTGAGAGGCAGATGTAACCCAGCAAACACTTGAATATTATTTTATCATCAAAAGTATATATTTACCTCTGGCAATGCGGTAGTTAAAATATGCTATCAGCCTTAGTCTGACACTCTTTCAAAAAGTATCTGACAAATTTATTTCTTGAAAATGTAATTTGGATTCAGCACCCTTGAAAACCTGCACATGCTAATTTTTGTAGGCCTAGGTTCAAAAACAAATAATTCAAAATATGTGCCCCTAGCTATACATACTAGAACTACATTTTTACAACCCTGTATATCAAGAAATATAAAATAGTATATTAAATATCCTTGAATAACAATTAAGAGCAGCCTGATCACTGCAAGGTCCTGTTCTCATCTTTGACCAGTGTATTATTTTACCTGTCCCCAATTCTCAACTGCCCATTTGTGTGGCTGGGCAGCACCCAGTCATAACTGACAAATATATCTGCAAAAGTCAACCAATTTCTGCAGCCATGTAAACTTTGGTCTGAATAAAGCATGTCCTATGTTGCTTGGTTGCAATATAACCAATCAAGAGTCTCAGTCTTACCATCGCATGATATCCATGTCAGCTTGTGACTTCTCTTCAAACTTTGGTACAGATAATGAATCTATTGCTGCTGCAAATCTCACAGAGCCTGATTCCAATATAAGTATGTCTTATTCCATGCTGCCACTCACCATACTTAGCTCCTACCTCAGCAATGAAGTCCCCTAGTAGTAGCAATGTGGTGGTAGGTGGCCGGAACAATACATCAGGCTATTTCCACTCTTTTCTCAATGTTTGTACATGCTATTGGACCGTTTGAGGCTCATCTGCCTTTAGTAATCAACAGATTACCCAGAGTCCTACTAACCTATTGTGAGTGCCATTGGCCTTAGAGTCCAATGAGTGCCTCATTTTGTGTTATAACCAGATAGATGTACATGGAGACAATAAGTATATTTTCCATGGGAATACTTCACATCGCCATACATTGTACGATAAAGGATGAATTGAGCTAAAGCAGAAAAATGAGAAAAGTATAGGCTGCATAAACACACATGCATATATTTAATTATGCACAGGCAAATTGCGTTTTTCCGTTGGAGTATAATGAGCAGTCATTTCAGCTGTAGTTTTGTGTTTTGAGATTACTTGCTACAGTAATGTCTCTCTGGGTGGTCTGCTGTTCTGCCACTATGAATGGGTAGCATTCAGGTCTGACAAAAAAAAATCCAGAAAGCAAAAACGACAAAAAATGGTCTCATAAAGCTTTAAATAAATGTAACTTTATCAAGCAAGCAATAACGCAACCCGAAGCGGAATATCGTGTGACGTGTCATTAGAGTAAACGCGAGCATTGTCTCCCCATGCCTGTGTGTGTGTGTACGTGCACACATGGAAATACCCCTCGGTGGACAACTATTTACCCTGTCCGTAATGACACTGCGGACATGAACATAATGGCATTTAATTGAGAAAAAAGCAACAATTTTAAATAGTTTCGTGCATAATGTGAACGTTTTTGTTTTACTACAATTCGACCCAAGAGAGAGAATATAACATCTTTATCTTGAGAGGAATTGTAGCTGGTGTTGTTTTGATGTTTTGAAGAAGGGGTGGCTGGCCGAGTGATTGCAGTTGGAAGCCCCTGTGGTTATTAATACTGGAGTAGCTCTGAAGTAAACTCCATCGTATGTTTGTTCGCACATGGGTTTTTTTCAAGAGAAAGTTTTATTAGAAAAATGGTATCTATGGGATAATTTTTTGTCAGTATCAAAATTATGACTTGATGCCTTGCAATCGGTGTCTATTTGGTGTTTCAACATCTGAACACCTCCTTTGGTACCACAACTCAGGAATAGATGTCAGTGAGGAAATTGGCAAGCCTTCTTTTTAGTTCATGGTCCTAAGTTCTTCATGAATTTAGGATATATCCTACTGAGGCCTGCGATTTTACCGGATTTCATCTGGGCAATGCTAGCGTCGATTTCCCAGGTTGAGAAAGGACCAGAGAATGCGGAGGTTAGAGTGGTCAAGAGTGCGGTAGAGTATTTAGTAAACTTGCTGTCTTTTGTTTTTGTCGATTGTGAATTGCTGATTAGTGGTCTTGCAATGTCGTCAGGGCCGACTATGGGAGTTTGAGGGCCGACTACGGGAGTTTGTAGGCCTACATCGCTGCTGCTGCGTCTTGCAGTCTTAGGAGAGTGCCAGGCTTTTTTATTCGTTTTTGCAAACTCAAGCACCACCACTGTTTTAAGACAAAGATCCCACCCTGTAGCCTTAGCATACTGTTGGGGCGAGTGCTGTTAGCGAGCACCTATGAAGGTCAGCACAGCACGTGAGGGGGTGGGTGGCCAGCACCACGACTGGCTGCCTTTGTCTCACTAGGGGAGGCCCAGCATCGGTTCAGATAATCGCCACTGGTGTTAGCTGTGAATAGGAATCAAACTCGGGCCGCGGGATTTGTAGCATAATACGCTAACCACTACAGCGCTCCACATCTACATTGTTTTGAGTGGGGAGGCCCTTTGTGGTAGTTTGCAGTAGTTTTTGGTACTTTGGGGTAAAGTTTTTTTTTGGGTTAGATCGTGTACAGTGAGGGAAAAAAGTATTTGATCCCCTGCTGATTTTGTACGTTTGCCCACTGACAAAGAAATGGTCAGGCTATAATTTTAATGGTAGGTTTATTTGAACAGTGAGAGACAGAATAATAACAACAAAAATCCAGAAAAATGCATGTCAAAAATGTTATAAATTGATTAATGAGGGAAATAAGTATTTGACCCCCTCTCAATCAGAAAGATTTCTGGCTCCCAGGTGTCTTTTATACAGGGAACGAGCTGAGATTAGGAGCACACTCTTAAAGGGAGTGCTCCTAATCTCAGCTTGTTACCTGTATAAAAGACACCTGTCCACAGCAGCAATCAATCAATCAGATTCCAAACTCTCCACCATGGCCAAGACCAAAGAGCTCTCCAAGGATATCAGGGACAAGATTGTAGACCTACACAAGGCTGGAATGGGCTACAAGACCATTGCTAAGCAGCTTGGTGAGAAGGTGACAACAGTTGGTGCGATTATTCGCAAATGGAAGAAGCACAAAATAACTGTCAATCTCCCTCGGCCTGGGGCTCCATGCAAGATCTCACCTCGTGGAGTTGCAATGATCATGAGAACCGTGAGGAATCATCCCAGAACTACACGGGAGGATCTTGTCAATGATCTCAAGGCAGCTGGGACCATAGTCACCAAGAAAACAATTGGTAACACACTACGCCGTGAAGGACTGAAATCCTGCAGTGCCCACAAGGTCCCCCTGCTCAAGAAAGCACATATACATGCCCGTCTGAAGTTTGCCAATAAATCTGAATGATTCAGAGGACAACTGGGTGAAAGTGTTGTGGTCAGATGAGACCAAAATGGAGCTCTTTGGCATCAACTCAACTCGCCGTGTTTGGAGGAATGCTGCCTATGACCCCAAGAACATCATCCCCACCGTCAAACATGGAGGTGGAAACATTATGCTTTGGGGGTGTTTTTCTGCTAAGGGGATAGGACAACTTCACTGCATCAAAGGGACGATGGACGGGGCCATGTACCGTCAAATCTTGGGTGAGAACCTCCTTCCCTCAGCCAGGGCATTGAAAATGGGTCGTGGATGGGTATTCCAGCATGACAATGACCCAAAACACACGGCCAAGGCAACAAAGGAGTGGCTCAAGAAGAAGCACATTAAGGTCCTGGAGTGGCCTAGCCAGTCTCCAGACCTTAATCCCATAGAAAATCTGTGGAGGGAGCTGAAGGTTCGAGTTGCCAAATGTCAGCCTCGAAACCTTAATGACTTGCAGAAGATCTGCAAAGAGGAGTGGGACAAAATTTTTCCTGAGATGTGTGCAAACCTGGTGGCCAACTACTACAAACGTCTGACCTCTGTGATTGCCAACAAGGGTTTTGCCACCAAGTACTAGGTCATGTTTTGCAGAGGGGTCAAATACTTGTTTCCCTCATTAAAATGCAAATCAATTTATAACATTTTTGACATGCGTTTTTCTGGATTTTTTTGTTGTTATTCTGTCTCTCACTGTTCAAATAAACCTACCATTAATATTATAGACTGATCATTTCTTTGTCAGTGGGCAAACGTACAAAATCAGCAGGGGATCAAATACTTTTTTCCCTCACTGTAAATACATAAATATCTCGTTAAAACCCGCCACCCCCCGACACATCCAACTAGTAAGGGTTGTAACGTAAAATGAACATTCCAATGAGTCACTAGTACAGCACTACGTGTTAAACTGACTTTGGGGTAAATTTACATTACTTTCTTGATTTGAAGCTTTCGTGACTGCAGGAATCCATACTCTTTGGTTCTTTCGGTAAAGTCACGTAGGTAGAAAAATAATAGATCACGACATTTCGATCGCAACACAAGCAATCGTCATCAGGTGGGACAACCACAGAGAGAAAAAACTGCTGAAATAGGCGAGAGATCTGCCGTGGCACGAGGTTATATAGTAGGCCTCGGTAGTAGGTGGGGAGAGAGAAGTGGGGGGGGGGGGAAGGAGGCGGGGCAGAAAGTGGACCCCGCAGCAGCACCCGGGTCACTGGAGTAAAGTCGACCACCGCAGCAGCACTGGAGAGATCGGCTGCAGGGGGGAAGAGAGAAGTTGTTTTGTTGAAATTCTGATAAACAAGGTATTGCAATAGTCCAGGTGGCTCAGCGGTAGAGTTCATGTACGAATGGAAACTTAAAACTCTCCAGTGACCATACAACATATAACGATGCAATACCCGAATCACAAATACCAAGGAGACATCACAGCTATACACTCTGCTACTCCTGATGCGGTTATCGGGCTTGACCATCTGAATGTGAAATTATAGTTGCTCTGCATCTACATCAGCCATACAAAAGAAGAAGAAGCAGGAGAGCGAGTGGCTCGAAATCGTAAGGTTGCGAGTTCAAAACCTAGTTGGGGGTTGAATCAGTGCATTATCCCTCGAGGGTTGATACAATGAACACCACTGAATGGGGAAGTCAACCGTGTTTGTCCTCTGGTTATATACGCCCCCGCCAGAGAAATGTATAATTTCCACGATTGGCTTAGGGCTGTAAACAGGGGCTAAGCACCACCTCAATTCTAATTTGAATTTGAAAAGGAAGAAAAGTTCACACGGTTTCGATGATTTGGCTCATTATTAGTGAGAGACCTGAAAAACCAGAAAAAATCGAAATCATTAAATGCTCAAACTTGATATTCTGACTTCATCACAATCACATTATTTACTGCTGTAAATGCCTTTTACCAGGTTATAACATTCAACATTGCACACGAAACTGTCATTATCAGTCATGAGCAATCCACTGCTGGATGAAAGCTTCCCCAAGCCGCCGCCGCCACCTTACAATCTTGCAATGCAGTATATTTTGCTAAATCCCCAGATTGCACACTGTCTCCTCCACGCAGAGGCTTAGTAGTAAAAGCACTGACCACTAGGACACACAGCTGCCTTAATTTCCTGGCAAATGATGCTTTCTTGTGCTCTCGTTTGTGTGTTTGCTAGATAAACACTGAGGCTACCGCTTATGAAAGTCACTCGGGCTGCAGGTTCCAACATGTGGGCTGTTTATTATTTTCCTAAAAACCGCTCCCAGCTTCCTCCCTGTATGCCCCCCCCCCCCCCCCCCCCCACTTTGCCCTCGTATGTCTTTCTCTGTGTCTCTGTTGTGCTGGTCACCCACCCCTTTGTGTGCTGTGCCGGCCTTCATAGGTGCTTGCTAACAGCACTTGCCTCAACAGTCAGTTAAGGCTATATGGGGGATCTTTGTATGGATTTGCCGGTTTCATTCATGCTGCAGTTTGGTTTGGCAAAGTTCCAACACCAGCCTGTCTGTTGAACACCCCACCCTACCTAACCACCATGCCTCTTCCATACAAACTCTCTCTTATATGCGCAGACGTATACTCATTCACACGCAAAGGTTCACCATTTACATTGAGCTTTATCGTCTCTTTATTTACATTGTTAATTTTATTCTCCACAACGACTTTACCGGTTAATGATATGTAGTGTATTATATAGCTTTGCGTCGCACTAGGACCCACATCTAACGTATATTTTGCCTATAAAGATCTGGCAGTTCACCAGCATTGGTTAATACAAGTCTGGCTGCCAATGAGACAATAAATGTTGAAACTAGTCTAGAGTTATGTTGAACCAACAGTAGTATAGTCTATACTCTTTGGTTTTATTGGGTAAAGTCACGTAGGTGAAAATAAAATAACAAAAAATCACGACGTTTCGGCCACAACACAAGCGGCCTTCATCAGGTGAAGGGACGAGACTGTCTGGAGGACAGCTCCACTCCAGCGCTGTCCTCCAGACAGTCTCGTCCCTTCACTTGATGAAGGCCGCTTGTGTTGTGGCCGAAACGTCGTGATTTTTTGTTATTTTATTTTCACCTACGTGACTTTACCTAATAGAACCAAAGAGTATGGATCCTAGCAGTCACGAAAGCTTTAAATCTAGAATTGAGTAGTATAGTCTGTTGGAGCAAATGCTGTTAACGAGCACCTAATACGGGTGATAAGATCATGACATGCACGTTTTGGTTGCTTGTTCACATTTTCAGGTAGGTACCTATTTTTGTCCGAATCAACCTTACAGATACCCAATCTGTGTTCAGTTATACCACACACAACACCTCTGGCCAATGGTGTGTGTGGTCCTGGACTAAACTCGTGTGCTAACAAATAAAAGTGCTATTAGACAGCACCTATCAAGACCGACACCTAGGGGAGGGCCTGGAACCAGTTTTAATATCTCAACTGATGATAGCCGTGGCTGTGACTGAATCTCAGTTTGCTGAATTTGTAGCACAGTACACGAACCACTGCACCACAGCTCCCCACAGTGTCCGAACACAATCACAAATACACCATGCACATACACAATGGCAGACAGCATACCATTCCCACTCGATATACACAATAAACAACATTTACATATGCAGAAACCCACATAGCCACAAAGCGAACATGCACATTGTACACATTTACAAGCATGCACACTATACACACAACTATTAACCATATAGCAAAAAACCATATGTCTTGATCATATGTCTGTCTTTTCACATAAAAATAAAAGTATTTTTTCCACAACCCATTAGCCGCACAGCCTTCTGGGAGTGCATTATTTCAGCAGCATTGATTCAAGACAAGCAAACTCTGGACCACTTTCTATATACAGTACATTGTCTCCTCAGCATTCAGGCTTGCTTGAATCAATGCTGGTGAACTACCAATCTAGAGGTAAGAAGCCTGTACGATATGAGTGCTAATTTGATGCAAAATTATAGTGTATATATTATTCAATAATCATTAGCGTGGTGGTGGAGAATTTAAACAAAATCAATAGTTTATATTACATACTCTTGGGTTTTATTCGGTAAAGTCACGTAGATAAAATAAAACAAAATAAAACAATTAAATCACGACGTTTCGGAGGCAACACAAGCTTCCGTCTTCAGGTGGAAAAGTCAACGCAGAATATCTGTGCCAGGAGCACAGTTCAGAGACGACCTTGGATTATATACAGGTTAAGGGAGGAGTCAGTAAGGGGGCGTGGGTGGGTGGGAGGGCTGGGCTAAGCAGCCTTTTGATGGAATGCTGCGGGTAACACCCACATCGGGGAGCCCTTTGATGTGAGCGCAAAAGAATTCTCTCATCAAAACTTTATACCATAGGGGTCATTGCATTTCGGACCAACACCACCTGACCAGTGAATTAAAACATGTACACCTGGCCCTCAAAAGGAATGGTTACTCTGACCGTACCATCCGCCAAGCTGTTTCTCCCTCCATACAGAAACAACCACTTACTACTCCGGTCAAAACCATCACACTTCCATATATAGCAGGCGTTACTAAAAAGATTTCCAAAATTCTAAACAAACACAAGATCCAGGTCCGGTTCAATACAGTACACAAAATTCTTGATCTGATCCCATCCGTGAAGGATGTCATTCCTGACTTACAGTACCCCGGGGTTTACAAATTGAGTTGTACCTGCGGTGATTGCTATATCGGGGAGACAAAGCGACATGTCTCTGACCGAATTCGCGAGCACAAATCAGATTTGAAACACGGCAAAACGAATTCTTCTGCCGTGGCTGATCACTGTTACAACGCTGTGGGGGATCACGATATAATTTTCTCCGATACCAAGGTTCTTTGCAAACCCACGGGCTTTTATCAGAGATTTGTTCATGAAGCAATTCAGATCTACAAACACAGACACAATTTCAACCGAGAAGATGGTTTCAAATTAAGCAACCATTGGAAAGATGTTCTAAATCGAACTAAACATTAAACTAATTTCAATGGTACAGTATATTTTTTCAAGTAGTGGTACCCCAAACTTTCGTAGCTCTTACAAATTCTCTTTTCACACCATCAATAGGTAAACTCCCCCCCCCCCCCGCGCCAAACGGCAAGTCCACCGGCACGTACACCACCTCTTTCCTAAAATCGGCCAATCAAATGCTAATTTTTATGCTAATTTCTTTGTCAGAACACCTTGTTTGCTCGTACACAGTTTAAAGGTCCGCTGTCTGAGCGTGGTTGTGTTTCGCTAAATTCTCCTGTTTGATTAGTACTAGGTGCCTCGGTGAATGTATATGCTCTAACTTTAACATAGCTATTTCTGTGACCAGTTACAAGCTAATCACTCAGCTATTTCAATGCTAAATTCTATGCTAATTCCTTTGTCAAGGCGCTTTGTTTTCTTCTCACACAGCTTAAAGGTCGTGATCTAAGCGTGGCTTCTCTCACTCCAGCGCTGTCCTCCAGACACTCTCGTCCCTTCACCTGATGAAGGCCGCTTGTGTTGTGGCCGAAACGTCGTGATTTTTTGTTATTTTATTTTCACCTACGTGACTTTACCCAATAGAACCAAAGAGTACGGAAACTTGTGTTGCCTCCGAAACGTCGTGATTTAATTGTTTTATTTTTTTAATGTTATCTACGTGACTTTACCGAATAAAACCAAAGAGTACGAATCCTTGCAGTCACGAAAGCTTCAAATCTAGTTTATATTACCCCATCATCGCTGTTAGTGTCAAGACAAGTACTTTTAGTGAACATCTGTTAAGGCTGAAACAGAAAACGAGTTGGTGGTATGGCCCACACCAGTTGCAACACTGCAGAAGGTACGCATTTAAGGTTGAGTCGACCTAAGGGAAGCCTAGGATGGGTTCTGATATAATTCACCACCTATGTTAACCATGGCCATAAATTGAGCTGAGGTCCATCAGGTTTGGAGCTCAATACGCATCCCTCCAAAATAAAGGCAAATATCCCCCACATAACCTTGACAGACTGTTGGGGCGAGTGCTATTAGCGAGCACCTATGAAGGTCAACACAGCACATGAGGGGGTGGGTGGCCAGCATCACACCTGGGTTCCTTAATCTCTTTGCAAAGTTTACACATCGCACCAGGTATTCGTTTGAGGCCGAGTCGACCTACGGGAAGCCCAGGACCGGTTCAAATAATTGTCACTGGTGTTGGCCATGAGCGGGAATCGAACTCGGGTGACCAAGGTTCATAGTGCAGTGTGCTAACCACTACACTACTGCGCCCCTACACAACAACAACTGCCATTTACCATTAAGTGGTGGTGATGTCACCACGGCACTTGTGCCACGCGAGGTGCCCTTTGAGGCCATGTGAATTGACGAAAGGCTGCTGGTAGGAGGTCACGGAATAGACCCAGGTGCCATGGGTTGACTGAGGTGGCTGGCAGATGCACCAACTGCTAACCCTGTGCGGTTTTACCGCCCAATGCTCCGCTAGTACATATATGTATGTTGAACTTCTTCACACCGTGCATAGCCAACCATGCTAATTGGAGGTGTGGGGGAAGGACATAAAACTAAACACAAAAATCAGTTAATCCTTCTGTACCACTGCATGGGCTAGAGAAGAGAGTCCATCTCTTCTCTAGCCCATGCAGTGCCCGTTTATACCCATACAGCCAAATAGAAATTGCTACACAAAGACAAAGACACCAACACACCATATATATACACAAACCATACATCACAATTCTCACGCACAGACGGAGCCACCTGTACAGAGACCGGATGTGTGAAAGTGGGATGCAGCAGCACAGGGGATTGTCGGGATTTAGGTAAAATGCCTGAGGCTTATCGAGCCAAACTGCGACTAGTGACAACGACCGACAGCACATTGCTGTACAATGCGTGAAGGAGACAACACTGAAATGCGTAGACACATCCTGCATAATTGTGTGCTGGAGGGGTTAGGAATCCACTGGAGTTTTAGGAAGCCGCTGAAGCTCTGCACTTTTAAATTGAAAACTAATTTCTTTATAACTGATTTTGTGTTTAGTTTGTTGTCCTTCCCCCGCACCTTCGATTAGCACAGTTGGCTTCGTACGGTGCAACAGAAGTTCGAAAGCTGTGTGCCTACTGGAATATCGGAATAGCTGCGTTTATTTCCTGGCTGTAATGCACAAAAATCAGTGGCAAGTTTATAAACGAACCTACCCCGGGCCTCCTCTAGGTCGGCTCGACCTTAAATCGTCCCATGTGTGAGACTAAGACTACTAAATGTAATGTATGGTGCTGAACATACTACCTTATGCTCGCTAATGTGCTCGCTAACATCACTAGCTCATATGGCTGAATGAGGGGTCTTTGTATGTGTATGAAATAGCAAAAACAATCAAATACAGTTCTCCATTATTGATTAATGTAGCACGAGCAGAATACGCATATTGATAGATATACTCGTATGTGGCATGAATCATTAAATATCCAACTATTACAGAGTTAAGGATTTAATTACCCCAACCTTCAGGTAACTTAAGCTGGTAATAATCAGAAAAGTTAATTAGCTACAAAAGTGGACATCAAAAACTATAGGGAATAGGTAATCATGTGGGATGGAAAACTCACATATTTAAGAAAACCCTGCTTCACATTGTAAAAAGTCAAGAGGTGATCTTGTCCAATTTCAGTGATGCCACCACACCTCGCTATTGCTTACTTCTTCTGGATCCCATAGCTGTTGTAAATCCCACAATCTGGTCTCAACTATCGATTTTTTTTCATATTGTCGTAAATGTAGTGGAAATAGGAGCCATGTTAATCCATTTACATTGAACATTAAAATTGAAAACAATCGTTGCTTAAACATGCGATTCGACGCATGTATCACAAGTAACATACAGCCCTTTTCTCAATCCACTGTATGATGAGGGCTTCCCTACACCGTGAAGGTTTTGGGGGTTATTGGACCATACTTCACTAAGCTAGTCGGTGTGGGTTGGTGAGCGTGCACTTACCTGTGTGGTAAAGTATGGTAAAAAAAACATGGCACATGACCTTAGCATACATGAAGATGTTTTTTTTTATTAAACCAAGGCACACAATTTAAATACAATATGGAATGATGTGGTCAGAACCTCACCTACCCACCTATGTCTCCCCATGCACAAGACACTTATTTAAGGCAGATCAGACATCACGGAGGCCAAGGATAGGTTCCACTCACCAATGATGTACAACACAGCATGAATCAAACCTGGATCACTGGCACCATAGTGCACTGCACTAACCACTGCCACCGTTCACCTCACAAATACATATTTTAGCTGCAGCATATAAGCCTTAACCAAAGAGTGCAGGGTGTTTTCATCAAAATACTGGAATGATATGGTCTGGAGGTCCTGAATGAGGGGTCTTGAATTCAAGAGCAATTTAACACAAGTTCAGAGTGACCTCTTGTCAGTCTGTTAGCATGTGCTCTTTGGTTTAAATCCATCAGGTCACAATAACCCGTGACAATGGCTATAAACTACCTGAGCAGTTCCACATAAAACATGACTTTTATGTTATTTTGCTCACGATATTTATTGAGTTTTAAACCGGTAGCAGCCTCAAGGGAAATCGCAGGCATCGCGTAATTATTTTGTGATAATATGCCTTGCTAGTAGTGCACAAATAACACAAAATATCACTTTTGTGTTTAGTTTGTTGTCCTTCCCCCTCACCTCCAATTAGCATGGTTGGCTATGTACGGTGCGAAAGAAGTTCAACAACATACACACATTGTCAAAAACACTATGGCCTAAAATAAGGAATATATATTTGGTGATGTTTCAGCAATAGCCCTTCTTTGTAGCAGATGATAATAAACTGAATCTGTGTAATGCCAAAAACATCACCAATTATATATTTTTTTATATTTTAGTAATGCATTTGTAACGTTTGTGTTACTTCTGCCCTCGTTAAGAATGTCACACTGTGGCTCTTTAACTCTTCCTGAACACTGGATATTGTTTCTCTGCTGTGCGGCTGTAATATAGTGAAGCCATGTGGTCACAGTGGATCACGTGGTGGATCACATAGGAGTGGAAGGCTAATGATTCAGACTAACTCAGCAAAACCTTAGCGGCGAGTCCATAAACGTGAGGAATGTTGTCATGTTGTCAATCAATCGGTAACTCTAATTAAAGTGTTCCTTCTGTCATGTAAGTGCATCATGGTGATAATCCCTGTTGGTGGTCCAGAGGCAGTGCTGGACAATAATCATAAAAAATTACACTTCTAAAGTGCCTCTCACCTGGAGACCAAAAGGCGCTGTACAGAACTGCATCTCAAAATCCTGCACTATAATTACAGAATTACATCAAAGAAGGGGTAATTATAACATTCCACATTCCTATGCCAGGATCTAGACTTTCTGTCAAAGGACAAGTGTTTGAAAAAATAAGAATAGGTTTTACCCTTTCTGGCAATAAAACAGGTATTAAGATGTTCAAACACCAAATAAAAACATTTTTGCAAGGAATCAAGTCTGCATTAACCACACGTACTTGTGAACATGCAAACAAACATGCTCTGATAATATATGACATTGTCTTTTAACTGACTGGCCTACACTAGAGACGGTCTTCTTTAGCGCCTCGTCCCACCAGTGTCAGACCAGAGATCACCTAGAAGGGAACAGTTGTGAATGTTGCCTCACCCAAACAACATATTGGGTTTCCAAGTCATCCTTTTGAAAATTAAGAGGCTGTTCAAATAGGAATTCTGGATTTAAAACAAAAAGTATGTTATAAAGGTAAACTGATTCTAGGACAAATTATAATCGGAATGTACTTATTTGATAATAAAAAATGACAAAATAATCAGCGTTGTGCATAAGTAAAAACAAATACGCAGACAATTAACCTCTTTCACATGTCTGTCCCTCCATACGATAAGCAACGTATGATAGGATGTGTGGAGACGAATTTTCTAAGTGTTCATTCAGTTTATTTAGAAATACTAAAAGAGCAGCACAGTGTACAGCAGGGACCTTGCTTCTTGATGGAAACCCCACATGCATCTTCAGGTTCTCATCCATAACCTTTACATTGTATTTGTATTCATATCTAACAGAGGGGATCCTTGCCTATAAATATCTGGAAGTTCAGCATTCGTTCCATAAAACCTGACTGCTGATGAGACACTGCATTTAATAACCTGTTCAGTTTTTTTTGTATTGAACCAGTGACATACACTCCTGAGAATGCTGTGTGGTTGATGAGATGTGTAAACAAAACAAAACTTATCAAAATAATGTTTTATGAAGAGGGACATGTGGAGGAGTCAATGTCTGCTTATTCCACCTCCGATGAGCAGGGTTGGCTATGTGCGGTGCGAAAGAAGTTCAACGTACATACATTGCACGCGTTATTTTACATTTTAGACTGACTAATGTCACGTCCTGTGCAAATGACCTCACTGCCTCTGTGAAACATCGAGTGGATTTCACCGGCCATCCGTAAACAGGATGCAGTCTGCTCATCTTAACAGCCTTACCATGTTGGGTTTAATGACCCTCGAATAAATAATTATGCAAGCTAATAAATATAACATTTTTTTACAGCCACAATAATATTAAGTGCTCTTCCAAGCTACGCAATATATCCAGGCGACCGTGGAAACTGTGACACTGCTATAAACGAGTAACTAAATAACCAGGTAGGACACTGTGCCTGTTTCCCATATCTGTCCGTCAACATAAATAAAAGCATCTTTGACACATTCCATCAGCCACCCTGCCTTCTGAGAGTGCATAACCGCATAGGTTCAACACAAGCAAACTCTGGATATGTTTTAACATCCAATAACTCATCAGCATTTTGATTTAAAGCTTTCCTGCGTCCTTTCACTGGAAAGACCACCTCTGCGGTACAAAATTCTACTCACCTGGTATCGACGATCAAGGGTATTTCCCTGTCCCCAGACGACCTGCTTGTCAGTTTTGATGTAGTTTCCTTATTCACCAAGGTTCCTGTACCTGACACCATTGCAATCATTGAAGACTTGGTTCATCAAGGACTAAACACTGAGGTACCCCCCCTGGTGAGACACTGTTTAACCAATACATACTTCACTTGGAATGGAACTTTCTACAAACAAACTGAGGGCACCCCAATGGGCTCCCCCCTTTCTCCAGTTATAGCTAACATTTTCATGGAGAAATTTGAGACTGACGCCATCCAGACTGTCACTCTGCGCCCAACCTTATGGAAGAGGTATGTGGATGACACTTTTGTCATCTGGCCACATGGCCGGCCTGCTCTAGACCAATTCTTCGACCACATCAATTCCATACACCCAGCCATCAGATTTACCATGGAAGTCGAAATAGATGGCAAGATACCTTTTTTGGATGTCCTAATTAAAAAGAGACCTGATGGTTCAATGAGCCACTCTGTCTACAGGAAAGCTACCCATACGGATGCTTATCTGAAACCGGATTCCCACCACCATCCATCACAGAAGAATTCTCTCATCAAGACTTTGTATCATAGAGCCCAATGCATATCCGACCAGGAACACATAAGCAGTGAACTCAAGCACGTACACCAAGCTCTTAGGGCTAATGGTTACTCCGACTATACAATCCGCAAAGCTATCACTCAAACCATGAAGAAGAACCCTCTTGAGGAGCCTTTCAAAACCATCACTTTACCCTACATTGCGGGGATCACAAAAAAGATCTCCAAAATCTTGAATAAACACAAGATTCAGGTCCGTTTCAACACATTACATAAAATCCGCGATCTGGTTCCATCTGTAAAAGATGTGATTCCGGACATACAATACCCTGGTGTCTACAAACTAAGTTGCCTCTGTGGTAGTAGTTACATTGGAGAAACCAAACGCCATGTCTCGGACCGCATTCGTGAACACAAAGCAGACCTTAAACACGGTAGGACCAACACCTCGGCCGTGGCAGATCATTGTTCTAATTCAGTAGGCTCACATGCCATTGACTTTTCCAAGACAGAGGTTCTTTGTAAGCCATCTGGCTTCCATGAGAGATTCGTTCATGAGGCTATCCACATATACAAGCACAGAGACAATTTCAACCGAGAAGATGGATTCTATCTTAGCAATCATTGGAAAGATTTGATAAACCATTTCAGGTCTGAATTGATTGTTCACGCTTACAGTGGCTTTCAGACAGCATACATTATAAAAAAATTTCGTCTCCCCCCTCCTCTTTTCAGAATATAGATGGACTAGTCCTAAATAAACTGCCAAATCGTTGCGCGTGGCGCTAACGTTTTTTATAAATAAATAAATGCGCCGTTTAAAAATAAATTTATGCAAACCAACACACCTGAAGACGACCGTTTGAGTTATGGTCGAAACGTCGTGAGAATTTTTTGTTTTATATATATTTTATTATTTTGTTGTTTCCCTTCAACGTGACTTTACCGAAAAAACTAAGAATATAACTCATCAGCAGTCAGGCTTGCTTCAGCCAATACTGCTGATTTTTTTTTTACATGAATAATTATAATTTTATTGAGTGCTGAATCATAATTCAACCTAACTGGTGATGTGGCTTAAAGCTGTTCCAGAACTCGAGGCAAACTCAAGCCCTTGCCATCACAAAACTGGGTTTTAGAAATTTACGTTTAAGTCGGTTTTCATAGTTGGTCACTTGACTAGATACCCCTGAATTATCGTCCTGTGCTGGCCACCCAGAAACTCGTATACAGTAAGTCTTCGTTTAACGCGGTAGAAGCGAAAAACGCGTTATGCAAAAACAATTTCCCTATAAATAATGTAACGATAAAGTTTGGCGAGATACTATGTACGCACATACAGTAAGATCGTGGGAAAAATAACCGAGGGTACACCACCAGGTTACTGTATCATTCCGCGTACTGTATCATACCACTCAGCCGCACAGCTCAAGAAAGTAGTTCGTCATCGACCGCATAGAAACCGCGTTATAAAGGGTGCATTCCACGTTGTGCGAAAAGTGTTCCCTCAGCCGCGTTATCATGAAAACACGTTGTGTGAACATGAACTAAGCGGGGGCTTAACATACAGATCATTGGGCTTCCCGCTGGAATAAAATTTCCGAACCACTATGCCACTGACCTTGCTTTAATCCTAGCCCAACGTAAGCACACAAACACACACAAGCTACATAATTCTAGACGCACTATTACTACTATGAGCCAAAAATGTCTGTATGTAACGAGCGTGACGTCACTCCACATGCCACACCCCCCCCGTCATTAATATTCATGAGCGGGCGCATTTTTACACTCACGCAGAAGAAGGTCGAGTGGAAATAAATTTATTTTTTGCGCAAATTCGCTTTAAGTATGACGTTTCTTTATTGAAAGTGAATCTAATAAATAATTATACGCAGCAACAAAGTGGATTTGGTGTCTTTATTTATTTCTTCAGCACTTCAGACAAAAGGTAAGTCTAATTTATGCTTCTACATTATGGTAAAATAGACATTTCTCGATGATTTTCCAGATAATGTATCGAATTCCAATTTATGTAAACCCCAGCGACCGAAAGCAGAAGAGAATCGAGTATCAGAGCAGCGAATTGAACAAATTGAAGGTCAGTTATATAGTGTTACAGTGACGTGAAGTGAGGTGTTTTATGACATAGGTCTGTGCAAGAATCACTGCCACTTATACAGTGCTACTGTGAACTGCAGTGAAGTGTTTGATGACTTAGTTTTGTGCAAGATTCACTGTCATTAAATTTACACAAGATACAATTATACTCTGCTCAATTGTTTAGTAAATATTACAGCTTCCGTCGACGGACGGGCAAATAAGCTAATGGAGAGATTACATCTCATCTGTTCGTGGCACATACAGTCTGTGACACACACCGCTCATCCTGCTGGGATATGCATAATGGTTATCGGTTTTCTTAGCACAATTGGCTAATTGTACAGCTATGGCCTCTCTAGCCCCTACTGTGTGCGCAGGCAGGTGCCAGATATTGCATTTGCGTTGCAGAGCTCCGAGGCAGGGCATGGCAAAGTGGAGGGACACATACAGTGAGGGAAGAAAGTATTTGATCCCTTGCTGTTTTTGTACGTTTGCCCACTGACAAAGAAATGATCAGTCTATAATTTTAATGGTAGGTTTATTTGAACAGTGAGAGACAGAATAACAACAAAAACATCCAGAAAACGCATGTCAAAAATGCCAAATTTATTTGCATTTTAATGAGGGAAATAAATATTTGACTCCTCTGCAAAACATGACCTAGTACTTGGTGGCAAAACCCTTGTTGGCAATCACAGAGGTCAGACGTTTCTTGTAGTTGGCCACCAGGTTTGCACACATCTCAGGAGGGATTTTGTCCCACTCCTCTGCAGAGCTTCTCCAAGTCATTAAGGTTTCGAGGCTGATGTTTGGCAACTCGAACCTTCAGCTCCCTCCACAGATTTTCTATGAGATTAAGGTCTGGAGACTGGCTAGGCCACTCCAGGACCTTAATGTGCTTCTTCTTGAGCCACTCCTTTGTTGCCTTGGCCGTGTGTTTTGGGTCATTGTCATGCTGGAATACCCATCCACGACCCATTTTCAATGCCCTGGCTGAGGGAAGGAGGTTCTCACCCAAGATTTGGTGGTACATGGTCCCGTCCATCGTCCCTTTGATGCGGTGAAGTTGTCCTGTCCCCTTAGCAGAAAAAAACACCCCCAAAGCATAATGTTTCCACCTCCATGTTTGACAGTGGGGATGGTGTTCTTGGGGTCATAGGCATCATTTGTCCTCCTCCAAACACGGAGAGTTGAGTTGATGCCAAAGAGCTCCATTTTGGTCTCATCTGACCACAACACTTTCACTCAGTTGTCCTCTGAATCATTCAGATGTTCATTGGCAAACTTCAGACGGGCATGTATATGTGCTTTCTTGAGTAGGGGGACCTTGCGGGCGCTGCAGGATTTCAGTCCTTCACGGCGTAGTGTGTTACCAATTATACTCTTTGGTTTTATTCGGTAAAGTCACGTAGGTAAAATAAAATAAAACAATTAAATAACGACGTTTCGGAGGCAACACAAGCTTCCGTCTTCAGGTGGAATAGTCACAGCAGAAAATCTGTGTTAAGTACACAGCTCTGAGACGATCAGGTTTATATATAGGTTAAGGGGGGGGAGGAGTCAGAAAGGGGCGTGGGTGGGTGGGAGGGCTGAGTCAAGCCACCTTTTGTTAAGCTGCAGGGGGTTCGGGGGGAAGGCTGTGGTGGACTGCCAACAAATGCGGGTAAACCCCCTTTTGTTATGCTGCCGGGGGGTTCGGGAGGAGGCGATGGCGGGCGAGTACGCCACATTTTTGAAAACGAAAAGATCTAAAGTTTGGCATACCATCACTGAAAATTGCTGTACAATTAAAAGGCAGCTAACGTTTGACTTGATTTATAATCTTTCCAATGGTTGCTTAATTTGAAACCAAATTACGAAAGCTTCAAATCTAGTGTTACCAATTGTTTTCTTGGTGACTATGGTCCCAGCTGCCTTGAGATCATTGACAAGATCCTCCCGTGTAGTTATGGGCTGATTCCTCACCGTTCTCATGATCATTGCAACTCCACGTGGTGAGATCTTGCATGGAGCCCCAGGCCGAAGGAGATTGACAGTTCTTTTGTGTTTCTTCCATTTGCGAATAATCGCACCAATTGTTGTCACCTTCTCACCAAGCTGCTTGGCAATGGTCTTGTAGCCCATTCCAGCCTTGTGTAGGTCTACAATCTTGTCCCTGACATCCTTGGAGAGCTCTTTGGTCTTGGCCATGGTGGAGAGCTTGGAATCTGATTGATTGATTGCTTCTGTGGACAGGTGCCTTTTATACAGGTAACAAGCTGAGATTAGGAGCACTCCCTTTAGCCAGTCTCCAGACCTTAATCCCATAGAAAATCTGTGGAGGGAGCTGAAGGTTCGAGTTGCCAAACGTCAGCCTCGAAACCTTTGTAGTGGAGTAAATACGCATAGGAATAGGCCATATACAGTACATACAGACAAGGAGAACGGGTCACATGAGGTCGAACAGGTGGTCGAGTCGCGGGTGGCGTAAACAACCCGAAGTAATTAAGGGAGTCGTGGCACGAGGGTTGTGATTGGTCGAGAGGCTGTTAGTGTTAAGTGGTGGCGTCTGGATGTCTGATGAAGGGGACAGGTGCGAGCTGGCGGAAAACGGCCAGCGAGCCACGTGGCAATTAATTAAGGCTAATGCGAGAGGGGATAAAACGCGAGGTGGTTTGAACGGAGGCGAGTTGCTGCTGGGGAGTTGTTGTTGGAGAGTTGTTGCTAGGCAGTTGTTGGCAAGTGGTGAAGAGACACGAAGAAGACAGCTGGAAATGTTAGGGAAGAATAGATAGAGAGCCGGACCCCAAAGACAGTAAATAGCGATAGGGAGAGTCAGCGTTAGCGGAGATAGATGGAGTCACTGTGTGTGAATAGATAGATGGAGTCACTGTGTGTGAATAGACAGACAGGATACTGTGTGTGAATAGATAGAAGAAGAACCACTGTGTGTGGAAGGGAAGTCACTGCGTGTGAAGAGATAGCGGCGATACTGTGTGTGAGGAGATAGAAGACGGACCACTGTGTGTGAAGAGATAAAGGAAGGAACACTGTGTGTAGAGGGGGATGCACAGACGATGCTGAAGTAAATCGGAGTGTCCGAGTTGGCGGAGCACGGAGAGAATTACTGTGTGTACGGAACGATGGAATAAAAGTGACGGCGGAAAAAGAGACGGTTGTCGTCCGAGTGAATTCACGGCACTACTCCTTAATGACTTGGAGAAGATCTGCAAAGAGGAGTGGGACAAAATCCCTCCTGAGATGTGTGCAAACCTGGTGGCCAACTACAAGAAACATCTGACCTCTGTGATTGCCAACAAGGGTTTTGCCACCAAGTACTAGGTCATGATTTGAAGCTTTCGTGACTGCAAGGATCCATACTCTTTGGTTCTATTCGGTAAAGTCACGTAGGTAAAAAATAAAACAGTAAAGTCAAAGAGTACTAGGTCATGTTTTGCAGAGGGGTCAAATACTTATTTCCCTCATTAAAATGCAAATCAATTCATAACATTTTTGACATGCGTTTTTCTGGATTTTTTTGTTGTTATTCTGTCTCTCACTGTTCAAATAAGCCTACCATTAAAATTATAGACTGATCATTTATTTGTCAGTGGGCAAACGTACAAAATCAGCAGGGGATCAAATACTTTTTTTCCCTCGCTGTACACAAATACACACTCCCACAAATTCATAGCAAAACTTCATTTTAAAAAATATTACTTTTCAAATCCAACAAACACAGGAAATATCTGTAGCTGCTGCACGGCAGGCTATTTGCACATCTAGATTTGAAGCTTTCGTGACTGCAAGGATCCATACTCTTTGGTTCTATTCGGCAAAGTCACGTAGGTAAAAAAATAAAACAAAAATCACGACGTTTCGGCCACAACACAAGCGGCCTTCATCAGGTGAAGGGACCAGACTGTCTCGAAGACTGCGCTGGAGTGAAAGAGAGCCAAGCTCAGACTACGACCTATAAGCTGTGTGAGAGGGATTAAGGTGCCTCGACAAAGGAATTAGCATAAAATTACCTTGTGGTCGCGGCATCTTTTGAGGAAGGTCAGCGTCTCGATGAGCTGTGGCTTCTTGTCCCATTGTCTGTTAAAAGCTCTAACAGATAGGTGAAAACACTCCCCGTAGAGGCTATCAATTCTAGATTTGAAGCTTTCGTGACTGCAAGGATCCATACTCTTTGGTTCTATTCGGTAAAGTCACGTAGGTAAAAAATAAAACAAAAATCACGACGTTTCGGCAACAACACAAGCGGCCTTCATCAGGTGAAGGGACCAGACTGTCTCGAAGACTGCGCTGGAGTGAAACAGAGCCAAGCTCAGACTACGGCCTTTAAGCTGTGTGAGCGGGATTAAGGTGCCTCGACAAAGGAATTAGCATAAAATTACCTTGTGGTCACGGCATCTTTTGAGGAAGGTTAGCGTCTCCATGAGCTCTGACTTCTTGTCCCGTTGTCTGTTAAAAGCCGCGACCACAAGGTAATTTTATGCTAATTCCTTTGTCGAGGCACCTTAATCCCTCTCACACAGCTTAAAGGCCGTAGTCTGAGTTTGGCTCTGTTTCACTCCAGCGCAGTCTTCGAGACAGTCTGGTCCCTTCACCTGATGAAGGCCGCTTGTGTTGTGGCCGAAACGTCGTGATTTTTATTGTTTTATTTTTTTACCTACGTGACTTTACCGAATAGAACCAAAGAGTATTTGCACATCGTTACGCACAGGAGCAGCAAAGCCATTGACAAGGAGGGCACAGGAGTTTATGTGAGTCAGGAAGCTACATCTCACAATCACCATCAACTGTGTGTTAGGACATAAATGGTGGCATAGCCCAATAGTAATATAAACAAAGTATGCATTTATGTCAATAAAATCATTTTGGGATAGTTGCACTTAGATCTGAATAAAGTAACAATAAGTTGCATAATTATCAATGCATGAAACAACAACGTTCATTAACACAACAATTGAACCTTATGGCGGGATCCCTGGGTCCCGAATAAACGGAAGTCAAAATCGTAATTAATTTTTGCGACTCCGTCCCACCACACACATAAATGCCGCGACCCACCTGGCGCGGATAATTTTGTTGTCGTGCAAGCGCAGCGAGTACGAATGCGCATGATCGCTGAACAAGCGAATGCACTCCATGCTTTGATATGGGCAGTATCATAAGTCTCATCCAAAGCTGCTCAAACTGCCTACACGACTTAAGTCCTTTATTTGTCATAAGGGTATGCATCATACAGTGAAACTGCTGTCTTATCTCCATTACTAGGTTGTTGAGGGGCGCCTATGGCACCTATGGTGCCCCCCAACAACCACAGCCTGCGGCGGCCCCCAACAGGCTGGTCAAGTAAATCCTTACGATCCACTCACACAGCGTGCGGTGGGCCTTCATCCAGTAGTGGATTTAAGCAGCAAAAAAGCTGCAGTACTAATGTTATTAGTACCGTGTGCATATGTCCGTACGTGATAGATGTGTGTGTAGTGCACGTGTGTTCTTTTTACAGTAGAGTACTGTAAAAAGAACGCGAACGGCTTTGCTGTTCTTGAGGACTTTAAATAATTCTTTGGTTTCGATTTAAAGCTTTCGTGACTGCAAGGATTCATCTTCTTTGGTTCTTTCGGTAAAGTCACGTAGAATGAGAATCAAATAATGAATTGATAAAATAAAATAACACAATAATATTCTCACGACGTTTCGGCCACAACACAAGCGGCCTTCATCAGGTGAAAGGACGAGACTGTCTGGAGGACAGCGCTGGAGTGAAAAAGCCACGCTCAGTACACGACCTTTAAGCTCTGTGAGAAGAAACAAAGCGCCTTGACAAAGGAATTAGCATAGAATTTAGCATTGAAATGGCTGAGTGAAGAACCAAAGAAGAATTCTTTGTTTTTTTCGGTAAAGTCACGTAGAAATAATAAAATAACATAATAGTGTACGACGTTTCGATTTCAACACAAGCAATCATCATCAGGTACAGAAGAGCTAAATTTACGAGAGAGAGGAGGCACATAACCGCAGATCTATATACAGACACAGATACAACAGGGGATACAGATAGAGAGAAACGTGGGAGTACTCTAAATCAAACAGGTTTTAGCAAGATTTGGAAACCATATAACGCAACACAGACGGTCGGTCAAAACACAATTAACGCAAGGTCAGGTTGATTACGTTATTTCAAAGATTGCTAAATTGTAAGTTAGGTGTGAAATTTTAAAATAAAAAAATATACAGACCGCATACACATATATAGACATCCAAGCAGAACGAGTTAGCACAGAGACACATGGAGAGAGACAGGCACACAGTGAAGACAGAGAGGGCGGGGCTGAGATGTAATGGGGCAACAAACTTGAACGCGGCACGAGGGCCAAGAAAGAAACTACACATGCTCGGCGAGACAATGGGACACAAATAGGCATGAAGCATGCAGCAAGGGACGGCGCGGAGGCAGCAGAGGAAACGGCACACACACTTAAATAAGTCGAATAAGAGCGGCTTTACGCGGCTTTCACTTACAACGTTCACTCTCCATACCTTTTTTGACGATCTCGCGATGTAACTTTAATGTGAATGAATAAAATGTATTTTAACTTTAGTTGTGATATTTAAATTCACTTCTAAGAGCTATGACTTATTAATCACTGAAAGAAGTGTTAGGATGATTTGTCACTTGCGATATAAAAGAAATTATAAAAAAATAACTTGTGTAATTTTGCCTCAAATATAAATCGGCGCTTTAAAAAGTTGGAGATGTTTTTGAAAATTGAGTAAAAAATTAACGGCAAAAAATATTCGTAATTTATCGTAAATTATATATGTTGGCAGCTTGACGCGTTAGTGACAGAATGGCAGGCGGCCCACAACAACGACAGCCTGTTGGGGGGCGCCAGCGGCATCCCAGAACAATCAGCTGTTCTCTCTCTCTCGGAAGCATTGACAGCGTTAATACTGGTAGGAACCTCCTGGTTCCACCAGCCCACAGGGGATTATTGTGTCCGTCCGTCCGTCGTGCATCCAAAAATGGGAGGGGTGGGGCTGGGTGGAGAGGGGGGGGAGGAGCTGGGTGAGGAGGGAGGGGCTGGGTGGGGAAGGCGGCCACGGCACACACGAGGGGGTGGGTGGCCACCAACCACATCCGGCCATCTTCACGACATTTTCCACCCCTCAAAGTGGAGAATCAACAACATGTATTTGGACCATCATTCGAGGCAAGGCCACTTCCGAATCGTATACAGCTCAGTGGGCACTGCCCGGTCAAAATAAAACATTTGGTTGAGCACTGTACACATTTATGGACAGGGCACTGTACACACGTGTGCTGTATCAACTACCGACCTTGGGAGCTGCTGCTATACGAGGTGCGGTTCCTGTTTTGAAAAAAACCCACACCATTCCTCCTGGGCCGATAAAATAGCTACCGCTTTGTGGGGAAGCCAACGGCGCCGCTTCGTCGCCCACAATGGCGACAGCGACGGCGTCCTGAACTGCAAGTGGTACGACCTGGACGCGATACCCGTCTTCCGCCACCGCCTGCTGGCGGAATTGCACTCTATTCAGGCGGGGAAGAGGCTGCTTTAGGTGGTACATGTGTAGAGGTGTTACGGGAGGGTGACACGCGGTTGTAGGGCGGTGGCCACAAACACGTCCGCTACGGTCACCACCCTGGGGGGCTGTGGGGGATGCTGTGATCCCTCCCAGCCCCACCCCTCAGTGAGGGACAGTATAAAAGGTGAGACCCGGAGAGCTGAGAGGCAGTTCGACTCAAGCAAGATGAAGAGCCAGTGAAGAAAGAAGACTGACTAACTAGACCCTGGAACTCCTTTGGCCTGCTGTCCTTTTGAGGGCCGGGCAAAGCAAGCCAGGGGTGCGACACCAGAGCCACGAGGCCCAATGTCCTTCTGAGGGCCGGACTCGTGTGGCTGGTAATCGGGACCTGCGCCGAAGCTGGGCCAGGTCAGATAGCCTCCTGAGAGAGGACCAGGATAGAGGGAACTAGGGAGCTAGCGTGGGCTAAAGCTCGGGAAACGTTCCCTCTATAGAGTACGGGTGAAGAGGCCTTTACCTCTTCAAGTATCAGATTTGCCACTGCAATTGAAGCGTCTGTAATCAATACGTGTTGCCTCTAGTGAACAGTCTCCGACGTCAATAAGGCCACTATACATGCACATCCAGGTAGAGTAAGTATTGTATGACAACTTGTTCAACAACTCGCCGATGGGTATTGTACTCTTTTTTTTTAGGAACAGCTTTTTTTTCTCTGTACCATCCAAGGTCCCCACTTGGTCCCCACCCTTCACGCCGGCTTGTGCCCGCCCTCACAGTCGGGCATATTTGCGGAATACGCCACGCCATCATTGACCCTGGCCATTGACCGAGCAACCCAACGTTCCTACCAGCTCCCTCCGCAGGAATATGTTGTTGTGTGTAGTGCGCGTGTGAGTGGTGTGTGTGGAGTATGTGTTGTGAGTCTGTGGTGTGTGAGTGTGGTGTGTGTCTGTGCTGTGTGTTTTGTGTGTATTGTGTGTGTTTTGTTTGTGTGCGGTGTTTGTGTGTTGCGTGTGCGCGCGTTCGTCTGTGTTATATAATTTCTTCTATATAAATCTTTTGGCAAGTTTACGCGTTAGTGACAGAATGACACACAGAATTGTGTGTTTATTATATATTTGACTTTCATAGTGGAAAAAGTCAGCACTTCTAGATTTAAAGCTTTCGTGACTGCTAGGATCCATACTCTTTGGTTCTATTGGGTAAAGTCACGTAGGTAAAAAATAAAATAACAAAAATCACGACGTTTCAGCCACAACACAAGCAGCCTTCATCAGGTGAAGGGACGAGACTGTCTGGAGGACAGCGCTGGAGTGAAAAAAGCCACGTGCAGATCACGACCTTTAAGCTGTGTGAGAAGAAACAAAGCGCCTTGACAAAGGAATTAGCATATAATTTAGCATTGAAATAGCTGAGTGATAGCTTGTAACTGATCACAGAAATAGCTATGTTAAAGTCAGAGCATATACATTCACCGAGGCACCTAGTACAAATCAAACAGGAGAATTCAGCGAAACACAACCACGCTCAGACCGTGGACCTTTAAACTGTGTGCGAGCAAACAAGGTATCCTGACAAAGAAATTAGCATACAAATTAGCATTTGATTGGACGATTTTAGAAAAGAGGTGATGTACGTGCCGGTGGACTTGCCGTTTGGCGCGGGGGGGGGGGGGGGGAGTTTACCTATTGATGGTGTGAAAAGGGAATTTATAAAAGCTGCGAAAGTTTGGGGTACCACTACTTGAAAAATATACTGTACCATTGAAATTAGTTTAATGTTTAGTTCGATTTAGAACATCTTTCCAATGGTTGCTTAATTTTAAACCATCTTCTCGGTTGAAATTGTGTCTGTGTTTGTAGATCTGAATTGCCTCGTGAACAAATCTCTGATAAAAACCCGTGGGTTTGCAAAGAACCTTGGTATCGGAGAAAATTATATCGTGATCACCCACAGCGTTGTAACAGTGATCAGCCACGACAGAAGAATTCGTTTTGCCGTGTTTCAAATCTGATTTGTGCTCGCGAATTCGGTCAGAGACATGTCGCTTTGTCTCCCCGATATAGCAATCACCGCAGGTACAACTCAATTTGTAAACCCCGGGGTACTGTAAGTCAGGAAGAACATCCTTCACGGATGGGATCAGATCACGAATTTTGTGTACTGTATTGAACCGGACCTGGATCTTGTGTTTGTTTAGAATTTTGGAAATCTTTTTAGTAACGCCTGCTATAACCATCACACTACCATATATAGTTGGAGGCGTGACGTCATTACATACGAACGCAGCTCAGGTGTTGTGAAAGAGAGCTGATGTCACCGCCCATACGTGCGTGATCGGGGCGTACATGTTTGTGAGGGGCGCACCTCTGGTTGGCTGCTTGGTCCTGGTCACGTGACGCACTTCAACCAATCCGTGCCACGTTAATCACAATGACAGAATGACAGAATGGCATATCTGGGTGTTTATATATTTATTATTTGTGACCTACCAATGTCTGCAGCCAGGATCAATCGATGACAATCCTATTACCTGCAGATATTTCACAGATGAGATGTGTTGCACCATTAATTCCTCCAGTTTGATAAATACTTCACTTGCCTTTATGTATCTGTGCAGATAGGTTTTTTTGCGGTTAAGCCATAGTCCCCATATACATAATGCGGAAAAGAGGAGTGGCGACCCACTACTCTGTGGAGTAACATTTGTAAAAACGCTTGTTACAATATGAACAGTGCATTGAAAACGCGTACTATTTTATGTACTGTTTACAAAGTGTGTTCATAAATCCACACTGAGAAACACGATGATTGACAGAGGGGTGTGTTTTTTTTTTCCGATAGTGTATTTAAATAGAGGTACTGCAGGTAAGTAGTTTTCAGTTTTAAAGGCATAGTTTAACAAGACAACACTTGCCACCATCCTTCAAATCCATTGGTGAAAAAGAGCAAAGTTTTTATTTACATTTACTACTATAATGAGCCAAGAATGTCTGTGTGTCCCGCGCATGACGTCAATCCACGTCGGCCAGTCCCCCTCAATAATCATGAACAGGTGACGTCCTCCACATGGACCCCTCCCCTCATTTATAATCATGAGCGGGTGATGTCACTCCGCATGGAGCACCCCCCCCCCCTCATTAAAGCATGAGCAGGTGACGTCACTCCACATCAAACAGCCCCCCTCATTAATAATAATGAACAGGTGACGTCCTCCAAATGGACAACCCCCCCCCCCTCCATTAATACAAATTAGCGGGTGACGTCATTCCACATGGGGGCCAAGGCGCCTCCTCCCCCCTCCTCAGCGTCAACTTTTCACCCTCACTACAAAGGCATAACCCTCAGGTCACGTGATCTCTGTAACGCTATTGAGACATAGACGTAAAAAGGACGTCATGATGAACGAGGGATTATAACCTTAAAATTAAATACGTTTGTGTCACCGTGCCCTTACAAATTGCACACTAATGGATGCAATGAATATGACGTTGCTTTCTGATTTTCGCTTGCAAGTTTCAGATTTACTGCAATACACCCGTCCTTGGATGGGCAAAAGGCTAGTTATAATATCGCTTTCCCACCTGATGATGGATGCTTGTGTTGCGCCCGAAACGTCATGATTTTTTTTTATTTTATACCGACGCGACTTTACCGAAAGAACCAAAGAGTATAGTTATAATATGTTTATGTGAGAACCAGGGGCTTATGGGACCCCGGGGTCTGGCCATAAGGTTCAATTGCAGGACTCACAAACTAACACATTACAAGACTCAAATAAACAAGAGAAATAAATAAAGCAATAGGCACATGGGGGTACGTTTTTATACTCAATCCTGCAAAGAGAACCTGCTCTGCCATTACATTACACCCACATTTATTTACATTTTACATGCGTAAAAGGACATGGAAGATGATCCATTAATGATTATATAACTCGGTCTTTACCTCCGATAAACATAGCAAGATAGCCATTTGAATTGGCCGCTGTAAGTTACTCATTGGCCGATCGATGTTCTGGGGACAATCCTGATTGGTCAGGCAGAACAGCCACTGACGATCAGATGGTCTGCTTGAACAGCGAGCATTGGATTTGGCTGGGGAATTCAAACGGGAATAGGCGGGAGTTTTGTTAAGAATGGATGAGAGAAGGTCCTAGAAGGAGGGGTCGTGAGATAATATAAAGGGCAGGCGAGGAGAGCTTGAAGTCCATTGAAAATCTCCCTACTACAGGTAGCCTGCTGACGGTGTCAGCTGTGAAGCGGTGTGAATAATCAAATCTACTTACGTGCACTAGACTCTTCTACATACGCACAACTACAGTTTTTTTACTGCCTAAAGCAGATCCCTAGCTCAAGCGCCCTCCCCATTGCATCCAATTCCACTCTCTTCATTTCAGTGCACAACATCCCATACAAATTTAGGTGCTGAAGTGACTCTTTTATTAAGTTGCCAACGCAACAGCATGGAGAGATCCGTACGAACTAAAAATATTTAACCTGGGGTAAAAAAAATGCTGCAGGAACATAACTGGCTGTCTCAAACTGACGAATGTCTACATCCTTTACATCTTGGCTGGCATCGCCCCCCTGGACATCAGAGTAATGGTGGCCTGCCAGCAAGAACAACGGTCACGCCAGATCAAGGACCCAAGGCACGCAGATTCAACTGTGGAATGCGTGACTGAGCAACATCAGCAACTACTAAGATGAGACAGCGAGTAGAGGAGACTTCCATCAGGGTCAGCAGAACCACTGGTGTTCTGGCTATACCGGAAGCTCCTCCGTGCAGGTGTTGGCTTCTGCAAATTGAACCTCAGCAAGTCGGGCTATCTCGACTGGGCCCAGAACATGAATTGGGTCTGTTGTGAAGTGCAGATCATACCTCGCCCATCTGCTCCAGCGTTTTCTGCTAGGAGCCATGTACAGCTGATGAGTTAAGCACCAATACTGGCCGTGCAAGGACTTGTGCCCACAAATGCTCGTGGTTGATCTAAGTTGGTCTGATGGACACGACATGATGAGCCTAAGCTCACTTACTTTTCTTGACAGTCAATGTGATGTTTGTAACCTATGTATGCTTCCTATTCCAGTGTTCCTATTCCTGTATCTCAGTGGAATTCAGAGCACGCACTTCTTCACATATCTCTGCTCACAGCTTTTGTTTTATTTTAGTTGTCAATGTTCATAATTATGATTGATGTCATAGCAATAAAAACTCAATAAAATACATTCTAAATAAAATACCTTTTCTCTGAACACATTATTGGTATTTTGCTGACAAACATTTATCGAAGAGACTTTAAATAAACCTCCACTGTTGGCACAACTAATTATAATATACAGTAAGTCCACGCTTATTGCGTGGTGTTAACATAATGCGTTTTGCTATAACGTGGTTGTTCCATGAGGGAACACTTTCACGCAACCTGGAACGCCCCCGTTAAAACACACATGACGCCCCGTTACATTTAACACGCCGGTTATAATACGGAACGCGCCCATTATTACACGGGACGTGCCCGTTATAACACGGTTTCGGAGCGGTCAATGACGAACTACTTTGAGCTGCGCGGCTGAGCGGTACAATGCAGTACACGGAATGATACAACAATGCAGCGGCGTATCCTCAGTTATTTGTCCGGCCATCTCACTGTGTGTGCATAGTACATTGTATCTTGCCAAACTTTTTCAATACATTATTTATGGGGAAATTGTTTTCGCTTAATGCGTTTTTCGCTTTGCGTGCCACTTTTCAGAAACACGTCTACTGCATGAAACGAGGACTTACTGTACAACATAAATAACCCACAACACACACACATACACCACTATAGCAAAAGAAAATGATTAAAGAGATAAAAGGAACTCCGTGAACAGACTGGGACATTAATAGTACAGCCGAAGCATGCATTTATCAGATTAGGCACACACCCAATTCCTGAAGACTTACTGCACTTCACTACTTAACCCCACTCCTGCCCTCCAATGCCTTCAGGTGACAGCACCTGATGAATTTGGCAAAATCCCCCAATCGCCACCATTGAGACACAAGGATGCATTGTCGTTTGCCCGTTTTTGCAGAAGAGATGATGACCGGTAGTCGAGGCTAACGATTGAGTGGCAGCTACAAACGGGAACACGCCCAAGAAGACGTCCACCATGGAGATGAAATGGTGAAATCAGCTCGTGTGAAAAAAGCAACACGGATTGTTGCTCAGCGAATCCGCGAGATTGTCACAGTTTGTGGAGGCTTTCACCCTAGAGTGGACAGATCGTGGCTGAAGATGATTACAATGATTCAAATTCAGTCTGTATCCACTTTCAAAGGAGTATGTAGCAGTGCTCATTTATTTGCCCATCATGGAAATTCCAGATTCACATGACGGTCTTTCCAAAACACATTCATCATCAGCTATGATAAATCCAATGCTCAATCCATGAAGGCCTCCCCAAACCTTCATAATCATCTCTGTGTGAGTCTATGGGTCTCTGTGCGAGTTTATCGGTCTCTGTGCAAGTCTATGGATCTCCCTGCGGCGAGTCTAAAAAAAAAAACCTCTTATGGATGATATTGGTCGCGAAAGCCTATGGGTTAAACTTTTTTTAATCGATTAAACTCCTCAGTTGAAATTCTCTCAGACGCATTCCATCTCTTTGCAGCCACTCACATCATTATTATTGACTATTGGCTAGAATTCCCTACAGTGGCCCACTTAAAAGGATGTCTAACCTGTGTATATTCTCGAATCCACGTGTTCATATTTGTCTCTGAATGTAATTCCAAGCATGCATCTCTCCACGCTCTTTCTGCACTCTTGTTTCATTTTCTTCATTAATGTCTACGTTTGTGACCCATATGTGGGTAGAGAGAAATACGCGGTGTGCACAGTTAAGCAGGTGCAATGGAGGGCAAACAGGTGTGCGCGTTGCAACATGAGGTTTGCACCAACAAACCGCGAGTAATTAAGGGGAGAAGCGGGTGCAACGGAGGTCGAACAGATGTGCGTGTTGCAACATGAGGTTTTCACAGACAAACCGCGAGTAATTAAGGGGAGAAGGGGGTGCAACCGAGGTCAAACAGGTGCTACGCTGTGACGGGAGGTTGGCGCCTAGGAGATGGGAGATGGGGGGTGATGATAAGAGATTAATGGGACAACTGGTGCCGGCCTGGCGGCAGCTTCAGCAAAAACACGTGAGGGCTCGGGATGAGCAGGGGGATATAAGCGGGAGTGTGTGTGAGCGAGGGGAGTTGTTGCCGGGAACTAAGACATCTCGCCGCTGCCGCTCCAGCCGTCAACGGGACCTCAATCCTCACGCTGTCACCGGGCAGGTGCAGGCTGAACCCCCTGCCCGGGACAGACGGGTGAGCAGATCTGAGGAAGCGTAGACAGCAGTGGAGATGCGAAGTTGCTGTGTGCAGAGTTGCTGAGTGCGGAGCTGCTGTGTGCAGAGTCGCTGAGTGCGAAGATGCTGTGTGCGGAGTTGCTGAGTGCGAAGATGCTGTGTGCGGAGTTGCTGAGTGCGAAGACGCTGTGTGCGGAGTTGCTGAGTGCGAAGATGTTGTGTGCGGAGTCGCTGGGTGTGAAACTGCTGTGTGTGGAGCCGCTGAGAGCAGAGCTGCTGTTGCAGGATAAGTGAGGTGCAGAATAGATAAGAGCGGGGAGAAGTTAAGTATATTTTACCATACATATAGTTATAGGAGTGCCTATAACTGGTGCAAGAACAGTTGAAAAAAGTGTAAGCAGGTGACTTGTTACAACGTGTCGGTGTGAGTAATTTTTTAAGACACTACACGTGTATTGATAGTTACATTCTAATGATATTTTATTGAGGGCCTCTGTGTTGTCTTGGTTTGGTCTGGGACTGTTTTTGCTGTTGTTTCGCTGCCTTACCCAAGCTTGCATTTAGTGTAAAAAAATCGTCAGGAATGTATGTACTTGTAGCGTCGATGTCAGGCATTGTATATAGCATTGTTATGCACACTTACCTGTAGTAGCACACATGTGTCCATAGGGGGTTGTAACCCGGGATAGGCAGGATGAGCCGGGCCGTTGGGACTAGGCTCTCCCAACCTCAAGAGAGGGGTTGGGGGGGATATTCCAGAGCTCACTAGAAAGTTCAAGAAGGGGACGTGGCCAGGGGCGGAGAGACCCAGGCACGGGTATAAAAGCCGGACCTCTGGACGAGTCCGGCAGTCTTCGTCAAGCTGAAGAAAGAAGACCAGCTAGGGTAGGACCCTGGGAACCCCCAGACCCGCAGTCCTTCTAAGGGCTGGGGCTGTAGTGGGCCAGTGGTCGACCCTGGGAATCCCCGGGACCCGCCGTCCTTCTAAGGACCGAGACCAAGTGGGCCAGTGGTCGGGACTTGAGGACCTTGGCTGGGTCGGGTCAGATTGCCTCCCCCTAGGTCCCCTTAGCCGGAGGAACGTGAGTGTAGTCCCAGTGATTAGGACACACGAGCCCGGAGGCTATACCTCCTTGGATATCGGGCAGAAGGGCCGCTACCCCTCTGTGTTAGGGACTCGTGTATCTCGCAGTTATATTGAATAAACGTGTTGCCTCAAGCGCTCCGTCTCCGGTTTCCCTGGAACCCACTACATTTGGTGCCAGAAGTGGCCATGGAGACATGCCGAAGACCATGTACCTAGAGCCCGGACAGGGACGAAGATGGCCAGGCAACCGCGGGACCAGCAACCCTGGCTGCGGACGGGGAAGTGCTGCTGGCCGGGCAGCTGCCTGCCCCGCCGCCTGTTGTCTCACCGCCGCTGCGCAGCTCACTGTGGGAGGCACATTGTCGCCTCGCTGAGCTGCTCCACGCCACTGCCTCCATACTCGGCAATATTCACCACGAGGAGGCTGCAGCGGGGGTGGAGGATGTGGCGCGGCAAGCAACGGACTCCGCCGCCATTGCACCTTCAACTCCCGCCAACATTTTTTTACTTCCCTCCACAGCGGGAGCCGCTTCCGCCGAAAACGCGGTGCACCATGGGGCGCACGTCACGTCCGGTCCCGGCGGGAGTCAACCGCAGGACGCCACATCATCTCCGGCGCGACGGACCCAGGAAGAGGACATCTTGCCTGCCGCCAGCGACGCCGTTCAAACCAAGAGCGAAGCTATGAGGCTGACGACTCCGTGGTCGGACGTCGTCTATCACCTGCTACAATTGCAGCCTACGGGTACACGTGTCATCTGGCTGCTGGGCCCCGCGTTGCCGCATCCCCAGACCACAATCCTCGGCACCGCGCTCGCCCTCGGCTCCACGATGAACTCAGGAAAGTCGCGGCACCTCACACTCTCGGCCCCCACTCAGACGCCCGCACACACCATCACTTTCCTCGTAATTGTCATGTGTCGGTCAGTGAGGAACAGGGTAATTGTAACACCAATTGGGCACTCGGTCCAGATCAGTGGTCCGAGTTGGCCCACAGAGTTGTTGCCGCGGCTGCAGGTTCTTCTGCAATCGTGCGTTTCATAGAAGGGGTCGATATCCGGATGCTCATAATCTTAGTTCTTTCGGTAAAGTCACGTTGAAGGGAAACAATAAAATAATAAAATATATATAAAACAATAAAAATTCTCACGACGTTTTGACCATAACACAAACGTCGTGAGAATTTTTATTGTTTTATATATATTTTATTATTTTATTGTTTCCCTTCAACGTGACTTTACCGAAAGAACTAAGAATATGAATTACTGCAGTCACGAAAGCTTTAAATCAAAATTTATCCGGATGCTCGTCGACGACGGCGCATTGGGGACCATTATCTCGGACCTAATTTTTTATATTCTACCCAGAAACTGTCGTTCATTGCGGCCAGTTGATGTACCATGTTTTGCCGCTAACGGGGATTCGTTGGGCATAATTGGCCGGATCAACACCCAGATCCATATTGGCGACGTCAAATTGAATGATCCCCTTCTGGTTTCTTCAACCCTAGCCGTTCCTTGTCTGATTGGAACGGACTTCTTGGCGAAGATGCCCATTAAAATTTTAATCAATCAGGGTTGCATCGAGCTCCCCTCCGGCCGATGCATGCTCATCTTGCCCTCACTCTCTCGGTTGCGTACGGCCTGCTATACTATCCAGGCGTTGGCGTCGCACACTGTTTGTATTCCGTCTGGGTCTCAAATGTTGGTTCCCCTTCGCCTTCGGAAACCCCTTTACTCGGACGCAATAGCTGCAGGGGTTTTATTAGGACCCTCGAACACAGCGGTATGCAGGTTGGATCTGGTTGCTGCACAAACGCTCCTTCATGGTGACAAAGATCCGTTCCTCCAGGTCCTGAATGCAGGGTTGCGTACCACCGTCATCCCCCAGGGTACTGTGCTTGCTCATGCGACACCAGCACTCCTTAGAAGGAACCGTAGGAGACACTCTTGCACCCCAACTGCATTCGGTCCTCGACGAATGTTGGATCGACTCCATTTGTTCAGACAGTGCTGACCTGACTGACTCCCAGCGAGGAAAACTGCGCACGTTGCTACGCGAATTTTCAGATGTCTTTAGTAAAAGCAAATTTAACATCGGTATTACCGATTTGCTAAGTCACCACATCGATACAGGTGACGCTGCCGCTATTCGACAAAACCCATTCCGTCTCAGCCCTGCTGAAAAAGAGCATGTCAGAGTTGCCGTTAATGACATGCTGGCAGGGGATATCATTTCCCCATCCACCAGCCCATGGGGAGTACCAATTGTCCTCGTTAAAAAACATGACGGCAGCCTCCGATTTTGCATTGATTTTCGGTGGCTAAATAAAATCTCCGTGGCCAACGCATATCCGCTCCCCAGGATGGGCGAGTCGCTCGATGCCCTGGCAGGTGCGCATTAATTTTCAACGCTGGACCTTTTGTCAGGATTCTGGCAATTGCCTCTTGACAAAGCGTCCAAGCCTAAAACGGCCTTCCGCACACCGCAGGGCCTCTTCGAATTTAACCGGCTGCCCATGGGTCTTCACTCAGCCCCAGCGACGTTCCAGCATCTGATGGAGCTGGTCCTTGCTGGGCTTCAGTGGGATGCTTGCCTGATCTATCTAGACGATATTATCATCTTTATCCGGACCTTCGACGATCACATCGATCGATTAAGGGCTGTTTTTGGTCAAATGTGGGCGGCATGGCTAAAATTCAAGCCGCAGAAGTGCCACCTCCTGCGAAACTCCGTTTGCTATCTCAGACACATCGTTAGCCAGTTGGGTATCGCCATGGACCCCAAGAAGACTAGTTGCGTCCGCTCATGGCCGACCCCCACTTCCGTCAGTGATGTGCGGAGTTTCATCGGCTTCGCCTCTTATTATTGGCGGTTCATGGCAGGACTTTACCATACGTTCCGACCACGCAGTACTCCAATATGCCCTGAGAGTTGACCAACCATCAGGCCAATTGTCCCGCTGGCTCGAGGTCCTCCAGGACTATTCTTTCACAGTCATCTATCGTAAGAGTGTCCGACATAGCAACGCTGACGCATTGTCACGACTGCCTAACTCTGAGAGATGTGCGTGCTTCATGGGATTGGGCCGCTGCAAGCAACCCACTGACAGCCCGCCCCCTTCCGATGAGGCACACGAGGGTAGAGGTCACGGGAGCCTGATTTCCTTTGTCGTGCGGGACGGCCTCCTCATGAAATGGGACAGCTGTGCACTGAGGTACAAGCTGGTGGTACCCACTTCCCTACGGGGGAAGGCTGTGTGGGCCGCTCATGAGCACCTTCTGCATCTGAGGACACAAAAGACCCTGGCCGGGCATGGCAAGGGACGTCGCCAAATTGCTCAAAGGTTGTACCCAGTGCGCTCGACGGAAACCTCCCTCTAAACCGTCGTGTCCGCCCCTACAATCCATTCACGTGTCTTGCGTGAATGAACTTGTTGCGCTTGACATCTTGGGGCCCTTTCCTGCCACTCCATGGGGTAAGTACCTGTTGGTTGGGGTTGAATACTTCACTCGTTGGCCTATGGCCTGGCCACTCCCCAACCAATTGGCAGCAGCCATCACAGAGGCCTTTCGCCAGGGCTATGTCCTGGATAAGGGTGCTCCGGAACGGCTGCTGACCGATCAAGGGAAACATTTTTCGTAAACTTTGCTATGGGATGTGTGCAACCTGCTAGGCACGCATAAAATTCACACATCGCCATACCACCCATAGACTGATGGTATGGTCAAGCGGCTCCACAGAACACTTAACTCGATGTTGAGCCACCAAGTGTGCGAGTCGCAGGTCGATTGGGACCAGAATGGCACCCCATGTGGCCACGGGGTTTTCCCCATTCTACCTGATGTATGGCAGGGAGGTTAACCCCCCCCGTGGGCATTCAATTGCTCGCTAAGCAGCCCTCCCCTAAATCCAAAATCGCTGAACATATTAGATCTAATGTTCGGAGGTTGGTCGAGGCGCGAGAGGCTGCTAAACACAACACCGAGGCTCGCCAGTTGGCTAACGAGCGATTGCGAGGCCTCCGCGTGTCCAGTCATAAATGGGCTGAAGGTGACAGGGCTTGGCTCCATTGCCCCCAGGTGCCCTTAGCAACATCGCCCAAATTGCTGAAACCCTGGAGGGGTCCGGTGGACATTGTGCGGGTCGTCCGGCCACAGTGTGTGAAAGTCCAGCACGGTAAGCGGTGCTGGTACGTTTACCCGTCGCGTCTCAAACCCTTCTTCCCTCCTCACACTCCACCTACACTGCACGGGGGCCGAGGGCGTGACGTGTCTGACGAGCCGAGTCGTCCATGTACAGAGCCTAACCCTCAGCCCAGACATGTTGTTACGCCCTCAGACGCCGCTGGAATAACGTCGCCACGGCGGATCCCGCCGGCCGCTCCTGCTGATGATCACCTGTCCACCCAACCACAGAGCGGCCAAGATGCTCCTGTCCCTGCTGACCCGCGGCCACAACTTCCCCCCGCCGCTCCGGATGGGCCAGCCACGAGAACTCGCTCCAAATCAAAAACTTTATCTTAAATCCCACCCACATTCACTCCGCACCGCTCACTTACCTTCCGCCGGTTAGTCATCGACCGGTGCTTGTCCTGGCTGCGTCTTACATCGGCTGTGTTGTGGGGGGGTGCGGGTGTGTGTGCGGATTTATGTATATGTAAAGAGTGTAACAATTGTACAGGTGGGCTTGGGTATTTATGTGGGGCCGTTCGTGTTATTGTTACCGTTCTCGTTTAATGAGGCACACGTACTCTGTTCGGGTATGTTAACAGTCTTTATTGTTGGTTTGATAGCCGGGATGGCTGGATGAACACTTACCTGTAGTAGCACACATGTGTCCATAAGGGGTGGTAACCCGGGATAGGCAGGATGAGCCAGGACGTTGGGACACTAGGCTCTCCCAACCCCAAGAGAGGGGTTGGGGGGGATATTCCAGAGCTCACTAGAAAGTTCAAGAAGGGGGCGTGGCCAGGGGCGGAGAGACCCAGGCACGGGTATAAAAGCCGGACCTCTGGACGAGTCCGGCAGTCTTTGTCAAGCTGAAGAAAGAAGACCAGCTAGGGTAGGACCCTGGGAACCCCCAGACCTGCCGTCCTTCTAAGCGCCGGGACCGAGTGGGCCAGTGGTCGGGACCCGAGGACCTTGGCTGGGTCGGGTCAGATAGCCTCCCTCTAGGTCCCCTTAGCCAGAGGAACGTGAGTGTAGTCCTAGTGATTAGGACTCGCTAGCTCGGAGGCTGTACATCCTTGGGAATCGGGTAGAGGGGCCTCTACCCCTCTGTGTTAGGGACCCGTGTATTCCGCAGTTGTATTGAATAAACGTGTTGCCTCAAGCGCTCTGTCTCCGGTCTCCCTGGAACCCACTACATACTTATACAATTTGTACTCAGATTTATTTCTTTACTTAATATTTAAATTATTTCCTTACCTTTTCTTTATTTTGAACCTATACCGTATTTTTTGTAATGTTTGTTGTAACTTGCTGACACCCGCCCTTACTGGACATCCGTGAAAAAGAGCTTCATAGCTCATCGGATTCCTCCTGCAGTCTTAATAAAGATTATTGTTCTGAAATACACAGCACAATGCAACACCGCGAAAGTAAAAATGTGTGACCGTGCATGCGCGAGAGGCAGGCGCGCACGGCCCCACTCCCCCGCATCTCGCAGAGCAGCCCCAGGGCCACTGACTCGCATCCCTGACTCGGGCTCGCGTCTGTCAGTTACTACGCTCTGCAACAAAGCTGATTGAACACACGAACGTGTTTTTGTGGTCTTTCAGAAATGAGCCCCTTTTATAATTATCAGTATTTCCTCAAAACGTTGATTCCCCTCCCCAATTAGGCAGTCATACATGCTTGTAAATCACAAAGTCAAATCTGCAAAACAATCTTAAAAGGGTTTGGCCAAACGCGCAAAGTTTAGGACAATCCTGAACACGAGTCCCGAGATACAAATAAAAGGTCATAGATTCATCCAATGGCAGTAGCAATACGCCTTAAAACGGGCCCATCTCTGGGCATGAAACCAGCGATGTGCCTCTGTTTAACATCTGTCCCTCCACGTAAAAAATATATATATAAGTTACATTTTACACATTCCATCAGCCACGCAATCTGCTGGGAGTGCATAATTCAGTAATCTACCCACAATCGCCTTCACCGCACAGGAATGTGGGAATAACTTTAAAATTGTCTACCCACCACAGTTCGGTGTGCAATGAATTAGGTCCAGGTGAAGTGCGGATGCGTTTAGTATTCCGTGCAGGTGTGCAGGTGTGATGCATTCGTATGCGTTATGGGGAGCGGAAATTCAGCGGTTAGTGTACTGCGCTATGAATCCGGCAACCCGAGTTCGATTCCCGCTCATGGCCAACACGAATGACAATTATCTAAACTGGTCCTGGGCCTCCTCTAGGCCGACTCAGCCTCAGATGAGTACCTGGTGCAGTGTGTAAACATCGCCAATGGGGAGATAAAGACAGTCGGGCGTAGTACTGAGCACTCACTCCCTCGCGTACTGTACCGGCCTTCATAGGCGCTCGCTAACAGCACTTGTCTCAAACGTCTGTTAAGGCTATACGGGGGATCTTTGTATTTTGAATTCATGTCCATTGCTTTCATGTGTGTTTAAAAATCTTTATTTATTAATCAGAATATTTGTCCTGGAGAAATTCGATGAGCTATGAATCTCTTTTTCACACATGTCCAGTAGTTAATGTGGAATGAACGCAGGTGGCAGTCAGGTGCCTGAGCAACAGGTGGGTGAGCATTCAGAGAGTGCTCGTGAGTATCCGACAGGTGAGTGAGCAACATGTCTTTGGGTTTGTTTTCGATTGGCACGGTTGGTTACGTAAGGTGCAATAGAAGTTCAAAATACATACACAGACAACAGGTAATTAAATGGTAGATGGACAGGTGAGAGAACTTGCAGCACATGTTTTGGCAAACAGGTGAGTGAGGAGTTGGCAAGGCGATTTGATCGCGAGCAGGTGACGGACTGGCAGGTGAGTGGACAAGCAGCAGGTGAGCAATCAGATGGCAGGTGACTCGGGGCGACAAAGGTGGGAGGGCGAGTCGTGATTACAAGGCGGTTGTGATTACACGCATTCCAAGAATTCCCCACTCAGAGAGGCTATTGCCCCCAGGGGTTTTGAGGTAAGGGAAGGGGAGTCTAGGAGGAGCATAAGTAGGGGGCAGGGGGGGATGCAGACGGGGGGATAGAGGAGCGTGGTGCCTTCTCTACACCGCACCTTTATGTCACTACCAATGGGTGTTACGAGCAGAGTTCATTCTCTCAATTGAGTCTGTAAATCTTGATGCAAATGACAATAATAATCATCATAGGCTAATCTCTGTGGCTCCAATTCTGCATCAAATTCCACTCTTGTTGACCATAAAAAAGCCATCTACGATGGTTCCTTCTAAGAGATGAAACTAAGATATACATTCAGTACATTATGTACTCAAGAAATTATTCTGTGGCATATAAATATACGATACCAGGTTTCGTATTTAAAATGTGGGCTCCAGAACCAGTTTTATATAGACTCCTCAAACTCTTATTCAGTACCCACACTGGACCAACAACTTGATCAGAATCAGAATATTTAGACTGCAGGAGGAATCCGATGAGCTATAAAGCTCTTGTTCACAGATGTCCAGTAGGGGCGGGGGTCAGCTTGTTACAACTGCACCCCCGATTAGCACGGTTGGCTATGTATGGCGCGAAAGAAGTTCAACTTACAACAACAAACGACAAAAACAAAGGGAGTGTAAGATAGAGAAAAGGGAAGAAAGTCACGAAAATATATATACAATTATAAATTGCATAATTACAAATCTGTACTATGCTTAATTCATTAACCCCACTGTCAAACCCAAGAAACCCAAGACGTTCATGTAATTACCTTTTAACTTTCCCAAGGATGAGAATTGGAATAGCTGACAAAGCATTTGCCGTTGCAGCACCAACGTATTGGAATAACGTTGTTTTCTTCTTTAACATCGTTTTAAATATTCCTTCAAAATATATCCTGAAGTAGAAGATTAGTGCTGCATATAACCATATCGGATGTTACAGTGAAACTGCGAATGGCTCATTAAATCAGTTATGGTTCCTTTGATCGCTCGACCGTTGCTTGGATAACTGTGATAACTCTAGAGCAGTGGTTCTTAACCTGGGTTCGATCGAACCCCAGGGGTTCGGTGAGTCGATCTCAGGGGTTCGGCAGAGCCCCCGCCACGGAGGTCCGGACACACTTGAATTATTGTGTAAATTTGTGATGACACACACGGCCCGCTTGGCCATCACTGGCTGCAGATGATCATGCTACACTGCTTGGCCAATCAGCGCTGCGGGGAATTTAGTGCGTACTCAGTAGTCAACGTGTGACTGTTGTTGTCGTACGTCGTGTGATTTCTTTAATATTTTATCCATACTAACTATGTCGGGCAAAAGAAGAAAGTGGTCGGACGAATATGTACAACATGGATTCTCATGTATCACGGAACGTGATGGGAGTGAGCATCCTATCTGCATGATTTGCAACGCCAAGTTGAGCAACTCTAGTCTTGCACCGGCAAAACTAAAGGAACACTTCTTGAAGCTGCATGGAGACGGGGAATACAAGAACACAACACTTGCTGAATTCAGGGTGAAGAGAGCCAGATTCGATGAAAGGGCCACTCTGCCTGCTCTTGGATTTGTACCTGTTAACAAACCGATCCTGACAGCATCGTACGAAGTTGCTTACCTGATCGCAAAGCAGGGCAAGCCACACACCATTGGTGAAACACTTGTGAAACCAGCTGCATTAAAGATGGCGAATCTGATACTCGGAACAGCGGCCGAAGGTAAATTATCCCAAATTCCCCTTTCAAATGACACCGTCAGTGACAGAATAGAAGACATGAGTAAAGACATCTTGGCTCAAGTAGTCGCGGATCTGATTTCAAGCCCGGCAAAATTCAGCCTTCAACTCGACGAAACCACAGACGTTTCTGATCTAAGCCAGCTTGCTGTTTTTGTACGCTATGTGAAAGACGACATGATAAAAGAAGAGTTTTTATTTTGTAAGCCTCTTACAACAACAACGAAGGCAGCCGATGTGAAGAAGCTTGTGGATGACTTCTTCAGAGACAACAATCTTTCATGGGATATGGTTTCTGCAGTTTGTACGGACGGAGCTCCAGTCATGCTGGGAAGAAAGTCTGGTTTTGGTGCGCTAGTAAAGGCCGATGCACCACACATCATTGTGACGCATTGTATTCTGCACAGGCATGCGTTGGCAACAAAAACCTTACCTCCAAAAATGACAGAAGTATTAAAAACTGTGGTGGAATGTGTGAACTATGTGCGAAAAAGTGCTCTGAGGCACCGCATCTTCAGTGAGCTGCGTAAAGAAATGGGCTCTGAATTTGAGGTACTTCTGCTCCATTCTAATATTCGGTGGTTATCCCGGGGACAGGTGCTGAATCGTGTTTTTGCCATGCGTGTGGAATTAGCCCTGTTTTTGCAAGAGCACCAACACTGCCATGCAGATTGCTTCAAAAATCCTGAGTTCATTCTCATTTTAGCGTACATGACTGATATATTCGCAGCTCTCAATTATCTCAATCAGCAGATGCAGGGTGGTGGAGTCAATATCATGGAAGCGGAAGAACACCTGAAGGCTTTTCAAAAAAAGCTACCGTTATGGAAACGACGAACAGAGAACAATAACTTCGCAAACTTCCCGCTTCTGGACGACTGTGCAAGTAAGATCGAAGATGTGTCTGGAATCGGAGATATTTCTGTATCCACGGAACTGAAGCAAACAATTGCCACGCACTTAGATGAGCTTGCAAAGTCTCTCGACGGATATTTCCCTACAAGAGAGTCATATCCAGGATGGGTGAGACAGCCGTTCACGTTTGCTGTTGAAACAGCAGATGTCAATGATGAATTCCTCGACGAAATCATTGAAATTCAGCAGAGCCAGGTTCAACAGCAACTCTTCAGAACAACAACGCTCTCAACGTTTTGGTGTCGACAAATGAACAAGTATCCAGTTATTGCTAAGAAAGCCCTGGATTTTTTTATACCATTTGTTACAACATATCTTTGTGAGCAATCCTTTTCGAGGATGCTGGACATAAAAACGAAGAAAAGGAACAGACTTTGCTGTGAAAATGACATGAGAGTGGCACTTGCCAAGGTGAAGCCACGCATATCTGAACTGATCTCTCAAAGGCAACAGCAGAAGTCACATTGATTTCCAGGTATGTAATTTGTTGTGAGTTTATGCATTGTGTTGGTTTTATTCTTTGAACAAGGTAATGTTCATGCACGGCTCATTTTGTGTACCAGTAAAAAACATATCTACGTCTTGAATTTGAAAAAAATCACATTTTATTTTTCACTAAAGAGGGGTTCGGTGAATGCGCATATGAAACTGGTGGGGTTCGGTACCTCCAACAAGGTTAAGAACCACTGCTCTAGAGCTAAACAGCTCATGCATGATGCATGTCTGCGGCAAACGGAAATTTGCCAATGTGACTTTGATCCTGACCCGTGTGTCGACAGTTCAATTTGAATGTGAAATTTTATTGAAGGAATGTGTGTCATTTTGCAGTTGTCTGGGATTGTTACTTTGCTGATTATGATCTAGCTCTCCGACTGATGGGTCACTGTGTGTGGCAAGTTTGCCGAGCTGCTGGATGGGGAATTAAACGGAGCTCTGCTGAATCGTGAGGGATTGAGGGGAAATGTGCCAAAAGGGGCGATGCCAACTGGGTCCAGGGGTTCCTGCTCCGAGATGGAGTTAGGGTTGCCACCTAACCAGATTTGAACTGTATTTGTGTGGTGGAAATTGATTTGCACCAAGATCTGCAAGGGAGTTACATCCAGTGGCATTTCTCTAAGACACTTATTGCAGATATAAATTGAAACCACAACCTAGTTGTTGCAGAAGAGTGAAGCCTTGACACGGTATAGCCAAAGACCCGGGAGGGGTGACAGCGATCTCAGGTATGCAATAGAGGCAGGTTTGCAGTCATTGTTAAACTGACAGAAGCAGAAGGAGAGTCGCAGCCAGGAGCAAAGACACTTTGGAAAGGTTTTAAGGCAGTTTAAGTTGAGGTAGCAGTCAAAGTTACTGGCCCTAAAGTAAGGGAAATTATACGTTGAGAGGTGCTCAACATGCCATATTAACCGGAAACCCAAAGTTAATTATGGTTGTCCTACAGTCACTGGTGACCGAGATGAGACTTTAAACTCGCTTCACTTGAGAACTCGTTTCAATTACAGCCGATACCCATATTTGCGCCTTGATGTTCAGCAGAACTGTCTCAGACTGACAGCAACTCCTCTGAGCCACCGGGCTGCCTCGCTTCCGAAGCGTGCAGCACGCACCACATGGTAATAACAGGACTTGGCAGAACAAAGTGAGGAGTCTCTCTGATAGTGGCGAGGAGTGACCACTTCAACCCGAATTCCAGCCTCGGCTCAAGGTGACCATGACACGTCATCCATCACGGGGAGGGGCAGCTGGCACTGCCTCAAGGCTCTTGCAAAACTACCTTCAACTCTTCACCAGACCAAGTCGACGTTTCATGGAATGAATTTTACTACAAATGTTACGATTCATCGTCGCTCTTTTCGCAATTCGACAGATTTTCACGATTTTCGGAGTGATCAATTCCCTCAGCAATATATGATCTTTGTCTCGTGTGTATATTGTGTCTTTTAGAGTGTGTGTGCCATTTGTAAGGCTCGTTTATGGAACCTCATTTGTTTAATTTGTTCCATGAGCCAACATAATTCATTTATTTGTAACTTCCAGGCTAGACGAGTGCAATTCTCTGTTATTTGGTCTTCATTCGTCTCTCATCCAACGTGTCCAGTACGTTCAAAACATAGCTAAAGAGTACTCACTCATTCCCGTAAGCGTCGTCATATTACACCCTCATATTTACTATCCCTTCCTCCACTAGCGACCGATTCACTTTGGAACCCTTACAAGCAGCTACATTTGGAGGCTTGCCCCCTCTTTTCTCTCCGCCTGATGAAGACCGCTTGTGTTGCGATCGAACCGTTGTGGGTTTTTTGCTATTATCATTTTCTATTTATTTTATTTTACTATTTAAATTTTTATTGTGGTTTTTTGCTTTGATTATTTTCAATTTATTTTTTTATTTTACATTTTATTTTTATTATTTAAATTGTTAATTTTAATTGTATTTTATTATTTTTTTATTTGAGTTATGTTTTTTAGATTTGTTTATATTTTTCTATTTACGTGACCAAGAATATGAATTCCTGCAGTCACGAAAGTTTGAAGTAAAAATTTGTTCATTTTGATTCATATGTTTTTTTTCTGACTTTATGTGAACGAAAATACACAAATTCGCCCGTTTTCTCATTGAAAATAGGTAAATTTCAAAATATCACTGTCCTGGTCACAAAAGCAAAGTTTGTGGGGAAAAATAGCCATTTCTTATACTTTTGTAGTGACTGTGAATGTCACTGTGCGGTACCGGGCTTCCGAAACCACGGTGGATAATGTTGTCATTATGTGCAGCCCAGTTACTGGGCGTAGTACCAGCCCTAGCGGGGCTTGGGTGAGCGCTGTGTACAGTGCGCGCTCCCGGTGAGGGAGTGAGAGTATCAGCCAGCCAGGGTTACGTTGGGGCATGATACGCTGGTTGACCTGCCGACACGTGACCCGATGATATTGGAGGGGGGCCACCGGTGGACGGGGGCCGCTGGGCGGTCACGTGGTATAAAAGGAACTCTCAGGAGCCTTCGGGAAAGAGCTCGAGAGATCTAGGTGGGCGGGGCGAGGGGCGGAGCCAGCCCCATCCCAGGCCGATGTAACGGGGGCCCCGTGAGGGGCTCGGGGTTCTCCGGGTTGTTGGTGAAGAAGATCCACGTCGGGTTGAAGAAGCCTCTAGCCACGCGGTCCGGGACCCAGCTCATGGTCCGGACCAGGATGGCGAACCTGTCTAGTTCTGCCATAGCATGGTTAGATGGGCGTTCAACACCCGAGTGTAAGTTACGTGATGTTGTATGTTGAGTTGGTGTAATAAATAGTGTCGCTCCCAAGACAACGTCTCGGACTCAGTTGGACTCACTACACTGTTTAGGCATAAGCAATTAGGAAATAAAATGTACGACCCAGGAACAAAAATTGTGTTGCATAGTGTTATCATTCCAGTAATCATGTAATTGCTGCAAGAACGTGGATCTTCCGTCACTAGCCCACTATCTCATTACCTGCTAAAGATATCAGGAATTTTGCCCAACGTTTGTCTGAGCATAAAAAGATTGATCGACATTGTGACTTCAGTCGAAATCCACGTTCACACTCGCTGAGTCTTGCACTGCACGATTGTCAAACAACAATAACCAAAATAATTTACAGCCCTTTGTTAATCTTGTGGGACGAAGGCCTCCCATTCCATATCGTTCACGGTAGCTCTTTTGCCCATACTTCACCTCACTGGACAGTGCGGATTGGAAAAGTGAAAGCCAGGATGGGTTAAGATATCGCCCACGTTTAATGTTGCCGCGTTTAATGTTGCAGTGCGCTCACCACTGGGCCACCGCTCCACCCCATGCACGGGTACAGTCTGACGTGGAACACGCATCAACCACCGTCATCACGGGTGGCAGGCATCTGGTGTGCACGTGAATGCTACACAGCGGCATCTGGGTCGTGGGTGGCCCCGACACCAGCTTGGGCTGCACGCGTGTTACTCCGATGTAGTGTACAAGTTGAAGTCGACTTTGAATAATAATAACTCGTCCAATAATTTCTCCATGGTCGATAAAATAACCACTGGCTCAGAACCGGTCTTGCACAGGCGAGATGAGCACAGCATCCAAATGTGTGAGCTATAGGGAGATGCATTCAATTAACTGTTTCATATTTTTTTCGTGCATAATTATGCCAGCTGTGATTTTGGCGTAAAATTTGAGTGTTGAGTTTATTTGATTTGTTCCAAGGATAATGGTCCCGTTTAGCCATTTGCCTGGCTATGTTACACTTAAGATCCATGGTGTTGCACGAGTACAACAGCAACAAAAAAAGACAAAAACATAACTATTATAGATAACGAATACGTCCTTAAAAAATATTGCACAACTTACAAGGTATGTAACGGTCATAAACGAAACACAAGCGAATTTAAACAAAATTGCAAATATAATGAGAGCAAGAGCGCAATAAAAAGTTAGGTACAAGTGCATGTAACCTCTGTGTTTTGGGTTAATAGGGACATCGAGGGGGAGTGAAGGGAGGGAACCAAGCTGTAGAAGAGCTGCAAGGGAATTCTAGAAACGTGGAGCAGTATCGCGTAAAGTCTTTTTACCAAGCAAAATTTAAACAAATGAGATTTTTAAGCAGAATAAGGAGACACTTCTGAGGCTACGAGATGGAGATAAAGGAACTAAGCGGTCCTTTAGGAAATTGGCAGATTTGTTTAAGAGGAGCTTCAGAATGAAGACAGCTTTAGTGATGGTCTATCCGGATATCCAGAGGGGATATATTTGATTGAACGTACAGGTTACAGTGATTAATTCTAAAGGGGTTGTCAAGGGCAACATGGAGTGGTTTAATGGCATGAGACGTTGAAGGTAGATTCAGAAGCTAGTCGGTAGATGGTGTCACAATAACCACATATGGACAGGATGGTGGCATTTCCAACATTCAGACAGAGTCGAGGTGGAAAACGCCGTTTATTTCTCTTTTGGTATATGTTTTTATCTTATAGGCTATGTGATCAATGAAGGGAAAGGAACTCTATCCTGAAAATTGTATTTAATCAATATTTTGTATTATCTGAAGGGAAAATGTACCTTTCACATCCCTCCCCCAGATCGATGGCGCTCAACGACTACTTTTAAATTAAACCTTGACTTAAAGCTTTCGTGACTGCAGGAATTAATATTATTTGGGTCTTTCGGTAAAGCCACGTAGATAGAAAAAAATGATAACAAATCACGACGTTTCGATCACAACACAAGCAATCGTCATCATCTAATGCTAAACGGATTTTGTTCAGGGCTAACCTAGCCCTGATCTCAGAGAGAATAAGACTGCTCCGATTTGAACTAGACAACTTAGACAAGACCCTCTTGCAAACACACTTAACATTGACAGAAAAAATGTCAACATCTGATTGTGACCATGTAGATAACATGACAGCCTCTTCAGCCGCCTCAATGTCAGCTAAGTGCAAAGATAAACTGATTTCCAAGTTAAACCTCTTTTCCAAGAAGAAGCCAGACCCAGACATTAAAAAGTTAGATGGTGACAAGATCGTTATCAATCAGAGCAACAGCCCAATTTCCGACAGCCTAAATTCGGTTCTAGCTAGAGGGTTGAATTTCGCAGTCACCCATAAACACATCCCTGTTGATTATATCATTGCCCAGGTCGATGTAGCCCTTAACGGTTTGCGACACATTCCTGCAGACGTGGCAAAATCGGAAATTGCTGCTATCCTCAAAAGTACTAACACACCTATTAGCAACATCAGCAAGGATGAGCGCCTTGAGCTTTCTCAACTAAAAAAGAGAGATGACATAGTCATCCTCTCGTCCAACAAGGGCAATGCCACTGTCATCATGAACAAAACCACATACGATAACAAAATTCAAGACCTACTTAATGATGGCAGCTATACCAAAATTAATAATACGAAAACCAACATCATCACTGATTCGGCATCTTTAATCTAACCAACCAAGCGGCTTTCCTTAAAACCCTCTGCTGATAGACCACCCAGATTGTATGGCTTACCAAAATCCATAAAGAAGGGACACCCCTTCGTCCTATCGTCTCCACCATTGACTCACCCACCTACAAACTGGCCCGATTTCTGTCTAAGACCTTACAACCATTCACTGGCCAAGACCACCTCAGCTGTACTTAACTCAGCTCACTTGATATCTTCAATTAAGGACATCTCACTATCTCGAGGTGATTTGCTTGTCAGTTTCGATGTGGTATCTTTGTTCACCAAAGTTCCTGTGCCTGACACCATTGCAATCATTGAATATTTGGTCCAACAAGGACTGAATGCTGATGTACCAGCCCTGGTTAGACACTGCCTGGCCAACACTACTTCACCTGGAATGGAACATTCTACAAACAAGTTGAAGGTACCCCAATGGGTTCTTCCTTATCTCCAGTTGTAGCCAATGTTTTCATGGAGAAATCTGAGACAGATTTCATCCAGGCATCCACCCTATGTCCTTCCTTGTGGAAGAGATATGTCAATGATACGTTCGTCATCTGGCCACATGGCCTACCAGCTCTGGACCAATTATTCAACCACATCAATTCCATACACCCAGCCATCAAATTCACCATGGAGGTGGATGAAGGATGGCAAGTTACCATTCTTGGATGTTTTAATCGAAAAGAGACCAGATGGCTCAATGGGACATTCTGTCTACAGGAAAGCCACCCATTTGGATGCCTACCTAAAACCTGACTCCCACCACCATCCATCCCAGAAGAATTCCCTCATCAAAACCATAGACCTCGTTGTATTTCTGACAATCACCACCTAGCCAGTGAACTGGAGCACGTACACCAAGCCCTCAAGAAGAATGGATATTCAGACTACACAATCCGTAAAGCTATCACCCCAACCGTTGTGAAAGAACCATCTGAGGACCCAATCAAAACCATCACCTTACCATACATAGCAGGGGTCACCAATAATATTTCCAAAATCATGAGCAAACACAAGATCCAGGGACGATTCAACACAGTACATGAAATTCGTGATTTGAGCTACTGCTCCCCGTGGCTGCCTGAGCTGCTCCCTGCATCTGCCCGAGCTGCTGCTCGCTGGAACTGCCCGAGCTGCTGCTCCCTGGGTCTACCAAAGCTACTGCTCCACGGGTCTGTCTGTGCTGCTGCTTCCTGCAGCTGCCTGAGCTGCTCCATGGGTCTACCAGAGCTGTTGCTCCCTGGGTCTACTTGAGCTGCTGCTCCCTGGGTCTACTTGAGCGGCTGCTCCCTGTGTTTACTTGAGCTGCTGCTCCCTGGGTCTACTTGAGCTGCTGCTCTTTGGGCCTGCTTAAGCTGCAGCTCCCTGGGCCTGCCTGAGCAGCTATTCCCTAGCCTGCTTGAGCTGCTGCTCCCTGGGCCTGCCTGAGCAGCTATTCCCTAGCCTGCTTGAGCTGCTGCTCCCTGGGCCTGCCTGAGCTGCTACTCCCTGGGCCTGCCTGAGCTGCTGCTCCTTGGGTCTGCCTTAATCTGCTGCTGCCTGGTTTGCTCAGAAACGCTCTCTGTTATCAAGGAGCCGAAGCTTCTGCAGGAAGCCCTCGACCGTCTTAACCCGCTCCTTGAGGTTTTTACCCTTCACCTGCTTGATCAGGTTATTGCCCTGTTCGTGAAGATGCTCCTTGAAAAAAAGAGTGTTAGGTCACATGCACGCTAGCGTAGAGAAATAGCAACGCACCAAGGTGTGCTTACAAACAGCAAGAACTTGAACGGCTAGTCAACTTCGTGACCTGGAGCTGACCGCCACCACAAACTCAAGCACACGGGCGAGAAGCCGTACATGTGCGACGAGTGCGACAAGACATTACTCGCGCTCGGCCTACCTGTACGTTTTTCACTTGTGTGTTTAACTGTTGTGAATCTTTGTTATCTTAAAGATGGCAATTCTCCTGCTGTGTATCATACTACTGTCGTTCCCGGCCATATCTAGTGCCACACTCAACTCTACAAGCGGCCACCCTCGTTACTTTGCGTCCATACTTGTTGCTCGATTTGCCACTACACCTGCAAATGAAACAGCTCATAGACAATTCTACACTCCATCATTGTATCCTTTTAAACCCTATCTTTGTCCCATTACTTCACCAGCACTCCTTCCAAACTTCATTCTGCTCTTAAAAATAACACCATCTGCGAGCTGCTGCTATTTATCCAAGGTTCACCGCTCTTCATCCTTTCACAGAAAATACTTGTGTAAACTATTAATTCTACTTTTCTTATTTCTGGGAGGTATTGAGCTTCATCCTGGCCCAAATATAAAGAACTCGTATAATTATGTAGATTCTTCTGGCAGGAAAGGTGTTGGTGTTCTACATGTCAACATCAGAGGGCTTGTGATTAAAATAGGTCAACTAAAACTAGAAGTGGCAAATCATGACCCGGACATTTTTTGCCTAACAGAAACATTTCTCACTCCTGCCGTCAATGACTTGCACATTACGATTGACAACTACAACCTTTTTCGGCTTGACCGAGGATCTAAAGGAGGTGGAATTGCCATCTATGTTCGTAATACTATTGCATGTTCACCAGCTCACTCCTTGTTTAAAAAATGTTGCTTTGAAGGTTTGGCTCTCAGAATAACTCTTCCAAATAATCAACAGATATTGGTAGTGTGCTGCTATAGACCGCCTAGTGGGAAGGATGTTGAAGCTGCATCTGCACTGAGAGAGCTTTTTGGGGGCCTCCCTAAAGGTGAAATAGTTTTAGTGGGTGATCTAAATTGGAATTGGCTAAACCCACCGGCCGTGGCCACAAATTTTACAGATGAATTTAACCTGTTTCAATTAATAAATATCCCCACAAGACCCAACCTAAAAAATCCGGGACAGTCATCTCTGCTTGACGTCCTATTGACAAATGCCCCTCACAATTTCACACTGACTGGTGTTCTGGGTAATAACCTTAGTGATCACTCCTTCATTTTTGGTGTGAGATCATCAGCCAGACCCAAAGCCCCCCCTAAATTGGTTGAGAAGCACTCTATGAGACACTTCAGCACTCAGGCATTTACTAATGATGTGCTTCACTCGGATATTGACAAGGTCTGTGATATCCCCAACCTGACTAAGGCTTGGGAGACCTTCAGGTACACGTTTCTCCAAATTCTTAACAAACATGCTCCGTTCGTTAGATTTAAAATTAAAGGCAACCGCCCACCATGGTTTGATCCTTTGATTACAAAGCTCATTAAAACTAGGGACAAGGCTTGGGCATGTGCTCAGAAAAGTAATTTGGTTAATAACTGGCTAGAATACAGGATTTTAAGGAATAGATGCGTCAAAAAAATACGGCATGCAAAAAATGCCTATTTTTCCTCCACTCTCCTGGAATCACATGGAAATGCCAGGATTTTCTGAAAAACAATCAAATGTATCGAAAAGGCATCCAAAACAGACAATCTGCCCGTTGAGCTTAACCGAAATGGGGAATATTTTTCAGATCCCAAAAAAATAGTTGACAATTTTAACCTTCAATTTTCTGAAGCTGGTAATCTTTTTGATAATTTATTGGGAGTCACCCCTGCTCATGCAAATTCCTACACCCCTGTCCAAACATTAAACGAATTTATTTTCCAGCCAATCCACGAAAGTAATGTTCTGAAACAATTGTCCTACCTCAAAGGGTCCTCCTCTACCGGAGCAGATAGTATTCCTGTCTTTGCTCTACTAACTGTTGGTCACCTAATATACAAACCTATAGCCCATATTTTCAACCTGTCCATCAAAGAAGCATCAGTTCCTCTAGAATGGAAACATTCCTATGTCCGTCCACTTCACAAAGGGGGCCCTAAAGATGATCCAAATAACTACCGATCTATCTCAATTTTGTCCCCGTTGATGAAAATTTTTGAAAAATTATTGACCTACCAAATTAGCAGTTTCCTGTCCACCAACAATCTACTGCATCTAAAACAATCTGGGTTCCGAAAAAAATACAGCACCACATCTGCTGCATTAGACTCTCTGAATCACATTTACAGTAGCCTTGATAATAAGCAGTACTGTGCCTGTCTTTTTCTAGACTTGTCCAAAGCTTTTGATACAGTAGACCACAACACCCTGCTTAGCTTGTGCACCAGATCTTATTTATTCACGATGTACTTACAAAAAAATCCGCAAACTACCTGCTGGATCTCCTCTCTGTTTCAAAGAACAAATTTGACCTCAGGTCTTCCCTCATTTACCAGCTTCACATTCCCTATTGCCGTATAAAAACTGGAGGAAGGGCCTTTGCTATTGATGCCCCCAGAGTCTGGAATGCTATTGCCAATAAACTGCAACTTGAATCGCTACCAATGAGATCTTCTCTAAAAACTGCTCTAGAGGAGTTGTACACCCCTAGCTGCCACTGCTATTCATTGGCGTAAAATAAAATAAAATTTATCGCTCCGGATGACGCTGCTAAGTATTATCTGTATTTTGATTTAGCGTGCTGATCTTAAAGGTGCATTGAAAAATTTGATACTCCGACCAATGCTTCTGTTGTTGCTTCTGTTGGTGTGGAGTAACTCATGCAGCCAGCTATGGCTCTAGGGTTTGGTGTTACATGTTATTTATGTAGTTTATTGTAAAAATTCGGTCACAGTCCATGTGATCACTGTTACGTTGCAATTATGGCTTTATTTTTTGGTGATTTGGAAAAGTTTTTTGGTTTGGACATGTTTGTTTTGTTGTAGTACGGAGTTAGACTGATGGCCTTAATCTAAGTTTTTGTGGTTGTTGTTGTTGTTGTTTGACTTGCATCCCACTGGGATTTTTTTCACACAGCGTTGGTGTACGGTGCTTTTTTCAGGAATATTTTAGCTGTGTTTTTTCCATGGATTTTCTGTTTGCAAAGTCACATAGTCACTTTAAGATGTTTTTCTTGTTCGTGTTTTTGTTTTTTTGTTTGTTGTGGTTGCACCCGATTCAAGAGCCGAATGGCTCACATGGCTATACCAAAATAAACTGAACTGAAACTGAACTGAATCTGTGAAGGATGTGATTCCTGACATGCAATACCCCGGTGTCTACAAACTAAGCTGTGTCTGCGGCAGCAGTTACATTGAGGAAACTAAGCGATATGTCCCGGACCGGGTTCGTGAACATAAGGCAGATCTGAAACATGGTAGGACCAATACCTCAGCCGTGGCTGATCATTATTTTAACGTGGTGGGCACACACGAAATTGATTTTGCCAAGACGAAGGTACTCTGCAAACCCACTGGCTATCAGCAAAGATTCGTTCATGAAGCCATCCAGATATATAAACACGGACACAATTTCAACCGAGAAGATGGGTACAAACTGAGCAATCATTGAAAGGACGCTATTAACCAATTTAAGTCATAACTGGCTGTGATGTTCCCTTCCTACCTACCTATGTGGGCAGTTATTTTCGACTCTCTGAGTTACATTCACTAACACAGCCACCGTTAGCTGTGTTAGTAAATGGCGGCTTGCCATCCTTTTCAACCTCCATGTGGCAATGGCTCTTTCCGAGCTCTCTCCGAGCTTACATTTACAAGCAAATTTCTTACATTGACATGCAATCTATCACAATACAGTGGCCACCCCCATAGCTTCGTTTCTGAGTTACATTCACTTACACAGACACCGTTAGCTGTTTTAGTAAACGGCGGCTTGCCATCCTTTTCCACCTCCATGTGGCGATGGCTCTTTCCTAGCTCTCTCCGAGCTTACATTTACAAGCGTCTCTAAACCTTTGTAAACAGCTCTCTGATTGGTGTAGACCTACTGCCGGTTATGGAGACCTCTCCTACATTAACATTAGCTGCCCCGCCCATCTCTAAACCTTTACAAACAGCTCTTTTATTGGTGTAGACCTACCACAGGTTACAGAGACCACCCTTACAATAACATCAGCTGCCCCGCCCATCTCTAAACCTTTACAAACAGCTCTTTGATTGGTGGAGACCTACCGCAGGTTACAGAGACCTCTCTTACAATAACATCAGCTGCCCCGCCCATCTCTAAACCTTTATAAGCAGCCTGCCTCAGCAGCTTTCCCTCTCTTTTTTCACCTGATGACGATTGCTTGTGGGTCACGGTGTTTAAATTGAATAATAATAATAGCCTGGTTGGGTACTGGAATTGTGTCCTGGATAGTTTAATGAGACTTTAAGTTTACATTTGTTTTATTTTAATTATTATTTTAAACGTGTATATGTTGTTTGTCTTTTAATTGTAATTCTTAAATGTTGTTAGTTTTAATGGTAGGTTAGTAACACAGTCTGTGCTGCTCTCCAGTTGTCTGGGTGAAAAGTGGGCTATATTTTGCCCAATCCAGGACAGCTGCCTCAAAAACGTAATAAAGGAATGAAAGACAGTTTTGCGTCCAGAATAATGCCTCGATATTTGAAGTTGTCTACCTGCTGAATAGGTTGCGAGTCCAGAGCCGCAAGATTTGGGAAAGCCAAGGCAGAGCCAGTTTTAGGGTATCAAGTTGAAAATAATGATCAAAGTCCTGCTGTAGATGCTGTTGTAACTCCTCCATGGAATTTCCAGAGGTTATCAGGGCTGTGTTATCCGCAAAAGGTTAATGTCAGAGTGCAGATTGCAAATGCCTAGATTGTTAACATACGGAGAAAACAGGATAGGGCCAAGCACGGAGCCCTGATGAATGTCCTTAACAAAGGGGGTCCTGTCAGATGCGATGTGTTATCAATGGAGACTGTGGAGCTTTTTGGTTCTTACCTATTTCTCCAGGCTCACCTTTATCGCTGCCACTATTATATTTTTGGCCAATCAAGTCACACCCGTGTATAATGTGGGTCGAGTCTAGTGAGAGCAATCGATAACAAAACTTGGTTCGTCTTTAAAATTTTTAGACCAGCCATCCTGCCCACTTTCACGCCGTAGCGTATGTCTAGGACCACACGATGTGTTCACAATATGGCACAGGACGACCCCTTTGTCCCAACACTCCCACCTGAGCCTACGCGTTCCCAAACACTCACACCCCCTTAAGGAACATTTAGCCTAGATGGCGTTTATCACCAACTTTTGGGCTGCATTCAAAAGAATTACAATTTCAAGGTGAAGCTCTACGACACGAGTCGTGGGCCATCACCGGCCTGAAACCGTTGTCCGAGGAGAGGAAGCGAGCTGGCGACTGCTGGCTCCTTTCCACCACAGGATGGTGTCTTAGGCAGCCTCACTACGCTCATCTGGTCGTCCCTGCTCCCCACCAGGAGTCCACTGAAAATCACACAGGACTGTTACTTAAAGACCCTGGTGCATTACAAAATATTTATTTCAATATACCCACTCAAATCCCAGCCCTGCCGAGATGCTACTTACAGCTGGAAGCTTGGATGTTTTCTGGGACTGCTCCTGTTCCCTGCTGGCTGGAGCTCGAGAGCAGAGATGGCTTGGGTCGTCCTCCATTCACCCTCCGCGGGGGGGGGGGGGGAGGAATCAATCACCCACTTTCCCTATTACAGGTGGACCTCACCCTCCATTGTATTCTCCCTTGCCACTTATTTGTGCGATGTGACAGAGACAATTTGAAAACGGTCAGATAAAGTTATAAATCCAGTTGATTGCAAAATCTGGAAATGTAGGCAATTTTGCCTTTACAACATTACTGTGTGATCACCCACCACCTTGAATCAGAGACCGATCCCGGAAGATGACATCTAAAACCACTGTGGCCTCACTCCTTCCCGGATTTCACGTTCAGACAAAAACAACTTGGCAGCCACTCACTTAGCTCGCTGTCGTGGCACGAAATGCCTGGGGCATCGTTTCTCCCGAAGATACATGCGGCCCTAACGCACGTACACATCTTTGTCTCAAGGGGACCCCACTAAGCAATATCAACTGGTGGGGGTAACAAACAACTGACTACTCAGTGGCAATATGCCCCACTCAGAGATCACACCTCTGATTAACATGGTTGGCTACGTACGGTGAAAAAGAGGTTCAACATACATACAGATCACCAGCATTGGTTCAAGTGAGCCTGACTGCTGAAGAGACACTGGGTGTCAAAATCGGTCCAGGATATTGCTTGTACTGAATCAATGCTGCTGCAATTATGCACTCCCCAGAATGGCGTGTGACCGATGGGATGTGTGAAATATTTTACGTTGATGTGGAGAGACAGATACGTGAAGGAGATGTATTATCTGTTTAATCATTTTGTTATTACGTGTCGGTACAATGGTCAGAGATGGTGGGGCTGTGGCTTGTTTTTAGGCCAATTTAACCCCCATGATCCAAGATGACCTTTGACACCGATTGCCAGTGTTAGATGTATGTGCGCCATGACCGGGAGTACAACCTAGGGGGTCGGAATCATGAGGTAGAGCACAGACCATTAGGCACGCATTCTCATGAAACGCACACAAACACGCACTTATAAGGACTGTGCAGTGTTGTTAGCGAGACCCCATTGAGGTGACCGGCAGAGAACACGAAGAAGAGGGGCGGTGCGGAAACGTTGACGACACAGCACCCGGCCGCCTTTGTACCCCTCCCCCTCCCGAGCTCGGCCTAAGATTAACAGACTGGAAAAGGTACTCGTGTAAGGCCGAGTCGACCAGCGATAACCTTCATGTAATACCAGGCCTCATAAAATTTGAGACCTCTCAAAAATAAGTCCAGATATCTCAAAATCAAGTCAGTGGCGGTCTCAAAACTAACGAGGTTGCGCGAGGATGGCGAGCAAGGGCAAGGGCAAGAAGTCGACGCCGTTCCAGAAGTCACACGCCCTGATATACGCGCTGGAGATCGTCACGACGGAGGCCAATGGCGACGTGAACATCCGGTGCAAGTTCTGCCTGCACGAGGGCCGCGACGTCGTGGAGGTCGGCATGGCGGGGCGCAAGCGCAAACAGCGCAGCGACATCCAGTACTTCAGGAAGCCGTTCGCCGCGTTCAAGTATCGCAGCCACCACGAGGGGCAGCACGCGTCCTTGTGGACGAAGTACAAGGACCTGTTGGTCGAGGAGCAGAAGCACTATTTCGACAGGCGCGTAAAGCTCACCAACAAGCTGCACCACCACATGGACCTGGCCACCGACACACTGCAGTTCTTGATCAGTGCCGCCATTGTTGAAACGATTGTCGGCGACCTGTTCTTTCGCGACGACGAGCAGGTCGACGACATTGACGACGACCAGGGCGAGGAGAACGCAGCCAACGTGGTCCGCAAGAAGCTCGCCAAGAAGCAGAAGAAGGCTAATGCGATGAAGCTGTTCGTTCAGGAGGAGGACAAGGCCGTCTACACGGTGACCATCAAGGACGTGCTGTGGTTTGTCCTCACCATGGACTACATCGGCATCGGCCTGTCGTTCCGGCAGATGGCGGCGGCCATCCAGAAGGCCAAGGACCGAACCAAGATGGCGAAGCTCACTGGCATCAACGACGGCTTCGTCGGGCAGTACACGCGCATCCTGGTCGCTGTCGTACTGCAGGAGATCGCGGTCACCCTCGATGACGAGAGCGTTTGGGCCATGTCGTTGGCTGGCGACAGGAGCACGCATCGTGGCAAATCGTTCTTCAACCTGCGCGTGCGAGTCTGCTATCGCGGCAAGCTGGTCAACTTGCATCTCGTCGCGATTCCGATGTTTGAACGTCATTCCGCGGTCAACATCTTCAACATGATCGCCAAGTTCATGGACGCGCTCTACGTCAAGTGGCGCGCCAAGCTGATCGGCATGTCGTTGGACGGCGAGAACACCATGACGGGCCGTCATGCAGGCATCATCACCCGCATCGTCGCGTGCGCCGAGAACAACGTGCTGTGCATCTGGTGCACGCCGCATCAGATGGACATTGTCTTGAAGGCGGCGGCCAAGGACATTGACGACGGCATCTGGGTCAAGCAGATCTACACGTACTCCTTCTACCTCCGCGCGCAGGACAACCTGATCATCAAGATGAACGTCAAGTGCCCAAAGAAGACGCCACGATGGGTACATCTCGGCCGCCTGCTGACGTTCTACAAGTTGTACCGTCGCCCGATCATGGAGTACACCAAGGACAAGCACCCCAACATGCTGCCGACGGACCAGTGGTGGGTGATCATGTACTCGGTGTCGCCCGCCATCGACTCAATCAACATCACGCTCATTGAGATGCAGGCCAAGTCGCTGCTGATTGCCCAGTAGGACGCGCTCGTGCAGACGCTGGTCCGATCGCTCATCAGCATGTTTAGCATCGAGATCATACAGCCGCGCAATGACGATGATGACGGCGAGGACGACGACTACGTGCACTACGAGTTGATGCGCATCCCGGTCGATGCGATCGTGGAGCACATTGAGAACCAGGGCTCGTTCCCGAGGGATTGCTATGAGCGCCTGGAAGCAGCTGACCAGAAGGATGTGCTCAAGCACGTCGCCATGTACGCGATGACGCTCGTCACGGGCCTGCAGTCGATCAAGGCCAAACGGGACGGCGCCAATCAGGCCCTGGAGAAGGATGCGCGGTCTGTGCTGCTCCCGGCGCAGCTGGTCAAGCTGCGCCCATGGCACGTTCCTGAAGGAGGTGCTCGACCCCTACCGAAAGCATGTCTCTCAAGTCTGGACCGAGGAGAGCATTGATAAGATCGAGGTGGAGCACCGCGAGCTGGTAATGCTGTACAACTCGGACACGATCCTGCACAACGCCATCGACAAGCACACCGTCAAGATTACCTTCAATTATTCCTGGGCCTGTGCCCCGGGTCGATTTGAGCGCCTGCGCTCGTTCTGCGGCGGCTTGGCGACCGTGTTTGCCAACACGACGTCGGTCTAGTCGGAGTTTTCCATCCTCAAATGGGAGCTGGACGACAACTGCACTGTGCTGATGCACCTGTCGCTGGAGGGCATATTCCAGGCCAAGCAGCGCGTCCTGCTGCAGATGCTTCTCGGCTGAAATACAATGACCTCCAAAAATAAACCGGGTGGCGTCTCAAAACTAAGCTAGTTTTGTTAAGTTTCAGATTTCTCAAAACTTGTGAGGCCTGTGTAATACCCAGCGCATCACTCCTCGTAGAGGATGGACAACTGGCCCTGTAGTGCAATTATTCGCAAGAGTGACTTGTACAATAACCGAACATTGCCAACAATAACGAAATGTTGTTGAGGTTACTATTTTTACTCTTATGTGGTAAAGAGCTCTATTCACATTGACGAAGGTTAAATTCACCCCAGCCCAGTCGCGTCGTGCAATTAGCATGAGCCCTGGCGCAAGGAGTGAAATAGCCGCTCCCTTCTTCATAGTCGGCACCTGGGCACCTCCGGCCTATGGGCACCTTCTGCGCACTGCTCGATAGCCCCACCACTCACTGCCCCAGCCCATCCCTGATTAGCCCTGAGTGGTCGTGGCAGAATGAATACCGCTTTGCAGTACTCAACATCGATTGCCCCCTAGGTACCCTTCACTGGCGTGTCATCGGCCGAAACACACTATTCTGAGCAAAGGGCATTGTTTTCTACTGAAAAGTACAACTTACGTTTGACTCTCATGTCGTAAGGTTTTTGCAAAGCATTTTGTGGTTATTATTTGGAATCGTGATAATCACAGGAAAATAAATGGGCATGGGGGAGATACTGACGAATTGGGCTTCAGAAAAATAACAGTTTCAAGAAAAACAACGGGGGGGGGGGAGGGGACGGGACAAGCAGAGACAGTTGTGGAGAGCGGCGAGAATCAGCGGAAAAGAGCCACATCCGGGCTCGTGCCGAGCAGTGAGATCAGCCATGTGCCCCTTGACCCCACCGACACAACCATAACTACAACTACCAAAGACAAAGATCCCCAGTATAGCCTTAACAAACTGCAGGAGCAAGTTTCTATTAGCGAGCACCTATGCAGGCCAGCACAGCACACGAGGGAGTGGGTGGCCGACATCACACTCGGCCGCCTTTGTCTCCCAAGTGGCAATATTTACATACCGCACGAGGTGTAGACATACAATGGCGCAATGGTATTATCCATATCATCATCAGGTCTATAAATGCAAAAAGGATTGACTTAGTGTTAAATGAATACTGCAGAAGCATTACTGTCTCAAGGCAACCAATGTATTTTGCCGTTTCCTCTTAACTGGCATTGCACCCCCATAGATCCTCTGGGAAACGTTATCTTGCTTTGACTGTTATTGTGTCACCAGTCTTGTCCATCAGCTATCATCAATGTGGCCTACCCAGGCCCACTTACTCTGCTTACGAAGATGAAATTAACAGTGCGTCCCTCTCTCGCTCCTTTTATGAGTGCCATCGCTTGATTCAATGTTCTGAACTTACACAGGGTGGATGCCTCATTCGGTGGGTTAATTCCATGTTTTTTATACACAGGGTAGTATATTGCTTGTTGCGAGAATGCCACAGTAACAGTTGTTGATTTCATGACATGAAATCGATAGCAATGTTGAAATATACTGGTATCCGCGCCCCATGGTCGCTGCCTTCGGGCACGTGAAAATTGTGCGTGGTACAAATTAGGATTGTTATTATTATCCCTCGATTTACGAAAGGGACACGTTCTTCAAAAACACACATAGCACGACATTTCGTAAAGCAAGAACTTTTCCCATTCATATAATATAATAAAAAATTGATATGTGTTTCATAGAGTCATTCCAACTCTACTCCTAACCTAAAAATATACACATAGATCACTTTTCACAATACAAAAAAATAATAGAGAACATAAATATTAAAACCATTGAATAATAATTGATTTAAAACAAAAAAATAATTAACTTTCCAGGGAATTCACCAAAAATGTTCATGTTGGAATGACTGGAAAGGTGATGTGGAGGCGTTACTATTACATTATAGGGAAACGGTGATGCTGTCGCGGATGATGCAGCCGCCCGAGTGATTAACGTTTGATCATCTCTTGGCGCGTGCCGTGTGAAATTTTGTTCACGCGGAAATTCGATTTCGTTAAACAAAAAGTGTCCATATTTTTTCAATAGTGTACAGGTAAAATTTTGCAAACCAAAGGTTTGCACGTCGAGAGATACCCTTTATTGAAATAGAAGACTAAATAAACCCTGGACCCTCATTTCACCAACCCACACCGAACACTTTCAACTTGTACATTGAACACTTTCAACTTGTACACTGAACACTTTCAACTTGTACACTGAACACTTCCAACTTGTACACTGAACACTTTCAACTTGTACACTGAACACTTTCAACTTGTACACTGAACACTTTCAACTTGTACACTGAACACTTTCAACTTGTACACTGAACACTTCCAACTTGTACACTGAACACTTTCTACTTGTACACTGAACACTTTCAACTTGTACACTGAACACTTTCAACTTGTGCACTGAACACTTTCAACTTGTACACTAAACACGTCCAACTTGTACACTGAACACTTCCAACTTGTACACTGAACACTTTCAACTTGTACACTGAACACTTTCAACTTGTACACTGAACACTTCCAACTTGTACACTAAACACGTCCAACTTGTACACTAAACACTTTCAACTTGTACACTGAACACTTTCAACTTGTACACTGAACACTTCCAACTTGTATACTGAACACTTTCAACTTGTACACTAAACACTTTCAACTTGTGCACTGAACACTTTCAACTTGTACACTAAACACGTCCAACTTGTACACTAAACACTTTCAACTTGTACACTGAACACTTTCAACTTGTACACTGAACACTTTCAACTTGTACACTGAATACTTTCAACTTGTGCACTGAACACTTTCAACTTGTACACTAAACACGTCCAACTTGTACACTGAACACTTCCAACTTGTACACTAAACACTTCCAACTTGTACACTGAACACTTCCAACTTGTATACTGAACACTTCCAACTTGTACACTGAACACTTCCAACTTGTACACTAAACACGTCCAACGTGTACACTGAACACTTCAAACTTGTACACTGAACACTTCAAACTTGTACACTGAACACTTTCAACTTGTACACTAAACACTTTCAACTTGTACACTAAACACTTCAAACCCTGTACACTGAACACTTCCAACTTGTATACTGAACACTTCCAACTTGTACACTGAACACTTCCAACTTGTACACTAAACACGTCCAACTTGTACACTGAACACTTCCAACTTGTACACTGAACACTTCAAACGTGTACACTGAACACTTCCAACTTGTACACTAAACACTTTCAACTTGTACACTGAACACGTCCATCTTGTACACCGAGCCCTTCCAACTTGTAAACTGACCATTTTCAACTTGCATACTGAACACTGCCAACATATACCCTGGGCACTTCCAATTTTCTTCACCAAGCCAAGCACTCATTCACAAAAAATGGCCTAACGTCCCAATGCAGGACCCCCCTTAAAAGTGTCTTGAAACTGTATAGAGGGCATTGTTACCCTCTCTCAGAAAGAGCAGTGACACCGTGGTCAGCACAGCGTTGAACAGTGGCACATAACATCGTTTGGGCATTGCATACCTTGTTTTAATAATTCTATTACTGATATGATCCCTTGCATTCCGGGTATGGATATTATGTACCCTAACCCTAACGTGCCTTCTACCCCCCACCCCACCATTATCCTCCCCTCTCCGCCTCCCGAGCTGCACCCACTACATCCCCCTCATTCCACCATTCCCCTCCACACCACCACCACCGTCTCCTTGCATCCTGTTATTTCACACTCGTTTTGTTTATAGCCGGCGCGTTTCTGGCCAGGTCCTGAACGATGGAGAAGTTGTGTATGGGTGGGTGCAGGCAAGACAAAGGTAGGGAGCGGTAGTGTAGTGGTTAGCGCTACAAACCTAGCGACCCGGGTTTGTAGCGCTACGCTGCGCTACAAACCTAGCGACCCGGGTTTGATTCCCACTCACGACCAACACCAGTAACTGTTATTTGAACCGGTCCTGGGCCTCCCCTAGGTCAACTCAGTCTCAAATGAGTACCTGGTGCGATGTGTAATCATCGCCACTAGGGAGACAAAGGCGGTCGGGGGTGGTGCTGGCCACCCACCCCCTCGTGTGCCTTCATAGGTGCTCGCTAAAAGCACTTGCCCCTACAGTCTGTTCAGGCTACACGGGGGATCTTTGTAAGTGGACGCGAGTGCTTGTGGAAGTGTTTGCGAGCTGCACGCTCGAGACGTTTTCCTTCCCGCTGTCCGCAAGATAAATTCACCACAGCCACGAACACCCCAGCACCCTCCTCCCTCCCTCGACCCCACCACCGAGCACCACTCAGTCGCATCATCTACACATCGTTCATCCATCCACTTATCAACCAACATCCACCCATCGTTCATCCACATCATCCAACATCAAAAAGATCGCCTTATAGCCTTAACTGACGTTTGCAGCAAGTTTTGTTAGCGAGCACCTATGAAGGCAGACACGGAATGGGGGGGTGGGTGACCGGCACCACGCCCTGGCGCCTTTGTTTCCCTGTGGCGAAGTTTAAAAACCACAAAAGATGTTTATTTGAGGCCGAGTCGACCTAGGGGAGGCCCAGGACCGGTAAAAAAATCATCACTGGTGTTGACCGTGAGCAGGAATCGAACCCACGTCGCCGAGTTCGTAGCACCGCGTAATAACCGCCGCACTACCACTCCCCACATCATCACATCATCCACACATCATCCACACATCATTCACCCATCATCCACCCATCAAACACATACCCACGATCTACCCATTATTTCACCTACCCCTTTCACCCCACCCACCGGCCACTTTCCAATCATCTAACCACCTGTCTACCAACCGCCTTCCACCAATAATCTACCTCGACGATCTAGCACCTTCATCATCATCAGCTACAACTGCAGTATGTAAAAATATTAACACCCACTTGTAACAAGTGTATGTGCTCGTAATAAGCACATCCCCACCACAGGAATGTGGAATTTCAAACACTGCCTTAGGGGCACTGACTGAGATGAATACCACCACAAATATATATACACATCAGCCTGGTAAACATCATTCTCAGCGAGAACAATTCAAATGTAGCATGCAGGAGCATGCAGTGAATTGACAAATTACTGACAACAATGTGGACGAATTTCTCCATCACAAACGCAGTCTCGCAGTCTCTCTCCTCCGAACGACAATTGGGGCTGCGCCCAACTCTACTAAGAATGGTGGAAACTCCACATTTGCATGGCGGAAAATGCACCAAGCCCATGGCTCTCCCACCCAATTTGGTTGCACTCTGGAGTTCTCTGCCAGACTCCCTTACCCTCGCCCCCGCGATATGTCGTGCGTCTTGGCACCGGGTGCAAGGCGCTACTGCTGCTGCTGCCGCTGTTGTGCTCGGGGTTGAGGGGGGGGGGCGTCTCGTTAAACAACATTTCCGCTCAGACGCGCTCATACAAAGGGAAGAGGCAACGGACGGAGCCGTGCACCTACACAGACACGCGCGTACACACACATACAAAGACAATGTTCCCTGTATAGCCTTAACTGCATTTTTGGACAAGTGCTTTTAGCGATCACCTATGAAGGGCATGGCACACGAGGGGATGGAGGGTAGCCAGCACCACGTCCGGCCACACCAGGTACTTATTTGAGGCTGAATCGACCTAGGGGAGGCCCAGGAACGATCCAAATATGAGCCACTGTTATTGTTCGTGAGCAGGAATCGAACTCAGCTCGCATGGTTTGTAGCGCAGTGCGCCAACCACTGCGCCACCGCTCCTCATACAACAACAACCGCCGTTCGCCACAAAGTGGTGGTAAAGTCACCACGGCGCCTTGTGCCATGCTAGATAGACGTGAAGTGTCAAAGGCCCGCTGGCAGGAGGATACGGAACAGACCCAGGTGCTATTGGTTGGCTGACTGAGAGGACTTGCAGATGTACCCCACTGTGACAACTCCCTGCCTTTTTCCGCCCGGCGCTCCGCTCGTTATTGTGAGCGTCGCTCCTCTGCCCTCCGTTGTTGCTGGAGGGCGACTTCCTCTATGTCCCTAGCAGCGTCCTTCACGAACCTCCTTCACAGAGGCCAATCTTGACACTGCTGGTACCAGTCATCAGCAAGTCCAATCAGCTCCACATCCTTGCGAGTGTGTAAGCGTATTTGTACATCTGTGAGTTTGTGTGCATGTGCGAAGATTTGTGGGAGAGTTTACGCATGTCGTATTTTTTTGTTGATCTGTGTTGTTGTGTTCTTACTGGTTTAGGCGCATGTTGTATTCACCTGAAATGAGACCCTTTGAATTGTGCCACCTGAACTGTTTTTTTCCGGTGATTACAGAATTGACCCTCGCATAGCCTCAGGCCAGAAGAAACCTGCACTTTGTTCGAGAAGAAAATAAAATTGCAACATCCATACTGCCGTGACTCATGAACACCGATGGAAAGAAAAACAAAGTTGGTTCTCAGTATATCTGTGAAATTTTTCGTCTGTATTTGTTTGTGGCTCTACTTCTGAATAAAAGAATGAAGGAGACATGGACCCCTGGCAGCAAGGTATGTAAAGCTGTGAGTCCCAGGCTAATGTAGGCTTGCCTCGTCATCATCATGAGGTAAAAATGGTGGTAACTTAACATCCCTACTGAAGATGGACATTAGTCAAGGGATGCAGGCAAGGCTGATGAGTCGAATTCCTTCCATGATCACCTGTCCTCGGCGATGGCTAAAGTGGCCCCACAGGATAGAGTCATCTTGTTGGGTGATTTAATGCCTAAGTGCGCCATGACGCAAGCACCTGGGCAGGAGTGATTGGAAGGCATTGGCCAGATTATCTCAATAACAATGGTAGGAGGCTGCAAGACTTTTGCGCAGCCCATGAGCTGGTAATCATCGGTGCATTCACACAACAATGGGTGCACGCCAAATCCAAGCAAGAACATCTGTTGGACTATATAGGGGCAGAACAGGAAATGGAGATATCCTGCAAACTGACCATCTGCTTGTTAGCTGTAAGATGCACCTGTCATTCTTCCACTGTGGTGGTGAGTGTCCACCCACAATAGCCTGATCTTGGCTTGCGGATGGAAATTGCAAGAGAATCGCTTGCATCTGGAGTTGGCATCGTCCCTACACTCCTGCTCCTGAAGCTGAGGAAAACTGGGTGAGATTACAAACCGGGATTTATCCAGCTGCTATGGCTTCATTGGGCACGCAAGCCAAATATCCCAGAAACCCAGGCAGAAGGAGGAGCTATTTTAGCTAGGTAAGAGAAAAGGGCAGGCTCACTCTCACCGTCTGTAACATCCCGCAATCTGAAAATGAGAAGGCTTACCATAGCCTACACTCGGAGGTTCCGAGAGCCACCGTGTGAGTGGCTTGCCGATGTGCCATCTGTGAAAAATTGCTTCACAGCTCATCAGATTTCTGCAGGATAAATACAGATCATGATTCCGAATATGTGAAACGCGATCCAGAGCCTGGGACCAGGTAAATTTCCGGGCATAGATGGCCTCCCAAGGAAAATAGTGAGGGAGGGTGGAGATTGTGTACAGGCTGCCCTATTTGACAAAATTACAACTACCTGAACCACGTGTAGGAATGATGCATTGGTGGCTGCACTGATTGCAACTACCTTAGCATATCCCTCCTCAGTGGGCTAAAAAGGTCCTGGAAAGGATGATTTATCATCATCTTGCCAGGCAAGCTGAGCAGAGTCTTGTGGAACCCTAATGTGGTTTCAGTTTGGGACAGTACTGCACAGATGCTATATATTCTGAATCCATCTGCTTCAGTAGAGGTGTAGAGAATTCCAACAGGACATACATCTCTTCCTTATTCACCTGGTAAAGGCCTATGATACGATCGATAAGCTAGGGAGATGTGGGTTCGTCATGCTTTTGGATACCCAACCCCTTTCCTGAGACTCACGAAGGAGCTTTATAATGGTGGCCAGGCCTGGATAAAGCTGCATGGCCAGGAGTCAGAGCCATATCCTGTTCACCTTAGGGTGTGACAAGGATGTCCTCTGTTCCCTACACTATTTAACATATTTGTTGACCACATAGTTCTAGAAGCTTTCTATAGCTGTACAATTTATCCTGGGTTTAACCAGACTGGATTTTGTGAGCAGCTCACATATCCTTGAAAGATCTGGACACAGTCCAATCAGTAATCTCCTCCGGTAGGCGAGGCGACGTTGGCTAGGTCATGTAGCTCACATGCCCAGCCACTGCATGCCCAAGCAGCTTCTGTTTGGCTGGATATACGAGGCTATATGGGTGTGGCACATGATAGAGAAGAGATGGACCGGTTCAGAAGGATGTGTCGTTGATTGGACTAGCCAATGACTGGTACCAGTGGTACTAAGATCGGCCTCTGTAGCGATGACCACAGGTTTTGAAAGTCTGGTTAATTTGTTGACATTTTGGACTCTTAACTGTTTGTGAAGTGATAATAGCTCAATTTACTTCATATGAGGTGGTAAAAATGCGAGGAAATTAAAATGCGTGCAAATTCGCGCCGCCAGATGAATATCAAGGAAAGCTTCATGGAGCCTTGAGACTCATTACCAGAAGGGATCCATATTAAGATGTTTGGTCAATTATATTACTAATCGTTTGGCTCAATTCATCTCGCTGTGTGTGCATTTGTATGATACGAATCATAAATAAAATTAGACAACCCGAGAGACAGATGCTTAGTACCATAAACGTGAACTTCGAATTCTGGGACAAGACCGATTGTCCAGAGATGGAAACCCCAACTGTGTACACTCTTTTTGTTGGGCTGGTGATTGTCAGAGCTGAATAAACATTAAGTTTATTTTATGTAACTATGTGAGAACTCAAGAAACCTGGATGTCTCATTTGCAAGAGTGACCTCTGCTAGTAGGGGGTTATTTTCGAATTTGGTACATTGTGGTTGGGGACAAAGGCTTAGAAATTAGTATTTATATTTTCTGTTGAGATGCTGTAAATAGGCGGGTGTATTCGACCATGAAGGTTGTTTGTAAAATAATGTAATCAAGATAAAAACAATAATGTGTTATCCTCTTTGTCCGTTCACGGCTGGATGGAACTCTCCCCGTGCCATGTCGGATGATGTTTGTTTGACTATACTTCACCAAGCTAGTCAATTTAGGTTGATGAAACGTTGGTAACAGCACCCGGTCAGGTTAGACATCAGGCACCACTGATGTTGTCTCGCCACTGCGTTCCATACTGTACCACTACTCCTGCAATAATAACGTCCTTAATGTAGGAACTTCTCTTATATGTACGTATGTTGAACTTCTTTCCCCGCACCTCAGATGAGCCAACCGTGCTCATCTGAGGTGCGGGGGAACAACAACAAACTAAAGACAAAAATAAATTCGAAATAAACGAATTTAAAATTTTCAAAAGTGCATAACTCCAGCGGCTTCAGAATATTGGAAGGAAGAGCGTTCCTGGCAGTCGCAAAAACACATCTGAAAGTGTGCAATGCAGTGACCGTCTTTGTTCGATAGTTAGCCAAAATACTAATTTTAAGAGGGTCCTGTATTGGAATAGTTGGTTAAGTCTATTGTTGAGTACTTTGCTTGAAGTATACCGGGCAGTACTCAGAAAACCGCCAGGAATGCGAGGGTTTATGAGTGAAGGCTCTGCACGGATAGATTCACAAATCCATTGCTGTCCTGTGCCATCTCCTAGCCAACTTGCAGCCCAAGCATATAACACGTGTTATATGTACACATGGTTTCCCATTCAAGTATTAACCAGGTCCAAACCTGCTTGGCGTTCGATATTTCTGCCGAGGTTGGAGGCATTCTAAGCGGGGTTACTTGGCCAGAAAGGAGGTCACCGGATCCGTCGCCTTGGCAAGAGTCGCCACCCCCGGTCGCAATTACCGCAGCATTATCCGTCCGGGCGTGTTGGCTCAGCCCCGCGTGGGTAATGATGATGGGGTGCGTCAGCCAGCGCTGGCCAAAATTGGGAGTAGGGTTGCCACCTACCCGGGTATTACCAGACAGTCAGGGATTGGAATTTGTGTTTGGGTGACAGGAATTGATTTTGTATCAAGATTGTTTTACAATTTATTACAGCGTATTGCAGAACAATTAGATCGACCTGAGATAATTGAGAAATATGTCACGGGCTTGGTCTACTATGGAAAAGGTTGACATAGGGAGATGAACGAGGATGCGTGTGGCCTCACGCCCTCCAGGTGAGCCACATGGAGTCAATGCAATCCACGTGCCCCAAAGCGTCGGAGAACATCCGGATGTCTGGCCTGACGTGCGCCTTATGGTACGACAATTCCTCGCTTAATGCATGGTGTTCACAAAACGCCTTTTCGCTATTAGGTGGTTCTTCCATTCGGGAACACCTTTCACACAACGCGGAATGCGCCCGTTATAACGCGGCACGTGCCCCTGGTTATAACGCGGTTTCTGAGCGGTCAACAATGAACAACTTTGAGCTGTACGACTGAGCGGTACGATACAGTACGTGGAATTATACAGTAATACGTTGCTGTACGTTCAGTTATTTGTCCCGCCATGTTACTGATGTGTGTGTACATGGTATCTTGCCAAATTTTATCATTGCATTATTTATGGGGAAATTGTTGTCACTTAACACGTTTTTCACTTAATGCACTTTTCAGGAACGCATCTACCGCGTTAAACGAGGACTTATTGTACAGGCATAGGGCGGGGCTACCGGAGTAGTGGGCGGAGTTTACAGAGGAGTGTGTGGGGCTTATGCGGAGCGGTGGGGGGCTATTTCTGAAAGCGAGTGGAGCCTACTGACTACGGTGGACGTAGCAAGTTATACCTGTGTATTATATCGTAACCATCATCCATGGTCTATTCACTGCGAGTTGAAGACTTCTCGATGCTCCCCACAATGACACGATCCATGGGCTCCATCTCCCAGACATCTTTAACAAACGAAAATACGCCTACATGGCCACAGCAGCTTCCATTATCAACGGCGACAGAAAAGCAGTGAGGAGAATATTTTCTTCCCGCACTGTAGACAGGTCAAATCGTCTGTCAGTTCGCCCAGCCAGGGCCATCCCCTCGGGAGAACGTGTTGGAAAACCCGAGTGCGGTGCTGATGAAATTCGCAGCGCCTTTCTCTGCATCACATTTGCATCATGGCAGCCAGGATAGCAGGCGAAACAGGTCCCCGGGCAGACCAGCATCTGCGTGAGACAACTCTGTCCATAAACAACAGCGCTGCTTAAACCCACAATATTTCACAAATTCCTGCTGTCATCCCAAACCTACAGTGACCACCATCATAAAGAGTAGCTGTAACAAGCCGCATCACAACCACCACCAACATGTACAGTGAGGGAAAAAAGTATTTGATCCCCTGCTGATTTTGAACGTTTGCCCACTGACAAAGAAATGATCAGTTTATAATTTTAATGGTAGGTTTATTTGAACAGTGAAAGACAGAATAACAACAACAAAATCCAGAAACACGCATGTCAAAAATGTTATAAATTGATTAGCATTTTAATGAGGGAAATAAGTATTTGACCCCTCTGCAAAACATGACTTAGTACTTGGTGGCAAAACCCTTGTTGGCAATCACAGAGGTCAGACGTTTCTTGTAGTTGGCCACCAGATTTGCACACATCTCAGGAGGGATTTTGTCCCACTCCTCTTTGCAGATCTTCTCCAAGTCATTAAGGTTTCGAGGCTGACGTTTGGCAACTGGAACCTTCAGCTCCCTCCACAGATTTTCTATGGGATTAAGCTCTGGAGACTGGCTAGGCCACTCCAGGACCTTAATGTGCTTCTTCTTGAGCCACTCCTTTGTTGCCTTCGCCGTGTGTTTTGGGTCATTGTCATGCTGGAATACTCATCCACGACCCATTTTCAATGCCCTGGCTGAGGGAAGGAGGTTCTCACGCAAGATTTGACGGTACATGGCCCCGTCCATCGTCCCTTTGATGGGGTGAAGTTGTCCTGTCCCCTTAGCAGAAAAACACCCCCAAAGCATAATGTTTCCACCTCCATGTTTGACGGTGGGGATGGTGTTCTTGGGGTCATAGGCAGCATTCCTCCTCCTCCAAACATGGCGAGTTGAGTTGATGCTAAAGAGCTCCATTTTGGTCTCATCTGACCACAATACTTTCACCCAGTTGTCCTCTGAATCATTCAGATGTTCATTGGCAAACTTCAGACGGGCATGTATATGTGCTTTCTTGAGCAGAGGGACCTTGTGGGCGCTGCAGGATTTCAGTCCTTCACGGCGTAGTGTGTTACCAATTGTTTTCTTGGTGACTATGGTCCCAGCTGCCTTGAAATCATTGACAAGATCCCCCCGTGTAGTTCTGGGCTGATTCCTCACCGTTCTCATGATCATTGCAACTCCACGAGGTGAGATCTTGCATGGAGCCCCAGGCCGTGGGAGATTGACAGTTATTTTGTGTTTTTTTTTCCATTTGCGAATAATCGCACCAACTGTTGTCACCTTCTCACCAAGCTGCTTGGCAATGGTCTTGTAGCCCATTCCAGCCTTGTGTAGGTCTAAAATCTTGTCCCTGACCTCCTGGGAGAGCTCTTTGGTCTTGGCCATGGTGGAGAGTTTGGAATCTGATTGATTGATTGCTTCTGTGGACAGGTGTCCTTCATACAGGTAACAAGCTGAGATTAGGAGCACTCCCTTTAAGAGTGTGTTCCTAATCTCAGCTCGTTACCTGTATAAAAGACACCTGGGAGCCAGAAAGCTTTCTGATTGAGAGGGGGTCAAATACCTATTTCCCTCATTAAAATGCAAATCAATTTATAACATTTTTGACATGCGTTTTTCTGGATTGTTTTGTTGTTATTCTGTCTCTCACTATTCAAATAAACCTACCATTAAAATTATAGACTGATCATTTCTTTGTCAATAGGCAAACGTACAAAATCAGCAGAGATCAAATACTTTTTTCACCCACTGTACATGATATCTGATACCACTATGAACACCAAAGACAAAGGTTCCCCGTGTATAGCCTCAATAGACTTGTCGGGCAAGTACTGTTAGCGAGCACCTATGAAGGCTGGCATGGCACACGAGAGGGTGGGTGGCCAGTACCACGCCCGGCCCCCTTTGTCTCCTTTGTGGCGATGTGTACACACCACATCAGCTACTTATTTGAGGCTGAGTCGACCGAAGGGAGGCCCAGGACTGGTTCAGATAATCGTCACTAGTGGTGGCCGTGAGTGGTAATTGAACTCGGGTCGTCGAGTTCGTCTCGCAGCGCGCTAACTGCTGCACCACCACTCCCCACTACACTACCACCACCAGCATCAACACGTCCAGTACTGCATGAGCCACCATCACCACCACCAACCACTACTATAGTAAAGCCAGGACAGGTGGTAATGCTTCCACCACAACTTACTATGATCTGGACTCCGTTTTGAACAAGAAGTTCCCATTTCAAAGGATTTTCCAGGTGAAATATGTTTGTACAAATAAATAAGCATAACAAAAATCATCATCGCGACCAGCAGCAGCAACAACTGCCGCCTCTCCCTCCCCAGTTCACCTCTCGTAACGAGGCGGCCCGCGGCATCACTCGGCGCTCAGATGAAGGTGATTACACGGTGCTTACAGGGCTGTTAAATCGGGGTTTCGGTTTCACGAGCCTGTGAACCCGAGCCATAACGTGTGTCCTGGTGGGCAGCGTCCTTAATGTACCGTTCATGTGGAAGGAGCTATCAACATCATCATTACCATCTGTATATACACTCATTCATATAGTCGGCCCAACATCCAAATGAAGGATCGCAGAGCTTGGGCAATTGTTGGCACCAGTCTTGGCCACCTTCCCGCTTGTCTGCGGTTTCCGCGCAAGACACAAATTCTACAGCGTTATGAGGTGTACTTTGTATGAACTTCTTGATGCCATAATGAAACACATTCTTATTTATAAGTCACAGTGAGTTCCTACTCAATTGAGCATTAAGGCAGTGTTCTCTCCCGTTTACAGTACTGAGCCAGTGGTGGAAATTCCACACTCCTATGGTAGGGGCGAGTCTATCCAAGCACTGTTGACTCCCTCGCACAGTGGTAAAAGGTCATATGAGTCATCATTTTGATAAAAAATTAATTATCATCCCATGAATCGTCATCGCATTCGTGCATACACACAATAAGACCGAGACCCCCATAACCTACACAGACTGACCAGGTAAGTGCTGTTATCGAACGACTATGAATGGCAACAAGGCAAACGATAGGGTGGTGTGGTTAGCAATACCCTTGGCCGCCTTTGTCTCCCGGCAGATGATATTTACATATCGCTCCAGATGCTCATTTGAGGATGGATCAACCTATGGGAGGCCCGGGACTGATCAACATATTCGTCGCTGACGTTGGCCATGAGCAAGAATCGAACCCGGGGCGCCGGGTTCGTAGCGCAATGCGTATACCACCACAAAACACGCACACAGGTGCACACGATCACGTAAACGTGCTTCGCCGCTCCCCCAAACAAAGCGTGCGTCCCGCACTCGTAGATAACCACTGGGATTAAATTTAGACCCAAACACGATTGACGCAAAGAAAAAAAACATTGTTTCAAAATAGATTTTGATCCAACACAAAAAAACTGTTTGTGTGACATTAGCCAGACGCGCTCGCAAACAGGCGAACAGCAGACTTTTGTTCTTCTTGGTTCTTTCGGTAAAGTCACGTAGAATGGAAATAAAATAGTAAAAATAAAACAAAATAAAATAAAATCCTCACGACGTTTCGGCCACAACACAAGTAGTGAAGGAACAGAACTGTCGGGACGACAGCGCTTCTCATTGTCCCTCTTGTCCCCCTTGTCCCCCTTGTTCCTCCTGAGGTTTAGTAAGAGGCAGGCGATTCGCCTGCTTATCATACCTGTCCCTTCGTTAAAACAAATTACAGTAATGTCACGTATCATCAGCCACACGGCTTTCTGGGGAGTGCATCGTTTCAGCAACGTTGATTCAACGCAAGACAAACTCTGGACCCGTTTCGATATTTAACGTCTCATGAGCAGTCAGGCTCGCGAGGACCGATCAGCTCTCCTTATGAGCTGAGACCTCCAACATCCCCGGCTTTGACGGCGAACTGAACCGGCTCTCACCCCGATACACTGCTCAGCACGGAGACGCGTCTTGGAAGAGTTTATGCAGTGTAAGATTTATGTGTCAAACTTGGCTTTGCCGATGTGGAATTCTTCTTCTTTCACTTCTTGCTCACGTCTCTGCAAAGAGAGCCGCAGCCTGGCTCTAAGAGCCGTAGCAGATGGAGAGGCCAGGAGGGAGCAGTTGCGTTTCATGTGCACGTCACCCGGCTCCCATCAATCACGCACATGCAGGTGTTCGAGCCCCTCCCCTCTCTTCCTCCCAAATGCTCCGTCCCCAGCAATCACCACTCTCTCCCCATCTCTCTCTGTACTAGAATATTCCTGCTATTCTTCATTCTGTCTCTGCTTCTCATCTCTCACTGCGCTCTACACACGTTCACGACACTTTTCTTTGTGTATTTCGCACATACCCAATCAAAAACAAGATCCCCGTATAACCATAACCACCTCTTGGTGGGTGGCCAATACAACGGCCAGCCGCCTTTGTCTCCCTAGTGCTGATGTTTTACACACTACACCAGAGGTATTCATTTAAGTCTTAGCATACACACATGCACACTCAATCATGCACATACATACTATCACACACGCATACACAGATGCAAACCACGCGCAAAGATACATGTAAATATTTCGCACACACACACTTGTGTTGATATCAATAAAAAATGAGCAAATAATGCAATTCTAAATTTAAATAAATAATTTCCTCAAAATCATTACCACAACCACAGATGTGTCACATCTTTATTTTCTGGATTGTTACATTTTTTAAGCGTAATTCTAAATTATATTCCAGCTGCATTCCTGGGTGGCAAGTGCGGTCTTCGCTGTAGAGTTTGGATCGCGAGAATAAAAACATCTGCTGCTCACAGTTTCCTGGCCAGGATTGATGCAAGTCGTTGGATGTAGGTGAGCACCACGTGTGTGTTTTCCTCTTTCTCACTGATCCAGTGGATGGAGTTGGCGGTTGCGCCACAGCACAACATAATCATTGAGCGCCTTTGTTCAGTATATTAGTAACGCAATAAATAGGAAAAGTGCCGCATCAAGCGGGGAATTATTGTTACTGAATGTTATTTGCCCATTCCATAGCGGGACAAAGAACTGAGATTAGGGTATCATTCTGCTTACTATATCATTCTGCTTACTATATCATTCTGCTGACAATATAATTATGCTTACTATATCATTCTGCTTACTATATCATTCTGCTGACTATATCATTCTGCTGACAATATAATTATGCTTACTATATCGTTCCGCTTACTATATCATTCTGCTGACTATATCATTCTGCTGACTATATCATTCTGCTTACGATATCATTCTGCTTACTATATCATTCTGCTTACTATATCATTATGCTTACTACATCATTCTGTTTACTATGTCATTCTGATTACTATATCATTATGCTTACTATATCGTTCCGCTTACTATATCATTCTGCTGACTATATCATTCTGCTGACTATATCATTCTGCTGACTATATCATTCTGCTGACTATATCATTCTGCTTACTATATCATTCTGCTGACTACATCATTCTGCTGACTATATCATTCTGCTGACTATATCATTATGCTTACTATATCGTTCCGCTTACTATATCATTCTGCTGACTATATCATTCTGCTGACTATATCATTCTGCTGACTATATCATTCTGCTGACTACATCATTCTGCTGACTATATCATTCTGCTGACTATATCATTCTGCTGACTATATCATTCTGCTGACTATATCATTCTGCTGACTATATCATTCTGCTTACTATATCATTCTGCTGACTACATCATTCTGCTGACTATATCATTCTGCTGACTATATCATTCTGCTTACTATATCATTCTGCTGACTATATCATTCTGCTGACTATATCATTCTGCTGACTATCATTATGCTTACTATATCATTCTGCTGACTTTATCATTCTGCTGACTATATCATTCTGCTGACTATATCATTCTGCTGACTATATCATTCTGCTGACTATATCATTCTGCTGACTATATCATTCTGCTTACTATATCATTCTGCTGACTATATCATTCTGCTGACTATATCATTCTGCTGACTATCATTATGCTTACTATATCATTCTGCTGACTTTATCATTCTGCTGACTATATCATTCTGCTTACTATATCATTCTGCTGACTATATCATTCTGCTGACTATATCATTCTGTTGACTATATCATTCTGCTGACTATATTATTCTGCTGACTGTATCATTCTTCTTACTATATCATTATGCTGACTATATCATTCTGCTCACTATATCGTTACATTTTGACTGCAGGAATTCATATTCTATGGTTCTTTCGGTAAAGTCACGTAGATAGAAAATAATACAAAAGTGATTACAAATATCACGACGTTTTGATCGCAACACAAGAAAGAACCATAGAATATGTATGTATGTTAAATTTCGATTTAAAGCTTTCGTGACTGCAAGGATTCATCTTCTTTGGTTCTTTCGGTAAGGTCACGTAGAATGAGAATAAAATAATAGAAATAACCAAAGAAGATAAATGTATGTTGTTTAATTTCTTTTGCACCGTCCGTAGCCAACCGTGCTACTCAACTGTGCGAATCATGCGTCACCACGCTGGTCAGTGCAGTTTGAAGGGTGTTGGTGGGTAGCAAAACCGGTTCAGACATCGTTCGCCACGGTTATCCTTTGGCCGGAATCAAACCCGGGTCGCCGAGCCAACAGCGCAGTGCCCTAACTACTGCGCCACCGCTCCACCAAAAATAAAGCACAATTATAATTATTATTCTAGAACCAGCAGCTCCTCGATCAGCTCAGTGGTGGCTACATCACCACGCAAACGAACAAACCCCAGTGAATCCCTGGCTCACCCACACTAGTCTGAGCTCGGTCTCCAGTTCCCATGCCACCCACCACCACCCCTCCACCTACTTCCAAAGATCCCTAATCGCCTCAACAGACGTGTGAGGCGAGTGCTGTTAGCGAGGACCCATGAAGGCCGGCCCGGGACGCGAGGAGGTGGGTGGCCAGCACCAGGCCCGGTCGCATTTGTCTCCCCAGTCGTGATGTTTAAATACCGCACAAAATACTAATTTGAGGCTGAGTCCGCCTCGGGGAGGCCCAGCACCGGTTCAGATAATCGTCACTGGTGCCCGTGTGCGGGAATCGAACTCGAGTCACCGGGTTAGGAGAGCAAGCGCACTAACCGCTACACTACCCACCCACATCCACTACCCACCCACATCCACTACCCACCCACATCCACTACCCACCCACATCCACTATCCACCCACATCCACTACCCACCCCCCGACATCCACACCCACCTACCCCCACCCACCCACACCCACCTACCCCCACCCACCCACATCCACACCCACTCACACCCACTCACATCCACTCACCCCCACCACTTCTATCCACACCCATCCACACCCAACCACACCCAACCCCACCCACTCACCCTCACCCACGGATCCACATCCACCCACCCACACCCACCCACGCACCACCATCAGTAGCAGCATCACGAAACTCTTCGCAATGCGCTCTCTCGGTGTACCCCCGGTGTTGTAATTGGTCGTTTGCGTGTGACGTGCGTCGCTTAAAAGCCGGCGAGCTGCCCGCCACACGCGGATTAGAAGCGGGAGGGCTGCGCACTTCGACCGGAGGTGGCTGCTCGGTGTTACAAGCGGCAGCAGCAGCGGCGGCGGCGGCATTCGCAACGCTACCATCAGTAGCGACACCAGCAGACGGATCATCTTCAGAACCGACAGCAGGATCCTTATCACCAGCGACAACAACACGCACTATCACCTGCTATTAGCAGCAGCAACAACACCAGCTATCAGCAGCAACAGCAACACCAGCTATCAGCAGCAACAACACCAGCTATCAGCAGCAACAACACCAGCTATCAGCAGCAGCAACAACACCAGCTATCAGCAACAACAACACCAGCTATCAGCAGCAACAACAGCAACACCAGCTATCAGCAGCAGCAACACCAGCTATCAGCAGCAGCAACAACACCAGCTATCAGCAGCAGCAACAACACCAGTTATCATCAGCAACAACAACAACACCAGCTATCAGCAGCAACAACACCAGCTATCAGCAGCAGCAACAACACCAGCTATCAGCAGCAGCAACAACACCAGCTATCAGCAGCAACAACAACATCAGCTATCAGCAGCAGTCCGCAGCAACTATCAGCAGCAGCAGTCCGCAGCAGCTTTCAGCAGCAACAACACCAGCTATCAGCAGCAGCAACAACACCAGCTATCAGCAGCAGCAACAACAACATCAGCTATCAGCAGCAGCAACAACATCAGCTATCAGCAGCAGCAGTCCGCAGCAGCTATCAGCAGCAGCAGTCCGCAGCAGCTATCAGCAGCAACAACAACACCAGCTATCAGCAGCAACAACACCAACTATCAGCAGCAACAACAACACCAGCTATCAGCAGCAGCAACAACACCAGCTATCAGCAGCAACAACACCAGCTATCAGCAGCAACAACACCAACTATCAGCAGCAACAACAACACCAGCTATCAGCAGCAGCAACAACACCAGCTATCAGCAGCAGCAACAACACCAGCTATCAGCAGCAGCAACAACATCAGCTATCAGCAGCAGCAACAACATCAGCTATCAGCAGCAACAACACCAACTATCAGCAGCAACAACAACACCAGCTATCAGCAGCAGCAACAACACCAGCTATCAGCAGCAACAACACCAGCTATCAGCAGCAACAACACCAACTATCAGCAGCAACAACAACACCAGCTATCAGCAGCAGCAACAACACCAGCTATCAGCAGCAGCAACAACACCAGCTATCAGCAGCAGCAACAACATCAGCTATCAGCAGCAGCAACAACATCAGCTATCAGCAGCGGCAGTCCGCAGCAGCTGTGCCCTGCGGTGGCGGCACCCGTTCAGAGGAGTTTCGCTCGGAAGAGATCACAAAGATCACTCGACTACGACACATGGATGCGTTACGTCCTCGAGTTTAAGAGAGTTGAGTTTCGTTTTACAGAGACGATTCACAACGATCTATAGAAGCAACGAGAAGACTGCACATCATCATTCGTCTTCAGGAATTCTACATCGCGAGGGTGCCGCGTTCGCGTTGCGGCACAACGCACCTCGGGAAGGTTCTGGGCGAGTTGAAGACCGAAGGGAATATTCATAATGATGACTCGGGTCACGTTTCGGATCGAACGAGAGACACGGAGATGAAAGCGACGCATGAACTGCATCTTCACTTTACCCGGAGGGCTGCCGAGACGGAAGTCAGGCACAGGTCGAGGAATTCGTCTCATCAGGGAATCATTGATCGCTGCCGTTGTATTATTTTTACAGTGGCTGAGTGATTTTCTTTTTGCGTACATAAGTCTCAAACACGCACACATACGCGTTTATAAACATACACACACGGCCGCACACAGACACACGCACAGATGTATGTATGTTGTATGTTGAACTTCTTTCGCGCCGTGCGTAACCAATCGTGCTAATCGGAAATGCGGGGGAAGGACAACTAAATATGAAAAAGCAGTTCTAAAGAAATTTGTTTTCAATTCAGATGTAACAACAAACACACATATCTAACATTGATCCCTCACCAGTTGCAAGAGCACTAATTGCCGTGAGCGTACACCTCTTCAGGCGGCCGAAACATCACACACTGGCACACGCAAGCACACAGCTCCGAAACTGACACACTCGCACGCACACACCCTCACATACGTGATCCCGCTCGCCCGTGAATAACAAAGGTGGAGCAGAGCAGGCGGTGATCGAGTAACCGCGGGAGAGGCAGTCCGACACCACAGAAGCCACCGCCCGCCCCCCACGACCACGGTTGAGCCGTGACCCCCCTGGGTGGCCACTCCCGCGCCTCCCCCCGTGCACGATGCGCGATTGTGGGGCGGTCTGTGCCACCGCTCCCAGCCCACCATGATCGCAGGCGAAGCAGCCGCTCTCATCATCACAGCCGCGCTGCTTCACCTGGCCGCACCGCACGGAGGACTCGGGTTTGGAGAACGAGGTGGTGCTGCTGCTGCTGCAAGAGGATTTGGAGGCGCGGGGGCGAGAGAAGCATCGATCGGAAGCGTAGGAGGACTCGGAACGCGACGAGGAGGAGGAGGAGGATCTGAGAGACGCGCAGACCTCCTCCTGGCAGAAAAGTCTCCGGCGACAACGCTCGGCCGCGATGACGAGGAGAAAGCGCGGAGTGGGAACTCGCGGCGGCTGCTGGAGGAGCTGGAGGGGAGGCTGCTCGGGGTTTTCGGGCTGCAGAGGCGACCACGACCCGGCACGGGGATCGCAGTGCCCGCCTACCTCGTGCAGCTCTACCGTGCCCAGCAGCACACGGGGCGCGGAGGCGGCCCCCGACGGCGATGGGCCCGGGCAGACAAGGAGCGTGTGGGCAAAGACGATGTGGATGTCGAGGAGGAGAAGGAGGAGGTCGCATTCCCACGGGAAGCGCAAGGAAGAGCAAACACCGTCCGAGGGTTTCATCACGACGGTGAGTGCCAATGAAGTCGCCTCCCCCTGGGGAACGACTCGAGTCGGACTAGCGGTCACAACACGGGTGACAGGTCGCCCCGTGCCGGACAACTGATGGCGACGTGCTCACGTGTTGCCCGACGTTCTCGCGGGAAGGGAATACATTATTGAGATTGGAATGCGGCACCTTTTTCAAAGTTTACATCGCCACTTGAGTTTGCAAGTTTACGGTGGTGATTGTCAGAGGGAAAGGTCACGTGCGGTGTTTGTGTAGCCGCTCAGCCGTTCTTTGGGGCAAAGTAGCACATCGAATGCGAGTGGGCAAGCGAGTGTGAATGTGTTGTGTGCCGGAGTGAGTGTGCACTACGATACGAACCCGGCGACCAGAGTTCGATTCCCACTCATCGCCAACACCAGTGACAACGATTATTTGAATTGGTCCTGGGCCTCCCCTAGGTCGACTCAACCTCAAATGAGTACCTGGTGCAATGTGTAAAAATCATCGCCACTAGGTAGACAAAGGCGGCCGAGCGTGGTGCTGGTGCTGGCCATCCACCTCCTCCTGTGCGGTGCATCTGCATATCGCTGTGTGGAAGCTAACAGGCCTGTCACGCCACACAAAGCTCCGGTCTTCTCGGCCACAGTTATGCTCTCCCTTCTCAATGCTTACGAATTGTGGAGCCTTCTGATTGAATATTTGCGCCGGTTTGAAACTGTATTGTGCGGGGGGGTTACAGATCCTTGAAGGATCTGGACACAATCCCATCGGTAAGCTCCTCCGTTGGGCAAGGCTGCGTTCGCTGGGTCATGTAGCCTGCATGCCCAGCCACCGCATGTCAAGATCGGCCTCTGTGGAGGAGGCTCGTGAAGGACGCTACTGGGCAGTTGGAGGCAGTCGCCCTCCAACAACAACGGAGGGCAAAGGAGGGACGCTCACAACAACGAGCGGAGCGCCGGGTGGCTAAAGCACAGCAAGTTGGCACAGTAAGGGGCACAGGTAGTGCATCAGCCAGTCATCTCAGTCAGTCGACCCATGGCACCTGGGTCTGCCCCGTGACCTCCTGCCAGCGGGCGTTCGACACTTCACGTGGCCTCAAGGTGCACAGAACCTGGCACAAGCGCCGTGGATGACGTCACCGCCACTTAGTGGCGAATGGCGGTTGTTGTTGCGTGTGTATATTGCTTGACTGCGTGTGCGCCTGAGAGCGTGTGAGTTTAGCGCGCTGCGCTACGAACCGGGCCACCGAGTTCGATTCCCGCGCGCGGCCAACACCAGTGACAGAGATCATTTGAACCGGTTCTGAACCTCCCCTAGGTCGACTGGTTCAGTGTGCAAAAATAATCGCCACTGGGGAGACAAAGGCGGCCGGGCCTGGTGCTGGCCACTCACCCCCTCGTGTACCGTGGCTGCCTTAAGAAAACTTTCCCCGACATTCTGTTATAGGCTATACGGGGGATCTTTGACTTTTTATATTGTGTGTTTGTCTATGTGTGTTTGTCTTTGTGTGTTTCTCTTTGTCCAGGTGTAGTGGAGCGGTAGTGTAGTTCTTAGCGCTCTGCGCTCCGAACCCAGCGATCAGAGTTCAGTTCCCGCTCACGGCTAACATCAGTGTAGCAAATATCTGAACCGTTCCTGGATCTCCCCTAATCGACTCAGCCTCAAATTATTTACCTTGCGCAGTGTATAAACACAGGAACTGGAGAGCCAAAGACTGTCGGGCGTGGTGTTGGCCACACCACCCCTTCGTGTGACTTGCTGGCCTTCATAGATACTCGCTGACAGCACTTAGAGACTATATGGGGAATATTGGACGTGTGTGGGTACTGGAAGGACACGAGCCGTTGTTTCAATGTCTCGCTATGAATGGAGCTGCCCGTATCCTTTTTAATGCCTCTTGTTCTTGAATTTGGAAAAGTTCAGCGCCGAAGTTTTCTCCACGTGGCATGGCTCTCCTATGGGAAGCCAACGCAGTTTGCCGTCCCTCACCTTCAAATGGATGTTCACATTAGGAGCGACTCCAATAGAGTAACCGTAGCGATTAACAATATTTTGTCGTTACGATTTGATATGTTTTAATATATATAAAGATAACCTGCAACCAAAGCATAATGAATGCGGCCGCGTTTCGTCTGATGTCAAACGCTAATATATTTATATGGGCGACTACCGTTTGTAATCGGTGTTATAGGCCGCGGGGCTACGTGACGGGTAACAGATGGCAGTGCTGAAAAGCCAAAAGTTTTAATTTAACGCTGAGCCGACGTAGGTGAGGTCCTAGATATTAGCTACGAATGTTAGAGCCATACATGGGATTGAACGCGAATGTTAGAGCCATAAATGGGATTGAACGCCAGTCGCTGGGTTTGTAGAACAGTTCCCGAACCACGACACAACCGCTACCAACTACTGACACAACCCTGATGCGTACTCATGTTTCCAAGCACTCATTCACTCTGAGTGGCAGTGACATCACCAAGACGCTTGTGCCAGCCTAGGTGCACCCTGAGGCCACATATAAAGTGTCAACAGCATTGCTGGCAGAAGATCATGGGACAGATCTAGGTGTTATGGGGTGACTGCCTGGGATGACAGCAGATGCAACACCGGTGTTCGACAACAGTCCACACACACGAGCATACAATAAACATACCTAGTCGCCCAAAGACAAAGATACCTCAATTGGCGTTGAAAGGCTGTAGGGGCAAGTGCTGTTAGCGAGCACCTATAAAGGCTGGCACGGCACGTAAGGGGGTGGGTGGCCAACACCACGCCTGGCCGCCTTTATCTCCCTAGTGACGATGTTTACACACCTCACAAGGTACTCATTTGAGGCTGAGTCGACCTAGGGGAGGCCCAGGACCGGTTCCGATAATCGTCACTGATGTTGGCCGTGAGCGGGAATCGAACCCGGGTCGCCAGATTCATCGTGCAGTGCGCTGACCGCTACACTGCCGCTCCCCACACACACAAACAGCCCACACAAAAGACAAAGACAAAGATCCCCCATATAGCCTTAACAGACTGTAGGGGCAAGTGCTGTTAGCGAGCACCTATGAAGGCCGAAACGGTACTCGAGGGGGTGGGTGGCCAGCACCACGCCCGACCGCCTTTGTCTCCCCAGTGGCGATGTTTACTACACACCGCACCAGGTACTCATTTGAGGCTGAGTCGACCTAGGGGAGGCCCGGGACCGGTTCCGATAATCGTCACTGATGTTGGCCGTGAGCGGGAATCGAACCCGGGTCGCCAGATTCATCGTGCAGTGCGCTGACCGCTACACTGCCGCTCCCCACACACACACACAGCCCACACAGACACGTGCGCACACACACACAGCCCACACAGACACGTGCGCACACACACACAACCCACACAGACACGTGCGCACACACACACAGCCCACACAGACACGTGCGCACACACACACAGCCCACACAGACACGTGCGCACACACAAACAGACCACACAAACACGTGCGCACACACAAACAGCCCACACAGACACGTGCGCACACACAAACAGCCTACACACACACGTGCACACACACAGCCCACACAGATACGTGCGCACACGCACAGCCCACACAGACACGTGCGCACACACACACAGCCCACACAGACACGTGCGCACACACACACAGCCCACACAGACACGTGCGCACACACACACGTGCGCACACACACACAGCCCACACAGACACGTGCGCACACACACACAGCCCACACAGACACGTGCGCACACACACACAGCCCACACAGACACGTGCGCACACAGACACGTGCGCACACACAAACAGCCCACACAGACACGTGCGCGCACACACAGCCCACACAGACACGTGCGCACACACACACAGCCCACACAGACACGTGCGCACAGACACACAGCCCACACAGACACGTGCGCACACACACACAGCCCACACAGACACGTGCGCACACACACACAGCCCACACAGACACGTGCGCACACACACACAGCCCACACAGACACGTGCGCACACACAAACAGCCCACACAGACACGTGCAATAAACACAAACAGCCCACACAGACACGTGCGCACACACAAACAGCCCACACAGACACGTGCGCACACACAGCCCACACAGACACGTGCGCACACACACAACCCACACAGGCACGTGCGCACACACACAGCCCACACAGACACGTGCGCACACACACACACAGCCCACACAGACACGTGCGCACACACACAGCCCACACAGACACGTGCGCACACGCAAACAGCCCACACAGACACGTGCGCACACACACACAGCCCACACAGACACGTGCACATACACAAACAGCCCACACAGACACATGCACACACACAAACAGCCAACACAGACACGTGCGCACACACAAACAGCCCACACAGACACGTGCACACACACAAACAGCCCACACAGACACGTGCACACACACAAACAGCCCACACAGACACGTGCACACACACAAACAGCCCACACAGACACGTGCGCACACACACACACACAGCCCACACAGACACGTGCGCACACACAAACAGCCCCACACACACGTGCGCACACACAAACAGCCCACATAGTCACGTGCGCACACACACACAAACAGCCCACACAGACACGTGCGCACACACACAGCCCACACACACACGTGCGCACACACACTGAGCCATGTCAGGCGTGACAAAAAATGTGCACGGTTCCCCCATTCAAGTTCGCGTTCCAAAAATTAATGCAATATATCCTTTCACGGCTGCGGTCTTATACAATCTAGCATCCCAAACGATAGGAGTGGAAATTCCACATTTATATGGCTGGAACCAACCTCTATAGACTTCCCACAAAGTGTACTGATCTTTTTTTATTTTAAATCACTCCTTCCTCCGTCCCGATTGGGATTTAAACTCGTGTTGCCAAATCAAGTGCTCTGATCACAGAAACCACCCTGATGTAAGACAACTGACATTAGTTTAAACGCAGGTGGGTGTTGTGTTGGAATCACAGTTAACACCAATTCCTGGTCATGATACGCAACATCATCATGGCATTTGAAACCCTCTTCTAGGTTGACTCAACCTAAAACGAGTAGCTGGCTTTACGGGGTTATCAGCAACAGCGAGACAATTTAACCATGCATGGGTGGTGTGGCCCCATCCGCCCTCTTTAAGATGTTAATGGTTAAATGTTTCACTAAGGGTCCGCACAATCTAGAATGGGGCACCTCCCTCTGTGTGTGTATGGCCACACACACACCTCAGATTATCACGGTTGGCAACATGCGGTGAGAAAAAAGTTCAACATACATGCACACATTGCCATTGGTGAGCTCCTCCGATAGGCGAGGCTGCGTTGGCTGGGTCACGCAACCCACTAATGCATGCTCAAGCAACTTTTATTTTTCCGGATAGAAGGGGATAAACGGACACGAGAAGAGATGGGCTGATGTAGTACAGGAGGACATGGAGCTGATTGCCGATGGCTGGTATCAATGGTGTCAAGATCGTCCTCTATGGAGGAGGCTCGTGAAGGACACTACTCGGCAGTTGGAGGCAGTCGCCCTCCAGCAACAATAGAGGGCAGAGGATTGACGCTCGCAACAACGAGCGGAGTGCTAGGCTGCTAAAACACAGCAAGTTCGCACAGTGAGGTGTGCAGGTGTTGCATATGCAAGTCATCTGTCAATCAGTTATATAATTAGAGGCTTGCCTCGTGACCTCGTGCCAGTGACACTTCCATACTTCACATGGCCTGAAAGTGCACCTAAGCTTGGCACAAATAAATGAAGGCACAATTACTCAAAGGTTGTTGTTGTTTTGCATGTATCCAGAGTCTACGGAGAAGCTCTCACTTGGGCAGAGCACGGAAGACGGAACAACGTGGCACTTCCTCTTCAATCTCTCGTCCATCCCGGACTCTGAGGAGGTGACTGCGGCTGAACTGCGCGTGCACCACACACGCGTGCACAGCCCATGTCCCTCATCCTCGCCGGCATGCGAGTTGGCCCCTCGGCTGGAGCGCATCAACGTGTATGAAGTTGTGGCGCCGCCATCGTCTCCATCGGGCGCTGCCTCCCGGCTGCTGGACACTCGCGTGGTGCGCACAAACGAGTCGCGCTGGGAAGCGTTCGACGTGAGCCCCGCCGTGTCGCGCTGGACCCGGGGCTCCGCACCTAACCGGGGCTTCGCAGTCGAGGTGCTGCCCGTCCGGCGGCCAAGTGGCGGGGTGGCCGCCAATGGCGTGCCCAGCGAGGCGGTGCTCGCGCAGCCCCGCTCGGGCGTCGCCTCGCTCTTCCCGGGCGATGGGAGCCACCAGACCGAGCCGAGACCGCTCCTCGTCACTTTTGGCAGCGACGGCCGGGCCCCATTCACGCCGCGGAGCCGTGCAAGGAGGAGCATCGGTGGGGCCCCAAGGCAGGCGGCGCACAAGGCGAGGCGCAAGCCGCGCTACAGCTGCAGGCGCCACGCGCTCTACGTCGACTTCCGCGAGGTGGGCTGGAATGACTGGATCGTGGCGCCGCCCGGGTACCACGCCTACTTCTGCCACGGCGAGTGCCCCTTCCCTCTGGCCGACCACCTCAACTCGACGAACCACGCCATCGTGCAGACGCTCGTCAACTCGGTGAACGCGAGCATCCCTCGCGCCTGCTGCGTGCCCACGGAGCTCAGCCCCATCTCCATGCTCTACCTGGACGAGTACGGCAAGGTGGTGCTCAAGAACTACCAGGACATGGTGGTGGAGGGCTGCGGCTGCCGCTAAATGGCGCTGTCAATGCGAGAAGCGCCTGAAGTGTGGAGAGGGGCGACGCTGCGATGGCAGGCATGGGGTAAGAGCTCATTATGGTGACCTGACCCGATCCCTGATCCTAACAACTTAGCCGATCAGACATCAGCACTGACGCTACTCCTGACCCCGGCCCTGACCTTACTCCAATCATCCCTGATGCTTTGTTCAGCCCCTTTTTCACATTTTGTTTGATTTTTACCTTCGGGGGCCCAATTTGCAATTTGACTAAAGTGAGATAATTGGATGAAATGTTGGAGACATCTTTGCCATGATGGGACACGTGCCAGGGCACCGCTGGCGTGCCGCAGTGCGTTCTGATGCGAGGCGTGAACATGAATCGTGGCGCTGGCAGTGATCGTGCAGCTAGGGTCCGGTCTCATCTCGGAAGGAATGGAGTAAAATGTGACGACGTAAACAGAAGGACCATCCTGGCAGGGGCTCTCTGCTTTGGGAAGCACCACTGCATTTTTTTTCACGAAGTATTGCCGTGAGATCGGGGTGGTGCGTGAAGATGGCGACTCTACAAAGAGCCCTGGGTGGCACGCCAGGCGAAGAGAACCAACGCCGTGCGGCACAAATGACTCTCGCTATGAAACTTTCTTCCACTCTGTATTTATACAAAAACTAAATATACTGGATGGTCATGAATAATTGTTTTCCTAAATGATTAAATATTTATATAACTAATGAAACAAAGTCCACACAACAAATAAGTTCTGCACACGAACATTTTACCTGCATTAATTTTATAATGAAACGTTGGGTTATTATCGTTATATTATATAAACTACAATGATCACAAAGTTTTAAATCCTTTATATATTTATTGTTATATCCATTGATATATCAGCACACATGTCTGTATTTATATATTTAGCTATAATGAAAATGTGAATTTAACGTTTTTACAAATCTGCTGTGGATTCATTTTTGTTTGCACGATGAGGCCAGGATTCGTGCAAATACATAACCAAAGACAAATATGCCCAAGATTAGCCTTAACAGGCTTTTGGGGCAAGTGCTGTTAGCCAGGAGCAGCTATGAAGGCCAGAACGGCACACCTTTGTCTCTCTGAGCGGCGTTGTTTACACACCGCTACATCAGGTACTCATGTGGGGCCGAGTCGACCTAGGGGAGGCCAAAAACCGGTTCAGATAATCGTCACTGGTGTTGGCCATGATCAGGAATCGAATGTGGGTGGCTGGGTTCATAGTGCAGCGTGCTAATCACGGCGCCACACCCCCCACACTCTCACATTCACACGTGGATATGCACCCACACTAGGTGCTCAAAATCAAGGCACAATGCCTTCACTGCACATAAATTTGCATTGCCACACACCCCCACCACCCAAAGTCCAGTCCCATTTAGCAGAAAATCAGAAGATGTGCCACCATCGCACAGCCTTGAACCATTTCACCGAAAGTTTTTCTCCATTCTTCCACCGTCAAGAGTTATTTTTGACGCCCTGACGAAGTAGTTTTCGAGTGCACAGGGCACGATTTGGAAAAACGCAATTCATGGAAGTGGAAATTGATTCACAGTGGACATTTACACGTGTGCCTGCGATGTCTCGCGCACGCAAGCACACAAGAATTATCATGGTCTGTGGATAATTATGATAGATGTCCCCAGTGGTTGCTCGTGTTGGCGTGGTTGTGATGCGTGCACTCGTGTGTGCGGGTGGCCCCACAGAACTTAGCCTGGGAGTCAGACACCCATCCACCACCACCATCGTTACTCGGTCACCTCCACGCCTACTCCCCACAACCACGGCTGCGTCACGACGCCCACGTTCTCTCCCCCCCCCGCCCCCGCTTCTCAGAGTAGTGACCTCCAGCTGAGAATCCGTAGATTCCAATCTTACTCCACATTCTTCATCCTGAGGGTTCAAGTTAATGTGCGGGCATGTGCATGACGCCATAGCAATGCACTTACCATGGATATATTTGTGCAGCCCTTAAGGCAATCTCAGTGTTACAATGCTACGTAACTTGATTTTATCAAACAATTACTTACAATCGTGTCTCATGATGCGGCACACACTGGGCCATATGTGCTGTGATATTATCTGAAAGGGAGACATTTATGAAAAATGTGCCTTCCCCCCAATGCTATCTCGATTGTGCTATTGGTATCACGGAATGAGACAAAATACCCATTCAGATCACTCACAGAGCAGTGCTGCGACCTTTTGTGTTGGCCCACGGAATAACAATGGCCCACGGAAGTGGATATTACAGAGTTACCTCCTAGATGCCTTTACGTGAGCTATAGTTTACACAGCAGAGGCAGAACTTTCTTCGTTGTTTGACGAGAGCATGACTCTACTACTTCTTAGCTAGAAGTGCCGTTGTCACGTGCGGTGGGTTGTTCAAACTCTCTCATATTCACGCGTCTCCATTACGTGTCTCTCCTTCCATCACACCGACCCCGGTGAGATAATGGGAGGAACTTGCAACCTACCAAAATATCTAGTTTACCAGTCAAACCTCCCACATTTCATAATGTAAAGATCAAATCAATATTTACCCTTGGTCAATCCACTGCTAGATGGTGATCTCCCCACGCCATGTGGATTATGGGTGTTGTTTGACTATACGGAGCTCACCACGCGAGTCCATGTGGATTAGCGTGGTGCGATAACCACTGTGCCACTGCTCCCTACGTGAACAAAGATAAAGATCCCCTTAAAGCCCTAAACAGACTTGGGGTATGGCACACAAGGGGTGGGTGGCCAAGCACCATGTCTCCCCAATACTGATATTTATACATCGCACCAGATACTCATTTAAGGCTGAGTCGACATAAGGGACGCCCGGGTTAGCTTCAAACATTCACGAGTGTTCGCTGTGAGCGGGAATCGAACTTGGGTGGCCGGATTCATAGCGCAGCAGGCTAACCGCTCCACTACCACTTCCCCATACACAAACGCACACTCGCCTAATGACACACACAAACAAGCAGTGGTGACACGACACACGCCCTGTGGTTTGAGCCGCGCCGGGGTGAGGCGGCTGGTTTAACAGCCTTGCTCTCGTCATGGGTCTCTTGAGGGAGCGGATGATGCCGGAGTGAGTGGGCGGTGGCAGTGATGGTTGGTGAGGGGTGAGTGGTGGTCAAAGGAGAGAGACGGTGGAGAGAGAGAGAGAGAGAGCGAAAGATTGGAATGTGTGCGCATATTGCGCGGACTAAACAGCTCCGTTCTACCCCTCTCGGCCCCCTTATCCCCCTGAGGCGAGGCAGCCTGCCCGAGCTGGGACCAACTCGGAGCAGAACCCTCCCAGGTTGCCCCCACCACCCCCGTAATGGAGCTTACATCACCAGGGCACGCACCGGGCTACACGAGAACACACACACCGGACGTGTGTGTATATACAAGTATATACACACACGTCCACACACACCGGGCTGTATGCCATAGTGGGGTTTAACAACTGCAGCCACCGTTCACCACTAAGTGACGTAGGCGTCCCCACAATGCTTGTGCCAAGCTAGGTGCACCTTGAGGTAACGTGAAGTGTCGAAGGCTCTCTGCTGCCAGGAGGTCACAGGACAGAGCCAGGTGCTGTGGGTCATCTCAGGCAGTGAGGTTGAGATGACTGACATGCATCACCTGTGCGCCCCACTGTACCACCTCAGTTTTGCTGGATAGAGAGGGGTAAATAGGCGTGACACGGGCTGAATAAGCGATGGGCCGTAGTACAGAAGGATGTGGAGCTGTTTGGACATGCCGATGACTGGTATCAGCGGTGTCAAGATCGGCCTGCAGGAGGCTCGTGAAGGATGCTCCTGGGAACTTGAAGGCAGTCAGCCTCCAACAACAACGGAGGGCAGAGGAACGACGCTCACGAGTGGTGAGCCAGTCTCTAACATTGCACTGCTCTGCAAGAGATCCAAATTGATTCTTTGTCTCATGACATGACACCGATAAGGCCATCAAGATAAGATTTTGAATGTCTATTGTTAAACACGTACCATTCATGAGAACAGGAACACAGCAGCAAAAGCAACACGAGCCACGTAGCGCAGCGCAACACGGATGTGCCGCTGGGCAGGCACGCTGCATGGTCGCATTGGGCAGGTCTGGGCTGTGTTTGTGGGAGCGAAGGGAGAGCCCACGGGCGGTGCACAAGGGAAGTTTATGGGGCGTAAGGTGGCGTCGGCCATCCCGGAGACGTTGAGCGACAATGAATGAGAGCAGCAGTTCTCAATCATTGTTGCGGCGGAGGCCTCCCAACCCAGACTACCGCTGCCAGCCTTCCCCCCTTTCTCCCCCAAGCCCACAAAACGCAACCAAGGCTCCGAAGGTCAGGATACACATAGAGGTCACGTGTCCACGCCGCTGGTTTAGAGCCACCGGTAGTGACCGGATTAAACAGCCTCAAGGTTGTCGTGCTGCACCTCCGCTGGGCACGGGTAGCTACGTACGGTGCTAAAAAAGGTAAACGTACATCGATATATACGTGCCGACCTGAATAGGTGCTTGCTAACAGCCTACAATGCAATGTTTTGCATACTGTATATGTGGGTGAGCTTTTGTCACAAGTTCACGTATAGGTAATGATATAGTAATAAACATCCCTCTTTCAATCTACTGCTAGATGATTGCGCTTTGCAAATCGTATGACTCTACTTAACACGAAGAGTAGAGGCAATGTTTAATTGAGTTTCCTTCAGTGGGTACGGCCTGCTTTGGCATCATTCTGAGACGCGATCACGAACAACATTTTGTTTTGTATTAGATACTGATATCGAACAAAGGATCAGGCAGAGATGCATGCTTGGAATTTGAGGCAGAAGGAGAAACGCACAAACTGAAGAAGATAATCAGGTTAATTACATCATTCAATAAGTGAATGTGATCAAACTGAGTGGGCTTGGGCCGGAGGCACCACGGCTTAAAGGGTTGCTGGACCACAGTCAAGAATAATGACGGAGCATCCGAGGGTTGGAACGCGTCCAAAAGGACGTCCACTGAGGAGATGGAAGCAATGTAATCCTCACACCGTGTGACAGTGCATTGTGGGGAAGCCTTCATCTAGCAGTAGATTGACTATGGCAAAAGATTATGACAATAACTCCCCCACACTGATCCGGTGTGGGTTGGCAGAGTCGGGAAGTGTGGATGTGGGAGGGAATGCGCGTGACCCCTGCACTCCACTGGCCAGAGTGGTGAAGTATAGTCAAATAACCCCCACGACCCGCAGGGTGTGTGCAGGCACCCATCCAACGTAGATCGACTGTACATGTGTAGTGCAATAGCGCTGGCCGCTATCTACAAAGTGTAACTACAAGAGACGGCAGTATGTTTAACATGTAGGCTTTCGTGACCAATATCCATAATATAGGTTTTTGGGTTAGATCGCATAAATATATAAATGTGTCGTTAAAACCCACCACAACCCGACACAGCCAACTAGTAAGGGTTGTCACGTAAACAGAACGTGCCAATTCGTCACTAGTACAGCACTAACCGGTGTGTTGGAGAGCCAAGCCACAACATTTACAAACTGAGTACGACGTTGTGCCAATAATTACAACTAGCTTCATCAGGCGACAGCCAGATTTGTGGAGAAGTCTTACTATTTCGTTCCTTATATAGAGGCCTAGATGTGTTGACCACGCTTCTGCGCACTTGCACAATGTGGGGGGGGGGATTACTAAGGCAACGTACATTATGCATGTGCATTATGCGAGCCCTTTGAACTTATCCTTCCTGTCTATTGTGTTTATTAAAATAGCCCTACCAACGGTAATCCCTATTGAAGTACGCTGTCCTTTGTAGGCATCTACGCCTCTATATAAGGAACGAAACAGGTGGACTTCTCCAGAAATCTGGTTGTCACCTGATGAAGCTCGTTGTAATTACTGGCGAAACGTCGTACTCAGTTTGTAAATATTGTGGCTTGGCTCTCTAACACACCGGTGTGCTGTACTAGTGACGAATTAGCATGTTCTGTTTACGTGACAACCGTTACTAGTTGGTTGTGATGGGTGGTGGCAGAGTTTAACGACACATTTATTTACACGATCTAACCCAAAAACCTCCATTATGGAAGACGACAGTATATCCAAGTGATAAAACATTTGGCAACGTTCATGTAGGGGGCCTTCTGGAAGCCCTGGGCACCTGCTAGTAGGTTCCAGAAGGGGGGCGTGGTGAGGGCGGAGCGAGAGCTCGGGGTTGTTGCTGAATGGAAGTGGACCCCCTCGGCGTGGGAATCTCACCACCATCGTCGCCGCCGTCCTCGCAATCGCTGGACGCCGCTAGCTAGACAGCCTGCCAACTGTTATAGCTAGTTAGTGCCGCCAGCGACAGATGGTTGTGTATGCGCGATATATATACATACTAGCGGGAAGTACCCAGCGTTGCCCGGGCGAAAAAGGCAGACACACACATGGGCTTACACACAGACATCGACCCACACACATAGAAACACATCGACTTAGACACACACATTTGGTTAAACCCAGGGTGGATCGTTAGCAGGCCAGCCTAAATGTTTCCAACCGGCGAAGATGTTCCATTAGGTGGGTGCACGTTTCGCAAGCGTACAGAAGGTAGGGGATTACCGTGGCCGAGAAGACCTGGAGCTTTGTGCGGAGCGAGAGACCAGGTAGCTTCCACACAGTGTAACGCAGCCGATGAAAAGATAATGGCGCTCAACTGATTTGGAGTGAGACCTCTGGTGTTAAACCGGAGCTGGTCATGAGCACACTGGCCAGGAACGGGAATCTCTCCAATCTCTCCACAACTGGCGCATCAGAAATTGTGAGTTGTGGGGGTGGATTGTCCGATGGTACAAAATACCCAGCCAGGTGCTTAGATTTGATGGGGCTGATGGTAAGGCCCCACCTCTTAGTGCCAAGCTCCAGGTTCAGCAGCAGTGCCTCCAAGTCCTCCTCTGAGTGAGCAGGATTCACCAGAGCATCGGCATACATTACATGGTTGATCAATAGGGAGCCATCCCTTGACCGTACCCGAGCATCGATCAGCCTCCCATTGTATATGTACCATATGGTAATTCCTCCGGTACAGCCATTGAAGTCTTCACGAAGTACGTGGTCAAAATATATGTTAAATAATGTGGGAGCCAGAGGACATCCCTGTCACGCCCCAAGGTGTAGAGGGAATGGCTCTGACTGACGGCCACGTAGTTTGACGCGGGGCCACTCACCATCATGAAGGTCTTTAAGAATCGTGAGCAAAGGATGAGGGAACTCCGAAAGTATGAAGAACAACCCAGAGGCCAGGCCTACTGATGGTATCATAGGCCTTGACCAGGTCAATAAAGCACACACATTCACTCACACGCACACATGGACCTACAGACACGCAAAGAAATGGACTTACACGGACTCACATGGAGCCACGGACACAAAGCGACTAACACACACGCCCATGGACTGACACACACAGACATATCGACTCGCACACACAAACACATGGACTTGCACACACACACATATGGACTCACACACGCATAGACATCCACTTTAGATACACACACATGGAGTTATACACACACATATATGGACGTAGACACATACAGCGACACACACACACACACATCGACTCACACACATATACGTGGACTCACAGACAGATTGACGTACACACACATATGTACTTATACACACACATATCGACTAAGACATACACACATACATAGACTGACACACATTGCCCTACACACACATACACATATGAACTGTGTCACACAGACATCTACTTTAGATACACACACGTGGATTAACACACATATCGACTCACACACACGCATCGAGTGACACACACACATGTATGGACTTACACACACGTGGACTAACAAACACACATGGACACACACACATCGACGTACACACACACATGGACTAACACACACACAGCGACTGATACACGTTGCGTTGTAAATGACGACACGAAGGCAGACGTTGTCGGGGTTGACGCCAACAGTTTATTAAGGGCTGTCACCTAGCTTTTGGGGAAGGGCTAACACAGGACTTGGATAAGCTAAATCTCCCCAGGGGAAAGGGTACTGGGAATCCCGACGACTCCCAGGCTAACAGGCTCTTCCCATTGCGCTGACCGATGGTTTATCCAACTCGGCCAGCCGGGTGAAGTAGCCCCCCTAGCCTGGTGCTAGTTATCCCTTACCCTGGGTCCCCACTTCCCTACCGCTCACGAACCCGGCTCCTGGCGAAGACCCCCTCTATGTCACCGGTCCCCCCTCAAATACCCCAAGGGGACATGACGTCACTCCTCCCGAGGCGAGTGTGACATTCCGTCATCCCTCTACTCCTCAACATCACACCCCCCCCCCGTGAAAAAAAAACTCAGCCGACCCGGCTGCAACGGGATGGAAGAGGACGGCATCGCCGTCCTTCAGCGTATGCGCCTGCCCCGCGAGCGTGCCCCTGCCGCCGGTCCACTCCCTCGCGCGGCGTCAGCCGCCGGAGCCGGCGTTGCACCGTCCCGCCGCGGCCCAGATGGACCCTGGCCAGGACAAGGCGCCGTAGGTGACGCGCCGGCGGCGGCGCAGCCGGTGCCTCCACCGTCGGCCCACTGCCCCCCGCGGCGTCCGTTTCCACAACTGGCGGCATCAATGGCGGTAGCTCTGGGGACACACAGGAGGGCAAGGCGACAGTAACATCGCCCCCGCCCCCAGGACCCGGCCCGTCGGACGCATCCACCGCCGGCCGTCCCGGAATTGGGGATGAATCAGGGAAGGCGGGCGGTGTCACCTGCTTGAGCCGCGATGGGTGCACGGTCCAGTGACGCCGGCCCAACCGGATGCGGACACACTGAGGCCGTCGGACCCCCACTACCTCGACAGGGCCCTGCCATGGCCGATGTAGTTTAGGGGACGTGCCTACCGGCACCTGAGGGCAGTGCAGCCACGCCAACTGACCCTTTTTCCATGGCAACCCAAAGGCCTGATGTTTAGGCAAGCGCTCTGTGGCCGCCTGCTGACTGGCCGAATTTTCTAAAGCTGCCTGCCGCGCTTCGCACAGCCGATCCAGCGCGATTTTCATCGGAAGGGGAACGGACGACCCCTTCTTGACTGTGCCGAGGTCCAATTGAATGAGCACCAGGGGCTCGGGCTCCCTCCCGTACATAAGGAAAAAGGGGGAGAACCCCGTCGAGGCATGAGGAGCCAGTCTGTACGCGGCCAACACCCCTGGGATGAACAGGTCCCAGTCCAATTGGGACGAGCTCACGTGATGACACAACATGGACGTGAGCGTGCGGTTCAATCGTTCAATCATCCCGTCGGACTGGGGATGGTAGGGCGAGGTGCGGACTTTCTTCGTCCCAAGGAAGTCACAGACCTCTTTGAGTTAACGGGAAGAAAAATTCCGCCCCTGATCAGTTAAGAGCTGTTCTGGTGCCCCCTTATCGAGAACATACCCCTGAACGAATGCCTCCGTGATGGACAAGGCCGATTGGTCCACCAGGGGCCACGCCATGGGCCAACGTGTGAGGTATTCCACCCCCACCAAGAGGTATTTGTGTCCCCGTTGGGATGTAGGGAATGGTCCCAAAATATCAAGTGCCACGAGCTCATTTACACGAGAAACCCGGATGGACTGCAGCGGGGCCCGATCCTGACCCACTGGGGCCTTCCTCCGCGTACAGTCATGGCAACCCTTCAAAATCAGCGCCACACCATCCTCCACGCCCGGCCAATAGTAGTCCCGTTTAAGGGTCAAGAGGGTCTTGTGGTAGCCGAGGTGCATAAGCTTCTCGTGAATGGCTCGGGTCAATTTACCTCGTAAACCAATTGGCACCACCACACAATATCATTCCAATTGAGCATCCCAACGCACGAGGAGTCCGTCATGCATGGCGACCACCGGGCCAGCCGACGGAGCCGAGCTCCGGGCCTTAGACCCAACCCGGCGTCACAGCCGCAGCAGAGAGGAATCCTCCATCTGCATCTGGGACCATACCTCCCGGGGGAGTCCCAGACCAAAATCCCCAGGCAACGCCCCACCCGGAGAGGGCGCCGTGTCAGCCGATGCAACCAACTGGGCCGTGGTATCCACTGGGGCCTTACAGTGGCTGGAACCCAGGGCGCAGGCACACTCGCCCACCGGGGGCCGCCTGGAAAGGCCATCCGCATTCCCATGCAGAGTCCCCTTCCTGTGGATTACATCGAAGGGGTACTCCTGGAGAACCTCGAGCCAGCGTGACAGCTGACCCGAGGGCTGGTCAATTCGGAGGGAATATTGCAGGGCTGCATGGTCGGTCCGGACGGTAAACCGGCGACCATACAGATATGGCCTGTACAATTGGACGAAGAAAACAATGGCCAGCAGCTCCCTCCTGGTCACACAGTACCGCTGCTCAGTGGAGGACAAAACGCGGCTACCGTAGGCCACCACCCGCTCTACCCCATCGACAACCTGAGCCAGGACGGCCCCAATGCCCGTGTCACTGGCGTCGGTGTCGAGGAGGAACGGCCAGGAGAAATCCGGGTACCCCAAGGGCGGTGCATCTGCTAAGGTCGTGCGAAGCACCGCAAAAGCGGCCTCCTTCCCCCAGCGAAATTTCTGTCCCTTGGCAGAGAGTGCATGTAGTGGCTTCGCAATAATCGCAAAATCGCGGACGAACCGGCGATAGTACGATGCGAAGCCCACGAAGCTACGCACCTCAGCGGCCGATGTAGGAGTCGGCCACGTCCGGACACAAGCAGTCTTTTCCGGATCCGTGGCCACACCTGACGCGCTAACAATGTGGCCCAAATACTTCACCAATGGTTGCAGCAGGTGGCATTTCTGAGGTTTGAATTTTAAGCCCGCAGTGTGCACTTTGGCGAACACCGCCTCCAACCACTGCAAGTGTTCGTCAAACGTACGTCCAAAAACGATAATGTCGTCCAAGTAAATCAAACAAGACTCCCACTGCAGCCTGCCAAGACCAATTCCATGAGGCGCTGAAAGGTGGCCGGGGCCGAATGAATACCCATAGGGAGCCGATTGAATTGGAACAGGCCCTAGGGTGTGCGGAACGCGGTTTTTGGCCTGGAGGCCTCATCCAATGGTAACTGCCAAAAGCCCGAAAGCAAATCGAGGGTCGAAAAGAACCGCGTACCCGAGAGGGCGTCAAGGGAATCGTCCATGCGAGGCAAGGGATATGCATCGGCCACTGAAATATTGTTTAATTTACGGAAGTCGACGCAGAAGCGGAGACTCCCATCCCGTTTCTTTACTAGCACGATGGGGGCTCCCCAAGGGCTAGTGGAAGGAGAGATGATGTCCGCCGCCTACATGTCATCAACTGCGGAGCGGACATGATCCTTTTCCGCTGGGCTAAAGTGGTGTGAATTCAGTCGAATAGGGGTCGAGTCGCCCGTGTCGATATGATGTTCCAGGAGAGTGGTATGGCCCAAATCGAATTTGCCCTGGCTGAACACATCGGCGAAACTGACGATGAGATCGCAGAGCCGCTGGCACTCCTGGGAGGACAACGAGGTGTTCTCAATGTACAACGCATCAATCCATGATGCGTCGGCCCCCCCCCCCCCCCCCCCACGGGCAGTACTCCCGCCACCACCCCTCCCGGCGGCTCAATGATGCCGGGAGGAGGGCCTGGGGTGGCATGCGCCCACACAGCACCAACAGGGATGGCGATCGGCGCGGGCCCCGAATTTAGGACCGGCAAGAAAAATTCCTGGCCCGCAGCCACAGCTGTGAAAGCACCCACCAGCCCGTCGAATCTCGCAAAATAATTGGAAGGAGACAGGAGGATGCCTGCCTCCGGGGACTCCAATGTCAACGGCCTGCGCAGCCTGAGGGGAAGCAGGATCTGCGACCCGGGTGGAACCGTCACGGATTTTGTGGTCATAGCCCGTACACTGGCGGCCAGGGGAGCTACAACAGAGGGGGACTGCAGGAAATGTAGCCGGTCTCCTGACGGCATCTCCACACTCCCCTGGTCGACCAGGATCTGAACGGACATTCTGGCCAAAAAATCGGTGCCTAATAGGCACGGTACGGCAAGAGTCCTAGAGACCAACACAGGTCCCCACAACACGATCTCCCCGATCGCCACAGACGCGACGACATGGCCCAAAGTACCAAGGCTACTCCCGTTGGCAGCCACGCACGCCCCACGCACTGCCCACAATGGCCCCACACTGTGCAGCAGCGACCGGAAAACGGCCTCGGACACAATGGTGGCGGACGCCCCCGTATCCACCAGGATTCTTACGTCGACCCCCTGCACGCGCCCCACCATGGCCGAGGACCCGACAGCAGCGGCCACCACGGGATGCGCGAAGGCCCGCCACTGGCGAGTCCCTCTGGGCCACCCGATTGTCGAGCACACCCCCGTGTGCCCCGAACCGGACCCCCCAGAGATGGGCCCATGAAGATGGACCCTAACCCTGCGAGATGCCTGAGGTGGAGAGAGCGGCCGTGCGATGAATGCGTCGCGACTTGCCTGCTGCCCGGGAGGCTCCGCTGCTGGAGGGACGCCCGCAGGAGGAGAGGCCTTGGAGAAGGCCCCGGGCTCGTTGTTGCACCCCCTCTCAAAGTGGCCCACCTGGCCACAACGAAAGCAGGTGGCCTGTCCCCGGGCCTGCGAACGGTGAGGTCCCGCCCGCCCCGGCCCCCCTGGCCAGCGAGCATACCCACCGTCCCCGCGGCGGTCATAGGCCGCCGCGGCCACGAGGGCGTCCTCCCCGCTGGGCGGCGCCACCGCAGGCAGCGCTGGAGCACCCACGCACGCCGCCATCGCTAGAGGCCGACGCAGCGCAAGATGGGCCTGAATATTTTGCGCGACGGTCAGCGAAGTGGCCTTGGCCCCTGCCCCGATGGACATCACAATCCCCAGCTCCCCGGCGAGGACCAGCAGCCTCTCCAGGACCAGGGAGTCCAGCGCAGTCCCTCCCACGTCGGGATATGCAGCCCGAGCCAATGCAAGGAGGGAGCAGCGGAACGCTGAAGAAAAATCCGCAGCGTGATGTGTATATTTATTGCATGTGAAACGCGGAAAATGAAATGTCCCCCGTGAGCACGACCGAACGCGCATCACTTGGCAGGGTCCGCCCCCCCCACGCAGTTGTCGTCAGTTTGTACGGTCGATGTGATGCAATAAGTAAATAATTAAAATAAGAATGTCATAAATTTGTTAATTAAACTACTTTAAAGTTGAGGGATGCGAAAACGGAATAGCCTATTCCCACCCCGGAACTTAGGGCGTGCTGCCTGGCAAATTTTTTTGGACGTCAAGCCCACCGTCCGAGAGCCAAATCCCTTGCAAGCGCGCGCGGAGACTTTTATATATGTAGTGGTTAAACTTTACACTAACAACTTTTGTCTTTCTTCAACCACTTCTTTATTTTTATCGTTTATCACGTTCTCCACACTCCACCGTATCCTGGACACCGCGGCTCGCTCGCCGTGCTTCGCCCGTCTCGCTCACCACCTTGGTTCCCAGTATCACGTCGCTTTGCTCCGCACACATGTCTTCAACTCTATTCCTACGCTCTCTCCACTGCTGGCTATCCTCCTCAGCTCCTCCACTATACAGCGTCGTCGCACACAGCGAAACCCAGTCTCACTTCTCTGTCTCCGCACACCTCGTCTCCAGCTCCTCTATTACTACGCTTTCTCCACTGCTAACTGCTCCGTCTTCTTCAGCTTCGCTATCACTATGCTCACTCCACTGCTAACTGCTTCGTCTTGCTTCAGATTCGCTATCACTATGCTCACTCCACTGCTAACTGCTTGATCTTGCTTCGGCTTCGCTATCACTATGCTCACTCCACTGCTAACTGCTTCGTCTTGCTTCGGCTTCGCTATCACTATGCTCCAACTATCTTCTAAACTCTGTTTCCGAACTCCACGTCTTCACCGCACAGCTCCCAACTCCCATCTCCCCCTCTCTCTGTCTCCCCCCCAATTTATCCCCATTCTCATTATCGCTAATTAATTGGTCCGCGTGCCTCCGCAGCCTCGCATCTTCAACCACCTGCCTTTTTCCAGACACCTCGACGCCTCCTCGGCCCCAGCAACAGCACCAACCAATCACAGCCCTTCTGGCTTAATTGGCCCGACCGTTACTTCATCACCCCAGCCTCTTCACCTGGCTGTCCTAACACGACCTCACTGTTTCCACCGTCTCCTCAGGCTGACCCCAGATAAACCCCACACTGTCCGTGTGATCAATACACTCGCGCAGTTTCCCCAGCACACCTTCCTACTCCACTACATATATAAGAAAAGATGGTGTACACCCACGTAGAGTACGTGCAGTCCCCTTGTGTGCGAGAATAAACAAGGTGCCTTCAATCTACACCGTCTCCGAACTGCGTCACTACACATGTCCATATTATATTTTCAGACACCACTCGCCATCGATGCCACTGATGTTGGTCGTGGCCAGGCGTTTTAACAGCACCCTCATGGCTGCGCCACCGCTCTGTCCGCAGTATCAGTGTAAATAAGATGAAAATGTATTATTTTGGGACAGGCGAGGTGGCGATGGGGAGGAGACATCGTCGAATGTCGGGTGAACTCTTTCTCTCTGCGTTTCTCATTTGCGGTAAGAAACAAAATATTCCGCCAATTATTTTGCTTCAAACAAACAAGTTGCAAAGTGTCTCACGCGCGCATGTGCGCGCAGCTCGGGGCCGAGCGTGGCTTCGAGAACCGCCGTCTCAGACGTCTGCTGAACGTCATCGCTCCGAGCGTGGCTTCGAGAGCTGCCGTCTCGTCTGCTGAACGTCATCGCTCCGAGCGTGTCGACTTCGTTAAACGTCCTGGGAGCAAGGCGACCAAGTGATTTAGAGGCCAGAAAGCACTGAGCCAGCACCGATGAGACCCTTGGTTTGAACCTAGGTGTCAGGCCGCCTGTGAGAGAACTGGGTTATCAAGTATAGTGAGTTGATGGTCTCAGCCCTGTCACTCATGACTTCCCAGCCCCTGAGAATTAAAAACATTGGTTTGACAGTTACGCGATGAGCATTACTCTTGGTGGTCGGGCGTGTAGCAGAGTGTAGTCCCGTACTGTGTGTGGACTTGTCAGGAACTTAGAGGTAGCACTGCAATCCGCGAGCCGCTCTACAACACGAAGGGTGGCACGGCTGTGCGAGAGTTCCGCGTAGATTTGTCGCCGCACGTGACGCCAATAGCACGATTGGTGTAGAATTGGGTAAAAAAAATATATAAACAAACGGTGCGCAATATCCTCGTTGATTTTGCAACGCTTTCGAGCGCTGGTTTAATCTCTGAAGCATTTAACGAGTAGTACGAAAGCTGACAGGTAGCTGGAAGGACAAAATGTGTTGGCAAGTTTACAAAAAGTATTTACTCTTTGGTTCTTTCGGTAAAGTCACGTAGAAAGAAAATAAATTAATTTATTTTCTTAAATAAATTAATTTATTTTCTTGCAGTCACGAAAGCTTCAAAAAAGTTTTTGTTTGGTTCGGTTCGTCAGATGCACCATAGGAATTATCCACATGCAGCAGCGTCCTGAGACTTAGTTTGCTGTTTTGTTGATGATGATGATGTTATTAAGAGACCAATCTATAAAGGAAGATCAGTAAAGGTGGTGAGCAGTGTAAATTGTCGCTGTTAAGAGGTGGATCATTCGTTTACACCCTCCCTCCCTCTTCCCTGTGCTTCACTCACCGGCTCATCCACCACTCTCCCCCATCCCTCCCTCATGGTTTCTTTACCCCACCGGAATTAGCGCCCTGATTATGCGCCTACAGCCACGGCTCGGTAATTGTGACTCATGACGGCTTCACGAGAGACCAACCCAGTTAATTTGGAATCAGGAGCGCTGCCCGGGTGGGGCCCCACGTACGATACGCACCCGCCGCTGGGCGCGTGCGTGCGTCTGCGTGCTTGGGGGACGGTGGCCCAGTGGTTAGCACACCGCGCTACGATTCCCGAAGATGGATAACATTAGTCGCGAGAGATATCTGAACCGGTCCCAGGTGTCCCCTAGCTTTATTTAGTCTTCAACAAGTACTTGCTGGGATGTGTAAATATCAGCACCGGGGAGATAAAGGCGGTGGGGTATGGTGTGTTCGTTGTGTTACTCTACCGGTATGTGTGCGAGTCTTTGTTGTGGATACGACGTGTATCTCCGTATGTACGTACCCATGCAATCATGGGAGTTTTGACTGAGAAGAAAAAGGGAACTTTGTTTAACACGGTCGCTCAGTAAAGGGCCCAAAGGCCCAAAACGTCAAGTGGGCAGCAACAAACAACACTATTATCGAAGTTGACACGTTTATTGAATTGAGCGGTGCTATTATAAGTCCTTTGGGAAAGACGGTAGGAAGGAATTTCAGAGTGGAGTCGTGTGAGTGTATAAAGAGAAGTGAGGTGACCTGCAGTGTGGCAGTTGAACAGAGCATGGACGCAGTACGCATGAGGCATGTACACTAAGCGCACATTCCCTTTTGTCAGTCTACTGCTGGATGATGCGGGGAGCGTGGAGGTAGCTGCGGAGACAACGACGAACCTCTTTGAACTACTCTCTGCTGAGGCTGTAGCCTTACAACAACCTCAGAATGTGCGTGATGGTCACCCATCCAAGCAATAACCAGGCTCACCACCTCTTCTTAGCTTACTGGATCTGATGAGATTGGGTGCCTTCTGGCTGATTTGATCAGATGCGTCTCCCTATGCAAGTCTCTGTGTCTTTGTCTTCGTGATACGTGTGTGTATGTCTTTGTCGCTGTAGTTTCAGTGTTTATTTGCAGAAAACTACTTCAAGAAATTCATCTGGAAATCTATAAAAGCAGAGCACGCTGCAGAAAATTATTTATATTTGCTTCATAACTGTCGATATATTGTATTACATTCTTCCCTTTGTCGGTGTGACCTGGGTCACCACAACAAAATTGACAATTCCATCTCCAAATACAAAAAACATACGCCTTTCAGTATGGAGCATATGTGGCAGGAACTTGGAGAAAGGAAGGTACAGAAGGCCGGAAAGTCCGGAGATGTGGGTTGTGGTGTCGGATGTAGAAAATCAATTGAATGGAGAGACAAAGAAATGAGGAAGTTCAAGAGCACGTACAGGAGAAGAGACGTCTAGACATTGGGGCGAGCAGAAGAGGCGTGGATGTGGATTGCACACAGTCTCAGAGGTGAGGGCTTCACGAATACAAGTTTTGGGAGGAAGGAGGTTGGGAAAGAGGCCAGGAGGCAAATCAATTAAATAATGCTGCTTGTCAGGAAGGAAGAGGAGAAGAAGGCTCATGATGGGACGAGATGGAGGGAGTGTGAGCCAAAGACACTGCCTTTGGGCAGAGGAGGCAGCAATACGACATCACACAACCACCCATTTTGAACCAGGGTCTCTCTGCAAGGCGCACACAAGTTCGTCGTTACCTTCCTTGTGCTCGACTCGTCTGCGTGGAGCAATGGGACACCGATGAGCACGCTGCTCCATAAACCTAACAACGGCGTTAAAGTCCCGGCCACAGCTAACATCCGTGGTGGATGATAACCTGGCAACAACCATTTCGCACTGACCAGCGTGGCGAAGTATGTTGAAATAACCAGCACGGCGTGGGGAGGACTTCACCCAGCAGCCGATTGGCACAGAGGGCTGCACGTTGTTACTTACGTTATTTAATATTTAATGGATTTGTTGTTCATTTCACGAAATTGTCCGACTGTTGTCCACACCCAGGCTAACATCACAATAGCTGATTCAAAATAAGAATAGGTTTTACCCTTTCTGGCAATGAAATCACACGCATGCATGCGTATACATAGATAGATAGACACACTCACATACCCTTGTAAAATAGCCAGGTAACTGGCAAAATCGGATCGTCTATGTCGCAAATCAAATAAACTCAATCTAACACCCCTGTATCATAGCTAAGTTTGTCTGGTAGTTACTGGCAATGTTCATAATGGCTGTGACTCACAGATGAACATCTCTGCTTTTCCCCTGTTGGTTTCATGAATTAATTAAAGCTTGGCTCGGTGTTAAGTAGCATTTGTAAAATTGCCCCAATTATTGTAAAATACCCGTGTAAACATCCTGACGCGCTGAGATAAGCGGCTTACACGTGCTCGTCATGTGACACACGCATACATGTGTACACAGGTGTAGACATATATAGAGACAAGGATAACCCGTATAACGCTAACAGACTGTTGGGGCAAGTGCCATTAGCGAGCACCTATGAAGGCCAGCACGGCACGCAGTGGGTGGACAGAACCACGCCCGACTGATTCAGATAATCGTCACTGATGTTAGCCGTGAGCGGGACTCGAACTGGGGTCGCTGGGTTGGTCGCGCAGCACACGAACCGCTACACTATCACTCCCACGTGCATACACACAGATTTATACACGCTTGATACATTTAACAAACACACGAAAAGATACACGCGTGTGCATTTATCTGCTTATACACAGCCCTGGCCTGGCTTCATAGACTATTGAGGCTATGCATGTTCGCGAGCACGAAACACGAGGGGGTGGTTGTGAACAGCACCAGTTGGATGTTTCTACCGCGTTTACATGAGACACCAAACTCGAGCACGCTTAGGATACATTTGGTGTATTCCAGTTGTAGTAAAATTAGAGCAGCAGCAGCCAGAAGTCTCCTCCAGACCACATGCACACTTCACGGGTTGAGTCCACCTCGGACCTAAATTCCCCATTTTAGAATTCGGGCCAAGCAGAAATGCACTCTGCTCAATGTTGTAAGCCATAAGAACATTGGACTTTCTATTTTGTCAGGAACGCGGCCATCATCACCATCATCGTTTAAGTCCATCACACCAAATTGGTCAGACAGATAAGGACCGACCACTTGTGAGCAAAGGCCCTTCCATGGTCACAAAGCAGGGCTTCAACCAGCACTAGAGCAGATGGGAGGCTTTGTCTGCAAAGTAATAGCAGTCTTGAACTTTGACGCACAAGTATTCTGGGAAAGTTATCCTTGGAATTGTTTCTGAGAAAAAACTGCGCATCTTGCTCGGCAAATTGTGAAAACGCCACTTCTGTCAACTTGAGTTCTGGGGAAAATCAGGCCAACTCGAGTTGGCTGTTTCATGAAAACTACTTTCTAGGCATGGGTCTCCGTGAGGTCTCGTCTGCTATACATGTGGACCTCTGTGCTCAAAGGCATATCCGTTCTTTCTCAACAGTGGCGTAGATATGGTCAAGATCAAACTCGGGTTACCAGACTCGGAGCGCATTGCGCTCCTCAGATTAACACGATTGGCTGTGCACGGTGCAAAATAAGTTCAATGTACATACACAACTACTTTATCGCTATTCCCCCACACACTGCCGTGGTCTCGATCGAGAGTGCAGAAAGTGCAACTGTACTGTGAGCACGGGCCGGGGGAGGGGGGAATTGGACAGGGCAGAGCCCCATTTTGCTATTTGCCAAACAAGCCACTGCTTGACCTCGCATCGCTACGCAGTGTGGCGAGGATGTGCCACGCTGTCTTTGTACGTCAAGCTTTGCCACGGGCCTTGTATCTTTTTATTCGTGGTTCATGGCACAGATGCAGATGTGGGGCGCGGTGGCGACGGACGCCAGATCGAGTCCGCACAAGGGCGCCTCGTGTGCGATCGCTCTGCCTGCCACATTAAACTGACCTTGAGTCATTCGTGGTATGATGCGGTGAGCACACTTCTTGAGTTGTTTTACCATTAAAGTTATTGTTTAATATTCCTTGTGCAGTGTCGTTTTTAAATATTATATATCCACTGTTGTTTGAGGTTCGCACAATATTTATAACTAATGCAATGTAGACAAAGTGACGATGCATGCATAGGTACATACATATACGCATGCATAGACAACGCAGCATTCCTCCGTGGTCGATAACATTGTTACTACTTTGTCGGGAAGTCAACAGTGGTTGTACTATGGAGAGACTTGCCCCCACCATTGAAAAATGGAATTTTCACCGCTCACCGCTGGCTTGGAGCTATAAACAGAGGATGAGCACCGCCTCAAGTCTCGTGTGAGCTGGAAGTCAATTTGACTTTACAAAGAGATACGTAAATTCATGCATGCACCTGTTTACACGAAGCCCCGACTTTGCTTCAAAGATTGCTGGGGCCGGCACGGCGCATGAAGAGGTGCTGTTTCCAGAATCACGCGCGGCCGCATTTGTCTCTCCTCCCGGTGCTGATTATTAGACACTTTACCAGGTACTCATGTAAGACTGAACTGACCTATGAAAGATTCAGCACCAGTTCAAATGTTGTTCACCACTCTGTGTCCCAGGCACTGCTGATGTGAATCATGCCTGGGAATCAAATCTGGGATTGCAGCTATTAGTGTAGTGCACGAACCACTGTACCACCGTTACTAAGCTACAGGGTGATTTCAACAAACTACAACATCAGCTAGTTGCTCTTAAACTAGTCCTGCATATTTTGATTTAAAGCTTTCGTGACTGCAGTAATTCATATTCTTAGCTCTTTCGGTAAAGTCACATTGAAGGGAAATAAAATAATAAAATATATATAAAACAATAAAATTCTCACGACGTTTCGACCATAACACAAACGGTCGAAACGTCGTGAGAATTTTTATTGTTTTATATATTTTATTATTTTATTGTTTCCCTTCAACGTGACTTTACCGAAAGAGCTAAGAATATGAATATAGTCCTGAATACCTCAAAAACCAAGGTGCTATGCTTCTCACCAGGACTAAAGCAGGAAGTTATTTTTCCCCAATTAGATTCCTTAAATAATTATCAAATAGAGCAAGTCAAGATCTATAAGTATCTTGGGATCATCCTGGATTCAAAACTTAATTTTGAAGATCACATTGATTATATTGGTAAAAAGACGAAAATAAAAATTGGTTTGCTGTATCAACACAAGCACTGCTTCCCCCCAATGTTCCGTTTGGAATTGATAAAAGCTACCATACTGCCTCTACTTGACTACTGTGACATCATGTATAAATCAGCCCCAAGTACTGTACTGAAGAAGCTTGATTCCATCTATCACTCGGCCTTAAGATTAACATTAAACTGCCCATATAGGACTCACCACTGTGATCTCTACATTGGGTCAAACTTAACATCTCTTAATGTTCGACGGCTTGTGCACCAGATCTTATGTATTCACGATGTACTTACAAAAAAATCCGCAGACTACCTGCTGGATCTCCTCTCTGTTTCAAAGAACAAATTTGACCTCAGATCTTTGCTCATTTACCAGCTTCACATTCCCTATTGCCGTACAAAAACTGGACGAAGGGCCTTTGCTATTGATGCCCCCAGGGTCTGAAATGCTATTGCCAATAAACCGCAACTTGAATTGCTACCAATGAGATCTTCTCTCAAAACTGCTCTAGAGGAGTTGTACACCCCACTGCTATTCATTGGCGTAAAATAAAATCAAATGTATCGCTCCGGATGACGCTGCAAAGTATTATCTGTATTTTGATTTAGCGTGCTGATCTTAAAGATGCATTGAAAAATTTTACACTCCGACTGATGCTTTTGTTGTTGTGGAGTAACTCGTGCAGCCAGCTTTGGCTCTAGGATTTGGTGTTACATGTTATTTATGTAGTTTATTGTAAAAATTCGGTCACAGTCCCTGTGATCACTGTTACGTTTCAATTATGGCTTTATTTTTTGGTGATTTCGAAAAGTTTTTTGGTTTGGACATGTTTGTTTTGTTGTAGTACGGAGTTAGACTGATGGCCTTAATCTAAGTTTTCTTGTGGTTGTTGTTGTTTGACTTGCATCCCGCTGGGATATTTTGCACACAGCGTTGGTATACGGTGCTTTTTTCAGGAATATTTTGCTGTTTTTTCATTGATTTTCTGTTTGCACAGTCACATAGTCACTTTAAGATGTTTTCTTGTTCGTGTTTTTGTTTTTTTGTTTGTTGTGGTTGCACCCGATTCAAGAGCCGAATGGCTCACAGGTCTATACCAAAATAAATAAACTGAAACAAGGACAAAGATTCCCCACTCCCCCCCCCCCCCCCCAGCTTTAACAGACTATTGGGGCAAGTGCTGTTAGCAGGCACCTATCAAGAAAGCCAACATGGCATACGAGGGCAAAGGTGGCCATCACCGCGTCCGTGACATACACGCACATGCATGGTCCCATTCTCATTTGCGCCCAGGAACCCACAAGGGAAATGAAAACCCCTCCGTGAGCCCATGCATGGCTACGACTGCTGGAGGTAGCCCCTAACCTGTCCTCCTCGCTCTACGCCTCTCACCCTTCCAGTCTTACCTCACGCTCAGGTGAGGAGATCGTCGAGCAGACACGACACCTCCTCAGTTTAACACGTAGTAGCAGGCTTTCGCGACCTGTATTATTCATAATAAAGGTTTGTGGGTTAGATCGCGTTATTTAGAAATGTGTCACAACCCTCCACCACCCGACACGGCCAACAAGTAAAAAATGTGTCACGTTGACAAAAAAACAAATATTTCACTACTTTAGCGCACCGGTGTGTTGAAGAGTGGATTTACAACATTTACAATTTGAGGACGACGTTTCGCTGGAAATTACACCCAGCATCTTCAGGTGATTTGCCAAAATAGTGAAGCCATTCACCTGCTTCCGATATCTGTCTTTCCGCATAAAAAAATAATAATTTACAAATCTCATCAGCCACACGGCCTTCATCATGTGGCATTTCAGCAGCATTATTAACTCTGGACCGGTTTTGACATTCATTGCGACATCAGCAGTCAGGTTAAACCAATGCTGGTGAACTGTGAGATGTTTATAGGCAAGGTCCCTCCTTTTTAGAAATGAGACTTAGGTCGCCCTAGAACTCTAATGCACAACATAGAGTAATCATCAGCATTGTTGTGGATAATGTAACGGTTCTTTCTATTCTTGGGGTCATGGCAATAATATGCTCTTTTTTAATGTGTCTCAAAGTGACTGCATCTCTGTGGGTCTCTAAATGTCTCAATTAAGCTCTATGAGTCTCTATGGATGTACTCTATGGTCCATAGTTTATATACACGAGCAGACAATCTGCTTTCTGGACACGTTTGTCATCGCAAATCATTACTCGCCTGCACCCCACAGTACCGTATGGCCCCTTTTCTCCCCGCCCCACCTCTCACCCTTTCGAGACCCCACCTCTGTCCCGGCTATGGGGCAAGTTTGGAACAAAGGCAGCGATATTGCCAAACAAGAAGGTCCATTGCACACTGCCTGCATTATTGATGGCGCTCGGCACAGAGTCACTATTACCCGGGCACAATCATCGTAACCAGAGCCCTGGGCTGAAAGCACGCGTGCACCTGTACACACATACACAAGACTAGACGTGTATGCTAATATAAGCGTACACAACTACACACTTTTACAGCCGCACAAATACACACATGTACACACGTGCACGTGTACAAATACACACATGTACACACACGTGCATGTGTACATGTACACATATACACACACTTTACTTGTTGTGTCCGGCTCGCCCCGATGTGTTTGCGTGCTCAACCGAATCGTCACCACAAGTGACACAGCCCCAGAATGTTACAGGTGGCGTGGAGGACAGCATCACCACGAGAGTTGTTATCCAGGAGATCCACACTGAATCTTTTTCAGAAGGGTCCTGCATTGGGATTTTATTTTAAGATGTTTTCAGACAAATAACGATGAGTGTTTTGACCTTGTGGTTGGAAACCAGAGCACCCGGAGAAAACCCACACACGTGAGGGAGCAGCACCCTATCCAATAACAGATGGAAGCAGATAACCATTAGTCCACTTCTTGTACTGCCTTCTCCTGATGAGTCAGGGCATGGCACCTTGACGCCCACCGCCCGGCTAAACTGTAGCTGAGTGGAGTGTGGAGTGTCGTGGGTATGGAGTAGAGTGCAGAGCATATTGTGGAATATGGATCATAATGTGCAATGTGGATGGATTTAATAATCAATTTCTGCACTGTCATCTTATGGCTACATCACAACCCATGCGTACAACACCTGGCTATCCCAGGTGATCTCTCATCCGAGCACAGGGCAGGCGCAAGGCCTGTTTGACGAGGTCGGCCACACTCCGGGAAATTCAGGGCGGTCCAGCCATTGGCATCGTTCGATGGGGGTAATGAGGTTACGCGGCGGTGCGAGGGGGGGTGGTGGGTTAATGCGGTGATGTTCGTGTCGGGGCACCGTGCCAGCGCCTCCCATGTCTGTTTTTAATCCTGGGTGGGACTCGGAGTGATTTTATAAATTGTTCTCACGTGTAGAGAATTTTGAGGCCTCGGAAAATTGCACATATTATTTCCACTAAAATTATGGCAGTGGCGTATTTGTATGTCATTGTGTGACACGCACGCACGACAGGGCCGAACCGAGTGAAGCAGCAGTGCGATCTGGACCGGGACGTTTATCACACCGATTTTGTAATTGCCGATGACCAAATCCCTCGGGACATTGCTCATCTCGTAAAACCTCAGAAGCTAAGCAGGGATGAGCCCTGGATGACCGATCACCATCCCCACAAAACAGGTGGAGTCGGCATCTTGCTGAGCAGAGGACAGGTTAGAAACCACGGACACAGCAGACACAACTTTGATACGTCCTGCAAAGCGTGTTTGTCAAATGTCAATTAAATGGAAATATGTCCTCCTCAGAGTCTAAATATGCTGAATGAATACCCTTATGAATGCTACGGGTTTTTTTATGTTTAATCACTGGTGACCAGGCTGAAAACACAATCAACTCAATACGCTTGACAATGCCAGACTCAATCCCAATGTTTCAACTGCTGCGTCAGAAGATGACATTGGACCGGTGACCTCTGGATTGCAAAGCCAGCGTGCAAACCATGAGAACCACAGCGGCAGCTGCCGGTTACAGATGTGCGCACACCACCAAATTGTTGGGGCAAGTGCTGTTAGCGAGCACCTACAAAAGCCGGTACGGCACACGAGGGAGGGAGGGCACCGCCACGTCCGACAGTCACCGCGATTAGTGACGGCACCAACATCTCGCGGCGTGAGAGCGCCCACTGCTGGGCAAGTGACCACAGAGCGGGCAGAAGCTCGTCCAGTTCTCGATCCAGGTCAGTTCCTAACAACCAGTGGGGGACTTCAGTGATGGACTAAAACATAAAACAAAATCAGCACTGTTCTATGTATGTACGTTGGGCTTCTTTCGCACCGTACGTATACAACCGTGCTAATCGAAGGTCGCAGAGTTCATTGGGGGGAAAGTATGTAATTCAGAAAATATGGTTTTGATAAATATTTATTCTCAACTGAGTAGTGTTTGCCAATTGCAGAATTTGTAAACCAAAGCCATCTCAACCTTCCCAACATTGCTCCTCATATTTTCTTCAAGTCAATTCTTGCAAGCACCATGACGTCAACTTAAGCACCGTGGATCCTTCCGCTCAACCATCCTTGAACATGTAAAGGGATGTCCAGCTCAAGTGAACAGTGATGGGGTGTCCAGCCCAAACGAACATTGGGGCCGTGCGTATCTACTGTTTACATAATTTAGCTCGTGGTAAAAATTCCACGTTCTTATGGCGGTGACGCATCTACCCATAGGAAAACCACTGTTGACCTCCCCACTCAGTGCTCTCTGTTGTATCGACCGCGGGGCGATGATGAGCCGAGTCACCCCCCCTCCCTCCCCCGCCACAATTTAAACTTTTCAAACTTTATTTTACGAGCCGCTGACGTTATCGCCTGTGCCACCGGACCAAGCCGGTTATCCTTGCACATTGCACTGACAGTCGTGCAGACTGAAACAATGGTGAGCAACGAGACATTGGAGTGAGAAGCGATTTGCGCCGTGATAGCACACCGTGATGATCCGGATAAACCCCAGTTCAATTCCTGACCAATGCTACTATCAATTATGTCTGAACAAACCCGCACTCACCAGCCTAGTGAAATATGGGTTACTTCTCCTCTCTCACTCTTTCAATTGGAGTTTCCTCCCACTTCGTCTATTTTCCCGATGCCTTAGTAACCTTGCGCGATTCATGAAACGCGTCAACTCCTATCTGTCACAACTTTGACGGTTTGCACGTTTGAACCTGTGATCAGAAAATGTGGCTTGACAACGAGTTGTAAATGAATAGCTGTATGGGAGACGGACTGATGAGATGAGGACTTGGCACAGTGACAAAAATGCATTCCATTTGTTTTTTCAGCAATATATACACGCAATATGTATATGCTAACTGAATATACAAAATGAAGAATGAAGTTCATTTGGCTCATCTGGATCTGCTCACTCGATGCATCCATCTGGTCTTCTCGCTTGCGCTCTCAGGAGAGCCCTGGATGCTGAGAGCGCTCTGCTGGCCCTCTGCACGCGGTTGGCTCCTATGGTGGAGTACGTTTACAATGGGCAGTGATTTGCTGCTCAGATGAGCCAGTGGTGAATATCCTCATTCCAATAGTGGGGGACGAGTCTATCCAAATGACAACACTGACGACTTTACCACAAAATGTGATATTTTATTGACCCCGGAGAGATGATGGGCTGAGTCAAATCCCAACCAGGTTTTGAGAGATATCGTAACTTTCACAGGCAACAAGCAGCTTCCAAATATTTTTTTGTACGAGAGTGCTTCCTGGCGTCAGGCCTTCCCCTCGTTACGGTCTGAATGTCCTTTAAGCACCACGCTTGCAGTCTGCACCACCACCTCTGCGTTGTTACAGTGCAGCTCTAAGTAAGTCACAATATAAAAATCGGCAATTGACAATCCGCCTCTTTCCCGTTTACTCGATGTTCCTCAACCTTGTCACGGCCTCAAGCAGCCACAACACCTCTGGCCCTTGTTTAAGCATGGAAGTGTCTCGGCATACCTTAGACTCGCCGTCAACTACAGCCTCATTCTACGATTGCCTCGGTGCCACTTGAGGCGTGGCCTCCCAGCACTTTAATCCGTCCCTGTACTCGGCGATTAAATTTATTATTTTGCTCATCAAGCAAGTTCCAGACTCGTGTATCAGGCGTCCATCTGCAAGAGTTTCGCGTCTTTTTTTAATTTAATTTCACATGTGACTGCCGTTGAGAAGGAACGCCTCGGTGTGCAACGAAGTCCCGGGCAGGAAGTGTTTCTGCATTGAACCTGATCGACATTTTGAGATGCAAAAAAAAACTGTTTAACGATCCCAATTTCCAGTAATGCAGGTGCAGACTTGCCAGTGAGATACAACCCACACCTGTGAGATACAACCCACACCTGTGAAGTACACAACACACCTGTGAGTGCGAGCTGCCATCCATAATGCATCAACCCGGGCGAGGACGCGGAGGAACTATTGCAAGGAGACAGCCAACAACAATTGGTGTGTGAATGTTTTAGGGCGTGATGGAAGCCAGAGCAGGAGGGCGCATTGTGTCATGACTGGAATCCGCAACAACCACACTGACCACCACCACCAACTCATCTCTCATCTCATCCATGCGCTCCGACTTCTCCCTCATTAGAGATATTCCGGATCACTCCTGCTGCTCTATAAACCCAACGCAAACTCTTTGAAACGCGCCCTCTGATACTCAAGCTCTCTCAAAAACCAAATATTAAATTCCCTCCTATATTCTAAACAGATTGTTGGTGCAAGTGCTGATAACGAGCACCCATGGTGAGGGCCAACACGGCACATGACTGTGTGATACGGTTAGCGACACGCCCGACCGCCTTTCTCTCTCCGGCGGTGGGATATTGACACCACTGATAGTGGCCATGAGTGGGAATCGAACTCGGATTCTGGCTCTGCCCTGACGTCTCCTCTTGTCGCTCCGCAACTACACCGTCATAGCTCGTGGCGTGTTGAAGGGGAGCGGATTGTTCCATAACAATCGACGCGACATCGTGTTTCACGATACTATACGATATTCGTTGACACGATATGATGGTTATCGCGATATCAGTATCTTTTGTTTTATTGTGCTCTTAAACTCCAGTTTACTGTCCGAATTGCAGTTCACTCAACGTAATCGTACCGTGATTATTCTCATCACTGCAGCTCGGTGATCTGCAATCATCTCTATGCAACTAATAACGCGAATCGCATGCTGTCAGCTAAGACATAGACGTCAAGTACGCCGCTCAGAATAACCACCCACGTCGCAGTGGGGAACACCACTCCGCCTCATTTGAACGTCGGCTTTCGCGACCAACATCTGTAATAGAGGTTTGTGGGCTAATTAGTAATATTTGTTACGTAAAGAAAACATGCCAAGATTTCCATATCCAAAAGCGTTTTGGAAACCGTGTGGGTTTACTCTCCAAAACACCTTTGTTGCTGAACTAGTAACGAATTGGCATGTTTTGTTTACGTGACAACCCTTACGGATTTGCTGTGTAGGGTGGTGGCGGGTTTAACGACATATTTACGCGATCTAATCCAAAACAACCTCTATTATAAACAATTCCACACTTTTGTTGTATTGTACAACGAACGATACGATTTCTGTTGGGGCATACATTGATACCGTCGTATCGCGCGAGTGCCTTCATAGGTGCTCGCCAGAAGCGCCAATCCGTCCACTCCAGGCCATGCAGCGAGTCCCCTGTGTGATCCCCCTCATTGTGCAAACGTGCTGCTGTCGTGTGAAGTGTTCACGCTGTGTGCGTGTGCGTGCGTGTGTATACGCCTGTTTTCGTGGTGCGTGCGTGAGCCTGTGCCAACCCCGCGTCTGTGGCGAATTACGAGCGCGATAAAAGCGTTTTGGATGCACGCAGCGTGGGTTCCTTGGTGGAGGGGAGAGGGCAGTTGGGGGAGGGGGGCTCCGTGGGGTGGGATGGGGGGCCGAGATTGTGCTGATGAGGCAGTGGCTGTTGCTGCTGCATTCAGAGCGAGAGGAATTCGGCTCCGACTCCCGCGAGCTTGAGGAGGTGCGGGGGTGTTGGCTGTATGGGGGGGGGGGCATACGAGTTGTGGGGGTGGAGTGGGGGTCATAGCGCTCACCGACATACATGTAACATACATGTAACGTTAGGGAGCGTCACTCACCGTACACGTTAATACACGGAGGAAGCTCCAACATAATCATTTTCATCCACCATGCGTTTCAATTACATCGGCAGTCATAACAATCTTTAACATTTTCTCGTCGTGTAAACTTCCACCGATTAAAATCGACTACTGCTCAAGACACACTCGCTGAATCGGTGCGCGAATAATCAATGGGTTTACAATTTCAACACTTTACATTTGCAAATGTTACGTTTCGGGTACGAGACAATAAACAAACGATATATATTTGTTTTTACCCGGATAGGATGTTCAATCGACACAAGACCAGTGGCAGCGTGATGCTGCTGAGCACAAATGTGCACGCGCGTGTGCGTGTGTGTACCTCGGGGAATGGTGGTGTTAGCGCGGGGTGCTGCAAACCCGGCCACCCGAGTTCGATTCCCGCTCACGACCAACACCAGTTTTGGGTCTTCCCCGGACGTGGTCTTCCCCCGGACGTGGTGCTGGCCACCCACCCCCTCGTGTGCCATGCCGGCCTTCATAGGTGCTCGCGAACAGCACTTGCTCCAACAGTCTGTTAAGGCTATACGGGGGGAGGGGTCCCATTATCTTTGTAAGCCGTGCAATGGCGACAATTCTCTATGCCCCGTATCGGCTGTGCAGGCTGTTGGCGAGAATGCTGATAGGGCGAACCTGTTAAAGCCGGGACGGCGCATCATGAGGCGATGTTGTCAGCAACACACACGTACGTACGACCACACATACATCAGGACATATTCATGACAGTGCACACACCATCAGCACTAGAGAGACAAAGGCGGCCGGGCGTGGTGTTGGCCACCCACCCCCTCGTGCATCGTGTCGGGCTATAGCCAGTGCACACACCATCAGCTATAGCCCACACACTCGTGCACACACACGCACACGCGCAACCACACACACACACCCGCGCACACACACCCGCACACGCACACGTGCACACACACACGGCCAATGTACACAGCGCGGGGCTACAAACTCACAGCAGCTGCGCAACCCACGCAGCACGAGAAACAGAGTTAGAAACATAGAGAGACAGAAATAGACAGACAGAGAGATACATGAGAGACATAGAAAGGCACAGAGACACTTCTAGACACAGATACATAGACACAGAGACTTAGAAAGACACAGGGAATATCTGCTATTTTGTGACGATATCGGAAGGCCGCCAGGACCCACGTTGCCTGTCCAACACACAGGGTACTTTGTGATGCCGAGTTAACCCAGGGTAAGCCATTTCAATGCTAAATTATATGCTAATTCCTTTGTCAAGGCGCGTGGTCTTTTCTTCTCACACAGCTTAAAGGTCGTGATCTAAGCGTGGCTTCTTCCACTCCAGCGCTGTCCTCCAGACAGTCTCGTCCCTTCACCTGATGAAGGCCGCTTGTGTTGTGGCCGAAACGTCGTGATTTTTTGTTATTTTATTTTCACCTACGTGACTTTACCCAATAGAACCAAAGAGTATGGATCCTAGCAGTCACCAAATGAGTACCCAGTGCGATATGTACATAACACCAAATGAGTACCCAGTGCGATATGTACATAACACCAAATGAGTACCCAGTGCGATATGTACATAACCCCAAATGAGTACCCAGTGCAATATGTACATAACCCCAAATGAGTACCCAGTGCGATATGTACATAACACCAAATGAGTACCCAGTGGGATATGTACATAACACCGAATGAGTACCCAGTGCAATATGTACATAACACCAAATGAGTACCCAGTGCGATATGTACATGTACATAACACCGCCCGTGGACAAAGGCGGTCAGACGGACGTGGTCCTGGCCACCCACCCCCTCGTGTACCGTTCCGGCCTTCATAGGTACTCGCTAATGGCACTTTCCCCAACAGTTTGTTAATATTATATGGGGGATCTTTGAGAGCGGCGACTCGAGTTCGATTCCCAATCTTCACGGCGGGCCTGGGATTCCCGTAGGTCGATTCAGACGATCCACCTGGTCGTCTACATACCCACGAAGTACTATAGTACATACCCACAAAGTACTAATGTACATACCCACGAAGTACGTATATATAGTTGCATATTTATTTATTTATCCATGCAGAAATATTTTCGAGGCGTGCGACTGAGCGGGTGGGTAGAGGGTGTTTTGCTCATCAGGGAGAACGGAGAGAGGCGAGGAGTGGGGGCGAGAATAGAGAGTGCAGCAATAGAGAGTGCAGCAATAGAGAGTGCAGCTTAAGGAGTGTTTCGTCAGCAGTTCCACGTCGTCCCAGAGCGCCCGGCGCGGCTTAAAACAAAGAGCGCCCGACCCATCGCCAGCGCGGCGTTCTCGGCGCAGCTGCTGTTGGTGAATCATGGCCAGGAGGAGAAATGCGCGGAAGTTCCACATTCCTTGGCCTTGCACCGGACATTGAGCGCAATTGTTTTCTATCATTTAGTGCATAACCCGCAGCAGGCTCGAGCCAAACAGGGTTGGCGGATCACGTAGAGATTGCTGTGTAGTGTGCTTGAGTAGATGGCGAGGTGATTAGCAGGTGGGCAGTACAGCAAAGAGGATGCTGCTATGGATGTCGTGGTTCACTGCTACACGACTACATTGTTACGATGTGTGGTCACAATTTCTTCTTCCCGTCGAGTATTGTTTGTCACTCGTGGATACAGAATCTACGACGGTGGAGTGAAACTACAGGAGCTATGTCAAGTACAGTTCGTGTTTGCTATCTTGTGTCAATCAACACTCTGGACATCTATTCATCTGCACTCAAGGGTATATCAGACCGTCCGACGAACGGCGTTATTTTATTTCTAAACCGTAGTTATATTATAATTATCGTAATTTTAATACAACTGCAAAGCATTTGTGACTGGTAGCTTCTTGGTTCGGCTCGCCCTCCACTGCCCTGCCACGTGGTGACTCAGGGCGCTTGTGGGGTGCTGCTGCCCGTAGCCGGCCGCGTGGTGAAACGGTTGTGGTCACGGTGGAGTTTCACAGCTTGATGGTGTTCATTGACAGTCGATAATCCACGCCACCGTACCCCGTACCTATCAACATCTCGCACTGTCCAGCGCGTGCGGTCAGATGCCCCTGTGACCCTGGACTGGACGGGCAAAGGTTCTGCGAATAATTTCTTGATACAGCAATCTTTGCTGTGTCTGTTCCACCTGAAGACGGAAGCTTGTGTTGCCTCCGAAACGTCGTGATTTAATTTAGTTGTTTTCTTTTAATTTAATTTTACCTACGTGACTTTACCGAAAAAACCAAAGAGAATGATTTCAGAGTTAACGTTGAGGGGAATGGCCCTGCAAGCTTCGAGCGTAGACAGCGTGGACACAGTATTGACCCATCCCGTGCCGTGAAAGTGAAAGGATATTAGGCGACTGGGAGTTTGGAGTGGCTCGTTCCTTTGCTCTGATGAAGGACCATTGCCTCAATAGATGGCTTCTTACATCGAGTGATGGACAGGTTACATAGTGGGGACAACGACGCTGTTGTCGAGATGGGGTCAATTATGCTGCTCATTCAGCATCCTTAAGGATGATTAGAAGTTGAATTTGGTCCGTCTGGCATTCGTAGAAATGGATTTCCTTTCATGGTCCCCTCCTAGGATCGTCAACTTTTCAACAGCTCAAACCAGGACGTGTTTCTCAACCTAGGTCTATTAACACTGTTAAATAAACTTAAATAATGTTCTACACACGACTGGTACCAGGTCTCGGTACAAGTACATTTCTGCCACGCCAACACAGATGCTCACCTGTCCGGGTCACACCCGGACAGGTGAGCATTTGGCTGTTTTATCAATTGGCATGTGCAACAATTGCTCGATCTGGCAGAAAGAAGGAAGCGATGGAGATGTAAGGATGGTCTCTAGAACTTCTCCAGACAGTGATAATGGCAGCAACGGAGGGGTTGCGTTTCTGTGCCTTGATGAGTTTTCAGGGCTTCCGCGGATTTCTACGGGATCTGTGTCATGTCCACATAGACGCACGCGTGCACAACAAGACATTCGGCTTTATTATGTAGCGAAAACGCAAACATCAGCATTCCGCATTTAAGAACACACACAGACACACAAAGACATGGTTATTCCGTTTAGCCTTATAGATCGTCAGGGTAAATATAGTTAGCGAGCACCTTTTAACGGCACACGAGGGATTGGCGTGGCTGAGTACAACGCACGCCCGACAGCACCTTTTTCTCCACAGTGCTAATGTACATACACCGTGCCAAAGACTCACCTAAAAGCTGAGTCGACCAAAGGCAGATCCAAGGCAGGTTCAGATGCCAAACGCCACTGATGTTAGCCGCGGCTGGGAATCGATATCGTGCAGCATAGCCAGGAACAGCAGCCTCGTGGACCACTGCACAAGACAAAGACACGGAATGATTGCGGCATCATTTTGCACAAACATTTTCTGGACAAGTCCTCTGGTTTTATTCCAGCAGTTGGTCCCGCGTCTCTGATGATGTCCACAGGTAACGCATCTGGTAGGGCAGCTTCCCCCCTTTCTATACTGCCCAGGACAATGTCGACCTTTTCAATTGTGACATCCTGAGCTCCCTCCACTTCATTTGAGAGTTGGTCTACTTCCGGGGCTATAATGCATTGTTTTGTTTATTTTTCTATCGAGATCTGGATGAATACGAACAAAACAAGCGGAATTGTCTCCGGATATTGATTGGCATAATCCACCAATGTCAGCTTGTATCAAGTGCCTTAGCGAACACGAGGAGTCATCCGATTGCCCAATGCCACCAGAAGGAATTGCACATCGATCATGGGCATCCACAACAGAATTACACGAGGCACACATGATTTCTGTGAATGAACGGATGTTCATTCACAGAAAGAGATAACGATCCAGAGGCGCAGGGAAGCACAGAAAAAAGCTAAAGGTCAGCCAGAATAGGTGCCAATAATTGCCCAAGCTCTGTGGTCCTATGTTGGGACCTTTGGGCCAACTCCAGGAATGAGCATGTTATATATGTGGGAGTAAAGTGGAATATTCGGAGAAAGCCTACATGTGCAAGGGGGTAACACCTAATCCACATTGATGGAAATTAACCCACTTGCTGTACTGCCATACCCTAGCAAGCGACCTCGACACCCACATTTTAAGTGGGAGTTTTACGTCTGCTCAATGCCGCGAAGCCACTCGAATTGACTCTTCTGATGAGACACTGAATGTCTAAACCGGTCCAGGGTTTTGATTTTGTTGAACCAATGCTGATGAAATTATGCGCTCCCAGAAAGGAAGGGCCGTGTGGCGGCTGGGATGTGTCAAAATATATATTTTAAAGCGGAGGGACAGATATGGAAGGATGCGAATTGCCTGCCCACGCCCAGTTTGGGTCTTGTGAGCGCTGGACCTGGGCTCATCACGAGGAGTCACACTCCCAAGAGCTACGCTCTGTTGATACATGCCGGACGTCGGTTGAAACTGTTTATTGAAAGTATTTAAAGTTGTTTACTGCGAGTGTATAAAGGTAACTGAAATAATTTAAAGTAATTTATTGGCAGTATAACATGTTTACGGAAAGTGTTTAAAGCTGCTTTTTGAAAGTGTTTAAAGTTGTTTATTTAGTTCAAATGTAAAAGTTAAAAGTGCTTTCCTGCTCCAGTGAGCATTGTAGCGATGCTCATCTTCTATTCACAGCCTTTGAAAATCCCATTCATATGGCTGGGATGAGTATATCCACATTATTTAGCTGCTCATTAAAAGCATTTAAATTTGTTTATTTTTCAAGTTTTGCAGTGTACCTGGTGCGTGTGTAAGCAAGTGGCAGGACATCACCACAGGGCTTGTGCCAGGCCAGGTGCACTCTGAGGTCACGTGAAGTGTCGAAAGCTCGCTGGCAGGCAGTCAAGGCAAAGACCCAGGTACCATGGGTTAACTGAGATGACGGGCAGGTGCATCACCTGTGCCCCCTACTGTGCCAACTTCATTTTAGCATTCGGCGCTCCGCTCGTTGTGAGCGTCGCTCCTCTACCCTCCGCTGTTGTTGTTGGAGGGCGACCGCCTCCAACTGCCCACACACATTCACACACTGTTAGGGCAAGTGCTGTTTGCGAGCACCGATGAAGGCCGAGACGGCACACGCAGGGGTAGGTAGCCAGAACCCCGTTTGGCCGCCTATCTCCCTATTGGCGATGTTTACACATCCCACCAGGTACTCATTTGAGGCTGAGTCGACCAAGGGGAGGCCCAAGATCGGTTCAAATAATCGTCAATGGTGTTGGCCGTGAACGGAAATCGAACTCAGGTCGCTGGGTTCGTAGCGCAGCGTGCTAACCGCTACACTACCGATCCCCATACATGTGCACAACCACGTACACGCGTGCATTTTTACACGCACGCACACAGCCCACGCGTTCTGCTCCGGACAGGCAGAATGCCGTGCCCCCAGCTCTGCTCAGCACGGGATGCAGCACCCCTCAGCTGCTGTCCAGTGGCAACGACAGTAACTCCATTCGCATGCCGAGATGTAACCGTGAATACACTTTTTGACCACTTTTTTTTTAAATAACATCTCAACACAGAACACTACGTAATCATCGTTAGCGGTGTGTGGAGAATATCAACAACGGTAGAAAGCGACGCATCTTCCCGTTCGCTGTTCGCTCCGTTAAACTGAGCGACGCCGCATGGCTTGGAATCGCTTTGTCGGCCAAATTCCGTAGGGGAAAAAAACGCGCTCCTCTCAGTGTTTATACAAAGCGCGACACTGGCTGGAATGCTTGCTTGTAAAAAAATGTTTGTTGCTGTTAAAATGTGTAAAAAAGTTCTGTGCTTGTACAATGACCAGGGAGCAATGTTCACGTCTTGAGAAACACGGAACAACGCCGCGCTGCGCCATTGCGTCTGTCAACCAGTCGGAGATGCTGTGGTGCCACGGCCGCGGAGTAACTCCGCAAGCACAGCGGTTGTCCACTACCCCCCACCCTGAGCACACGCACACACTCAGCACTTGCACCCACGTAGTGTCCTGGCGGGGGATAGCCTGGCACATCGGGTTTTAATCCGAAGGGCCCCTAGAGGGAAAGTCCCACAGTCACCCGGTGCCAGGAGATTGGCCGACTCCCATAGGGCAGGTTATACTGCGATGCCCTAAAATTGGTTTGAAATCGTATGGGCGCAGAAAGAAAAAAAATCCCTGGGCCAACCGCAATGAGTTACTCACGACATTGGGGGGAGGACGGAGGGCGGAATATTAAGCAAGAAAAGTGCCAGGGCCCTTCCAGACAATGGGCAATGAGGGACGATGGGTGGCCGCCGCGCAGCACTCGAGGGAGGACGCGGTAACAGGGGGGGTAACCGCAGGTAAGCGCACGATTGGCCGCGCGGTACAATGGCACCCCGGGCCTTTGAAGTTAAGGGAATGAAAAGAGTAGCCCGAGACAATTTTGGGCTCTGGTCTTCAACCTCTGGGCCGTCAAGATCCACTCCCTGCCATCCTGCTTCCTCGAGCCGCTCGCAGCATCCATGTGATGCCAGAGAGTGCTGCTACAAGGCAGCGATAGGTAAAGTTTTCTCTCGTCCTTCTCCCTCCGACTCTCACTGTCCGTGGGACGCCGTGAGTACAGCTTCGAGGTACGTGGTAGTAGGCCTCGGCAAGGTAAGGTAATTTACCCTATTTACCGGGTAAAAGGGTAAAGGTGTCGACATGCCAAGGGGTAAGGTAAAGGGTAGGGTAAAGGTAGCTCGGAAGAATTACCCGGTAGGGTAAAGATAGCACGAAGTATTACCCGGTAAATACGGTACCTTGTTTACTGCTAAAAGCTCCGTGGCGCAGTCCGTGGCGCAGTCCGTGGCTTCCACTTAATGTACGAGTAATGGCAGAACTCCACAACTCCAGGAAGTGGCCCCGAAATTTGCCATAACGTAAGGGGCCGTGACCAATTACAGCCAACGGCAGTTTACCATGGACAATTAGACCTAAGCCAAAACATAACATATAAAAAATAATGTTTAAAAATAGTTATTTCTTTATGATAGAATATAGTATTGTCATCAGTGTGACGTAAGTATACCAAGTTTGCAGTCGATACCACATTGGGAAGTGGTTTAAAATTGAGTTACAAGATTTTAGGATACAACGACAACAAGCATGTACAATTGGAATCATCGAGAGTATTCTATATTAATTAATCGCTCTACCTAGCATTTACCGTTATAAACCTTTTTCATGTGTAGTACTACCCCAGTAATTACCCTGTAATCGGGTAATTTGTATGGGGTAAGGGTAAAAGGTAGGGTAAAGGTAGGCTCGTTGCTTTTTACCTTTTACCTTACCTGCTAAAGGGTAAAAGGTAGGGTAGAGTGATTGTATTGTGGTAAGGGTAAAAGGTAGGGTAAAGGTAGACTCGTTGTTTTTACCTTTTACCTTACCTGCTAAAGGGTAAAAGGTAGGCTAAAGGTAGGCTCGTTGTTTTTACCTTACCTTGCCGAGGCCTACGTGGTAGGACGTTTGAGCGACTGGGTTCGTAGGCAGAGCTAGGCTAAGCTCTTCTCGCAAAATATTCCCCCCCAGGTAGCATGTATTTGCGCCGTTAATAAACTTCAGTACAGAGTATCGGTGCAGTGTGATTTATGTGTGTGTGGGTAGAACGTCAGCGTGGTGTCTGTGATGTGTGTGTAGTGCGACTGCGCGGGGAGCAGACGGTGTGCGAAGGAGAGCGGGCGCAGGGCTGCAGCGTCGGTGTGGTGTTGGTCATTTGAGTGTGGGAGGCACGCAGCCGCCTTCGTGTGAGTGGCGGTGTACGCGGGCGTGTGCGGAGCAACCCCGTGTGGCGGTGAGCCAGCGCCGCAGCCCCGCCCCTCAGAGAGAGCGCCAGCACGGGGGGGTGGGGGCGATCACCCGGTCGGCGGGGGCCCGGCGGGAGCCGATCGACGTTGTGGAGGAGGAGGGAGTGGAGGAGGAGGGAGTGGAGGGGGGAGTGGAGAAGGGAATGGAGGAGGGAGTGGAGGAGGAGGGAGTGGAGGAGGAGGGAATGGAGGAGGGAATGGAGGAGGAGAGAGTGGAGGAGGAGGGAGTGGAGGAGGAGAGAGTGGAGGAGGAGGGAGTGGAGGAGGAGGGAATGGAGGAGGGAGTGGAGGAGAAGGGAATGGAGGAGGAATGAATGGAGGAGGGAGTGAAAAAAAGGAGGGAATGGAGGAGGGAGTGGAGGGGGGAGTGGAGAAGGGAGTGGAGGAGGGAGTGGAGGAGGAGGGAGTGGAGGAGGAGAGAGTGGAGGAGGAGGGAGTGGAGGAGGAGGGAATGGAGGAGGAGGGAGTGGAGGAGGGAGTGGAGGAAAAGGGAATGGAGGAGGAATGAATGGAGGAGGGAGTGAAAAAAAGGAGGGAATGGAGGAGGAGGGAGTGGAGGGGGCGGACGTCGTGCCCCACCTGCCCGGCGAGGGCGGTGGGGTGGACGTCGGCCCTCACAATGCAACGCCACTTATTTCGAACTAACTACACGTAATTTATTCAAAGTGGTATGAAGCACAGCCATTGCCCGAAACGTCGCCTATTATATATTTTTCCTTTTAAGACCGCGGTGTTGACGATTTTGTTGACTTGTTGTTGTTATGCTTGTGCACCGCTGCCAATGTAGCGGCAGCAGCAGCAAATACTGGAATGTCATATTTTATTCGTACATATTGAGGAGCATTTGACCAAATCACGTGCTGGGTGACGACCACGCACAACACCCAACCAAGTGGTGGTCAGCAGAGTGCACCACTTGGTGAAGTGATTTTGGCTGTGACTGGTCCCACCTGATGAAGGAAGCTTGCGTTGCCTCCGAAACGTCGTGTTTTAATTGTTTCTTTTATTTTATTTTTAATTTGTTTTTTACCTACGTGACTTAACCGAATAGAACCAAAGAGTATGAATTCTTGCAGTCACGAAAGCTTCAAATCTAGATGGTGATGTTGACTATTGCGATGATTATGACTATTAATCACGTGGTTGGTAATGTTGATGATTGTGGAACTCCGAAATAAGCTATGGTGATGATGATGGCGGTGATGATGATGACGATGATGGCGGTGGTGATGATTAAGCACAATTAATGATGTTTTGCGTGCCATTTGCCCTAAAGGCATGGGGCCGATCAATTAAATATTCAGGCGCAAATATCTGCCAGCACTCAACTTGGTCTGAGGGAGAACGCTCCGATCTTACAACCAAGTCAAAATAAATACGCACTCAGACTCCTTCCCATATCTGTCCCTCAAAATAATAATTAAATAATTTTTACACATGCCGTCAGCCACAGAGCCCTTTGGGAGGGCATCATTTCAGCAGCATTTAGTTCGACAACACGACCTGGTTTTGACATTCAGGGTCTCATCACGAACGCGCCCATGAGTCCGGCAAACACAACACGTGCGGGGTTGTTTAACCATATTTCACCACCACCACCATGACCACACGCTGGTCCGTGCGGGTTGATGAAGGCTGTGAGCAGCACATACGCGTGAGCACACAAGTATGGTACAACAGTGAATGTTGCTGCATTCTTCTCTGATGACCACCACAGTAGGCTCGTCGCATATAACAACCTGGTGTGCATGGCGGTCACCCATCCAAGCACGAACAAGGTTCAAACCTGCTTAGCTGCCGATGTGACGAGGTTGGGCGCGTTCAGGGCAAATTTGATCACAGACGAGATAAAATTTTACACACAGTACACACCCTTTGATGTGCTAATGCGTTCGATTATACACAGACGATGATCCCCCTGTAGTGCTGTTAGCGAACACCTCTTCAGGCTGGAACGGTGCACAAGGGGGTGGCGTGGTCAGCACCACGCTCAGCCACCGAACTGAATAGTTTCCGGGTATTTTTGTTCAATCACAACTGATGTTATAGTCGTAGTTAGGAATCGAACTTGTAACACAGTGGGTGAATCTGCGCACCACCACTCCCCCTCAAAGACTCCCTTTTTTATAGCCTGAACAAACTGTCGGGGCAAGTGCTGTTTGCGAAGACTCGCACACCAATGTGCACATAAAGACGCGCACACAGACACAAGTCGCTAAGGCTTCCTTAACCGATAAGAGTCGAGGTTTCAAAACTGCAAGTTCCATCATCATTAAAAGTATCTCGGGTCCTTGCGTCAAGCGTAAACACGCAGCGCGATAGCCGACGATTCGTGCTGCCCGGGTCACCCACTTCAACTCTACCGCACCCAGCCCCACGAGGCACGCAACTCAAGCAGACAACTTTCACCGCAGGCAACTTTCACCGCAGGCAACTCCAAGCAAACCGCTGGGTAACGAGGTCAACTAGAAGTGACGTTTGAACCCCTTGTTTACCCAGAGAGACCTCGGTGAGTCTTGTCATTCAGGAGGGTCCTGCAACATGTCGAGGTAGGAGACGATGATTAATATGAATATTATAATTGAATGGTTTGCGGGTAATTTTTTTCAAATTTGGACAAGGCTAATGACGGCACACATTTCTATGGTTAGCCCACAACCGCAGTATTAATCAGCACGGCTGCTGGACTCGAACCTCTGCATCAAGGAGCGGTGAACACGTCACTGCAGGGCCACCGCCCCATAATGACCAAATCACCTGTAACCCGATCGATCGCTCCAGATATCCGAAGCTAAGCAGGTTTGAGCCTGGATGGTGTTTGGATTTGACCAACAGTGCCCAACAAAGATTGTCAGACGGTTTCCGTGCAATGTAACGGGCAGTAGGAGGGCAACGCAGCTAGATCCATTGTTGTACCGTGCGTCCACGCTCCCAGCCTTCACCAACCGGCACGGGTCAGCAAAGTCACTGCGATGCGGCGGAACGTGGCTCGGGTGACGAGGTGGCGGTGGTGGTGGTGTCAACCGCACACGGCTGGCGACGGTGCCACGCACTGATGCTACGCCACCCTGTAGAACGCCGGCCCTGGTCGGCTCTTCCTGTGTACTGCCGGTGAAGTTTCCTCCTCTCGCAGGACGAGTCACAATATTTTTTCTCAATATTATTTTGCATATTTCTTACTTTTTCCAATAACACAATGAAGCAATTTCTAACGTCATTAAAATAATTTGATTGCTTAAAAATGCGGTATTTTCTGTCTTACGTAGGAACCTTAAGCTAAATTTGGCAAAGGAATTTCCATTGCATGTCACTGCAGGTGTTTCTAAAGCTTCTCTTTCTGTACTGGGCAATGGGTGTTGATATGATCACGTGAGTCTTCACAATTCTTTACTTTCCCATTCTCAGCTCTACCAGTGGGCGAATTTCATACTTGTGATTACGTGCCGTCCTGTGGTAATCACCGGCGTGGAGATGTACGATCAAATGGCTCGCACGTTGATAGATTACAAGGCCGAGTGCATGTGCTGCCTGAGTAGCCCCTCGTGCTTGTGGTATCATTGTACAATCCACGACCGTCAGGCCACCACTTCCGACACAAGTAGCAACAGCCACCACTCATCCACATATACATGTCAATGGAAGTAACGTCATCACAGAGATTGTGCCAGGCTAGGTGCACTTGAGGCCACTTGGAGTGGTGAAGGTTGGCTGACAGGTCATGGGGCAGACCAAATTGTCCTGAGGTATTGTGCTTTCCCTCTCCACACACACACAAAATATGGCCTTCAAAATCAATGCAATTAGACAATCGCCTGAAATGTATTACAATACACTAATCAATACAGCCCTGTAATCGACTTTATACAATGTGCATATTCAATTTCATTCAGCGCTTCACGGAAATTGAAATTCAACACAACGATAAATTACAAAATCTAATTTTAGATCATAAAAAACTGGGACAAAATTAATCTACAATATTGTCACATTGTGAATGTGGTGGTGGTGGTCATGGCAGAGCGCCGGTGGTGGACGAGGGGCGGGAGAGCAAGCAGCCATCGGTGGGAGTGGCACGAAGAGTTGAGCGATGAGTGGTGGACAGAGTGGTGTGGAGAGTGGTGTGGAGAGTGGTGTGGTGGTGGGAGAGTGAGTGGTGTGGAGAGTGGTGTGGAGAGTGAGTGGTGTGGAGAGTGGTGTGGAGAGTGAATGCTGTGGAGCATGAGTGGTGTGGAGAGTGAGTGGTGTGGAGAGTGGTGTGGAGAGTGAATTGTGTGGAGCGTGAGTGGTGTGGAGAGTGAATGGTGTGGAGCGTGAGTGGTGTGGAGAGTGGTGTGGAGAGTGAGTGGTGTGGAGAGTGAGTGGTGTAGAGAGTGGTGTGGTGGTGGGAGAGTGAGTGGTGTGGAGAGTAGTGTGGAGAGTGGTGTGGAGAGTGAGTGGTGTGGAGAGTGAGTGGTGTGGAGAGTGGTGTGGAGAGTGGAGTGGAGAGTGGTGTGGAGAGGGAGTGGTGTGGAGAGTGAGTGATGGAGAGTGAGTGGTGGAGAGTGAGTGGTGGGCAGTGAGTGGTGGAGAGTGAGTGGTGTGGAGAGTTAAGGGTGTGGACAGTGAGTGGTGTGGAGAGTGAGTGGTGTGGAGAGTGAGTGGTGTGGAGAGTGAGTGGTGTGGAGAGTGAGTGGTGTGGAGAGTGAGTGGTGTGGAGCGTGAGTGGTGTGGAGGAGTGGTGTGGAGAGGGAGTGGTTTGGAAAGTGGTGTGGAGCGTGAGTGGTGTGGACAGAGAGTGGTGTGGAGAGGGAGTGGTGTGGAGAGTGAGTGATGGAGAGTGAGTGGTGGAGAGTGAGTGGTGGACAGTGAGTGGTGGAGAGTGAGTGGTGTGGAGAGTGAGTGGTGTGGACAGTGAGTGGTGTGGACAGAGAGTGGTGTGGAGAGTGAGTGGTGGACAGAGAGTGGTGTGGAGAGTGAGTGGTGTGGACAGTGAGTGGTATGGAGAGAGAGTGCTGCTGGGAGAGTGAGTAGTGCCGAAAGTGGTAAGTGGTGCAAGAGTGAGAAATCAGTGACCAGTGGTTGGTTGTAGGAGTGAATGGTAGGAAAGTGATTGGAGGTAAAAGGGCGAATGATATAGCGGGTGAGTGAGTGGTATAAGAGTGAGCAATGAGCAGTGTTAGCTCGTTACTCCGGGTTGAGGAGGCTACAAACTCCACCTCAGGTTTTCTAGTCGCAGGTGATAATGGTGGATTGAGTACCTAGAATGCAATGACAGTGAATTATCAGGTGAACTGGTCAGGTGGGCACCCAACACTGGCTCATTACCACGCCGTGTTCCAATTATAAATTAGTCTCCCTGTATGCAGCCAAATGCCAGATCACGCACCCAGGTACAAAGATGACCAAATCACCTGGAACGTGCCCAATCTCGTCAGATCATGGAAGCTAAGTGGATTTGAAACTGCATAGTACTTGAATGGACAACCACCGTGCGTAAGAAGGAAGTTAAACGATAACCGGTAAAATGATAACATTTTCAGATGCCATGACCAGTTACAAGAGTCTGTAACAGGGCACACTGTGTCCAGGGTTGTGCACGTAGACGGCACCCGGAACTGAAAAAACCGAGGTGGACTCCGTTGCACCTACCACCTAAATCCACAGACGGCGGCCACAGACTGTGGCTGGCGACCAGAGAATACGTGAGCTGGAGAGATTGGCCTGAAGAGGAGCACGTGAGAGAACGCGGAGTGCCGTGGCGTTAAGAACCATAGAGGCTGTGGCCATCGGCAGCGTGAAGCCACACGGAGCAATGCCACCCTCTTCTCTAGAGCCTGGCGGCGCAGGCCACTTCCCGCATGAGCAGAGAAGAGTTGATGTCGGTGATGCAGTGGCAGCCTGCGCACCGCAGTCGGCAGAGACACGATAACACATCACAATAAGGAGATGAGCAACACAACTCCTCGATGAGATGTTCCCGAATTCCAATGCAACTCCTCTTATTATGAGTGAGTGGTGGCTCCCAGTCAGCCCATCATCATTGTCATCATCTGTTGTTGTAGGGGTGGAGTGGTGGCGCAGTGGTGAGTGCACTGCACTCCTTAATCTAAGTCCGGCTTAGAGATGCTTTACTTGGTGACCATTACGGGCCTTTCGTGTTGAATCTTGCTCCTGTCACAACATTGAGCTATCATGAGTAGCCTGTGGCATACGTGTGGCTTGGGTACAAGAGGTGTAGGTGAGTCCAGGGTGTGAGGGGTGTAGGTGAGTAGAGGGTGTGAGGGGTGTAGGTGAGTAGGGGGTGTGAGGGGGTGTAGGGGGTGTGAGGGGTGTAGGTGAGTAGGGGGTGTGAGGGGTGTACAGTGAGGGAAAAATGTATTTGATCCCCTGCTGATTTTGTACGTTTGCCCACTGACAAAGAAATTATCAGTCATAATTTTAATGGTAGGTTTATTTGAACAGTGAGAGACATACTAAAAACAACAAAATCCAGAAAAAATGCATGTCAAGAATGTTATAAATTGATTTGCATTTTAATGAGGGAAATAAGTATTTGACCCCCTCTCAATTAGAAAAATTTCTGGCTTCCAGGTGTCTTTTATACAGGTAACAAGCTGAGATTAGGAGCACTCCCTTTAAGAGTGTGCTCCTAATCTCAGCTCATTACCTGTATAAAAGACACCTGTCCACAGAAGCAATCAATGAATCAGATTCCAAACTCTCCACCATGGCCAAGACGAAAGAGCTCTCCAAGGATGTCAGGGACAAGATTGTAGACCTACACAAGGCTGGAATGGGCTACAAGACCATTGCCAAGCAGCTTGGTGAGAAGGTGACAACAGTTGGTGCGATTATTCGCAAATCGAAGAAACACAGAAGAACTGTCAATCTCCCTCGGCCTGGGGCTCCATGCAAGATCTCACCTCGTGGAGTTGGAATGATCATGAGAACAGTGAGGAATCATCCCAGAACTACACGGGAGGATCTTGTCAATGATCTCAAGGCAGCTGGGACCATAATCACCAAGAAAACAATTGGTAACATACTACGCCATGAAGGACTGAGCTCCCGCAAGGTCCCCCTGCTCAAGAAAGCACATATACATGCCCGTCTGAAGTTTGCCAATGAACATCTGAATGATTCAGAGGACAACTGGGTGAAAATGTTGTGGTCAGATGAGACCAAAATGGAGCTCTTTGGCATCAACTCAACTCGCCGTGTTTGGAGGAGGAGGAATGCTGCCTATGATCCCAAGTACACCATCCCCACCGTCAAACATGGAGGTGGAAACATTATGCTTTGGGGGTGTTTTTCTGCTAAGGGGACAGGACAACTTCACCGCATGAAAGGGACGATGGACAGGGCCATGTACCGTCAAATCTTGGGTGAGAACCTCCTTCCCTCAGCCAGGGCATTGAAAATGGGTCGTGGATGGGTATTCCAGCATGACAATGACCCAAAACACACGTCCAAGGCAACAAAGGAGTGGCTCAAGAAGAAGCACATTAAGGTCCTGGAGTGGCCTAGCCAGTCTCCAGACCTTAATCCCATAGAAAATCTGTGGAGGGAGCTGAAGGTTCGAGTTACCAAACGTTAGCCTCGAAACCTTAATGACTTGGAGAAGATCTGCAAAGAGGAGTGGGACAAATTCCCTCCTGAGATCTGTGCAAACCTGGTGGCCAACTACAAGAAACGTTTGACCTCTGTGATTGCCAACAAGGGTTTTGCCACCAAGTACTAAGTCATGTTTTGCAGAGGGGTCAAATACTTATTTCCCTCATTAAAATGCAAATCAATTTATAACATTTTTGACATGTGTTTTTCTAGATGTTTTTGTTGTTATTCTGTCTCTCACTGTTCAAATAAACCTACCATTAAAATTATAGACTGATCATTTCTTTGTCAGTGGGAAAAAGTACAAAATCAGCAGGGGATCAAATACTTTGTTCCCTCACTGTAGGTGAGTTAGGGGGTGTGAGGGGCTGTAGGTAAGTAGGGGGTGTGAGGGGTATACTCTTTGGTTCTATTCGATAAAGTCACGTAGGTAAAAAATATTTAAAAAAAACAACAATCAAGACGTTTCGGCCACAACACAAGTGGCCTTCATCAGGTGAAGGGACCATGCTGTCACGAAGACAGCGTTGGAATCAAGAACGTCAGGCCAGGTCGCATCCTTTAAGCTGTGTGGGAGGGAACCAAACGCTTTGACAAAGGAATTAGCATAAAGTGCTGATTGAACACTTAAAGTGCTGATCGAACACTTAACACGGGGGGGGGGAAGAGGGAGGGAAATTTGACAATGCATACGTTGTGTTGAAGGGAAATAAGCTGCTGTGAAAGTTTGGTATATCAATTCTTGGATAAATATACTGTACCATTGAAAATTAGTTTAATGTTTGGTATGATTTAGAACATCTTTCAATGATTGCTCGAGCTGTGTGGGAGGGAACCAAACGCTTTGACAAAGGAATTAGCATAAAGTGCTGATCGAACACTTAAAGTGCTGATCGAACACTTAACACGGGGGGGGAGGGGAATTTGACAATGCAAGCGTTGTGTTGAAGGGAAATAAGCTGCTGTGAAAGTTTGGAATATAACTACTGGATAAATATACTGTACCATTGAAATTAGTTTAATGTTTGGTATGATTTAGAACATCTTTCCAATGGTAATAGGTTTTTACCCTTTTATCTGGCACAAAAACTGACACCTTTATACAAGGGATCATGTTTGCAATAACCACAACACAAGCAGTCAAAATGCAAACAAAAAGAGACAACTCTGATAATGATATGCACTGTCCTTGAAATTGATTGGTCCACACCCGAAACAGCTTTCCTTAGAGCCTAGTCTCCACTGGTGTTGGACCAGAAGACGCCAAAAGGCCAGTGGAGACTAGGCTCTAAGAAAAGCTGTCTCGGGTGTGGACCAATCAATTTAAAGGACAGTGCATATCATTATCAGAGTTGTCTCTTTTTGTTTGCATTTTGACTGCTTGTGTTGTGGTTATTACAAACATGATCCCTTGTATAAAGGTGTCAGTTTTTGTGCCAGATAAAAGGGTAAAAACCTATTACTATATCTTGCTACTGGCAAAGGAGATATCATAGCGTAAATCTTTCCAATGATTGCTTAATTTGAAACCATCTTCTCGATTGAAATTGTGTCTGTGTTTGTAAATCTGAATTGCCTCGTGGAGAAATCTCTGATGATAACCTTTGGGTTTGCAGAGGACCTGGGTTTCGGAAAACACTATATCGTGATCACCCACAGCATTGTAACAGTGATCAGCTACGGCAGAAGAATTCGTTCTGCCGTGTTTCAAATCTGATTTCTGCTCGCGAATTCGGTCAGAGACATGTCGCTTCGTCTCCCCGATATAGCAATCACCGCAGGTACAACTCAATTTGTAAACCCCGGGGTACTGTAAGTCAGGAATGACATCCTTCACGGATGGGATCAGATCACGAATTTTTTGTACTGTATTGAACCGGACTTGGATCTTGTGTTTGTTTAGAATTTTGGAAATCTTTTTAGTAACGCCTGCTATATATGGTAGTGTGATGGTTTTGACTGGAGTATCAAGTGGTTGTTTCTGTATGGTGGGAGAAACAGCTTGGCGGATGGTACGGTCAGAGTATCCGTTTCTCTTGAGGGCCAGGTGTACATGTTTTAATTCACTGGTCAGGTGGTGTTGGTCCGAAATGCAATGAGCCCTATGGTATAAAGTTTTGATGAGATAATTATTTTGAGCTGGGTGGTGGTGGGAATCAGGTTTCAAGTAGGAATCTGTGTGGGTGGGTTTCCTGTAGACAGAATGCCCCAATGAGCCATCAGGTCTCTTCTCAAACAGAACATCTAAGAATGGTAGCTTGCCATCTTTCTCCACTTCCATGGTGAATTTGATGTCGGGATGTCTGGAATTGATGTAGTGTAGGAAAAGGTTCAGAGCTGGGAGGCCATGTGGCCAAATGACGAAAGTGTCATCCACATATCTCTTCCACAGGGAAGGTCTGAGGGTGGAAGTCTGGATGGCGTCCGATTCAAATTTCTCCATTAAAACATTGGCTATCACTGGTGACAAGGGGGATCCCATGGGAGTACCCTCATTTTGCTTGTAGAAGGAACCATTCCAAGTAAAGTAGGTGTTGGTGAGGCAGTGCCTGACCAGCGTAGGTACCTCGGAGTTTAGTCCATGTTGTACCAAATTTTCAATTATTTCAATGGTATCAGGTACCGGGACTTTGGTGAACAGGGAAACCACATCGAAGCTGACAAGGATATCGTCAGGGGACAGTACAACGTCTTTGACCATAGAAACCAATTGGGCTGAGTTAAGTACTGCTGAGGAGGTCTTGCCAGTGAAAGGTAGCAAGGTATCCGACAGAAAACGTGCTAGCTTATAGGTAGGGGAGTTGATCGTGGATACGATGGGTCGTAGTGGAGTGCCTTCTTAATGACTCTTTGGAAGAACATAGAATCTAGGGGGTCTTGCAACAGAAGGTTTTAGGGAGTGACGTTTAGTTGGTTCGATTAGGGAGGTCGAACTTGTGTTTTTTACCTACGTGACTTTACCGAATAGAACCAACGAGTATGGATCCTTGCAGTCACGAAAGCTTCAAATCTAGAAAAGGTGTGAGGGGTGTAGGTGAGTAGGGGGTGTGAGGGGTGTAGGTGAGTACGGGGTGTGAGGGGTATAGGTGAGTAGGGGGTGCGAGGGGTGTAGGTGAGAAGGGGGTGTGAGGGGGTATCGGTTAGTAGGGGGTGTGAGGAGGTGTAGGTGAGTAGGGGGTGTGAGGGTGTAGGTGAGTAGGGGGTGTGAGGGGTATAGGTGAGTAGGGGGTGCGAGGGGTGTAGGTGAGTAGGGGGTGTGAGGGGTGTAGGTGAGTACGGGGTGTGAGGGGTATAGGTGAGTAGGGGGTGTGAGGAGGTGTAGGTGAGTAGGGGGTGTGAGGGTGTAGGTGAGTAGGGGGTGTGAGGGGTGTAGGTGAGTAGGGGGTGTGAGGGGGTGTAGGTGAGTAGAGGGTGTAGGTGATTAGGGGGTATAGGTGAGTAGGGGGTGTGAGGGGGTATAGGTGAGTAGGGGGTGTGAGGGGGTGTAGGGGGTGTGAGGGGTAAAGGTGAGTAGGGGGTGTGAGGGGTGTAGGTGAGTAGGGGGTGTGAGGGGTAAAGGTGAGTAGGGGGTGTGAGGGGGTGTAGGTGAGTATGGGGTGTGAGGGGGTGTAGGTTAGTAGGGGGTGTGGGGGGTTTAGGTGAGTAGGGGGTGTGAGGGGGTATAGGTGAGTAGGGGGTGTGAGGGAGTGTAGGTGAGTAGGGGGTGTGAGGAGGTGTAGGTGAGTAGTGGGTGTGAGGGGGTGTAGGCAAGTAGGGGGTGTGAGGGGTGTAGGTGAGTAGCGGGTGTAGGTGAGTAGGGGGTGAGTAGGGGGTGTAGGTGAGTAGGGGTAGAGTAGGGGGTGTAGGTGAGTAGGGGGTGAGTAGGGGGTGTAGGTGAGTAGGGGGTGTAGGTGAGTAGGGGTAGAGTAGGGGGTGTAGGTGAGTAGGGGGTGCGAGGGGTGTAGGTGAGAAGGGGGTGTGAGGGTGTAGGTGAGTAGGGGGTGTAAGGGGTGTAGGTGAGTAGGGGGTGTAGGTGAGTGGGGGGTGTAGGTGAGCAGGGGGTGTGAGGGTGCAGGTGAGTAGGAGGTGTAGGTGAGTAGGGGGTGAGTAGGGGGTGTAGGTGAGTAGGGGGTGTAGGTGAGTAGGGGTAGAGTAGGGGGTGTAGGTGAGTAGGGGGTGAGTAGGGGGTGTAGGTGAGTAGGGGTAGAGTAACGGGTGTAGGTGAGTAGAGGGTGTAGGTGAGTAGGTTTTGAGAAGTAGCTATACCTGCAAGAGCCATAGCCAGAAGAAACTCTTCTCGAATCATGGTTAGGACTTTTTTCACTCCCTCTTCACCCTGAAGCAAACCACCACCACAATAAGCATCAATACATCTGCAGGTTTACATCATCCAGCAGTGGATCGATGAAGGGCCGTACACATACAGTGCTAGAGGTGGGGCACTACCACTCGTTTTTTTAAATAAGTTGCCGAGCACAGGGCCCAAGGGCCAAAACACGTCCATCGGCTAGCAACAAACAGCATCATCATCAAACAGAGTTAAGTTAAATTCAATTGACTTTACTCGTTTCCCACTTAATTTTCACCCAAACTCGGTTTGTACCAAAATAACAGGTTTGTCCAGTTAAGAGAATCACATCAACAATATTAAAGCATCAACATAATACTCCGCGAAATGCGTCTTACACAGGGTCGGTAGGAAAGCATAAAACAGTCGAGGTTGTATCACTGCCAGTGCAACGCAAGAGATAATTTTCTCTCCAAACTTTACTTTCAGTCATAGTTCCCTCTCGGGGTCACGAGCCGTTCGGTCTGGGGCTCGCGACCCCGAGAAGCACGCTGTGCCAATCGGGCAACGTTCCCCTCCGCTGATAAACTCCTCCCAATGCCTCTATTTGGCGACTCCTCGCGTGATAAAACGCTCGCAACACGAGGAATATCGCTCTGGCGGCCCTAATGGGGTCCGCAGCTGCATGCACTGGGTCAGGGGACCCACGGGAGACCAGGGACTCGATCCAGCAGCCAGGGTTAGAGCCGGCCCGAGAGAGCGAGCGAGACAGCAAGCACGAGAGAGAGTGAGAGAGCGAGCGAGACAGCGAGCACGAGAGAGAGTGAGAGAGCGATCGAGACAGCGAGCACGAGAGAGTGAGAGAGCGATCGAGACAGCGAACACGAGAGAGAGAGTGAGAGAGCGAGCGAGCGAGAAAGCGAATGCGAGAGAGCACGCCCGAGAGAGCGTGCGTGAGAGCGCAAGAGAGAGTGAGTGAGAGTGAGTGTAAGAGAGTGAGTGTGAGAGAGTGAGCAAGAAAGCGAGCAAGAGAGAGCGAGCGAGAGAGCGAGAGAACGAGAGACAGCGTCACGTCGGCCAGGTCTGTCCACATCACAGATACAATACTATAATTTGCCTCGTCGGAGGAAATAGAAGCAACCAAATAAGCAGACAATTGACCTCTTTCCGATATCTGTGTTACGTATTCTATACTGTATAGTTTTACATTGAACTATAACCCATATTTAACAGATGGGGTTCCTTTCCTATAAATATTTGGAAGTTCATCAACATTGCTTCAAGCAAGAATGACTCTGGTGATGAGACACTGAATGTTGAAACTGGTACAGAATTTGCTTGTGTTGAACCAATGCTGGTGAACTGCCCAATGTTCCTAGACAACCACCCCTATTATATAACAAAATATAATAATTTACTTTATTGAAAATATAAGTAAATCAATAACTTAGCAGACAACTTAGCAGACAATCCAGCTCTTTCCCATATCCGTCCCTCCATATAAACAAAATGTGTTTTTAAACATACAGTGCAAATGGAAAGGCAGCAAAGACTATTTCACATTCTTCGAGTGGCCTCTTGGGCCTTAGAAAAAGACTTAGTAGCTGGGAGGTGGAGAGAGGGAAAAGCTATCACTCATCTCCTCCCTCTATTAGCCCTGCCCACTTTTACATAGCCACGCCTAGTCAGCCACGAGCACTCACCCACACGGTAGTGAGTGGCCTTCTACTCGCTCTTTCAAATGTTATAATAGTATAATAATACTTATTTATCCAGGAGAGCCACACTGAGTCGTTTTATGATTTTAAGCTGTTTTCAGCCAATTAATGATGAGTTTATACCTTGGTGGATGCCAGAGCACCCAGAGAAAAACCCACACATGTGAGGGAGCAACACTCTATCCCATAACAGATGGAAGCAGATGACCATTAGTGAACTTGCTGTACTGCCTTCTCCTGGCGAGTCAGGGTATGGCACCTCGATGGACATGGGAAGGGAGTTTCACAACATTTGTGCGATCCACCAACCCTCGCTGGACTCCAGGCCACGTGCGCCACCACTCGCAGGCCCCACCAACTCCATGACCAGAGAGGCGCTCTTCTCATGTAGCCCCACCCCTATCCCCGTAGCGTGACTCCAGCACGAGGTCAGAAAACTTAAAAACCGGCAAGAAAATGTCAAACTTTGTGCAAACACCTCATGGGGGACACTGGGACAGACTTCCCAGAAAGCGAATCTGTCCCAGCCAAAGCAGAACTTGAGTGAAGCTTCGAGAAAAGGGGTATAAATGGGGAGCGGGGAGGGGGTAGGGGTGGGGGTTACATTGTACGCGAGACCCCACACGACGGGCCTCCCGACGAACACGGCACGGGCCCCGAGCGCCAGGGCCTTGAGCACGTCGGTGCCACGGCGCACGCCTCCGTCCAGGTACACCTCCACCTGCCCGCCCACCGCCGCCACCACCTCGGGCAGCGCGTCCAGCTGGTCGCGGGGCACAGGGGGCAGTGGAGGGGAACTTTATTAAATGGTTTTCCTCTGCGAGAGATGGAATATCTCACTTGCAAGGGTGTCAATTAATGAGTCTGAAAGACGGTGCCTGGTGATCTACGCTGATTGCCAGAGTTACACGTTTTGAGGGAGGGTTATCATCGAGGTGTGAAGTTCACATTTGAGCCCTCTTCAAAAAAGGCGGTGCTCCAAGATGAAAAGAACTTGGGCACCGATACATAAGGCCAAACGTAAAGGAGGCAGTGCAAACACGATCCTCCACTGCCACCTATCTGCTGCGCCTGGCTGATGCACACACAGAATTCAATGTTTCAACCAAGTGAGCGCAAGAGTGAATGAGTGACTGAATGATGGATTTTGTCATTATGTGAGGGAGTGGACGATAATAAATATGATTGTGTGATGGAGCGAATGATGGAGTGAACGAGTGAGTAATGTTTATCTATGTTACCTGAGTGAGTGGTGTTACTCACTGTGGCTGCGACTCCGTCCAGCTGCCGAGCGCCGTGGTTGGACACCACGATGCCGTTGACTCCATGTCGTACCGCCTCCTTCGCATCCTCGGCTGCTCAGAACAAACAACAGCGGCAGCACCAATAACCACGATCCGCCACTAAGCGAAGGTGACGTCACTACAACACTTGTGCCAGGTTATGTGCACCACGAGGCCACATACACAGCAGATCACAGTGTACACACACGCAGTGCACACACACGTGGTGCACAGTGCAGCAATAATGATCAGCGTCACAATGTAGATATTTGCTAACGCATTGGTGAAACGATGACGGCAGTGATAAATATTGATATTGACCATTATGACTACGCTGATGACAGTGATGACGACGATGACAACGATGCTGATGTTCACGACTGCCACCCCAGCCATGGCCCCGTCGTTTGTGGGCATTTTCCGCCCGCATCGATGGTGGCCCCCCACCCATGTCAGGCGCCGCGTGCCTGTCAGGATGCCTTTGAGCACCACGGGCAGGGCGGTGAGCGAGCGCAGCCACGACACGTGCTCCCAGCTGAGGCCCGGCTCGATGGCGCGCGTCACATACGTCGCGAGCCCAGACCCGCCTCCGCCACTCTGCTTGTCCAACTCCGACAGCTCGGGCGACGTGAAGTTGGCCAGCCTGGGTGGGGGGGGGGGCGAGCACAGCGCGACGCTCACCCGTGGGGGCTCCGAGGCCCCCTGTGTGCGGCGAGCCTGCACCAGTGGGGCTCACGCGACAACCCGAGCTGCCGAGCTGTACAGAGGGTGGCACACGTTGTTGAATACCGTGCCCACTAACGGAGATCAGCAGTGATCCGAGGACAACGCTGCATTCTGCAAACAATGAAACCACCGCCTGACTTGGAGCGAATGCACGTGCTAAGTAAAGGGGAACCTAAGACTTGAATTCACACGGCCCTCGCCAACACAAGGCCTCCGATGTCAAAACGCCTTGCAAACTTGGAATTGAGATTTTTGCAGGCACGATTAAAATTCATACTTTAAATGTATCTGCAGTATGACGGGCACGTGCGTGACTTCACCAGTGCGGGAGCGTAACACGACGGTTAACGTTAGCCGTGAGTGTAGCTGTACCGCTCACAGCGTGCAATGGTGCACGTCGCTGACTGGAGACTCGCAGCAGCAGTAGTAGAATGCAAATCAGCAGCAGTCTGGTTAATCAAACGTTATATGTCATTAGGGTCGCCTGATATCCTTTAAGCTTCCTTCAGGCCAAGTGGGTTTATTTATTAGTCACCGCAAACATCTAAGCCACACTAATCAGGTACTCAATGAGAATATTTTCAACTTGAAAACGTGTTTCAAATTTTACTTGCCCAGTCACTTCTGTCACGACAAGGGCCTATTGTAGGTACATAAGTGAGTGCGGTGTGTCTGGTAATGCGGTTGCTCACCAATGATTCTCAAAACCAAGATGTCGTCATTTGGCCAGAGCCAACTGATGCAACACCTGTTGGGCAGTTGACAATAGACCTCCAAGATCTGCCCTGACAGTCTCCCACCATTTGGCCTAGGTCTCCCAAGAAGATAATTGCTGTAAATGTAGCAGATAATGACAATAATTATGACGATGGTGATAATGATGACAATGTTTATTCAAAGTTGCCGGCGATGACAACTTAACAATGACAATTTAAGAATGCCAACTCCTATGAGCAATTTTTGCACATCGATGACCCCCCCACCCGACCACGACTCCCCTTCTTGCGAGTCCCCCTCGAGCCTGCCGGCAGTGCCCCCAGTGCCTCCCGCCCATGCCACCCCCGCCCCCTCTGAGTACCGCAGGTGATCGGGCATGGAGAAGCGGTTGCGCTCGTCGGCAAGGCGCCGGCCGGGCCGCGGCGTGTCGACGGTGAGGAAGATGGCGCCATAGCCCTCGCGCTCCGCGCGCCGCACCAGCGCCTCAGTGGCGTCGCGGTCCCGGTACACGTAGAGCTGCAGCCAGCGCACAGGAGGGGGGGCGCCGCTGCTCGGGACGGCGGCCGCCACCTCCTCCACGCTCGCCGTCGCCCACGAGCTCAGCTGCATGCCCGTGCCGAGCGCAGCGCACGCTGCAGGGACCGCGGAGACAATGGAGCGGCGGTTATCACGACGTCCCCCACAGTGCCCACTCTCAAGGGGCTCTGCCCACCCCCCCGGCCAGACGGTGTCCCTGGCACTACCAGGGCAGGAGCCCACCTGGGAGCGGGCGCTGTGGGTACGCCACAGAAAGGAAGGACCGAGTCGACAACCTCTGACCAGCATCTGAATTCGCAACCTTCTTGACCAGCATCAGTAATTGATATCAACAATAACAATGATGATTTAGAATGTTTTTGCTCACTCTGAGGGAGAATGATCCAGGTGTGAGAATCCACAGACAAGCTGATCGGCAACCAGAAGCAGCACCAACAATTGCCCAAGCACTGTGGTCCTGTATTGGGATGTTTACTTCTGTATGTTGAACTTCTTTAGTAACATATTTAGCCAACTGTGCTATCCAACCTACTCACGTGTATTACTTGTAGGAGGATACCAGCGTACGCGGGAAAAAAAAAACACGTGTGAGAGGGGTAACACCCCGTCACTGTACAAATGGAATACAGATGGAAATGAATCTACTTGCTGTACTGCCACGACGATGGCTGAAGCGATGGCGATGACGACAACGACCGGCAATGCCTGCACGGGCGCTCACCACGCGCCGTCGCCAGCTCCCCGTCCGGGTGGGCCATGCGCTGCATCGCCGTCGGCGCCACGGCCACGGGGAAGCTGAGCGAGCGGCCCAGCACCGAGACGCGAGTGTCCACCGTGGTGACCCCACGCAGCACACGCGGCCGCAGCCGCCACCTGCGCGTCGGATAGCGCGGGAGGTCGCGAGATTTCAACTTCACTGCTGGTGTCAAATTGCTGGTGTCAAATTGCAAGCCTTTCCCTGCAAGCAGCGAGGTGAGCGAGTGAGCGTGTCGGAGAGTGCCTGATTGAGCGAGTGAGTGACTGAATATATTTTTTAATCTTAATTTGAAGCTTTCGTTATTTATGGGGAGATCTCTCGATAAAGTTACGTAGGTAGAAAAATAATATTATAATAATATATTTTTAAGTTACTGTATACAGGGTCCAAAGGCCCATTACATCACTATTATCAACGTTGCAATAGTTGAGTTAACAAGTTTCTTGAATTGAGTGAGGTTAATATAAGAGTTTGGGAAAAGAAACGATGGTAGAGAATTCCAGAGTGGAGAAGAGCGAGGAAAGAAGCAGATACAGAAGTGGTGTGACCTGCAGTGTGGTGAGTGGGTGAATGGGTGGGTGAGTGTGTGAGTGGGTGGGTGAAGGAGTGTGTTGCTGTGACCTGCAGTGTGGTGAGTGTGTGAGTGGGTGGGTGAGTGTGTGAGTGGGTGGGTGAAGGAGTGTGTTGCTGTGACCTGCAGTGTGATGAGTGTGTGAATGGGTGGGTGAGTGTGTGAGTGGGTGGGTGAAGGAGTGTGTTGCTGTGACCTTCAGTGTGGTGAGTGTGTGAGTGGGTGGGTGAGTGTGTGAGTGGGTGGGTGAAGGAGTGTGTTGCTGTTACCTGCAGTGTGATGAGTGTGTGAGTGGGTGGGTGAGTGTGTGAGTGGGTGGGTGAAGGAGTGTGTTGCTGTGACCTGCAGTGTGGTGAGTGTGTGAGTGGGTGGGTGAGTGTGTGAGTGGGTGGGTGAAGGAGTGTGTTGCTGTGACCTGCAGTGTTGGCGGCGGTTGGACACAGCGTGGATCAGACGAAACGATCAGTGTCAGGTAGCCCTCATCATGGGTGGAGGAAGCAATGAGGGACGCTCACGCGATCAGACACGACAAGTGTTTCAACTTCATTCAAACTTGTGCTTTGTACAGCAGCAGGAGTGTGTTGCCCCACTCAGTGCTTTACGTGTTTGCGTATGCATGGCATTGTTTATCACGGAGCGTATGTTCTCTGGGCTGTCTGAAGGATGAGCGGCACTCCTCCACCTGGAGAAGGCCGCCACGTTGTCCCGGAGCGTGACCTCGCCGTCGGCCCCGGAGCGGTAGTAATCGTAAACGGCGCGCGGAAGCTTTGCCCGCGCCGCCTCCTCGAAGTCGTCCAGGCACACGGGCGCCGGCAAGCTCATGTCGATGGCAAAGCCCAACGGCGGCACTGGAATGGGCAGAGAGGAGGGCGATGTGGGCCTCATTGGGATCAGCATACGGGCCAATCAGATGCTAGCCCTAACCACGCTGACCAATCAGATCCCAGCCCTTACCTTACTCGTCAATTACATTATCTTATCCTTGCTACACTGTCGAACAAAACCATTACCATTGTCCTGCCATTCACCCAACAATTCGGTAACACTGAGGATAGCAGCAGCTGATGCTTATATAAGGCGACCAATCCTACAGAGAAACAAGTCACAGTGATTTTCTGCTCGAATCTTTTTTTTCCAGCCCTGAGCCAGTGGTGGGAATTCCACATTACTATGAAGAGTTCAGGTCTATCCATAGGACAACACTTTACTTCCCCACAAATCGAAGCAGTAAGTCTTTGTTTAACACGGTATAAGCATTAAGTGAAAATCGCATTGGGGGCCGTCCATAAATGACGTCACGCACCTAGGGGGGGGGAAGGGGGTCAGACATATGTGACGATGTGTGACGAGGGGGGGATGGGGGGTTTGAGAAATGTGACGTCACATCAAAATGCGCAAACTTTAAATGAATATTAATCAAATAGAATTGTTATAACAACACCAATTTTGATAAATTTTCATTATTAACTATTTGATTATTTAAATTTACTGAGGTCACCTTTTATTTATTCCATGAAGGAGCATTTTGCTTCTGCATGGGAGAATGGAGAAGCATAAGTTTTGTACATTTTTTGAATTATTTTTATTAAACATTTTGATTCTAATGATTCTACCAGGGCTTTTCATTCTGTGAAATGAATGTGATTGTTATCATTGTACGCTCCATTTTGCTTCGTTCTACTACAAAGTTTCAAGTATTTTTTATAGTTATAATTACTTTTAATATTTTATAATTATAAGAGAATTTAAATTTAATATTCTGAACATCTGCAGTTTTAGTTCGACGTTGAATACTTTGAAGTGCATTGTATGCTAAATTTCAGCTTTCCAACGCCTCCTTTTTAATAAATGTTTTCTCCTACATCAGATTGCAGCGCCACGCTAAATACGCACTACAATGACAATAGTTTAAAGTGATTTGAAACATGTTTTATTTTCAAAATGGAAATATGGTTTTGGGGGGGTGGGCAGCTTTGTGACGTCATATTTGAGGGGGGTCGGACTTTTTGTGTCGCTGTGTTACACGCCCAAAATCGCGTGACGTTCTTTATGGACGGCCCCTTAAGCGAAGAGATCTCCCCATAAATAATGGCGAGATACAATGTACGCACACACAGTAAGATGGCGGGACAAATAACTGAGGGTACACCGCCACATTATTACATCACTGCACCGCTCAGATGCGCAGCCCAAGAAAGTAGTTCGTCATCGACCGCTCAGAAATTGCGTTAAAGAAGGGGGACGCGTTCCGCGCTGTTACCTAATGGAAGAACCGCATTTTAGGTAAACCGTGCGTTAATTGAGTTACAGCACTAATGGGCTGAGTCAACCCCCAACCAGGGGTTTTAACTTAATTTCCAATTGTGAGCCACTCTGCCGGTATAATAATTGTTTCCTTGGGGAAATCAACTGCGTGAACCGTATTTTCATTTGACGAAAGTAATCTTGAAGGTAAAATAAAGTATGTAATCGGATTATTGCTGCACGCAAAATGACATAACTTCGGTAAGGCTGGCCGCAACACCACAAACGTGCACAGTCGAATCCTTGGTCTAGGGCAAGTTTGTCAGATAAGAAACAAATATAATGGTAATGTGGAATTTCTACCACCAGATCTGCATAGCCACGAGTGGAGATAAGCATTGACCCAAGGACCCACTTGAGCACAAGCACACTTTGGCTTTTAGTGAAACCAGTGATCGGGAACTGAAGGGCTCACAAGTGATGTCATCATATATACCCCTCTATTTAAGGAATGAAACAGGATTCCTCCACAAATCTGTCTGTCGCCTGATGAAGCTAGTTGTAATTACTGGCGAAACGTCGTACTCAGATTGTAAATGTTGTGGCTTTGCTATCCAACACATCGGTGTGCTGTACTAGTGATGAATTGGCATGTTCTGTTTACGTGACCTTACTAATTGGCTGTCGGGTGGTGGCGGGTTTAACAACACATTTACGCTAACCCAAAAAAAACCTGTATTATGAAGTGGTCACATTTGAAAAGTACAATTCTCAACACTGCTCAGCCATGCGTGGTGCACTCACTCACCACCTCGACAAGAAGAGCAGTGGCAGACGTAGCGGAGACTCCGCGATGTCGTCGTCGTCAAACGCCGTCTGTGCCTCTCCCCCTGCTCCCAAAGGCTCTCAATGGGTGCTGCTTCATCAGCAAATTCCAGCACAGGGGGCGTGGGCTATTCATTAACTTCCACATGCAAACAAGTGTATCATGGACAGATTTAATGAGAAACAGACGACACACAATCCAGAGCAAAATCCTCTCACTGTGCTACGGTTTGGTTATTAACACAAAATAAGAATTAGCGTCACTGTGGAGAATGCAAGCAAGATAATAAATAATCAGGCAAGCCGTCTCCGAATGATATCTGCCCCTCCACACAGAAAATTTAAGTATTTTTTTACACATCACGTCAGCCACACGGCTTTCTGCAAATTATTCACATTAGCAGCTTTGATTTCATCGAAGCAAACTCTGGACCAGTTTCCACGTTCAGTGTCTCATCAGCAGTCAGGGGCTTGCTTAAACCAATACTAGTGAACTGCCAGACGTTTATAGAAAAATAACCTCTGCGATACTCTTTGGTTCTATTCGGTAAAGTCACGTAAAAGTATAAAACAAAAAAATTCACGACGTTTCGGCCACAACACAAGTGGCCTTCATCAGGTGAAGGGACCAGACTGTCTCGAGGACAGTGCTGGAGTGAACACAGCCAAGCTCAGACCACGACCTTTAAGCTTGTGTGAGAGGAATTAAGGTGCCTTGACAAAGGAATTAGCATAAATACAAAAAAATAGCATTTAATTGGCGGACTTAGCATGGTGAACGGTGTAGAGGGGGTGAACATGTGCAGACCGGCGAGGGGGGGAGGGGGAGTTTACATATTGATGGTGTGAAAAGGGAATTTAAGCAGCTGCGAAAGTTTGGTATACCACTACTTGAAAAAATATACTGTACCATTGAAAATTAGTTTAATGTTTGGTTCGATTTAGAACATCTTTCCAATGGTTGCTTAATTTGAAACCATCTTCTCGGTTTAAATTGTGTCTGTGTTTGTAAATCTGAATTGTCTCGTGAACAAACGACATGTCTCTGACCGAATTCGCGAGCACAAATCAGATTTGAAACATGGCAGAACGAATTCTTCTGCCGTAGCTGATCACAGTTACAACGCTGTGGGTGATCACGATATAATTTTCTCCGATACCAAGGTTCTTTGCAAACCCACGGGTTTTTATCAGAGATTTGTTCACGAGGCAATTCAGATTTACAAACACAGACACAATTTCAACTGAGATGGTTTCAAATTAAGCAACCATTGGAAAGATGTTCTAAATCGAACCAACCATTAAACTAATTTTCAATGGTACAGTATATTTTTTCAAGTAGTGGTATCCCAAACTTTCGCAGCTGCTTAAATTCCAATATGTAAACTCCCCCTCCCCCCCTCGCCGGTCTGCACATGTTCACCCCCTCTACACCGTTCATCATGCTAAGTCCGCCAATTAAATGGTAATTTTTATGCTAATTCCTTTGTCAAGGCACCTTAATTCCTCTCACACAAGCTTAAAGGTCGAGGTCTAAGCTTGGCTGTGTTCACTCCAGCGCTGTCCTCGAGACAGTCTGGTCCCTTCACCTGATGAAGGTCACTTGTGTTGTGGCCAAAACGTCGTGAATTTTTTCTTTGTTTTATACTTTTACGTGACTTTACCGAATAGAACCAAAGAGTATGGATCCTTGCAGTCACGAAAGCTTCAAATATAGAATTAATCACCTCTACGGGGAGGGCTTTCACCTATCTGTTAGAGCTTTTAACAGACAACGGGACAAGAAGTCATAGCTCATCGAGACGCTGACCATCCTCAAAAGATGCCGCGATCACAAGGTAATACCCATCGCTTTCACACTCACTTCTGCTGCTGTATCTTCGCTGAATTCTAAACAGATTCTGTTTAAGGCCAGCCTATCTTTAATCTCAGAGGATAAGGCTACTCCGATTTGAACTCGGTACTTTAGACAGGACTCTCCTACGAGCTCATTTAATGTTAATACAAAAAATGTCACCTTCTGATTGGAATCACGTAGACAACATGACTGCTTCTTCTGCTGATTCACTGTCAGTCAAATGCAAAGCAAACCTGATTTCTAAATTCAACCACCTATCAAAGAACACAGTTAGTTCCACATATAACAAAACTAGACGTCAACAAAATCGTCATTAATCAGAGTAGCACCCCGATTTCGGACAATCTGAAAACAGTCCTGGCTAGGGGGATAAATTTTGCTGTCACCCCAAAACACATACCAGTAGATGATATCATCTCTCAGGTCGATGTAGCCCTCAAAGCCGTAGGACACATCCAAGCAGACGTTGCGAGAGCTGAAATAGCCACTATTCTTAAGAATGCTAAGAAACCCATTAGCAACATCAGCAAAAATGAACGCTCTGAACTCGCGAATTCAAAAAACAGACGTGACATAGTCATCCTCTCAGCCGATAAAGGCAATGCTACTGTAATTATGGATAAAGATTCATACAACAACAAAATCCAGAATCTGCTCAACGATGGAAGTTACTCAAAAATAAAAAATGACCCTACTAATAGCCTAGCGATAAAAACCAACAAGATCATCACAAGTTCGACCTTCCTAATCGACCCAACTAAACGTCCCTCCCTAAAACATTCTGCTGCAAGATCCCCTAGATTCTATGGTCTTCCCAAGATTCATAAAGAAGGCACCCCACTACGACCCATCGTATCCACGATCAACTCTGTTACCTATAGACTAGCCCGTTTTCTGTCAGATACCTTGCTGCCTTTCACTGGCAAGACCGCCTCAGCAGTACTTAACTCAGCCCAATTGGTCTCTATGGTCAAAGACGTTGTACTGTCCCCTGACGTTATCCTTGTCAGCTTCGATGTGGTCTCTTTGTTCACCAAGGTCCCAGTACCTGATACCATTGAAATCATTGAAAATTTGGTCCAACATGGACTAGACCTCGATACACCTGCACTGGTTAGGCACTGCCTCAACAATACCTACTTTACTTGGAATGGCTCCTTCTACAAACAAAATGAGGGTACCCCCATGGGATCCCCCTTGTCACCAGTGATAGCCAATATTTTCATGGAGAAATTTGAATCAGACGCCATCCAGACTTCCACCCTCAGACCTTCCCTGTGGAAGAGATATGTAGACGACACTTTCGTCATTTGGCCACATGGCCTCCCGGCTTTGAACCTTTTCCTAGACCACATTAATTCCAGACACCCCGCCATCAAATTCACCATGGAAGTGGAGAAGGATGGCAAGCTGCCATTCTTGGATGTTCTGTTTGAGAGGAGACCTGATGGCTCATTGGGACATTCTGTCTACAGGAAACCCACCCACACTGATTCCTACTTGAAACCTGATTACCACCACCACCCGAGGCAAAATAATTATCTCATCAAAACGTTATACCACAGGGCTCATTGCATTTCGGGCCAACACCACCTGACCAGTGAATTTAAACATGTGCATCTACCCCTCAAAAGGAATGGATACTCTGACCATACCATCCGCCAAGCTGTTTCTCCCTCCATACAGTAACAACCACTTGATACTCCGATCAAAACCATCACACTGCCATTTATAGCAGGCGTTACTAAAAAAGATCTCCAAAATTCTAAACAAACACAAGATCCTGGTCCGGTTCAATACAGTACACAAAAATCCGTGACCTGATCCCTTCCGTGAAGGATGTCATTCCTGACTTACAGTACCCCGGAGTTTACAGATTGATCTGCACCTGTGGTGACTACTATATTGGGGAGACGAAACGACATGTCTCTGACCGAATTCGCGAGCACAAATCAGATTTGAAATACGACAGAACGAATTCTTCTGCCGTAGCTGATCACTGTTACAACGCTGTGGGTGATCACGATATAATTTTCTCCGATACCAAGGTTCTTTGCAAACCCACAGGGTTTTTTTTTAAATCAGAGATTTGTTCACGAGGCAATTCAGATCTACAAACACAGACACAATTTCAACCGAGAAGATGGTTTCAAATTAAGCAACCATTGGAAAGATGTTCTAAATCGAACCAACCATTAAACTAATTTTCAATGGTACAGTATATTTTTTCAAGTAGTGGGATGCCAAACTTTCGCAGCTGCTTAAATTCCCTTTTCACACCATCAATATGTAAACTCCCCCTCCCCCCCTCGCCGGTCTGCACATGTTCACCCCCTCTACACCGTTCACCATGCTAAGTCCGCCAATTAAACGCTAATTTTTATGCTGATTCCTTTGTCAAGGCATCTTAATTCCTCTCACACAAGCTTAAAGGTCGCGGTCTGAGCTTGGCTGTGTTCACTCCAGCGCTGTCCTCGAGAGTCTGGTCCCTTTACCTGATGAAGGCCACTTGTGTTGTGGCCGAAACGTCGTGAATTTTTTTGTTTTATACTTTTACGTGACTTTACCGAATAGAACCAAAGAGTATGGATCCTTGCAGTCACGAAAGCTTCAAATCTAGAACCTCTGAGATATGGGTCCTCATCAGGGGGACGTAACTTTTTGGTAACGTGATGAACTCTTGCACAGGGCTAAGTGCAGTGGCACGCGTTTGAGACGCAACAGTTTGGTTGCCGAGGTGGTCGATGAGATGGCAAAATAGCATCGATTCTCATACCCAGGTACCTCCGATTAGTAAGGTTGAAAAGAAGTTCAAAATTTATAGTCCACACTCTTTGGTTCTTTCGGTAAAGTCACGTGGTAGGTATAAAATAAAATAAATCACGTTTCGGGCACAACACAAGCGTCCGCCATCAGGTGGGAAAGCATGGTCTGCTCGGACGCTTGTGTTGCGCCCGAAACGTCGTGATTTATATTTTTGTCTACCTACGTGACTTTACCGAAAGAACCAAAGAGTATGGATCCCTGCAGTCACGAAAGCTTCAAATCAATATATAGTCTGGTCTCTTCTTATATGTGACACTTACCCTTTGGCCATTTCCCTCAAACTGCACGACTTTGAAAGTCCCTCCCATTCTCATTTCTGAAGCTCAATTCAAGAACGTGTCGACTCTTGACCTTGTACAACCTTGATACTGCTGCTTGTTACTGGCCACTTGACCTTTTGGGCTTCAGCTCAACAACCGTGTTAAAAAAGAGACCGCCAGTGGCCCTCTTGAACTCTGTATTAAATTATATTCTTGGCTATGATGGCTGCAATCCGTTCAGGAACCAAATGCCAATGTTAAGATCTGTTCATCACGAGGGCTTCAGGGGAGATAGTTCGTGTACTTTTGCGATTCCTCCTCCTCCGTTGAAGGCGCGCAGACTATTGGCTTACATTCTGGTCAATAGTAAATAAGCACCAGGAATGATGTCAGCTGAGTGAGGCTGCTGTTCACCACTGACTTTTATTGTGCTCCCAAACTCTTCAATGTTTTCTTATGAAATCACCACACAAGCAGAGTTTCAAGTGAACGATTGACAAATTCCCTGCATATCTCCAGCATGTAAACTCTACAATCAAACATGAGGCCACTGCAATCAGCTGTCAACAGCTGTGATTATGTGCCATGAATGTCAATTCAAGCCCATTACGCTTACAATCCTAAATGGAGTATTCAAACTCAATGAGGCAATCCTGGTTATATTAAAACAAAAACCTTTACATGCCTTAAATGTCCTATAAAACACAGGCAACAGGTCCTTCATTTTAAATTGTTTATTATGAAATGTGAGCAAATGAATTGGTGCATTACAACTATGAGCTAATCAAAGGGTTTAACACTTTAATGTCGGTGCAGGAAATGTGTCCATTTTGTGTTTTTAATTTTAAATCTTAATGAGAATTATTTTCAGTTCCCAAGATGCCACCCCTTTTAGCCAGGGGGCTTTTCCCATCGAGCACGATGCACCGACACCCACGGTACTACCGTGCTTCTCCTGCATAACACATTTTAATGATTCATCTTAAAATTGAAACTTTCTTCACGAAACAGTCTACGGAGAAGGAAATAATATATGCAGGGAAATGTATTTTGCCAAATGTCAAGCATTGCATTTCTGAATGATGAAAGGGATGATGAGCAGAGATTACTGGAACTGCAGAAATGTAACAGATTTTTACTTCGTTCCAGGCAGTGACCGGTCCTGCAAAACTGTGTTATTCTTACTTTTAGTAATGTGAGAACTTCAAAATAATTCATATACATCTTCATGTAACTGTCATACCTTCCCATAACTGAAAAGCACTTCCCCAATGGCTATTACCTGTTGTGTGTCAAAGTGAACATTCCACTGTAGACCACTAAGCATGCTAGGCAGTTGTCTGAACTCATCACATAATTGATAATTTACTTAAAAAAAGTATTGTAACATGTCAGAGCACAAAAGAAAATTGACTCCAAATACACGGACATTCAAACGAAAAAGGTCAATGGTTATGGGTTTTGAGTTACTCGGGAGTAATGCCACATTTGTAAAGCTTGGCTTAAATTTAATACTTCTCATAAACCTCGTCAAGTGATGTTCACTTGACCACTGTCCATTGCATGGTCACACAGGAGGTAGAAACGCTCAACACCAAGCAACTCCTGATGCAATCAAAGTGATTGCCACTCAGCTAAAATGTTCTTTCAGTTGCTTTTCCAATGCTATACGATGACGATGCTCTAGTAAACCTTGTCTAGGTATAAACACATGATTTACTCCTGGAAGGTTGCCAACCTACTGAGCCACTGCGACCACCAGGCCTTTGGAACCATCATCATATGTCCTGGGACAATTGGGCCCAATCAACACCCCCTCTGCGTCTCTCTGCCTCCCGTTTCCTCTACTTGTGTGCAGCATTGCTAAACACTCGTCGTAACGTGTCTGTATCACTGCAGTCTTTACCTCATCTCCATAAAGTTTGTTTTCACTGCCAGAGATTTCCTTATTTCATGGTATTTCAGTTTGAGGTTTAGAAACTCCTAGAATCCTTCTCAAACAGGCGATTCACACCACTACACTATTCAACCTGAAGGTGGCATCAGGGTCTTGGTTCCAATGCTGTATCCCAGGGTCACGCGGTGAGCAGTAATCACGTAGTTTGACGATACCGCAGACAGTTAAAATGGAGGGGTAATCATAGGCAGGGCTCCTAGCAAGCTGTGAACAAAATTATACAGCACTGCTTGGAGCAGCTGTGATGGTTGAGCAACCTAAAACTGTTCTATTTTATGTGCTGGTTTCCTCGAGCCATGCCAGTTTCTTCCCTGATGAAAATACACTCGAAAAAATAATTGGTCATACACCCCAAAGCAGGATCATTCTGAAAAAGGGTCTTGAAAATCTGCGAGGATTTCCTGGATAAATAACAGACAATATTATCACGATTATAAACACATTAACAATTTCAGAAATAATACAACTCGCAACAATGTTCTTAGCTCAGATATATTTTGTAAGGGAAAAATGCAAACAAAACGACACCAAGACTATAAACCAAAACAAGACACAAACGATTCATGTAAACAAAGCACAGCCTAAAAGACTCTAGTCTATACATCCTTTTGTCGCCTTGCTCCATCTCATCTTGCTTCTCTCATATCTTATTACTCTGTCCCATCCCCTTCTCCCTGCTCCCAATCTCTGCTGGCCCTCCCCTCTCTGTGCCTCCCTCGCCCTCCGCCCAGTCACGCTTTCGTTAATTTTCCCTTCTTGCTCCCCTTCACTGGAACAAATTCCCAATGCACATACAACAATCATCTTCACTGACCTTCCGTTCAACCCTTAAAATTCACCTATTTTCCCTTGCAAATCCTAGCGCTACTCCCTGCCCCCACTCCCCAGGTACGACCAGGCCTTCCTCAACCCCCACCACTCACTACCCCTACTGCTACTTCCTGCCACCACTCCCCAGGTACGACCAGGCCTTCCCCCAACGTCTCCATAACCACTCCCACCTGTCCTCCTGTCACTACAATGACACCACTTTTTATAACCCCACTCTTTATTTTAACCACCATCTTATGTACAATATTATAATTGCTGTAAAGCGCCTTGGATTTAGGCGTTATATAAATCTTTGCAAGAGAAGATGCCCTCCAGAGCTTCGAGAGACAAACCACTGTAACAAACCAACGTGTCGCTTCCTTAAGCACGAGAAAATTAATGATACAAGCAGTCATGGTGCTCATCCTGCCACGTAGCGCGCACTCTACAATCATTCCCATACTGTATTGGATATTTCACATTTCATTTTACCCTGGAACTCCCGCACTCACATTCAGCAAAGCGCATTGATAAAAAAACAACACAAGTGATGTACACAGTGGGTCACGACGGTTGGCAAACATGCTCCATGTGATAGCAAAGGCCCCGTGGAAATTTAACTGAACACGGCTATGTTCACAACTGTGGTTCTCACCAACAACCTCCCAAACATGAGTTAAGCACTCCTATCGCAGCAGCGCCACTCGGCCAGATGACCTGTACTGACGACCCATGTACTCATCAAAAATATAAATGTTTACGTAATGAGCCCCTCAGGCTTGCGTGCTTCATGGGGCCGCTGTGCACGCGCTGCATATTCGCTCTGATGAAGCTAGCGAGGTACCCGTGCGCATTTCCCAAGACGCTGTGCTGCCGTAAACACCTTTAACCTTTGCGTGCAACAATTCATACATCACAGATTAACGAATAATGTGCTTACATGCATGTTACACAGCGAGCATCACCTAGGTACATGCAAAGCAAGCGGAAAGGCGTAATTGTGGTTTTCCATCATAGAAACACACAAATGTGTGTACAAGTGTCATTGCGTGCTTGCTATATGTCAATTTATGCTATTGTTAACAAGATGTTTATCTCAAGAGATTATCCAGGTAAAATATATTAATACAAAAAATACTGAAAATAAGAAGTTAAACTGCCACACACATTTAGCAAGCCACGTCAACTACAAAGAAACTCACTCCATTAGCACTTATGTTAACATTCATATCATTCAAAACAATCTATGTTTTCTACCTGCAGTTTACCAAACAAAACGACATTATAATGATGGTGTTGGTTCCATGATAATCATATCCGTAACTTCCCAAGACGACAGGAAGCTGTCCATTTCTAAAAACAAGCGCAATGTCCAAGGCTCACCAAAACACACCGACCGTGTCTCTATGAACACGAACGATATGATTGATGCCATGCAAGCAGTAACCGATGACATCCAAGAGCTAGTGCTGTGATAGAAAAACAGACAGATCTGCCAGTTTTCTCCCAAAGTTTAGCAATCACTGATCGGTTTCTGTAAAATACTTAACGCCTTCGTCAATGTAACATAAATCCAACTCCAACTGTCACATGCAACCCAGTAACACAAAACGTCACGACAAGTGTATAAATGCAGGACGCCGGTGACTTCAGGCACCACCACAGCCACACTTTGGTGCAACAGTAGTTCCTAAGGATCCATTCAGGAGGTGAAAGTCTTCCGTAGAGACATGCGTCAGTGTCCAGACTATATTTTATGATGGTCCTGCCGAGTTTTGTAGAAAAAGGCAATTTGCTATGTTAAATCCCAATTAAGTAACTTGAAGGTAATATGTATGCACTGGAATGTTTGGCCAATACTAGGTAAAATGTATGGGCTTATTTCAGCTCTGGAAGAAAAAAGGAGGAAACCCATGCAGAGCAGGGGGAGAACTCCACAGAGAAGGGCGCCAGTCAGGAATCGAAACCAAGACCTTCTTGGTGTGAGGCACAAGTGTTACCGCTGTGCCACCCCTCAACTCCAAACAACACTGCATATCAGCAGCACATGGCATGTGCATCGTTCTTGGGCCTTCCCTTAATAGTCCTCTGTGTATCTGATGAGTGTGCTGAACATCAGCACATAGTGACGGTCACACCACTTCCTCATGTGCAGTACTAGCACAATTGCCACTGTTCAAAACGGGGGATCACTGTCTAAAATAAAACTAAAATTTTAATACAATCCTATTACACAGTTGTGAAACAAATACATTTCCGGCATGACTGAAATTGGTTTCACAATGTTAAATGCGTAATTCCGATATGATGTAAAATTCCCATTGCACTTATGCATCACATGCACGTGCACAAACAAGCAATCTTTTGACTGGCCATTGACAAGTGCGGAACTTATCTGTGGCACAATCTAAAGGTAATATATGTTGAGCAATATTGGGCTATTTACTTAATCAAAATGCAACTGTAATCAATCAACATTGGACTGACTATCCAGGTTGTTCACATTACACGTGAGTCTTAAGGCCTAGATACACCGTGCACAGCAATCAATGGGGAGCAATGCTATCACAGGAAGCCACTATTGACACTTCTGCATCACTACCCTTCCAATGCTCTAAGGCTTGGTGTGTTTGCACCAAAGAAATGTCTAAGAGTGCGCGATTGCGTGATTCTACGTATCGTATAATTCATAGTAATTTTGTCGTGAGATTCTTTCACTGTGAAAATACGCAATCCACAGCAACATAAACAAATGATATCTATAGTTAAGTGAATTTATATAATCTATTGTGGTGTAAATCTATAGAATCTACACTGATGTTAATCTACAGAATATGTAACAGTGTGAGTCAGTAGGATTTATAGTGGGTGTGAACTGCAGCACGATATATTCTACAGCATTTCACCTCAATCAGTTTACGATCGATTCAGTCCAATCCGACAAAATCCGAATGGACCCCCCCCATTGATTGCACCAACAATTTTAAGTGTATCCAAGCCCTTGCCCACCTAGACGCATTACCACATTCCTATAGTACGCCGGCGCTGTAAATGCAGGGGGATAGGGGGCTGAGGGTGTTGAACTGGGGACCAATAGACGCGATGAAAGGGTGTGATCCAGCACACCACTCACACAAGCAGATGATACAATTCCACTCGAAACGCCTTCCCAAGCCCCGTTCTTTAAGGCTCCTCCAGCCCCTGGGCCCCGGGCTGTGGCCGTCGCATGCGCAGCGTGGCCCCAGCATCTCCGGCGCCATCATCCAACTCGCCAACTTCTTCCTCTGAGCTGGCAGGGTCCCCGTCCTGGACTCCAATGTTCCCATCCTCCGTGTCCGAGGCCTGACTATCGCCGTTATCAACGTTTTCATCTCCCTGTCCGCCTAGTTCAACTTTTTCGACCTCATCTTCTGCTTGGCCTTCAGAAGCATTCTCTTCTAGAAAAAAATACACAAAAGTAAAACTGCAGTTTGCCACAAAACCTCAAAGGACACGAAGAAGGCATGCAATAGCCTTGTGCTGAAGTGTTTGTGAACAAGTACAGTCAGCACAACCAGCCTAGTGGAGCACCTTTCACAAGCCGTGACACCCCCCCAGATTAATCTCACTCGACGCAGCTGGCCAGTAAAGACGACACTAAAATACAAAACTCCAGCACCAGAAGGAGACGCGCCACAGCTCCCTCCCTGCCTTCCTGCCCCCTCTCTGGTTCTACAGCCCCAGCCACACCCTGGGGTAACGCACGCTCTCTTTCATTAATCACATAGCGGATTGTCATCATTATTTAGCAACGAACCAGGTTGGATGCACCTTTTCCTAATTGAGAAATCCCAGAGAAGCTTTCCATTAGCTTCAGCCTTTTGTTTCCCCAACTTAAAACCAGTTATGCCGGCCAATCAGAACCATGAAACAGGTGCCCAACCACTTCGGACTTTTTCATCAGGGTCACTTCCTTATTGAGTGTTTTTTCCCAGGTCAGGTGTGTTCTGTCCATCCCATTCGTGGGGTCGCCCTACCAGCTGGCCCAGGGGGTTCACCAACACACTGGCTGGGACCTCGACGTGGCCTACATTGCCACCGTCATCCAATTGGATGCTGGTCCTTGTCGACTTGGCGATTCTGATGATGGGTTGAAACCTAGATATACAACTCCCTTGTGTTCAAAATACGCAACACTCAACGAATTATATCAATTCAACTACACTAACGTTGTGTTAGGTGTTACATGCATTGTGGAGCATATGTAATTAATCATATACATTTAACAATACAATTGCTATTGAATACTTTCTTGTAATTAATACGACTATGACCGAATCGCTAGGTATGCATCAGATCTCAGAAGCTAAGCAGGTTGAGCCTGGATAGCACCTGGATGGACAGTCACCATGGACAACAGGCTGCTGTGGGGCTACGTGGTGAGCAGCAGAGCGTAGTGCAGTAAAATGTATTGTTGTACTGTACCTTCAACGGTCCAACATATACACTCCTCGCCATCACCAACCCGCACAGACCAGCACGGCCGAAACACACCCATGACCCAGACGGCGCGAGGAGGCTCTCCAACGAGTGCCCTTATCTTTTGAATGACACCACAGCCCCTTAACATTCACTTCACGCCAGATGGCGTACTCTCACAATTCCTTGCGACGGCTGCACAAAAAAAAACACTGGCAGGCTCACTGAAGCTATGCTCTCTCAGCTGGCTTACTCTACTGAATTTTAGAATTAAAATGAATGCTGAGATCTGTAACATTGCACCTTCCTACCAATGTCCAGCAATTTTAAGCTTCGCACTGATTACCTTTCTCGGAGGGCACCAGATGTTTCCGTTTCGGCTGGAATAAGAGGTCAACGAGTAGGATGAACACCTGCAACCAAGCACGTGCACAAACGCACATACACGATGAGAACAGCCGCCATCTGCAACTCGGCGGTAGTGACGTTGCTACGGATCTTTTTCCAGGCGAGGTGCGCTTTGAGGTCACGTGGAGTTGGGAAGGGTTATGGAATGTCACAAAAGAGACCAAGATAAATTGAGGATTACTTGTTTAACTTACAGACCAGTGCTGTTAGCAAGTACCTATTAGAGTCAGCACGATACACAAAGCAGTGGTTTGGCAGGCACCATGTCTGGCCACCATCATCGACACCCTATTGCTCATGTGTACACACCACCCTAGGCTGTTAATTAAGGCTGAGCTGACCAAGTTGACGCCACTAATTCAGACACTAATTGTTACGAATGTTATTCTCATGGTAGAAGATGGAATCCAAGTCGCAGTGGAGCGTGAACCTTTGCACCACTACTCCTCACGGATGCTACCATCGGTCATATTCATATGCCATCCTCCACAGATCAATCCCAACACTGTTACTCTCAGCCTGCAGCACTATAGCACTACATGGGAAGCACCATTTTCAGACCTACTCTACTCACCGATGTGCACACGTATCAATGAAGACACTACAACACGTGCGCATTAATTTTGACATGTAAACTCACTTTATGTGCCACAAGTGTGGTGAATAGGGTGTGAGGTGCATGAGACTCGAACGAGCTTCCCACTACATGCAAGCAATACTACACGAGTACGGTATCAAAACAAATAACCTCAAACTCAATCTGTGGGCTGTGGTACAAAGGTGTGAGGTGCGTTTGATTCCATGGGGCTTGTGGAGTACACAGGTGTGGTACGGAGAATTAGAGGGATGTGGTTTGTGTGAGGTGTGCATTATACAGGTGAGTTGTGTATGGCAAGGGAGAGGATGTGGTGCGTTCCGGCTGTGCCATACACGTGGCACCAGCGTGCGTCCCTCACCAGACCCAGGCACAGGCCCAGCAGCAGCGTTGCCAGACCAAACACCACATAGGAGCCCCACGTGGGGAGGCCCAGCGTCTCCGTCAGCCAGCCATGCATTTGCTGGACCACACACACACACAAAGATAGAATGCGCCGACTTTTTGTCTGGACTGCCAGGCCAAATATTCTTCGCAAGCATCTGCTATGGCTGCCATCGTGGGTCAGCACCGTGTATATCCCTGGTCACCTTTGTCCCCCACTCCACACCAAGCACTCAATTTAGGCCGAGTCAAACTAGGCAGGCACATACTCCACTAAGATACTTATTGCCACTGGTTTGTGTGCGTGGGGCTAGGAATGTAGCATGATTTAATTGCATTGTGGTACAGAACATGCAAACTCCATGTACGATTACATGCAGCCACAGATTTGCACACACCAATAAAAATACACATTGAATAAGGATGCAAATAGATCACCCATTTTACTTACAGCAGAAAAAAGAATGAGACATAAATATTAACTCAATCTATAACAACTCACTCTTCAGATCATTAAGAGTATATTCATTTGAATTAACTCATAAAACCAAGACAAAGCTACACGAGACGCAGGGACAAGGCTGGCCAAGACACATAGACAAGGTTACAAGACACAGAGACAACAAAACATAAGACTACATGAGACAGTGTCAAAGGGAGGCAGAGGGAATACATTTTAAAGAGACAGTGTAACAGAGAGAAATAACGACTACACCAGAAATACGTTATTATATAAAGTCAAAAGGACACTTAAGTAGACACAAGCCCATATATATAGACAGAAGGCAGACAGGAATGAGAGAGACCAAGGAGCCTCACCCGAATCCACATGGAGAGCTGGAAGAGCCAGGACATCCCCGTCATCCTAAAGCACAACCGGGCGGAACTTGCTGGTTACGATACAGCCAATCGATTAGTGCCGAATAAATCGTTTTAAATTTATATCGTTGATTAATTGTACGTAATCAATAAACAGTTATTATTAATTAATTTGAGAGGTCACTTGATGTTCAACTTAATTTTATGTTATAAAGTCCACGTGTCTCCCTGCAAATAGGTGAGTGCCTGACTGTGTGAGTAAATGAGCAAGTGAATGACTGAACAAACCGAGTCAGTGAGAATGCCCGAGTGAGTGAACGAGCGAACGAACGATTAAGCAAGTGAGAGACCGAGTGAGCCAATTGCTGAGCGAAGCCACGTACAGAATGGAGGGAGGCGCTTTCCACGCCGACACAGGAGCCACCTGCTCCCACTGGCGCGCCAACACGAAGCGGCTTAAGTCCGCCGCTTGCCTTGGACCCGAGAACTGACGGAACTCTCCATCGCGCACACTGATGTGGCAGGTTCACACGTTTAACACACACATATAGATGGGCAGACACAAACATTCATTATTACAAACGCATACACAGCGATTACAAAAACAAACATGTACAGAGCCCCACATATACACGTTCAACAGGACAGAGTTCACACTAAGTGGTGATGACACCACTATGATCCTTTTGCAGACTTGTGGAATTGCAAATCCTCTCTGACAGGTCATGTGACTGATGCAAGTGTTATGGCTTTAAAAATCAAGGTTACTGAAATACGCATCATCTGCATTCCCGACTCTGTCAACTTGCTGTGTTTTAGAGACTCAACTTGTGCGTACACAATAATTCCCTGTTTTACATCCTAGACTGTTGGGGCATGTGGTATAAGTGAGCACCACTTAGGATTAGCATTGCACACGAGACCGTAGTGTAGGTAGAACTTTGCATACCTAGCTATCATTTGTTCTCAGAACTGATTTGGACCACTCCGCAAAAGGTACTGCACATTTATCGCAACTCATTTTAATTAGTTATTTCTTATTTGAATCCATAGAACATTAGAGTATTGTCTCTTAGCCAGCAGAACAAACTGTGGCATGCTACAATCCACTGCATCGTGAGCATAATCATCTCCAAAATCTCCCGCCAAATACAAGCAGACTCTGCTATGCGTGACACGATTAGGGGAAACCGTTAACTTATCAATTTCCTTTCAGCACTTGCTCAATAGAATTATCGGACCATCACGATACACGTCTCCTACGCAACCTCAACAGCAAACAGAGCTCCATTGATTCCCTTATTTATCATATTATTTACTTATATGATTGCTTTCAAATATATTTTATAAGTAAATACAACTAGTGATAGCCTTCTGGTCATGTGCTCAATAATATATATTTTTAGGGGTGATGGCTTAATGCCTTGAAATTTATATCGTGGATGACCAACGCGTATCATCTTCTGTCATATATACATGGTGTGTGTGATATGTACATGGTACACGGTATGTATATTGGGTGTGTGGTGTACAATGTATGGAGTGTGGTATATATGTTGTGCACAATGTGCATGGTGTACATAAGATATGGTATACATGGCTTGTTGTGTGTACATGGTACATGGTGTGTGTAGTGAAGTGCATGGCGTATGCATGGCATACATGGTGTGTACAACCACACACACACCATTTGGCATGTTGTGGCATAATTCTTAAGAGTAAGCCATTGTGTGTCAACATAATTATATTTGCTGAGGATGGCTCACAAACGTCCATGCCATGTCTGACCACTGAGCTGGCACTTCTGAGAAGGCACGTCTGAGATGTTAGGCTTGAATACACGTTTCACTCACCCCATTATTAAATCGGGGTTTCAAGTATAGCGAGCTGATGGTGTCATCCTAGCCACCAATGATTACAAAAATAAATGATTATGTTAAGGTTGATTTGTCACTTAATTTGGCATCACCCTGCCCTGGGGATAAAATATGCTGCAACCTAGTGTGAATCTGAGTGGCTTCAGGAGTAGTTCATCCTGATTAGCAACATTGCTAGCGGTCAATATAAATCCGTCTGGAGATTTAGCAAGTCCAGTCCACGCAGGTTCAAATAGAAATCCGCGAAAGTGCATAAGTTTGTTGCAAAATGTATGCTCACTTTTTTTATTAAAGCCTAGCAATCGTGAACAATGCACCTAATAAGAGGGTGCAATATATTGCGCAGAGGGGCATCCAGACATAAACGCTCGCATATCCAATTGCGTTTAACGTTGCTGACGTGGCTGGATAAAGCCTGCTTCTTATCAGTGAGGAAGCAGGAGGCAGTTTGGCTGCCTGTGGCGTGCAACCTAAAGACTCTCCAACACGTGGTTCTCCCCCCCCAGCCCCCCCACGAGCTCTCATATGGCCCTGACCACCAGCCCAACTCCCCTATCCACCACCCCACTGTAGAAAGCACCTATTTACCTTCTGCTTATGAATGTCAGGCCATTTTAACATATATATTTTAAAAACTATGGAGAAGGCATCCCTTGAATAGCTGAAAAATAATATCCCAACTCCATCATGGGCGACAGGGTGGCGGCGCAGTGGTAACACATGTGCCTTGCAGCAAGAAGGGCCTGGGTTAAATTCCCAACTCAGAGTTTGTACGTTCTCCCCCTGTTCTACATGGGTTTCCTCAAGATTCTCCGGTTTTCTCCCATAGCTAAAACAACATACAACGTAACTGGTATTGGCCAAACATCAACATTCTCCCATAGCTAAAACAACATACAACGTAACTGGTATTGGCCAAACATCAACATTCTCCCATAGCTAAAACAACATACTATGTAACTGGTATTGGCCAAACATCAACATTCTCCCATAGCTAAAACAACATACAACGTAACTGGTATTGGCCAAACATCAACATTCTCCCATAGCTAAAACAACATACAACCATACAACGTAACTGGTAATGGCCAAACATCAACATTCTGAAAAATTACCTCCAAAACTACACAATTGGAATTACTGTGAAAACTTGGCAAGACCTTCCTAAATAAATCTTGATACTCACTGAGGCTTTCCCGGGTAAACTAACATAGCAATCATAATTATTAACCAAGAGGCCCTCAGAATCAATGCAGCATACGTTTGAGCAGACAAATCCTGGACTGGTTTTGACTTCTCTGAACTTCATCAGCATGTGTGGCCAATTATATACATTATATACAATTATACACATTATATACATTATATATAATTATATAATTCATATACATTATATACAATTATATACAGTATATACAATTATATATTATATACGTTATATACAATTATATACATTCTCCTGGATTCTATGATGCTATAGGTAAAAGCCTTGCCATATTTTATCATGAAACATATGCAGTCTCTGCTCATTTGGTCAAAATGATTTGGTACAATTTGTATGTATTCTGCTAAACATGTCATCTATACACAGCATAAATTAGTCTCCCTGCTCAATTCACTGAGGGCCCCTGAACTAGCAGTGGAAATGTCTCATTCCTTTGACAGAGGTCAGTCTGTACATTGGACCTCCACAACCAACTTCTCCCAAAGAGCTACTCATATTTTTCTTCTTTGGTTCTTTCGGTAAAGTCACGTAGAATGAGAATAAAATAATAAATTGATAAAATAAAATAACACAATAATATTCTCACGACGTTTCGGCCACAACACAAGCGGCCTTCATCAGGTGAAGGGAGCGAGACTGTCTGGTAGGACAGCGCTGGAGTGGCCGCTTGTGTTGTGGCCGAAACGTCGTGAGAATATTATTGTGTTATTTTATTTTATCAATTTATTATTTTATTCTCATTCTACGTGACTTTACCGAAAGAACCAAAGAAGATGAATCATTGCAGTCACGAAAGCTTTAAATCGAAATTTAAAGCTACTCATATTATTCACCCTGAAAGAATGATAGATCTGACCCCCTAAGCTTAAAATTAACCCCAACTAAATAGCAAAACTATATTCATGTATGTGTAATTTTATTTACCTACATTTATTTTGTGTATGTGTGCTCCACTCACTGGTAGATGGTGGGCAGAGACGTGATGAAGAATCGCCCACTTAGGCCTGTGTGACAATAACAGCAAGTTAACAGACAGTGTCGTGTGTGTGTACATCCATGTGTTTGTAAGTGCACCATACCACTCAGGATTGATGTGGCCAGTACCATACCCAATTGACAATGTTTGTCTCCCAAACTCAAATATCTTATGCTGAGCTGACTTAGGAGAGACCCGAGCCAGATTTGACTAACAATTCCCACTGATGTTGTTCGTGGTCAGGAGTCAAACTTGCATCACTGGAATTGTAGTGTGGCGCATGAACCACGCTCACCATAAAATAACAATTTTATTCGTACAAAACATTTGGAGTGACATCGCGGAATGTCACTCTGCAGTGCCGGCCCTAGAGAGGCACGGCGTGCGGTGTAACGACATCACGGATACCACTATGGTGTGGGTGTAGTACCGGCCCTAGAGGGGCCCGGTGAGCGCTGATTGATCGCGCTGGATGTCACCAGACTTGGCGTGCAGTGCCAGCCCTACAGGGCAGGGTGTGGGAGTGCCGGCCACTAGGAATGAGGTTACTAAACGCCATGGCACTCTAACACATAGGCTTTCGTGACCAATATTATTCATAATAAACGTTTGAATGAGTGAAACGATGACGTCACCCTGCTGCTCTATTTAAGACCGGGAGCAAGTGACGGCTTCACCATTCTGGCGAATTACCCGATGATGCTGGATGTAATTACCAGCGAAATGTTGTACTCAAAAAATTGTAAATATTGTGGATTCACTCTTCAACACACCGGTGGGCTAAAGTAGTAAACTATTTGTCTTTTGTCAACGTGACACTTTTTTACTGATTGGCCATGTCGGGTGGTGGAGGGTAACAACACATTTATAAATAACGCGATCTAACCCACAAACGTTTATTATGAACATGGCACTCTGGTTGACCCGAGAGGACACGTGACCAGTTAAGTCTACAAAGGGGCCCCAAGTGCGGGCTAGGGGTGTCACGTGGTTGGAATTCAGATCCTGCCCGAGGATTCTGGAAGGTGGTCGTGGCCAAGGGCGGAGCCAGCCACGCCGCAGAGAATATAAGCCGGGTCCCCAGAGGGACCGGCGTTGTTGATCATCCTGAAGAAAAGGGACGCCGATCAAAACTATCACGTTACCATACATAGCAGGCGTTACCAAAAAGATTGCCAAAATCTTAAACAAACACAAGATCCAGGTCCGATTCAATACAGTACACAAAATCCGTGATCTAATCCCATCTGTAAAGGATGTTATTCCTGACATGCAATATCCGGGAGTCTACAAACTCAGTTGCACCTGTGGTGATTGTTACATTGGGGAAACGAAACGTCATGTCTCGGACCGTGTTCGCGAGCACAAGTCAGATCTGAAACACGGTAGAACTAATACCTCCGCCGTGCCTACCCATTGCTATAACGCTGTGGGCTCTCATGATATTGTTTTTTCCGAGACCAAGGTGCTCTGTAAACCTTCGGGCTACTTTCAAAGGTTTGTTCATGAAGCCATCCAGATATATAAACATAGACATAACTTCATTCGAGAAGATGGATACAAATTAAGCGATCATTGGAAGGATGCTATTAACCAGGTAATATCTTAAATACTTTATGGTTGTTCCACCATATTTACCGGGCACTAGTCTATTTTGCCGAGTTAACTACATCCCTAGCGTTTGGCATTGCTGCTGCATGGGGGTTGGTTGTTGCCTTTATTGGTACTGTTGCTGCTTTGTTGTAGCGTCCCCCCCCCCTCCCCATTCATCATTCAGCACCTCACTCCCAGCCCCGCCCACTTTCCCCCGTCCTAGCTTCACGTCTCCCTCTCCTAGCGTCCACGCAACGCTCCCCTCCCCCTAACTTGCTCCTCCCCCCTCTCTTACCTATATAACCTCTTACCACGGTATTTCCCTCCCACTTCAGGAAAAAAAATATTGCTGTGGTTTTCCCACCTGATGATGATTGCTTGTGTTGCGATCGAAACATCGTGGTCGAATTAATTTATTATTTTATCTTTTTTATACCTACGTGACTTTACCGAAAGAACCAAAGAGTATAAACCTTCGTCTACGTTCTCCGCTCAACGCACATACATTCACGTGCATGTACACGAGAGTGTACTACAATGATCATTATGTATGTTCTTAACTGGGAGGGCTTACTTTGCAGGACCTGCCCCAAACAAGGAAACTGTCGGTTCCATGAAAGCGCACAACCCCTTCTCTTTCCATGCCACCTCCCCCTTGGGAGCATTGCATGCTCTCCGCGCAACAACTCACAACAATGTTCAAACAAACAGCGCAGGGTATGGTAACATAGTCCGAGTCATCCTTGTAGAAGAGCTGTTTAGCTCAATGGGCCTTACCAGTTGAAATTAAGTCTGAGTAAGCACAGAGTGTTTTAGCAGGGAATAACTGGGGACACCAAATCTGTAAGTGTCCTAGGATGAGACTCACGTATGTGAGTGGTGGAATGATTTAGCATCCCAAATGCAAGGCCTGAGATTGAAATAGCTGTGTTAAAGTGTTGGATTAGCAGGGTGTTAAAGTCAGAAATTAGCATGTAACTGGGAGATTAGCATGATGTTAATGTGAGGGATTAGCATGTAGCTATTTCCGTGACCAGTTACATGCTAATCCCTCACATTAACATCATACTAATCTCCCAGTTACATGCTAATTTCTGACTTTAACACCCTGCTAATCTAACACTTTAACACAGCTATTTCAATGCTAAATTATTCTGTTGATATGTAAGCTCCTTTGTCAAGGCGCTCTGCTCCTCCCACCCAGCTTAAAAGACGCTGCGAAGCTTAGCAGTGTTCATTGAAGCGCTGTCGTCCCGGCAGTTCTGTTCCACCTGTAGAAGGCTACTTGTGTTGTGGCCGAAACGTCGTGAGAATTTTATTTTATTATGTTTTATTATTTTATTTCCATTCTACGTTACTTTACCGAAAGAACCAATAAGAAAAATCATGTTAGTTTCTCTCTAAAATAAGCTTTCAAACTCCAGCTCAGGTGGGTTCTAATTTGTATTATTAAAACCAATACGTTGTTGAGGTTTAAATGTGTTACATATGGGGGGAAACATAGAGATCGGAGAATATCCACACACATACGAAGGGGATACTCTTCCACAGCACATTACTGCTAGGACGGACTGGTCCCACTTACATCATCATGACTATCACGAAATTTGTCACTGTCTAATCCACCAACCCGACCATCAGACTCAGGAATGGAGGCATAAATCATATTTTAATTTTAATCTTGACATTTATATTGAAATGAAATTCCTCAGCAACTCCAAGTGCTCTTCATCACATCTCATCTTAAAACAATCGAAGGTGACTCCCGGTGGCAGCAATCCTGGTAAACTAGACGCAACACCCAACAACAAAAATATAAACTTTTGTCACGGCTTGTGATGCACAAAGTGTGTGGGGGGGGGGGTCTCGCCTGGCTCGCGGGTCACGTCCACAGAGGCTGTGTTAATGCCAAGTTCCTTGCTCGTCCGCGCAAACTTGTGCCACTCTGACTGCAGTTGCCGGCACGCGGGGCACCATGGGGCATAGCTGTGGAGGTGCAGGGTCAAGAAGGGCAGAGTACACAGGTCGAGCCATTTGTAATTATGGGAAAGCCACAGGGCCAATATCATCTCCTCTGCCTACCAATGGCCTCCTCTCTTCTGTCATCAAAAATACATTGGAAACCTTCTCTTGCTTTGCACGAGTCTTTCCCATGGTCTACTTCAGTTTAAACATTACATATTCAACTACTGTGTTGCCCACTTCTATACAGCATCTTGGGATGCAGTCACTTTAAAACGAAAATTGTACTGTATTGTAAAAGTCGAGTCAAGTTCATCTTCCTTTCCTTAATAGTTGTTTTTCTGAGATCACCGTTCCTAAGCAGAGGCTCTAAGTCATAATAAAAATCAGCCAACATATAGCTCAAGTAAGGGTAGTAGTAGCAGGTGAGAGAGAAGCTTCGTGAATCGAATCAGGTTAAAGGTTGGAAAAACGGGAATAATAAAGCCGAACCATGAGAGGAAATGTGCCATCCTGCAGCGAGGCAGTTGCATGACGTGTGGAATGAGAAGAGTAAAAGCAGTGAGGATTGCAATCACATGTAATGAGGATGTTTTTGTGGGATGCAGTGCACGCTAAGTGCAGTACAGTGGGTGCAGCGTACACGGCTGTTGGCGCCAATTTTCGCACTGTACCCAGAGGCGGCAGTGGCGCTTAAAAACAAATATAGAGACGAGTCATGTGTACAGTACAGTGTGTTTGTAAAGCGGCGAGCAACAAACAGCACTCTCAAAATCTCCATTTCGTTTGACCAAGCGAGAATAACTCATGGGGACCAACGTCAGTCGCTTTGGCAAAAGTGACCTGGCGCCCGAGTTTGCCAGTCAGTCCGAGGGAGATAATTGTTCGGTATAATCCGAATTGAGCAACGACCAATGATAAAATAGATTAAGAGCTGAGACGTTTCTTGCATGGTATGTCAGCCGGTACACAAAAATATATTCTTTTTGCACGTATTGCTAGTATCGTCGTACACGATGTCCAAATATTACATTGCGCAGTCGTGAGATATAACAGCTGGGGGATTAATTAATCCAGCAGTGGATTGATCACGGCTGATGACTATTCGCAGTAAACGTGTTAAACTCGCACCAAGAACAGTGCACGTGGACTCTATGACACCCGCACCTCCAATGGGCACGGTTAGCTACGTACGGTGCGAAAGAAGGTCAACATACAGTAGTTTATACATACTCCAGCAAAACATTCCCCTTGTGCAGTGTGCGTGTGATGTACACCGTGAACAACATTATTACTCTGCGTGCCATGAGGCACAGACACGGTTTATAATACAGTGCTGTATACTGCGCACAGGGTAGAGAACACATCGACAATATACAGTGTCGCATGGTCAGTGCACGACTACAGCGCACTGCGTATCCGCATAGCCTCCCCTAGCTCGACTCAGACTTACATGCGTATATTGTATGCTGTGTAAACATCGATGGAACTGGGAATGCGGATGGGGCATGGTTGTGGCCACGGCACCCGCTGGTCTGCGGCGTGCCGGGCTTAAAGGATGCTCGCAAACATCACTTTCCCCAAGTCTAACATAGTAGGCTATGCGAACGATGTGTTCATTGTGAGTGTATGGCCGACATGCGTGGTAATAAAAGCAGAACGCATTAGGGTCTACCGTCCTTCAACATAACCCGCCATGTGCCGGTGTCCCCATGAGTACAGGAGACGGACCCCGCCCCACACCCCCTCCAATCCGCGAGGGCTGCAGCGAGCGTCCCACTCGTTGTGTACTCACAACTCGAGCATCCATTCTCCCTGAAGCACGTCTCGCCAGTTGTCTGTACTCAGCGCCGTCTTCTCCCCCTCCGCCGCCGCCGCTGCGTGGCCGAGCAACGACAGCAGCAGTCCCAGGGCGAGGAGGCGCGGCAGGGTCGAGAAGACGGCGAACGTCTTGAGCGTCAACATCTTGCGCGCTGTCACCTCGGACTCCGCCGATGGTCGAGACGCCGCCTCCGCCCGGACCGAGAGGCCGCGCCCCGCAGCGCCGCCCGACCCCGCCCCGAACATCGGCGACACCGCCCCAAAAATAACCCACAAAATAATCCCCTAAATAATCCCCCAATCTCCTCGGCGAGCCGTACGAGCTACGCTGCCGTGGTGCGAGTGCACCATCGAAAACAAACTCTCACATTCGTCAAAAAACGCTGTGGCCTTCAAAATGCATTCCGTGGTAGGCGACCTTCGCGGGCAATGTCCCTCTACACGGCACAGGGAGGCGAGGGGTATATACGAGTGGACACGAGTCGGAGACATCACTTTATTATGCACCTTGGGGGCTCGATAACGACTAACACGTTTCTTGGATTGTATGTCAGCCAGCACGCAAATAGCATTTGCTTTCTGCATACACCCCGAGGCCACCACACTCCCGGTGGGGCCAGGGGAGCCCACGGTAGATCCAGCATCATCAGAGCGTTGTCCCCCAAGGGAGCCGAGAGAGCGACGTCTCCTTCGTGGGGATGAGTCGAGGCCCCTCGGGAGCCGCTCGGTACGTGTTGTGTCATGCAGTGGAGAAACGGCGTCGATTTAGGTCGGGACCTGGTCACCTGGGAACAGTTTAAAGGAGATTTGAAGCTTTCCTGACTGCAGGAACCCATACTCTTTGGTTCTTTCGGTAAAGTCACGTAAATAGGAAAAACAAATAGATCTTCCACCTGAAGACGATTGCTTGTGTGGCGATCGAAACGTCGTGATCTATTTTTTTCTACCTACGTGACTTTACCGAAAGAACCAAAGAGTATAAAGGAGGCATCGCCAATCCTGGGGAGCGGGTAGGGGTTTGAGCATTTCTGTACGTGAGGGTCTCACCCGTCACCAGTGAATCGATAGGTGGACTCGAGGTTACCAATAGCAAAAAAGCCGCTAACCCGAAGGCACTGGATCCTCCCGTCGTGTTCACCCGAACGCCAACTTAACTTTGTGCGTCTTTGACCGGTCCGAGTGACGCTGCTGGGCTTGTTGGAGGCATTCGCCCCCCAACGACAGCAGAGGGCAGCAGAGCGCCGGGCGGATAAAGTGCAGCAGGATCGGCACAGTGGGGAGCTCCGATGGCTTAGTTTTAGTTTTTAGTTTATTTATTTTGGTATAGCCCTGTGAGCCATTCGACTCTTGAAACGGGTGCAACCACAACAAACAAAAAACACAAACAAGAAAAACATATTAAAGTGACTATGTGACTGTGCAAACAGAAAATCCATTAAAAACAGCAAAATATTCCTGAAAAAAGCACCTTACACCAACGCTGTGTGCAAACAAATCCCAGTGGGATGCAAGTCAAACAACAAGAAAACTTAAATTAAGGCCATCAGTCTAACTCCGTACTACAACAAAACAGTCAACTCATTACAATTGCCTCTGCCCCGTGACCTCCTGCCAGCAGCGGTCTTCCACATTTCACGTGGCCTCAAAAGTGCACTTAGCCTGGCACAAGCGGCGTGAACAGCGGTGGTTGTTGCCGATGGGCGTTGGAGTGAACCCCCCTCGGGGTGAGGCGGTGGCGCGGCGCCACCTCGTGGACCGCGCCCGTAGTGACCGAGTTCGTGTCGAGACGCTCTGCGTAGCGCCACTACTCCCCGTGGGTGTGGACCTCTCTTCACGCAGTGCCAATTTACCGAGTTGCTTTTGGTTTCGTGGGCTATGCCTCGTGTTGGGGTTATTAATAATTACTTGGGGTTGGGTGGAAGTTCCTTGAGGTTCTCTCGTGCAGAATCACCGAGAGCAGTGTTCTCCATTACAAGGCCCGTGGGCCAATGGGGGCTAATTAGTTTGGCCCTCGACAATACACAAAACGTGAAAACACCTTATCATGTTGTTGTCAAACCTTATCATCATGTTGTCAAACCTTATCATGTTGTTGTGAAACCTTGTCATCATGTTGTCAAACCTTATCATCATGTTGTCAATCCTTATCATCATGTTGTCAAACCCAATGGTTTCAAATGTGTGCGGCCCTCACACTGATGTCTTATCGGCGATTGTGGCCCCCTCTGAATATTAATGAAGAAAACGGATCGAGAGCCACAGGGGCAAGTGGATCGAAGTGGGCTTTGGTGGCATCCGTCAGCATCAGCAAGTGGATTATTGCACCACACGACTTGTGCTGTGAAGACGGGCCATTGTCCCAAGAATCCTCCACAATAACCATGAGCGTCTGCGTGTATAATTTTTTATTCTATACATGGAGGGATCGATTTATGGTGGCGACGTAGTCTGCTCACTTATTTAGCGCTACTGGTATGGAACGAATTTCTGTATTAAAGTGACAACTGATTATATCAGCAACAACCATAAAGCATAACGTTACAGCAATTCATGTTTTATTTATGTGTGTATATGTAAAACATCCGATTATCAATCAGCACCATGGTCTCAATCTTCCACATCCCATCATCTTCCAATTTGTCACCATAATTGTTTAGTGGTTTCATTGCAGCAAAAGCGCGCACATGGACTGCACAGAGCTCCCTCGAACGCAGGTGTTGGCTGGAGCAAACTTTATTAATTTTATCCGAATTAAAGACAACCAAAAACACTGCAGCAGCTCTTCTCGTGTAACTACACCCCACTCAGTGCGTTTCGTGCCGCAGGACTAAACGAAGAGACCTGAATGTCTTATGACTGAAACGTACAACCGTAATATTGATTTTTATACCTACATGGCTTTACCGAAAGAACCAAAGTGGATGGATTCCTGCAGTCACGAAAGCTTCGAATCAACATTGAGCACGTCTCTGCAGCGCTGTGCTGAAGCCAGAACATAAATGTCAAGTTTAATTCTCAGTAACCGCCGAGCATTATACTCGTGTCGGAGAACCATGGGTACACATTCAGAGCCTCAGTTTATATAAAACTTAGCAAGTTATGTTTATCCTATAGCAGAGAGAAGGGGACAGTAAACTAGGGGGCAAAGCATCTTCCCCAAACTTACTATAGCTGTCCAACCAACCAGGAACCATCATTAGCCCTTCCACTGGCCCTAACTCAAGCCCCTAACACCAACTCCATCTTTTCTAGGACGGCTTTTCACTGTTCGCGTTTAAAACATCCGTTGCTTGAAAGAAGACCGCTCATTTGAGTATTTGCCCTGCATGTCCAGATTTCAACGGCATATGTTAGGGTTCAACTATTGCTCCCTAAGCGATCCCTACCATTTATTTTCTGACTACACTATAGCTCTTTTTAAGACGGCAAAGATAGCGGGTAGTTTAACGATTTACCCTGTGTGTGTATGTATAGTATGTTTCATACATAGTGTGGGCGTTGGGGTTGCCACCTTTTCCACTGTAGACCAAACCCGGACAGATGCAAATTCCAGGACTGTCCAAGTCAATTCTAGACAGGTAGGAACCCTCGTGGGTGTGCACGGGGATATACAGACGTGCCACATTTGGGATAATCTCAACCGGAGGCTCCTTCAACGGACTGGTTTCGCCTGCTCATTACTCGTGGGCGCAATATATTACAACGCGGCGCTGAGTGCAGTGAAGATTTGGTGGGAACTGTGACACGTAAACCCTGAGATTCACCCTGTAAAACTGCATATGTAACTCTATCACACATGTATATTTTAAACCACAATACTCCCAACAATGATTCTAATACAATGACATTTTCCCTATACACCGAGATCATAACACTCTCGCACACACACACAGAGACCCCTAATTTAAACACACCCTCCCATATCTAGGACCTTACCACATCTATACTGCACCATCACGGCCACATGGCCTTCATTTGTCATTCTGAATGCATTTCCATGAAGATGTTGAAGCTGCACATATATAAAGATTAGCTGTTAAGGCTTCCTTGTGAAAGACCTGTGTTTCAATGAATTCTTCCCTTGTCAAAAACATGTACATGCTGCAACGCACATGGTTCAACCTTGTTAAATCAACAAGGGCTTATGACACATCCGAGTTTCCTGAAGCTCGGTCACGTGATACATACACGAGGTGGTTTCCCAAAGAATCAGCACTTCACCACTAGCCATGATCCCACCATGATATTTACAAGGTAGGGCAGGGATTGAGGCCCGATTGACTGTTTCCTTATAGGATGTTTTTCTTAATCGGTATCTTGGTAACCAGAACTTACAAGGCATTTCTTACACCTGATGATTCGACACAGAAAGACCCATATGCAGCATATAACGTACAATGTTGTCTCAAGACTTTTTTTTAGGATGCTCTAGCATTGGGGTTTGTTCCTGCAGAAACCCCACATATGCAAGACTAATGTTCACACAAATAGGTCATGAACACGCTTACTCTACTGCCATATCACATCCCACTTCACTACCGAGCACGCTGAGAGACAAATGACTGTGCAATCCATCGACCCAGCTGCCAGTGGGCTGGGTTACATCCAACGGCCCCAGTGTGGTTGAGTATGGTCAAACAACCCGCATGACCAGACTACAGCACGGGCAGTTATTCGTACAGCAGTGGATTGACAATGGGCTGTGATATTTACAAAGTATCGTGTTGCATACATTATTCATTTATAATATGCACACACACAGTATGCAGCACAATACTTGACATATATGTTTACACAGTATCCATCCACTGCATTTCAAACAGGGAGCATGACCATTGAAACATTCATGGTCCTATTCTTTGGGTCATGAAAAGACGACTGCTTGTGTTGCGATCGAAACGTCGTAGTTTTTGTTTTTTTCTTTAAACCTATCTACGTGACTTTACCGTAAGACCCAAAGAATATAAATTCCTGCTGTCACGAAAGCTTTAAGTCCAGATTCATGGTCCTATCAAGGAAGACCCAGGGTACACACAATCTAGCATTTACTGCATATATAGACTAGGCCTGGGTACGACTATTGATATCCTATTCCTATGTTGATTGCATTGGGTGGGTCTAGCTCCCCTGGAGGCACCAAGGCGCTCTCCACAGTTCTCAACGCCACCTAGGGTAGCGAGTGCACCTTACTTTTCTGACCACCCCTGCGTTGTTGGCGAGCGCCTATTAAGGTCGGGATGGCACATGGTGGATTACATCGATCGTGTGACTAGAAACGCATATTTTTTTCTCCCAAGAACAAATGTTGAGCACACCAGACAGTCGTTTTAGGCCAAGTTGATCTGAGGAGAGCTCGGGCAAACGTCAAGTGGGGCAATTAGGAGTGTAAATCGTGAATCACTGGATTTCCAATTGGAAGAGGACAGTGTGGCAAATATATTGTTATGCTGTACTAAACTTCTATGCTCATGTCTATGCCCGCCGTTGCCAACCCACACTGTCCAGCATGATGAAATATGCTGTGTGGTGAGGAATGGCTCTCATTTAGCATAGCATTGACAAATGGGCTGTACACACATATACTATATTATAATATATATAGGTCCTTGTTCTTATTTACTGCATCAAAATGTATTTTGTACAGCCTGGAGAGCACCCACAGCCATGACTACAAGCAAGACCCCTACTATTTAGTGATTCTCAGCATGGAGACCAAAGTTCAATCGAACAAGACTCGATTTGATTTATTGTCAGGCACAACACCAGAGAAGTAGTGGGGTCTGTGATACTGCCCACATCTCCCATACGTGGGCTTAGCTCCCACAAAAGCGCCCCGTTTGGAGGTCTGGTTAACACCTCGGGCAGCTGCATTTGCAATGAACGCTTCTCCTCACACACCACGGTCAGACAGTCTGGTAAAAGTGTTGCCCTCACAAACAGCAGCGTTGGGGGCAGTGCTCATAGCCATTGGTGACTCCGAGCCATAGTAGAAGCTGCACATTCCCATGGTGAGGGCCAATCTCTTTCCAAAGGATAATCGCCGTTATTTCGGCATGCGCAAACGCCCATATAAATGACTCGGGGTGTGTACGCCAGCGGGTGTGGCTGCAGGGTGCTGCCTGCATGCAGGGAGTCCGCTCCACAACGGCAGCGTGCAGCAGGGAGTGCTTGCATTGGCGTCGTCAAGCAGGGGAATGCAGGAACTTTTTGCAACCACTGTTTTTGTTCCTCTCCGTGCAATGCCCCGCGCAAGCATAATTCATCACAGGTCGTGTGCGCGCGTGTGCGTGTGCGAAAGGCGACGATGGGTGGGGGTGCCCTGTGCATCTCATGCCGGGCACTAGAGATTCCCTGGGCCTCCTCGAACTCCCGCACGGTGCCATGCGGGGCATTCCACAGGAGGCGCCCCGCGCCACATACTCCTTGCTGGCTTCTCATGCGAGGTGACCGGAGCGCTCGCGTTTTGCCAGCGAGTTCGACCGGGGCTCAGCTGAGACGCCACTGCATGACGCTGCAGTCCTTGCCGCCCGTAGAGAGCAGCAGTGAGTCGTCCCTCGTGAATAGCACGTTGGTCACGTGGCTGCTGTGGCCTCCGTAGACGTGGCTCGGAGCCTGCGCCACCATAATGGCACCATGCAGGAGGGGGCGAGAGCAGCAGGAGGGCAAGGGTGGGAGGGTGACAGGAATCAGTGTGTGAAGGAGCATTACTCGTGAGCGTCACTCATGCACAGCGATGCTCACAATAACGAGCGGAGTGCTGGGCGGCTACAACACGGCAAGGTGGCTTGCACAGGTGGTGCATCTGTCAGTTAACCCCAATGCAACCTGGATTTGTCCCAAGACCTCCTGCCTGCAGCGAGACTTCCAAGCTTCATATGACAGCTTAAAAATGCACCTAGCCTGACACGAGTGCTGTGGTGATTCCACCGCCACTTAGTCGCAAATGGCGGCTGTTGTTTAGTTTATTACGTTTCTGAGCCAGCTGGCCAGGATTGGACAGAACTTATCCCACTGGAGGCAGTGTATGTGAGTGTGGTTGCTATGGATGCCAGTGTAAGTAAGGGAGTTGGTGGGGTTGCTCTACGGGAGAGTGGGAGGGTGTGTGGGCTGCCCCTCGCTCACCTTCGGCTGTGCGCTGGGGAACGGGAAGAGCTGAACTTTTCCGAAGTCGTCGGCAATGGCAAGGACGCGGCGGGAGTGCGAGCGGCAGAGCGCATTGATGTCCGTGCCGTCAGAGCCGTCCGACCAGACACCTGCGGGGGTAGGGGCAGGCGAGGGCAGACGACGAGCGACGAGGTGAGATCGGGGAGGTAAGAGAAAGAGAAGGTGGGGATTGGGGCAGGAGAGAGAAGGGAAAATGGAACAAAAGCAAAGAGACAGGTGGACAGGTGGGCTGACAAAAGTGACAAAACAGATAGACAAGGAGACGAATGGAACAACAGGTAATTAGGCAAGTAGACGCAGGCAGGTGGGTAGACACAAGGACAAACAGGTATACAGACAGGTTGGTAGACAGAGATAATTAGCCAGATAGGTTGGCACACGAGCTGGCACAGACAGGTAGACAGCCAAGTGGCAGGGCAGCTAGATGAACAGGTGGGCAGACAGACACACAGACAGGCAAGCAGAGATCACTTGTAGAAACAGATGGACAGAAAAACAGTTTTGGAAACAGACAGGCAGGCAGGCGGCCTCACCATAGACGTAGAAGCCCAGCACGCAGGTGTACGTCGCCCAGTCGACATCGCGGGTCGGGGCCACGGACGTCACCTGCTTGCACGAGGCCGCCGTCCCTGGGGGGAGAGAGAGAAACGACGCACAGTGGTGTGGGGGGGTGGGTGGTGGGGAGAGAGGCTGCAGTGGGGACTGCCGGCCATGCGCATGTCTCAGGGGCCTGGCAGGCACTCACAATAGAGGATCTCGTAGTCGCCCGAGTTGGACATGAGGTACGTTCCGTCCGTGGACCAGTCAAGGTGTGTGATGAAGCTGGAGTGACCCTGAGCGGCCGCGGAGGAGCACACACACGTGGACAAAGACAAAGAATCACTGTGTGGCCTTCAGGTTGTTGGGACAGTGCCGTTAAGAAGCTATCAAGGCCAGAACGGCGCTCGAGGGGTCGCCAAGGCCAGTGCTAGATCTGGGCACCTTTGTCTTTCCAGGGCTGATGTTTACACAGCACACCAGGTACTCAGTTAAGGCTGAGTCGATCTAGGGGAGAACGAAGACCGGTTCAGATATCACTCGTCAATGATGTGGCTCGTGGCTAGGAATCGGAAGCAGGTATTCGGGTTCGTCGCACCCAGAGAGCGGATCTGTGTGTTCCTGATGGGGTGCAACAATTTTCTCCTTTGACCTCATCTGTAAATCCGTAAATTGAAACAATATCGATTCAATAATCATTCTTTGCCTCATTTCGTCTCATTTGTTGTGTCTCTTTGCATGCCATGTGTACATTGTAAATATTAGATTAATTCTCAAACACACGAGTGATGATAATCATAATAGCAAGAACAATAGCGATGAATGTGGCGGTGATGATGATAGCAAAAATGACAGTGATGGTGGGAGGATAGTGGTGATTATGAGGATGTTATCAATGACAGTGGAATAAGTAACACTTCACGTTAGCCCACGACCAACTTCCCTCGAACGTGCCCGATCTCATTAGGTCTCGGGAGCTCGGGCCTTACGTAAAAAAAACAGGTACTCATTTTGACGACGATGGGCCGGGCCAAGAGATCTGAGCAGATTGCAAATCTGGACGTTTGAGCACGAACACACGACTGTCACGATGGTGACGCGCGGCACCGCGCGGAATCACGAGCCGCCGTGGTGCTCCCTGGGCGGGTCTCACTGCGAGCTCACCGAACACTTCCCGGCGCGAGTGTACTTGCGGCCGCCCTCGTTTACGCTGTAGACGTAGACGAAGTTGTCGTGTGATCCCACGGCCAGGAAGGAACCGTCTGCAAAGAAAGGAAGTGGGAGCTTCAGCGGCAGATCAACTTAGGATCACGTAACACTTTGCGACGTGCATTTGTCCTTGGAAATATTTGATTCGCGATCATTCGGTCACGTTTCAAGTCGCGCAGGAAGACATTATGTGGCACTTGATAGGACTACGTTGTGGCACAATGCACGAGGCCGTCATTAAGGATGACACTGGGAGGACGAGGCGTACACCTGGCGTCATCATCGCCCTTGCCGAAGAGGCTTACCCGTTTCACGCTGGGTTTTTATTACCAAATTCTCGGCAACCCCTTTGTAATTTATATTGGATCATATTTACTCCAGTTATCATGACTGTTACAGGCAAACGGACATGTGAATGCATTAATGCTTGCAAACATGGTTGGAAAACCACAATAATTTATTACCACATCACTGCACGTTACGATTATGCTGTGGCAGACAGCTTCCCGACCTAAAAGCAGTTATATTAGCAATGTGTTTTTGCGCTTTCAAATTTTTTTCATTTTACTTGAGAAGCATCTCACCTGGTGAGTATCTCATTACGGAGATCTGCTCTGCGCCATCTGTGTGAAGGGAGACCAGGTCCCGCGTCTCTGCGTCGAACACCATCCACCTGGTGATGGGCACGCACCACAAACAAACACAAAGTTAAGGGTGTCTGAGTGTGTGGTGCTGGCCACCTACCCCCTCGTGTGCTGTGTCAGCCTTCATTAGGTGCTCACTAAAAGCACTTGCCCCAAGAGTCTGTTAAATGTATACGGGAATGTGTCTTTGTGTGGCGTGTTAATGTCGCCACTGCGGAGACAAAAGCAGTCAGGCATGGTGCTGGCCACCCACCCCGTCGTGTACAGTGCTGGCCTTAAAAGGTGCTCACCAACAGTACTTTCTCAAACAGTCTGTTAAGGCTATCAGGGGACCTTTGCATTTGTTGTATAAAGGCGACAATCCCCAGTGACTATTTTCCAGTTTTTCCATCTCCCCCGCTCCTCCCATCACGGAAGAGCCCTTCCCCCAAAACCCCCACTGCTCCTTGCCCCCCGACCCCCACGCACCGCCCCGTGGAGGTTCCGATGGCGAGCACCGCCCCAGCAGGGTGGAAATCAGCCGACTGCGCCGGGTCCTGGAGACAACGAAGAGGACGGATCACACGAGGAGGTACTGCTGCGTTGGCGGCAATGATGTTGGTGATGCGGGTGACCGTGTTCGTGGTCATGGAGATAATGGTGAAGCCAGCACAGTGGTGGAGGTAGGAGTGAGGATGTATATAACACACGTTGCTGGAACGATGATGGGATGGGAAAAATTGCACACAATTGTTGTTTTTATGTGGAGGGACAGACACGTGAAGGAGGTGTGTACATACCTGTCAACCCCTAATCAGTGTCTACCTTATTACAGATAAATTCAGACCTTATTGGTCACCCCATGCCCTTATAAATCTCAACGTTCATCCTACAAAGTCCCATCACAAGGGAGAAACACAAATAAAAAACATGTTTTTGCTCCTATTGAAATGGCTATATGCCATATGGACCTAAAAACTCAATGTCCTTGTACAAGAATATGGGTAAACCGTATGGGTTGACAGGTATGTGTGTACAATCTTCTTATTTATTTAAATACATTTATAGTGGTGATGATAAATAATGATTTTGGTGGCGGTGGTAATGATGGGGGGGGGGGGGTTGGTGACATTGACAATAGTAAGTGATAATGGTAATAATGATAGTGATAATGGTAATAATGATAGTGATAATGGTAATAATGATAGTGATAATGGAGGTGATACTGGTGGTGACAGTGGAAAGAGTTGTGGTAACAATTATTATGATGGTGGCGATTACAGCGGTGGTGATGGTGATGATAGCAGCGGTGCCCACGAATTTTTTGTGGTGGTAGTGATGCTAGTGCTTGGGCAGTGCCGCTGAACTTAGTGGTTGTTACTGGTGGGGGACATACAAGTCCTGTAATGATGATGGTGGTGGTGGGTAGAGTGGTGTTTGTAATGAGAGTGATGATGAACGTAGTGGCGGTTGTAGATGTCGCACCTCTAGAGTTTTAATCCAGATGGGCTGGTGCGTGGACGTGTCCCACAGGATCGCCTGCTTGTCTGAAGCACACGTCAGGAACTGGCATTTCAGAGGATGCACAGCGAGGCCCCACAGTTCGTCCGTGTGGCCCTGCATCGGCAGAGATGGTCACAATCCACCCACACCACGACACACACCACCCCCACCATCTAGGCATGGTGCTGGACAGCTACCCCCCCCCCCCCCCACCGTGTCCCATGCCAGCTTTAATAGGTGCATATGGGGGGTGTTTGTTTTGGCTGGTGGCGGCGGTTGTGGTGGTTGTACTGATTGTGGTGGTTGTGCACATCACTCGTGTGCACGTAATGTGTGCGTAGGTATATCTGGGTGTGAGTGTGCACGCGCTAGAGCGCCGGTACCAATGTAGTGGCGCTACCCTTGGTGAGCACCGGGAGTAAGGGGGGGTGGGGGGAATGGTGGGCGCTGGTGGGCAGGGTGATGGGGGTGATAGTACCTGAACGACGGGTGTGAAGTCCCCGGTGAGCGAGCCCAGCAGCACGGCGTTGCGGGTGGTGCCCACCAGGACGGCGTCGCCGCGGCCCTCGGCCACCGTGCGCACCGGGCCAAACGCCTCAGGGATCTGGGGGGAGCGGAGATGAGGAGTGCCGCGTCAACGACGGCAACCGTTACCACAACCACCATCACCATTACCATGGCAACCGCCACAACCAGCCGCAGCAACGGTAAGAGCATCAGCACCACCATCTGCATCGTGTAGTGGTCTGTGCGCTGTTCGGTGTGCATGGTCTGTCGTATATATGTGTGGTGCGGGTGTGGTGTGCATGTCTGGTGTGTGAGGCGTGTAGTGTGAGCATCGTGCGTGGTGTGTGTCATATGTATGTGGTGTGTGTCGTGTGTGTGGTGCGAGTGGCGTGTATGTATGTGTGGTGAGACCTCGGTTTCGCCCGTCTTGCGGTAGGCCGTGTCCCACGTGACGAGCCGCCGGTCCTTGCCGCCCGACACGAGCGTGCCATCGCGCTGCATGCACAGCGTGAAGATCCCTCCGTCGTGGGCACCGACGATGGCGTGTGTGATGCGATTCGTTCCTGCTCCACCATCACCACCACAGAGCACAGAAGACACAGGGAGTTACGTAGACCACCATTACCACCATCATAGTCTATCATAACACACGTATACATTTCGACAGCCAACATTACGATTCGTAATTGATGTTTGGAATAGGCCGCATACCGATCTGGCCGAACCTGTGTTGCTGGTCATCCCAACGTTCTGGTCTCTCACCTGAAGACGCTTGGTGCAGTTCTAAGCTAAACTTCGCGTATATAATCGCTGATAAAATTGGCTGTGAGATTTGTTCTCCAACTCTTCAGTGAGTGAGCCAAAATAATAATTGGCACGTTCAGACTTGCATGTCGTGTGCCAATTTCATTTGCTTGGCCATGTCGACCAGATTTTACCTGGCCCAAATAAAAAAAATGTTAATTATAAATGAAAGGGAAATAGTAAAATTATCATCATCATGTATAACAGGGGCGGTGGGGGGGGCCTGGAAAAATGTTCCATGATAATTGAAGACGTGAGGAAGGGTGTTTGTTGTGCTAGAGGAAGTGTCACGTTACACGTAATTGTTGGTGGATGATAAGTGATTGTCATGAATTGCAAGTACGCGAGACAAATATTCGTTGAGAATAGGTTTTTTCCCCTTTTTTTTCTGGCAATAAAAAAAAACCTTTTACAAGGAATCATGTCCGCATTAACCACAATACTTGTGGTCACAATGCAAACAAAAACACTCTGTTTAACACGTAGGCTTTCGCGACCAATATTATTCATAATAAAGGTTCTTGGGTTAGATCGCGTTTATTTATAAATGTGTCGTAACCCTCCACCACCCGACACGGCCAATCAGCAAAAAAAAAGTGTCACGTTGACAAAAGACAAATAATTCACTACTTCAGCCCACCGGTGTGTTGAAGAGCTGATCCACATTTACAGTTTGAGTACGACGTTTCGCTGGTAAATACTTCCAGCATCATCGGGCAATTCACCATTCTGGCGATAGTGCATTGTCACCATTCTGGCGAATTGCCCGATGATGCTGGAAGTATTTACCAGCGAAACGTCGTACTCAAACTGTACATGTGGATCAGCTCTTCAACACACCGGTGGGCTGAAGTAGTGAATTATTTGTCTTTTGTCAACGTGACACTTTTTTTTTTTTTGCTGATTGGCCGTGTCGGGTGGTGGAGGGTTACGACACATTTATAAATAAACGCGATCTAACCCAAGAACCTTTATTATGAAAAACACTCTGATAATATATGCATTGTCTTTGAAACTGATTGGTCCACACCAGGGACAGCTTTCTTTTGAGCCTCGTTTCAAACGGTGTTAGACCAGAGGACGCCACAAGGCGTACAGCACAAAGACAATGCACTATCAGAGTAATGAGAGCTCGGGGTGAACATCCAGTACCAAAATATGAGAATAGGTTTTTTCCATTTTTTTTCCAAAACTATTAGTTGTCGCAGGTGAGTGATTGGGGGTTACCGGTGTGTACAAGTGCTTGATGCTACAGTAAGTGAATTGGCTGTGTATTTACGTTGTAAAAAAAAAATTCTCCACTATTAACTTGGACCCATATTTAATCTCTAACAGACGGTCCTTCCTCAGCTATCTGGTGGTTGGTTGAGATTAGGTGAAAGTGTTTGAGGCTACAGGTTAAGTGTTGTGCCATGGGTTTGGTAAGCAATGGGCGAGCGCTTAAGACGACACACGAGCATTTGAAGCCACAGCGAGGTGGACCTGGCGAACGCTACCTCGTCCCCAGACGAAGATGTTTCCACTGGAGTCTCCCGTGATGGCATCGCCGTTCTCCGCAAACGTCACACACAGCACGTACTTGGGCTTGTCGTGCTTCTGCGCGCGTCACACCGACGCAGAGAGTCATGCCATAGAGTCACTCCGCTCAAACGAGTGACACGCAGCGTCATCTCACTCTAGCGCTCCTGAGTCGGCGGTTAAAAAGTCCACATTCACGGGAAAAGTCTCTCCAAATTAAATTGACCTCAGAGGAAATGTCAGACCTAGTCGAGGCCAACGTTCGTTACAGGGTATGAATGCCAAACCAGAGTGGGAGAGTCTCAGGCTCCAACCACAGCACCACCCAGCCACACAATAGCGACCACCTCTTGTAACCCTCTTTGTATTTCATTATTGGCAGTGGTGGAAATGTTCTAGGATATGCCGGCATGTCACACTGGCACAAGCGTGTGGACCGGCACTATTCAAGACAACTCCTATTCCTACGCTGCAATGTTTCCGCAACACGGACAGGTTTCAGAGTTGCACTTCCCCATTTACATTTCGACTGCTGATTATTATTATTTTTGTTGGTTCCTGTGACCAAAGTACACGCAATGCGCCTGAGCTCGTCAGATCTCAGAAGCATCGCAGGCTTGAGCCTGTCCAGGGCCAGAGTGGGCGACGGCCATACGCAGGCAGGGCTACGTTGTGGGCGGCAGAAGGTGGTGCAGCAAAATCCACATTGTCCTGTATTTGTACGCTTCAACGACCGTGCTCCTCATCTTTACTAACTCATTGGTATGAACTCAGTGACTGGAGTTCATTTCCCATCCGTGGCTAAATCGGTGACAAGTGATATCTGAACCAGTCCTGGGCCCATCCTTCACCAAGCCACACTAAACAGCCAGGAGAAGTATGATCAAAATCTCTCACGACCTGTAGGACATGGGCAAGCCCTCACCCAGCAATAGACAAAACATTTTTTCTAAAATATCTCTTATGCGTGTTGGTAATGAGGATCACCAGTTAGCGTCAATGCCTAGGGATACCTGGCATAGCGAACGCTACAGGCATCCTACAGGCGGCCTCCCGCCAGCTACGCAGGGATTCAGGGGAGGGTGGAGTACGGGTGGGTGGGAAGATTTCAAGTTCAAGGTTCAAGTTTATTTTCTTGAACCAGGAAAAACCCCAAGAGACCAGGACGAGTGTTTCATGTGCAAGAGTGACCTAGGGAACCAAAATGACAAAAGCAAGCACGCAAAAATACAACAATGAAGCAAATAGAAATCAGAGCGATAAAAGCAACCGCGTTAGAGTAAATCGAAAAATAATTCAAGAAGATAAATACATTTATATTACGTTATTACTTCTCCTTAAGATTCCAAAACAAGGGGTGGGGAACAAGTGGCACCTCGAAGATGCCCTGCTTTTTTGACAGCGAGTTGCCCTCCAGCGTCCAGAAGTGCACGTGGGATTTTCCGCACGTCACGATGGCTCTGGGGTCCATGGGGTGGAAGTCGGCAGCGAACACGGCTTCGTTAGAGCACTGCGGTGGGGGAAGGGGAGCAGGGTGAGAGGTGGGGGGGGCGACAGGGAGAGGCGTTCTCGTTACAACGGTGTGAATGGGTTGCTGACTGGCTGGCTCTGAGTACAGATATCGAGACGAAGACACGGTGCCGGAAACCAGCAAAGTTCTGTGCCTGAATGCGGCTTTCAGTGAGCTGGACCCACACCTAACGGAGGGCCCTGGCCTATAATCATCTGGGGCTCATCTCAAATTGGATAAAGCACACCCGACTCCGGACCGGTATTGACAGTCCTGTCTCATCCGTAGCGTTTGCTTGTTGCTCAACCAATGCTACGACAGTTATGCACTCCCAGAAGATCGTGTGGCTGATGGTATGTGTAAAAAATATTTTTCTTTTTAATATGATGGTGTATTGTCTGCTTGTTTATTTATTTCCGGAACGATTTTTTCATTTACTGATCTCATTGACTGCATGAAACACTCAAAACGAACCGATTAATCCACCGACAGAACAAATGACTGATTTAGTGATTTACTGATAATCTCACTGACTGATGGACTGGCCGAATGGTTGGCCGATGACTGGTCCGTGTCGCTGCACCCCTACCTTGATGTCGGCTAGCTTGTTGCCCTGCTGCCAGTCCCACACGGACAGCACGTGCTCGTTCCCATCGTCCACCGCACACAGCAGGCCGCAGTTCTGCACGCCGTCGAGACAAAACAAAAACACCCTGTTTCGACACTTTCAGAATGTTGGGGCAAGCACCGTGTCTACCAAGCACCTCCGGAGGCCAGCACGGCACATGAGTAGCTGGGTAGCCAGCAACCAAGCCTGTGCTGATGTTTACAGACTGCACCAGGCCATCAAGACGGAGTCAAACTAGGGGAGCCCCAGGACCAGTTCAGATATTTGTGACTGATGTTACCAGTGAGTATGAATCGAATTCAGGTCGCTGGGTTTGTAGCGCAATGCATTAACCACCGTACCATTGCTCCTCACACTCCAATCGATAGACTTTCTACTCTAAAAACATTAACACACACGCATATATTTGACATGCACACATGTATTCAGTATACCCTGAATCCATGTTGATGTGTCTGTAACTTAACTTTACTGTTTTAAAAAGTAATTTGTCCAGGCCAACGTTCGTTACAAGAAAACATATATATGTAGATTTTTACTTGTGCACTCTTTTCATTTATTCCGTAACGCAAAGTTTTTTTACCCCCATATCTATTTGCTTAATTTTCGCACTTGTTTTTTTATGTTATTGCTTTTGCCATTTTAGTGACCCAGATAAATCAGTCACTCTTCGAAGTGAGACTCTTCTCCTGGTCTCAGGATCTCTCTCCTGGTTAAAACAAAAGAAACTGGAATCTCACCGTTTTGGAGAAGGCTAGGCAGAGGATGCCTCGCTCAAACACGCCGGTGCCGATCACGTGCAGCGTCTTGAGGCTCACCGAGTCCCACACGCGCACGTGAGCCGGCAGAGTCTGCCGGCGCCAGCGGGGGAGCGAAAAGACGAGAGAATGGAGATGGGGGGAGAGAAAGGAGACACACAAAGTCACACCCGGTGACACGATGGGCATAGTTCGTTTGAGAAGAGCGCCCGTGATGCCGGGTCGTCTGGCAGCACTTTACACGCGACAAGCGACTCGAATGGCATCCCACCCTCAGCACATTTGAAATGGTGCCCCCCAGTGGCAGCTGGCCCCGTGCGCCACAAGATGGCTTGGGCACCTGGCCTTATGAGCGGGCAATTGTCTGCCAGTAGGTGGCAACAATTACCATTTGTGATTATCCCAAACGAGTGATTTGCGCTTAAATGGCAATGGCTACGATGACCAAAACACCTGGAATGTGCCCAATCGCAACAGATCTGGGACGTGCTACTTATTTTATTTCCCCATGCTAAATCCCTCCAGTTTGGATGCCTCCTTTGCGACAGTGTCCAGGGTGCAAAGCAGCTAGGGGCCTAGTTAGTAATGGGATGGGTGACAGCAGGCTGTCATCGGGGGCTGTGGGGCTTCGTGGTGGACAGTGGAGAATAGAGTAGCAGCTACCCGGGATTGTACTGCACTTCTATGCTCTGCTCCCGTTGGTATGCTCTCCACCTTCACGATCCCCACCCTAACCGGCGCGGTAGAGTATGGTAAAAAAACATCGCGACCCGCACGGCATGGGGAGGCCCTCATCCAGTACTGGACTGACAAGATGGCTGGCTGTATGTGTAGATCTGTTGCTGCAACACGGAGCGGAGCGCTTGGTTGCAACTGGGCTGGAGCGGCACGAGGCAACACGGCGCACCTCACCTTGCCATCCTTGCCCGTCCCCACCACCTGTCCCGTGGCGATGGTGATGCGGTCAGGGTGTATGGCGAGGCTGGGGGCAGACACAGGCAGAGGAGTGGTGAGGAGTAAAACATTGTGAAGCTAATTTAATACTTGTAGGAAAAACAAGCATACAGCGTGCAACAGCGCACAGGCCAACAACACAATGTATTGGCAACGAAGGAGGACTGAGACCACAACAAAGACAAAGATCCCCCATAAAGCCTTAACAGACCATTGGGGCAGGTGCTGTTAGTGAGCGCCTATTGAAGACCGACATGGCAGACGAAGGGGTGGGTGGCCAGCACCATGCCCGGCCACCTGTCTCCTTAGTGGCGATGTTTACATACTGCACCGGATACTCAGTTGAAGCGGAGTTAACCTAGGCGAGGCCCAGGACCGGTTCAGATATTCGTCACCGATGTCAGTTATGAGCAGAAGTGAACTCAGGTTGCTGGGTTCGTAGTGCAGCACGCTAATCACTGCGGTATCACTCCACACACCATTTCTCACAACAGCCATTTGCCACTAAGTGGCAGTGACATCACCACAGTGCTTCTGCCAGGCTAAGTGTACCTTGAGGCTAGGTGAAGTGTCGAAGGCTCACTGGCGTGAGGTCACGGGACAGACCCAGGTAACTTGGATGACTCCCACACACGCATGTACACACACGCCAATCGTAATCCAGCACGTACGCACGCGTACACACATACACACGGACACACAACGGGGCGACGATGACTCGCACTCGACAGCCTCACCACTTGACGTCGTCGTTGTGCTCTAGGTAGTGCCGTTGGTTTCCCTCCTCGGGGCTGTAGAGCACCACGACAGAGGCGATGAAGTACACCATCTCCCCGGTGGGCAGCAGGTACAGGTTGTTGCGGCAGTCTTTGCCACGGTAGCCATAGCTAAGCCCCGGCCGCCGTCAAGGACGTCACACTTTTTCAACATCGAGCCTCAAACAAGGGCCTCGTCACCGACCCTGCCGCGTAACCTTTGTGGGATGGGCCTACCCAGGACGGACCCTTTTATGGGCCCTAACAATCCTCCAATGATTCCCAGATCCCTCTCATAACCCTTAGACCCATTCCATTGCTTCCCAGATCCTTCATACTGCCTCCTTGACCTGTGGATTATCTGACAGATCCCTCCCATCCCACACAGATCCATCTACCGGATCCCAGGTCCCTCCACAGTCTCCCAGGTCTCTCCCGAGCCAGAGTGGATACACCCAGTTGAGTTTTAGTTTCTCAGCAGGCGGCTCCAGCTTTGTGTCGAGCCGGTAATCCTCTACCATGTCCTGTGGCAGGTACATGGTGATGGGGCGGCCACGCAGATACATCTTCACGTATCCCTCCTCTGTGGAGAAGATAGTGCCACTGCTGATATGCTAAGCGCCAACAAACAACTTTAAACGTCTTCTGAAATTGAACAAAACATGAAACCGCGAAAAATGCATGAGAAAAAATCATAAACTGAGATGGCATGAAATATACTTATCTGTTGTCAGAAAACAACACGAAAGATTTATCATTATTAAAATACATTTCATAACTGACTGGCTGGCTGTGTGGTAGGAGCACATGTTTTAAAAAAAAAAAATTTAGTTAAAACTGGCATAGGGGGTTGCTTCAGAGCATCCTATGAGATTGGTAAAACGAGAATTGTACCACCTTGTGGGAATTCAATAGAGTGTATCCTATGTAGAGATAGGCCCTCAAAGGAAAGTGTAATTTCCACCATCGTCTCAGGACCACAAATGAATGCGAGTGCTGATTTTGTATCCTTTTTAAAACAAGATGGCAAGATGCTTCTTTCAGATCTCCCTCCACGTAAAAATATACAAGTATTTTTTTACACATGCCATCAGCCACACGACCTTCTGAGAGAGCATCATTTCAGCAGCATTGGTAATACAAGCAAACTCTGGACCAACTTCAACATTCAGTGTCTCATCAACAAAGTCGGTAAGCTGGTGAACTGCCAGATGTTTATCAACAAGGACCCTCTGTTAGATATGGGTCTTAGCAAAAATGGCGTTGAACAAGTACAGAAAAATAAAATAGCAGCACCATATGGCCGCCAAACACTCCATTAGCCAACGTCACTGATCACAAAAGGCGAAACGGAAACGGGCAAATTGACGACAATTCAGGCAGCTCTGCTAAACTCGCACAGGGCGCCTAAGAGAAGAGAGACTCGGCAAGACATGGGACGATGCGTCACAGCGGTCAAACCCTCCTCTACGCACCGGAGACTGGCGGCAATTACCCCGCCCCCCCACACCCCTAATGTGTCAGCGAAGGAACAATCACCGGGCTCCGGTTAGCGTTGATCAGAGCCAGACTTGGAGCCACACGTTACGATCGAGGTGCAAGAAGGGGGCAGTGGATTTTTCTCAGGGAGACGGCGAGGCCGGGGCAGGGGGAGGGGATGAATGGCCGATGAGTCACCTCCGCCCTTTAAATAACACCAGAAATGCCCTTTGCCAAAAAACGCCAGAGTTGTTGTTAATCTGGGCCTATTTTGAGCCAGATATCCCCAGGGTCTTGGTTCCAGACCAACAATCGTCACACTCCTCTTTGCTTTAGTTTCCCAAGCCTCTGTTTCTCCATCTCTCCTCCCAGTGCTGCCCCCCTGCTGGTGTTCGCGCATCACTCACTCACCGTAGTTGTACACGGGGTCCTTGGGTTTGCTGAATAGGAGCCATATGGGGAGGGGAAGGAGAGAGATGAAAGAGGCAAGCGCTTGAGTCATCTCTCTAGTGCCATGCTAATCTATAGTAACATACTGAACAGGATTCCATTTTGCACATTAGTTTTGAGGATGAGCATGAGAATTGTGATTCATAGAGTTTATGAAGGCAGAGGCAATGCAGCAATTGGTGCCTGAAGGTGAACGATTTTAAACGGTTCATATTAGTCCCTGTTCTGGCACGCGGTTCACAAACGTGGTCATAAATGAAAATTATAGAACAAAAAATTAGCATTGTGTAAAGAAACAGAGAGAAACAAATATCAACGATTACAGTGAGAGACAAAGATAGGAACACTTGGAGTAAAGAACATGCGCAGGTCAGAGACATCATCCAAACTATGATTATAATAAGTGAATGGGCTTGGGCAGAACACGTCACAGCTAGAAGGGACGATGGCCGATGTTCAAGAATGATAAGAGGAGCAACCAAGGAAATGAACATCCACTGAGGAGATGAAGCAGCGAAATCAGTTAATGTGAAGGTGCTTCGTGAATAGTAGCATCTTAAGCGCATGAGAGGTGGCAGTTTGGCTGGAACAGTTCCAATTTCAGAAAGTCTGTCCCCGCTGTCCATCAACATTTGTGAAAATCTGAATTTTTTATATCTCGGGTGTATAACGTTCTCGCCTCGCGCTTGAGGCACGACATGGGCAGGGAGCGGGGCCAACTGCGTGGCAGGAGGTGCCAACATCAGGAAGGGGCCACTCACGACCGTGCGTGCGGGGAGATAGCGCGCGAGTGGGCAGGGCTGGCCGAGGAAAGGAGCGGCGGGTTTGCAGCCCGCCGTGCGTGGTGGTTGAGCCTGCCGGGAGCGTGGGTGGGGCGCTACCTGTCGCCGGGCTTCTTGCTCGAGCAGCTGGTGGTGGAGGCGGCACGCCCACGCAGCCCCCGCGTCTCCGAGCCGTCGCGACGCACGCTGGACGGCAACCGCTCCATGGAGCTGCTCCGCTTGCTACCGGGCGAGCGTAAGCATATGTGAGGGTGTGTGTGTGCTGGGTCATGTAGCCTGCATGCCCAGCCACTGCATGCCGAAACAGCATTTGTTCGGCCGGATCGAGGGGGCTAAATGGGCGCGGCACGGGCTAGAGAAGAGATGGAGTGATGTGGTACAGGAGGACGTGGAGTTGAGTGGACTTGCCGATGACTGGTACCAGTGGTGTCAAGATCGGCCTCTGTGGAGGAGGCTCCTGAAGGATGCTACTGGGCAGTTGGAGGCAGTCGCCCTCCAACAACAACGGAGGGCGGAGGAGCGACGCTCACAACAACGAGCGGAGCGCCGGGTGGCTAAAGTACAACTGGTTGGCACAGTAGGGGGCACAGGTGGTGCATCAGCCAGTCATCTCAGTCATCTTAGTCAGTCGACCCGTGGCACTTGGGTCTGCCCCGTGACCTCCTGCCAGCGGGCGTTCGACACTTCACGTGGCCTCAAGGTGCACATGGCCTGGCACAAGTGTCGTGATGACGTCACCGCCACTTAGTGGCGAATGGCGGTTGTTGTTGTTGTGCATGCATTGGTGCGAATGTGGGTGTATGTATTTACGTGTGTTGGTGTGTGTAGGTGCGTTCGTATGCGTGTACATGTGTAGGTACATGTGTGTATGTGTGCGAGTGTTTACATGTGCGTAAGCATATGTATGTGCATAGTGTGTGTGCGAGCGTGCACAAGTGTACATGTTTACGTGTGCGGGACAAGTGTGGGACAGGTATGGGCCAGGTACGGGAACCTCAGCCAAAGCTGGCAACTTAAACACACCCACTGAGCCTTCAATAATTCCGTCCAATACATAAACACATGCGCACACTCACTGTGGTATTATATTTCTCCGGCAGCCAAAGCTGAGGGGAGGACACACAGCGAGCGTGGCAGCTGACGGCGGTTCAGTAGCTGGTTGCTAAGAGTTAAATAAAACAATTTAAAAAATCTCGACTATTTCTCCGGAACAAGTTGGCAAAGCCAAGCGGAGTATGGCCCTTCCTAGAGGTGTGCTACGCATGCCCCCATTTATACTGCGCTCACCGTCCATACTGGCCTCAAGTCATTAATTAATCCAGGAATGCCTAACCGAGTCTCACAACCCGATTTCACAAGGGTCCTGCATGGGGATGCTTGGCCAATTCCATGCTAAGTGCATCTCCAGTGGTCCGGCCCGGTGGCTGCTCCATGCCTGGGCGGAATGGGAAGCAGCTCGTGGTGGTCGAGAGTTCTAGTCCTGGTAGGGCGTTGACTCTGCCCATCATCCATACAGGATCGATAAAACAAGGACCACTTTGTGGGCAAGCCAATAATGGTTAAACTAATATGGACAGACTCGCCCCCACCATACAAATGTGGAATTTACACCACTGGCTCAGTGCTGTAACAAGAGAAGCACTGCCTCAAGGCTAATTTGAGCAGGGAATCATTGACTTTTTACAAGGAGGAGGAAACAGGAGTAACTCGTGCACACGAGAAGATGACTCTCAAAAGTCCACACACCTGTGTGGACTGGTTTAAACATTCAGTGTCTCATCAGCAGCAGAGACAGGATTGCTCGAACCAATGTTGGTTAACTGCTAAATGTTCATAGACGAGGACTCTCTCAGTTCTATATGGGTCCTAGTTCGATTCAAAACCATAGATGATTTGCCTGCAGCCTAACAGCCATCCACTGCACAACTTCCACCCGACTACAGAGCATTCATGGGGGAATAGAAAGGGGCAAAGGTGACCGAGCATCATTATGATACACGTTCTCTCCTAGGTTAAGGGAAGTGAAACCGAATGGCTGCTAGGTAATGTGGCTACACCCTCTTTATGGGGTTGTCTTGTTGTGCAAAGGCTGTGCACACATTCCTGAACCGTGATCCCCATCCTCAGCAGACTCACCATCGCCCCAACCTCCCCCCTCACCCTAGAGATCCAGCACTCACCAATGTAATCACTTGCTCACCGGTCAGCTGCCTCCATATCTCTCTCCTATCACCACTACCATGGTTACTGGTTACAGTAAACTTGACTCAGTTGTCCACCCATGCGAGGAGCCGGAGCCCCAGATGGAACAATTCTTCTCTGCCAAGCCGTGTTCACCACGCCGCAGGTCACAGCACTTCACTTTCTGCCTCTTCTTGTGTACTGCTCCACTTTGGAATTCACTATCCTTCTCCACACCTCCAATTAGCACGGTTGGTTACGTACAGTGCAAAATAAGTTAAACATACATAATACACTCCCATAGTGTATTTTTCCCCAAGATCTTACAAAAACCTTGTCGTGCTGTTCGTCGCTGGCTGCCTGACACGTTTCAAGTAAACGACTGCACCGCTGCACTTACTCTGCCCCCGTGCCAACCCAGACGCGACCTCCCCATGCGGGGTCACCAACCGCCAGCGTCATTATGAGCGTCGCTATGGCAACGAGAGCCGGCGGTGGCTGCCGCCCAAGTGGGATTCGTCATTGTGTTTTGTTGGAAAATCCGAAACGCGCGCCACGACTGTGCGCGCGTTCGCAGGCAGAGTCGATGACGCGGTGCGGCACTCAACAATTCATATTCGAGTGAGATCGTGTCTCCAGATGCTGCACCACACGGAGACGTGCCCATCATGCTGCCCGTGGTGCTGACGAAGGTGAGGAGTGTCGCCGTGCGGAATGTGCCCCCCCGTCCCCTCGCCGCTCACCCCTTGCCCAAGTTGGAGTTGGCCCCCAGGAGCTTGGCTGGCGTTGGGGAGTAAGAGGAGGGCGGCGTGGCCTTCCTCGGGGTGTTCGCTCCGTTCCCGATGGACGGCCGCGAGGGCAGGGACACGAGGCCCTGCCGGCCCACGGCTGCAGGCCGCACACAAGGACAGACGCACACACATGCGCTCTTTTAAGTGTGGGATGTTTAGCGAGCGCCTATTAAGACTAGAAAGTCCAAACGCGTGGCCGGGACAGAAGTGCAGCTGCCCATTCTGCCTGCCCGTCTCAGGCAAACAAGACTGCACTGGGTGCTAATTTTAGGATTATTTTGTTAATTATATTTTTAAACGTGTGGCCTAGTATTGAATGGGAAGAACTGGAATCATAACAGCAGCATTGTAAAAAATAATACCAATGCTTTACAACAAATGCATGCACAGAAACACCAACACACCTGCAGACAAAAAGACAAAGTCCCTCCAGTCTATAGCCTCATGGATTGTTGAAACTATTTGCCATAGCCTTTGAAAAGCATAGACAAAGATCCCCTGTATTGCTTTAGCAGTGTTGGGGCAAGTCCTGTTTGCGAGCACCTATGACGGCTGCTACACCACATTAGGAAGTGGGTGGCCAGCACCTCTTCTACCAGTGCTGATGCTCTCGACAAAATGCACTAACTACTCATTTAATGCCCAGAATACCTAGGGGATATCCAGCACCAGTTCACATATTCGTCACTGGTTATGGCCGTGAGCAGGAATCAAACTTGGGTCACCGGGTTCATTGTGCAGCGTGCTAACCACTACACTACCACTCCTCACATGTGTACACACTCACACCCTAAAACACACACACAAACACATTGCATGGCTAACAATGGTGGAGGAATCTCATTATGGCAGAAAATTTAGCTCAATAAAAGTAATTAAATGCGGGTCTATAATTAGCAGTCCTCCTGGGGAATATTGTTTCGCTGCGAGGTGCATAGGGAATGCCATAGCAAGAGGTGAATCGGAATAGGGCGAGACACATACACACATTCACAAAGACCCCCTACAGCCTACATAGACTGTTGGGGCAAATTCTGTTCCTGAGCACCTATTAAGTTCACCATAGCACACGAGGTAGTTGTGGCGAGGCTAAAACCACATCCAGACTGAAAGGCAGTGCGCCAACTGCTACACTACTGCTCCCCACACATCCCCGCTCATGCGGACACAGACAAACAGCACCTGCCGCCCCGGTGAGTATAAATATAACCGGAAGAGTTCCGACACAGCAGCAAGTTCTGGCCGCAATCGCCGGTGCCTCGGCTGCCTCTCGGAAATCGCAGCATTGCTGCATCCAAGCAGACGCTCTGGCCGTGCCCGTTCTAGACCTCGCATCAGCACAACTCCACCGCCAAAGCAGCGCTGCTGAAGTAACAGCTTTACACAACGGTAATCGTTTGGCATGAACGAGCCTCGCTTGGGAGGGATTTGAGAGACTTTCCCCATTTGCCCGTCGTTTCAAGATGGGTCTCCGCGTGAGTCCGCGTGGCTCAAATCTCCATCATCCTCTGAATTGCATATTATGATGTCACAAATACCCAAATGAGACTCTTCTCACCTGATTAAACAAAATAAATCTAATACCCCAACCATCCAAGTCTACTCTCTATTTATTTCTCAAGAACACCAGTAACCAACAATCTGATTCCGATTTCCATGTGTAATTAAATAAACCTGTGGTTAATTAATGACCACACACACAGAGAACACAATTCCCCTTGTGCTTTGATCGTTGCCACTAAGTCTCCAGGCTGCCTGTATGCCTGGCATCAACTCGGGATCTGCAGCCAATACATGGACCGTGTCGATACAAGTCAAAGTGACCTCAGCTGGAAGTGGTATATTAGTGGAATGCTTTGTCCTAAAAGCAAAGAAAAGTCAGAGACTTGTATTGCCTCACACCTGACAACTTCCTATTGGTATATTTTTTATTGTTATTGAGAAGGAAGTTATCCGAACAATAACTTTCCATGCATTTTCCAGATGGCCCAGGAGGGCTCTGACTGCGAGAGCACCGAGCCCAGCACCAATTAAATATTAGGTTCGAACCCAGGCAACTGCTTGCGATGAGGCCAGTTTCTTCAGCATGAATAGTTGAGTTGAGGATGAGAGTCCAGTCAATGATTCAATTTAAAGCATCTGTAAATTATGGCAAAACCCAGCACAACAAGAAAATGCGTTGTTTTAACCGGTCAACAAAGACCGCACAATGGGATCACCATATCCAGACCAAGAGAGTTCACTTTTATTGCCACGTGTAATGGGCAAGGTGTCTCGGTACATGCCGGCACACCATACTATTCAGACCAGTTCCTACGATGTTTCTGCAAAATGTAGCTTTTTTCATCCTATGCCCAGATGGCAAAATTGGAACATCGCTGAGATAAGATGAAAAAAAGTCAGGAACAAATGTATTATTTAATACAGAGCACCCTTACTAAACCCTCAAGGAAGGTGAAATAGAAACTGTATACAACACAAGGCCCATGGATTCGTCAAGAGGCCATGCATTTAAAAACATGTTTACACAGGAAGTCACTTCGTGATAGTGAGTGGCTCGCAAGCAGAAGGTTGAGAGTAGGAAAATACAAAATGTTGCCGATAGAAGAACGCAGCACACAGAAGCAGCAGCCAAACAGCACCCCCAAGAAAAATAGTCTACAGTAGAGAAAATAAACACCTCTTCTGCCACCACGGAGGGTTTGAGCAACTGGGGATTTACTTTCACAAGGCCGACAACTTCCACAATTACCACACGGCATTAATTGAGAGCGGTTGAATGCAGTCAGTGTCTTCCCAACGATTCAACCACCCACCAATGCCCTCGCATGGAGCCTCCCGTCCTTGCGTCTCCCAGCAAACGATGCCAAGCACCCCCACTCCCCCCCACGCCATCCCTTGGGGCTGAGAAAGACGCTGGATTGTTCGTTCGATCGTTCGTGTCCTGCTCCGACTTCGGGGTCAATGGCAGTCGCAACCTTTGCTCGCCCACTCAAAGTCAAAGTGATTGCTGCTCAAACGAATGCCGAGGCAGTGCTCATCTTCCGTTTAAAGCCCTGAACTAGCGGTAGACATTCTGCTTTTCTAAAGTGGGGACGAGTCTATCCATAGGACAACCACTGTTGACTTCCGTGCAGAGTGGTACTCAATGTATCGATCTCAGAGAGATTGATGGGGCCGAGTGAACTCCCAACCAGGATTTGAACTTGCGACCCTCCGATCACGAGCCGCTCGCTGCACCGCCGAGGCCCCTGGCCGGGTTGGTCGCTCAGTGCAGTTCTACGCACGGTGACGGCAGCAGCAGCAGCGTGCGCCTGGCGATGGGGCATGTATGCGCGATGAGCGAGTGATGCGAGCGATGCAGGCGATGCTTGCTTGCGTTGCCACGTTTGCAGAGATTGTAGAGCGTTTTAAAGTTTGAACCGAAAATAGCATTTGTTTTAAAATCAAATGCCATGGCTGGTTTTTGCCCGACGTCCCTTGATTCTAAGGGTGATTGGCAACTTTGGAAGGAAACCGCGATAAAAAACTAAATAAATCTGCCCAGGTCTCACATGGCCATACCTTCATTACGAATATCTTAAGCAACACATTCAGCTCCAACTGAAATAAGCAGTGGGTGTAAAAATGGTTGATGATTCCACAAAACTCTGCTCAATCGGTCCCTTGTTTTTGCATCGTGCTCTTTTCCCACCTCGTGAGCGATGGGGAGTGGTGACGGGTGGGGGGTGGACAGTGAGTGGCATTACAGGGCGATGGGAGAACAAACCGGAGCACAGTTCTCGCTTGTAATCGCTAAAAACAAGCCTCGCTCAATTCCCACAGACACGCACGCGCGTACGCACACATCCCATCATCGTCGTGACAACCGTGCAGCTGTGCAGCTGCCAGCAGCCCTGCAATGTCGCGCTTATGCCGCTGCCGACGGAAGAGCCTCTTCAAAGACCGACCTCTCGAGTGGTATTTGGTCTACCCTTCCACATCGATCCGACATGCTGAAAGAGATGGACGTTACCCACACTCTACCTGCTCAGGTGGTCGAGCTACCTGTACAGTCTGGCCTCGAGTGCAGCTACGGAACCTTAATTCTATGATGTGTGAAATAATAACAACTCAAGAGATTGGGTATTGAGAGTGCAGCGTGTGTGTGGACATCTTCAACTATGCTCAGGACCGCGCGTCTGACAAGACCTGCCTGTGCCATGAACAGCTCCCTCGACACTCGCTGCTCCAACAGCCAGGGAGGGCTTCTTGCCAATGGGCCAGTCAACCTCCGACCATTCTTCTCTGCTGCCCCAAACTCCCTTTCCCCAGCAACCTGTGCTATTGATGTCCTGCCCTTGTTCTAATCCAGGATGAAGACCCTCCTAGTTCTATCTGGTTATGATGGACCAATAGTGGTGGTGGCGAGGCAGGTGGCGGAAAGAGGTATTGGTGAGGATGGTAACGAGTGATGGCGATGGAGGCAGCGAAGCCAATGGTGGTGGCGATACCTTTGGTGGGCCCCCTGCGGGCGAGCAGGCCGGGCGGCGAGGCCATGCCGTCAGGCGCGGCGTGCAGCCGCCGGATGACGTCGGCGAGCGCGGCTTTCAGGATGTGGATCTCGTCCTCCTGCATGGCGACGCGCTGCTCCAGGGCGGAGAGCCGCTCCACCAGCTCGGCGCCACCGCCGTCCCCGCCGGCCAAGCCCTCCGAGGGGCCCACGTCATCTGGGCAATAACCACATGCGTGGCAACGTGAGTTCATCCAGCAGTGCATACATCATAGCTGGTGATCATTAGTGTAATAAACATCCCCCCCGCGCCCCCCAGCCGTCAATATACAAAGGTAAAGGTGCAGCCCTGAAATTCCTTGCTCACGCCATCCCTGGCAGAAGGGCTTCTGCTGGAACAACCTGGAGATGGCATCTGGGCTACTCTTCCGCGTTGAGCTGACACATCGGAAGAGACGTTCTTGCTCCGACTGCGCTTCATTTAACAACAGGACCCGCGTGTCCACACAGGAGACGCCATCGCCGACTCCAACGGAGACGAATTCCCCTCGACGTCGTCTCCGTGCTGGAACCCGCACGGAGCATTGCTCACCGCCGCAGCGACACACGGTGCTGTGGGTGTCAAAAAACCTCGGCGGGGTTCTCCCTTGCTTGACAAGCAGCAGAGGATTGTACGTGGTTATTGTCATCAGATAGTAGTCCTAAATGCCTAATTTTGGTGTCCGTGAGGCACAACTAAATGGGAATTGTTATCTGTTACTGTCACATTCGGAGCATTCGCTATGAGATGCATGATGTTGAGCCTGCGAACGGGATACCGTTGTCATTCTACGCCATTTGTCAATCCCCTTCTGGGTGAAGGCTTAGCCACACTATTGGAAATGATGGTTGTCGACTATAATTCACCAGGCTGGCCACTGTGGGTTGATTGACAGGGGCAGGGGACCAAGGACTGGTTCAGATATCACTCGTCACTGATGTTGGCCGTCGTTGGGGATCATCAATCGTGGTGTTTATCAACATCATCATCATTGTTCCGCTAGTTACCCAAGGAAAGATGCACGGAGTCTTAGGACTCTTTCTGAAGGGGGTTCCCCCTGCCAGTTTTTTTAAGTCGGGGGAGATGGTTTCAAAATATAAATCCCAGTTGAGTAATTTGCATGTAATTATGGAGCATTGGGATGTTTGGACAAAACCAGTGGAAATCCGGAAGAAATCCATGCTGAACAGGAGAATATACAAACTCCACTCACCCACGCTCTGCAGAACACGAGCAGAACATACTGAGCAGACCATACAAACTCCACAAAAATAGGCGCAAGCCACAAGACCAACCACTGCACCACCCAAACACGACCTTGGACTGTAATACAAAGCAAGACATGGCAACTTACAAAGGCATCCAACATCACATACTGTGGGAATCAAAAGATGTAACCATCTTCTCTATAAACACTCGACATGCAGGCCCAGACTCGTGTAACATCCAGAGCTTAGCTACGCAATAAAGCATTCAACGTTTCCATCACAATCACAACCCAAGTGCAAGTACAAAGCTGAATTTACAACATAACGACACCACATTGCCCATCCAGAGCAGCGGAGCGCCCCACCCCTCCCTGCGCCGGCTCCGTTCATCTGCAGTGATTACAAGATTCGGTGCGTTTCGGCTGACCAGGCAAAACGGCGGTGGGGCTTTGTGATGAGCTGATGTTGATGGTGGGGGCGGCGAGGTGGGGTCCTGTGCGTGTGTGTGGGATGGCGTGTGGCCTTGCTCCCGGCTGTGGGAGAGCATCTCCCACGCGTGGCGCGGTGGCATGCGCGGAGTTCTCAGGGACACGAGTACCCAGCACACATACGTACCCAGCACACATACGTACCCCAGCATGCACACAGCACGCACACAGCATGCACGCACTCAGCATGCGCACGCGCACACACACACACATGTATCCAACATGCGTAAAAAAGACAAAGATTCCCCCGTATAGCCTGAACATACTGTTGGGGCAAGTGCTGTTAGAGAGCACCTATGAAGGCCAGCACAACACGTGAGAGGGTGAGTGATCAATACCACGCCCGGTTGCCTTTGGTCTTCCAAGTGGCGATGTTTACACACCGCACCAGGTACTCATTTGAGGATGAGTCGACCTAGGGGAGGCCCAAGACCGGTTCAGATAATCGTCACTGGTGTTGGTCGTGAGTGGGCATCGAACTCGGGTCACCAGGTTTGTAGCGCCGCGCACTAACCGCTACACTACCGCTCCCCACCAGCACGCACCCCGCACACACATGTATCCAGCATGCACCCAACACACACGTATCCAGCACGCTCCCAACACACACACACGCACACGTATCCAGCGCGCACTCAGCACACACGTATCCAGCGCGCACCCAGTGTACACACAATCCGCCATTCGCCAGTGGCGGTGATGTCACCACGGCGCTCGTGCCAGGCTATATGCACGTTGAGGCCACGTGAAGTGTCAAACGCCCGCTGGCAGGAAGTCATGGGGCAGACCCAGATGCCACAGGTCGACTGACTAAGATGACTGGCCGATGCACACCTGTGCTTCCTACTGTGCCAACTTGCTGTACTTTAGCCGCCCGGCGCTCCGCTCGTTATTGTGAGCGTCACTCCTCTGCCTTCCGTTGTTGTTGGAGGGCGACTGTCTCCAACTGCTCAGTAGAGTCCTTCACGAGCCTCCTCCACAGAGGCCGATCTTGACACCGCTGGTACCAGTCATCGGCAAGTCCACTCAGCTCCACATCCTTTTGTACCACATCACTCCATCTCTTCTCTAGCCCGTTCCGCGCCCGTTTAGCCCCCTCTATCTGGCCGAACAAAAGCTGTTTAGGCATGCAGTGGCTGGACATGTGGGCTACATGACGCAGCCAACACAGCCTGCCTGCCGGAGGAGCTCCTCATACAATCCAGCCTGGTTAAAACCAGAATGGATCGTAGACAGGCCAGCCTAAATGTGTCCAACCGGCGAAGATGTTCCATTAGGGGGGTCCACGTTTCGCAAGTAGAGAAGGGAGGGCATGAGTGTGGCCAAGAAGACCCGAAGCTTCATGTGGAGTGGCAGACCAGGTAGCTTCCGCACAGCGTTATGCAAACGATGAAAAGATAATGCCACTCGACTCATTCGGAGTGAGACCTCTGCTGTCAAACCGGAGACGGTCATGAGCACACTCCCCATGTATGGGAAACTCTCCATTCTCTCCACAACTGCCCCATCAACAATTGGAAGATTTGGAGGTGGAATGTCTGATGGTACAAAATACCCAGGCAGGTGCTTAGTTTTGGTGGGGCTGATGGTAATGCCCCACCTCTTAGTGGCACGCTCCAGGTTCAGCAGCAGCGCCTCCAACTCCTCCTCTGATTGAGCAGCAATTACCAGATCATCGGGATACATAACATGGTTGACCAATAGGGAGCCATCCCTTGACCGCACCCAGGCATCGATCAGCCTTCATTGTATCTGTACTAGATGGAAATTCCTCCGGTACAGCCATCGAAGGCTTCACGAAATAGATGTTAAATAATGTGGGAGCCAGAGGGAATCTCTGTCGCACCCCAAGTTGAACAGGGAATGGTTCTGACTCCCAGCCATGTAGTTTTTCCTGGACCCGCTCACCATCATGAAAGTCCTTAATGATTGTCAGCAGAGTCAGGGACTCTGAAAGCACGAAGAACAACCCAGAGCCCAGGCCTACTGATGCTATAGTAGGCGTTGACCAGGTCAATAAAGCAGAGATGTAGGTCTTGTTGGAATTCCCTACACCTCTGCTGTAGCAGACAGACAAAAAACATGGCCTCTATGCAGGACCACCCTTTCTTGAAACCATATTGGGGCTCTGCAAGCCTCTGCCCAGCATGCCTGGTAAGGCGATGTTGAATAATCCTTGTCTGTGCGGTCCTCCTTAAAGAGGGGGACCACCAGGATATCCTTCCATTCCTGTGGAATCCATCCAGTGGTCCAGACTACTATTATGATATCATCTAGGGAAATCTGTGCACAAACGCCACCCTCCCTCAGCATTTCACTTGGGAAATCATCTCTGCCCGGTGCCTTTCCTGGTCTGGATCGCCTTCAGTACTTCCTCAACAGATGGCACCTCAGCCAGCCACTCACAGGAGGTGACTACTTCTTCCAATATTTGAGGCACGGCAGCCTAAGCAGGTTCATCCCCACTTTGTCCCATGCTGTTTTCCAGGCACCCAGCACACACGCACACACACGTATCGAACATGCATACACACACACGCGCATCCAAATTGCACACACACACGTATCCAGCACGCACCCACACACACGTATCCAGCACACACCCAGCATGCACACACACACGTATCCAGCACACACACACGTATCCAGCACGCACCCAGCAGGCACCCACACACGTATCCAGCAGGCACCCACACACGTATCCAGCACGTATCCAGCACGCACACACACGCGCCCAGCACGCACCCACGCACCCAGTATACACATACACACACGTATCCAGCTCGCACACGCACCCAGCACGCACCCAGCACGCACACACACACCCACCCAGTATACACACACCCACCCAGTATACACACACCCACCCAGTATACACACACCCACCCAGTATACACACACACGCACCCAGCACGCACACACACGCACCCAGCACGCACACACACGCACCCAGCACGCACACACACGCACCCAGCACGCACACACTTACCCACAAGGATCCCCACAATGGTATTATATAACAGATTTGGGGCAAGTGCTGTCAAACAGCACCTATTAAGGCCGACATGACGCACAAGGATGCAGTTTGACCAACACCACATCCGACCGCCTTTACCTTCCCAGTGCTGATATTTGCACACCGCACCAGGTATTCGATTAATTTTAGCCATGGCCAGGAATTGAACTCAGGGAAACAAGTTTTGTTGCGCAGTGTACTAAACAGGGTGCCATTGATCCACCCACACACACAAACACTAAGTTCCCCATATAGCGTTTAACTGACTGTTGGGGCAAATGCTGTTAGAGGACCTATGGGTGGACAGCACCACACCCGGCCACCTTTGTCTCCTCAATGGTGCCGTTGACACACCAGGTAATCATGTAAGGCTGAGACACGTGCGTGCACACACGCAGATTTATAGTCCCAAATATACCCGTGTTGACCTGTGCCCCCTTCCCAACAGAGAACTCATTACGACCGCACACTGTCACCGCCACCTTACATAATCGTTAAGAGGCTGTCGCAGAAAAGAGAGCCATCACTTAATGAGTCCTCCGATGCAATAGCTCGTTAAAATCAGCCACGAGCCAGGAATCGCTCCCGCGTTCAATCCCGCAGTCCCCTCCAAGTGGGTGGTGCGGCAAGCACCACACCCAGTCATCTTTGTCTCTGTAACAATGAACTTTCCAACCACGGCCCAAGGTACATTCCTTCGTGGCCGAGTTAACTTATGGTGGAGGCTTCCGCCCCGTGGGCTGCATGGCTGAGGGACGCAGAACTTTGTTGCAGATGCTATAATTCGTTTTCACAGCTGAATAGCACCAAATGCATTACTTTCGATCACATATCTATCGAGTTGAGTGAAAAACAAGCCAGATAATTGACGTTATAACTTTTTTAATTAACTCATTATTTTACAAAACTTTTGTAGTGCAGTTATTTTAAATTTATAAATACGCAATAGGTGTGTGGGGTGGTCCAGGGGCTTCAGATAGCAATGAGCAATGATGGCTGGGTACAGTCGGAATTGAACCCGACAGTAGATAAAACAAGGAGACCACGTCTCCTTCACACAAACACCAAAGTATTCCTCACACAACCCATCAGCATACGCACGGCCTTCTGGGAGTGAAGAATTTCAGCATAATGTGAAGTGTTGATCACTGCCACATGTACATGCACCTGTACCGGACTGGTATAAATCCCTTGTGTAGCTTACCATGCGGAATGTTGGGAAAATGCCATTAGGAAGCACCCATAGAGATGCAGGGGGTGCTCCAGAGGTTCCTGGGGGGCCTGGGTTGGTGGCTTGTGTCAAAGTGCCACGTAAGGACCCCTTTAATTCTTTAGAGACAAATAAACTGGTTTGTTGGGGGGCCCTCTTTTGTGCAAGGCAAAATTGCCACTTTTGCTCCCCGCAAGCATTATAGGGTATAACTGTGGCCAAGCAGACCCAGAGCTTCGTATAGAGCGACAGGCCAGGTAGCTTCCACACAGCAACATCACGCAGCTGATGAAAAGTTAATACTGCTCGACTCGATTTGAGCAAGACATCGGCTGCCAAACCGGAGCTAGTCATGAGCACACTGCCCAGGTACAGAAACTTCTCCACTCTCTCCACAACAGCCCCATCACTCATGGAGAGTTGCGGGGGTTGAGTATTTGATAGAAATAAGTACCCAGTCAGGTGCTTTGTTTTGATGGGGCTGATATTAAAGCCTCACCTCTTCGTGGCACGCTCCAGGTGGCATCCACTGGTGCACAATCACACACATGCAAACGCATGCAATCGTACGTGCACACACTCACCCACTCGCAAATATGCAAATAGGCAGACACATGCACGAATAAAGGCACAAACGCGCACACACACACGTGTACACGTGTACACATGCCCAAGACAAATAGAAAGATTTCCCCTATAGTGACACACACTGTTGCGGCAAGTGCGCTGAGCAAACACCTATGAAGGCCTGCACGATGAATGAGGGGGCGGTGCGGTTAGAACCAAACTCAGCCACTTTTGTCTCCCCAGCGCTGATGTTGTTTAGGGAACTGCAGCACCAGGTACTAATTTAAATAATGGGTTGACCTAGGGAAGGCCTGTGTGTGGATTTTGACCTGAACAGGTGGCAACCCTGGTGTGCAGAGGCTTGCAGTCCGGGTTTGACCGGGATGGCCCGGGAATTGGATCGCTGCTCGATGACAGGAATTGATTTGTACTGAGATCTGGTATGGGCATCGTGTTGAACCCTATTGGTATAGACGAGTTTTCATGAACATAGGCTGGCTGGGTTTGGCCTTCAGTGGGAAGCTCTAGTGGGAACCGTGGCGACCCTACTTGCAGATCCACACAACCGAACGGGGCATGCAGCAAAGAACGCAGACTCGTCGCGGCACCAATTGTTGGCCCCTTCTGCTCCACCAAAATACTAATCACTGAAATCCTAATCTCCGTATCGGTTGCCTGGCCAGACACCTCGCCACATCGGCATTGTAAGCACATGGCTCACAGCTCGTCCTCCAGTGTGGCAGCGCTGCCGCCAGCTCAGTTGGACCCCAATGCACAGCAATTTCCAGGGTTTGCTAATTAAATTGACACAGTGTGAATAATCCTGGGCCCTGCAGCCACCTAACAAACAGGCACCTGCCCCAATTGCATAATACCATTAACAACGTTCCACGAGCCCTCTTTGTAAGGCCAACAGTGCAGCCTCCGTCGCTCGCAATCAGAAAGCTGCGAGCTCAAATTCTGGTTGACGGTTGACTCGGCCCATCATCCCTCAGACATTGATAAAATAAGTACCACTGTGGAGGGAGTTGAGAGTGGTTGCCACCATAATCGGAACATTGCATTTTTCCCCGAGTTTTACATCAGGTGGACTAAAGTTAATTTAAATTGGTCCTTTATTTTGCACAGACATGCTTCAGATTAATCTCAAGATTCCTTTACAGGAGCATTCTGCTTGGAAGGTAAGGCCAAGTCATTAATGGGTATTTTGCCCATCCACATGAGGGGATGCCACTCAAGCAGATATTATAATAACAGCCCTTTGTAAACCCAATGCAGGCACATGGCAGGAAAACTCACGGCGCGGGTGCCTGGCTCGAGGTAAAGCCGTGACACTGAGCGGTGCCGCCCCACGGCCCTTGGGCACCGCACGGCAAGCCGGCGCCGGGACACCAGCCAGGCAATAACGTCAACGAGTTCCGCGTCTGTGGTTCTGATTATGCCGCATCGTACATGATTATAAACGCAAGCAAGCACGCGCACGTGTACATGCATGCAAGCGCGTTACTGTTTTAAATGCTTCTCTTCATTTATGCTTGAAAATGTTGAGTTATATCGATGGCCTTTTACGTTGTCCAGTCGAATGAACACAGGACAGTGCTCGCAAAAACCGTCGGTCTTGGTATAAAATTTTAATTCATAATTCTACGCACAGAACACCACTGGTTTTGTATTAAGTTGTTCGACCCAATCAGCTCATCGTCCATTTACTAACCCGGATGATGATGATGAAGAAACCGTCAACCCTGGCCAGGAATTGAATGACCATGAATTCGGACCCAGTGCCTCGACAGACTTCTTGACACGACCCAAGAAGGGGGGGGGGGGGGGGGGGTGGCCAGGACCATTGCCAGCCACCTGTATCACCCCAGCATTGATGTTTCACATCACGTACCAGATATTAATTTCAGGCCGAATCAACCTAGGGGAGGTCAGGACCGATTCAGACAGTCCATCAACATAAAAACACATACACACAAATGCTTTTACATAAATACATGCGCATGCGCACACGTGCGCACGTACATACGTTTACGCAAATCTGTTCGTTTACGCAAATAACACTGTGGGGGATCCACCTGCATACCTGCATACCTGCATGCACACACACCGACACGGGACGGCAAAGGTCGTGGGCGTTATCGGCGTGGCCGGTGTCCGCACAGCAATGAACGGGCGGTAAAGGTGGCAATGGCAGGGGCAAGGTCTGGCTCGGCGACCACGGTGGGAGCACGTACGGAGTCTACGCGGCCCGAGCCGGTCCCCCCGTCCCAGCACGACCTCACCGGGAGTGCAGAAGTGAAGCAGGGCCGAGGTGTCGTAGCGGTCGGCAAAGCTGATCCAGCCATCCTCCATCGCTCCCCGAGCGCCCCACCGATACCTCCACCTCCTTCCTCCTCCTCCACTCCCAATTGCGCGCCCTCCTCTAACGCGATTTGGTATTCGCACGAGCCTTTAGAAATTGCGCAGGCCGTTTCTGTGCCCCCCTCGTTCTCCGTCGGGCGTGGTCACTCGCTCTCCTTGTGTCCCTCTCAGGCAGTGTCCCTGTCACACGCTGTGTCCCTCTCGCACGCCGTCTTCCTTCCCAGCCCCTTTCTCCCGCTCTCTCTCTCTCTATCTCCTGCTCTTTCTCACCACCCTCCCTCCCCTTCTCTCGCTCTCTCCCTCCCTCGCTTTCTCTCGCTCACAACATAACCATGGCAACGTGTTCTAATTGTCACGTGAGCGCCGTCGCTTGGGTAACCGCTTCAAGGCAGTGTTGCACGGCCCGGGTGCGTGAGCATGCACGTACACACACTACCATGCATGTACACACACTACCATGCATATGCTCACTCACGTGCACGCATGCACAAACACTCTACTATGTTAACATGCTAACACACGCACACCCGCTCTCTCGAATGCATGCACGCACATGGACGTCATGTATACTCATGCACACAAACGCACTCTCACAAACACGCACCCTCGTGCATATGCGTTTACACACAAATGCACTCTCACGCACACTCGGCTACAGTTTGTGCAAACGCAGGCACTCGTGCAAACATTGCAAATGCATGGCCGCATGGTTAAGGTCACAGCAAATACAAATACAAAAAGCCCAGTATAGCCTTAACAGAATTGTGGGGCAAGTGCTGCGAGCGAGCATCTATAAAGGCCAGTACGGTACACGAGGGGGTTGGCTAGCCAGAACCATGCCCAACCGCCTTTGTCCCCCCAGTGGCAATGTTTACACACCACATCATGAACTTGAGACTGAGTCGAGCGAGGTGAGGCCCAGGACCGGTCGACATGCACGCGCACACACACACAGACCAGGACTGCATACATATGTAGTTTACACACATTAAACACAACCACAAAACGTATGCATGCATGTGAACACAAGCACACAATCACAAAGGCCGGCACGTCGCATAAGGGCTGCCTTTGCCTCCCCAGCGTTGATGCACACGCACACCGCACGAGGTACTCGTGTCAACTACAGCGAAATAAATACAGTGAAGGAAAAAAGTATTGATCCCCTGCTGATTTTGTACGTTTACCCATTGGCAAAGAAATGATCAGTCTATAATTTTAATGGTAGGTTTATTTGAACAGTGAGAGACAGAATAACAACAAAAATATAGAAAAATGCATGTCAAAAATGTTATAAATTGATTTGCATTTTAATGAGGGAAATAAGTATTTGACCCCCTCTCAATCAGAAAGATTTCTGGCTCCCAGGTGTCTTTTATACAGGTAATGAGCTGAGATTAGGAGCACACTCTTAAAGGGAGTGATCCTAATCTCAGCTTGCTACCTGTATAAAAGACACCTGTCCACAGAAGCAATCAATCAGATTCCAACTCTCCACTATGGCCAAGACCAAAGAGCTCTCCAAGGATGTCAGGGACAAGATTGTAGACCTACACAAGGCTGGAATGGGCTACAAAACCATTGCCAAGCAGCTTGGTGAGAAGGTGACAACAGTTGGTGTGATTATTCGCAAATGGAAGAAGCACAAAAAGAACTGTCAATCTCCCTCGGCCTGGGGCTCCATGCAAGATCTCACCTCGTGGAGTTGCAATGATCATGAGAACGGTGAGGAATCAGCCCAGAACTACACGGGAGGATCTTGTCAATGATCTCAAGGTAGCTGGGACCACAGTCACCAAGAAAACAATTGGTAACACACTACGCCGTGAAGGACTGAAATCCTGCAGCGCCCGCAAGGTCCCCCTGCTCAAGAAAGCACATATACATGCCCGTCTGAAGTTTGCCAATGAACATCTGAATGATTCAGAGAGCAACTGGGTGAAAGTGTTGTGGCCAGATGAGACCAAAATGGAGCTCTTTGGCATCAACTCAACTCACCGTGTTTGGAGGAGGAGGAATGCTGCCTATGACCCCAAGAACACCATCCCCACCGTCAAACATGGAGGTGGAAACATTATGCTTTGGGGGTGTTTTTCTGCTAAGGGGACAGGACAACTTCACTGCATCAAAGGGACGATGGACGGGGCCATGTACCGTCAAATCTTGGGTGAGAACCTCCTTCCCTCAGCCAGGGCATTGAAAATGGGTCGTGGATTGATATTCCAGCATGACAATGACCCAAAACACACGGCCAATGCAAAGGAGTGGCTCAAGAAGAAGCACATTAAGGTCCTGGAGTGGCCTAGCCAGTCTCCAGACCTTAATCTCATAGAAAATCTGTGGAGGGAGCTGAAGTTCGAGTTGCCAAACGTCAGCCTCGAAATCTTAATGACTTGGAGAAGATCTGCAAAAAGGAGTGGGACAAAATCCCTCCTGAGATGTGTGCAAACCTGGTGGCCAACTACAAGAAATGTCTGACCTCTGTGATTGCCAACAAGGGTTTTGCCACTAAGTACTAAGTTATGTTATGCAGAGGGGTCAAATACTTATTTCCCTCATTAAAATGCAAATCAATTTATAACATTTTTGACATGCGGTTTTCTGGATTTTTTGTTGTTATTCTGTCTCTCACTGTTCAAATAAACTTACCATTAAAATTATGGACTGATCATTTCTTTGTCAGTGGGCAAACGTACAAAATCAGCAGGGGATCAAATACTTTTTTCCCTTACTGTAGGTGGTTGGGGTGGGGTTAGTGGCCACAGTACATAAACGCAGCCTCCTCCACGGCACCACCTACACATCCCAACCGCCGAGCGGCATGCCGGCTCCCTCCCCCACCGCCTCGTGACCTCATCTGCCTTGACCTCTGGGACGGTCACTTCCCCTCCAATTTCCGTGCCCCCCACGATTAAAATGCAATCGCGCTGCCCGGCCGCGGCCGTCATCATTCGGTGTTGTTTTGTAGCAGTTGTCTCAAGCGTTGGGATGTGTAAAGCGAGTGACCAGAAACCATGAGTAAAGACAGTAAAAGCACAGTTTCGTGTTTGCCGCACGAATATCTCGCAATAAACACAAAGCGTTTCCCTGTTTAACCGAGAAACGCGAGGGCACTGCCACGGTGCAAATGGTAATCACGCTGGACTTGCTGTGCAGAGGTGGCCGGTTTGATTTGATCCCATCTCCAGGAACCGCGGCAGTTGAAACAACGGTGGTCATTTCAAATCGATGCATTCATCACTAAAATTCCAATGGAATCAGATAGCAGTAACTGGTCGTCAGAATTGGTCATCCATTCTGAAAACGGTTTACGGTTTTACTCCATGGCATAGTCGTAGATACGCACAAGGACACCTTGAGTTCAGGAACGAGCCAATGGCCAAGCCTTGGAATAAGGCCAAGGACGGTCAGGACAAGAAGCCGTTGTTACATGAACACAGTTGCTGGCCCCAAGGCCCAACATGTCACATGGCCAGCAACAAACAGCACAATGACAGCTGTAATGGGTAGGAGTGCAATGCGTCTCTTGAATAGAGAGCTTAGAAAGAGACGATGAGAGGGAATTCCAGAGGAGAGCAGTACGAGGGAAGAAATGGCATTTGTGAGCGCCTATTAAGGCTGGTAAGACAAGAGGGTGATGTAGTGAGCACTTGGCCACACCCCCTTTGTCTCTCAGGTTCTGACGTTCACACATCGTACCAGCTACTCGTTGAAGGCTGCGTCGAGCGAGGTCATGGCAGGTTCAGATACCAATTGCCACTGGTGAATTAATGTTTGCAGTCATCAATTGAACACAGACTAGGGCTTTGTGGCGCAGTGCACAAACGATTCATACATACAGGCACACTAGTATTCGACAGAAGTCAACGTTTATTTTGCTTTACCAGGTGAGAATTCAAGAGACTAGGACGAAGTATCATTCGTAAGTGACCTGCATTACCAAAATGACAAAAGCAATAACGTAACATAAAGTACTGCAATTAAGCAAATAGAAATCTGTGCAAAAACAACCACACCGACATAATCGATGTTAAATAGAACAAACATTCTGAAATGAAAGTTGGTTCGGACAAATCACTTGTGAAATACAGAGTAAATTAAATTATAGAAACATGAAACTGGATTGAGGTCGTTATTGACCGAGCAGCGTGTAGAGACCAGGGCGCCCGTCCAATACAAACGGACACTGCACGCACACACGTTGAACCGCGACACTCGCGCACGCACAGTGCGCCCTTCCCTCATGAACAACACCTGCTCTCCGCTCGACCCAAAAGTGTGTAACGCGCGCACACGATGCAATGCACGGCTCCTCTCTCTGCGAACCCAGACTCATTGGCACTCCGCTCTGTCTGCACAAACCCCCCTTCCAAAAAGCCAAAAACAAATCCGGATTAGCAGACGACCGTTGATAAATCCTCCTGGCACCTCCTTCCCAGGCCCTCCCTGCAGTCCAACTCCTCTTGAGACAAACCGGCAATGCACCAAACGGCGTGGAGTTCAACCAATGCCGAGTCCCCATTTCGCTTCTGCTTAACACATAATGGCCACAGGACAGAAACAAGAATTAATAATGTCTCTAAGTGGTTTTGAGGGTTTCCAAGCCAAACTTAGATCACATGTGGGTTTATTTTGTTACTAATTAAACAATATGGCTCCCATTTATAAGTAAAGCATTTTTCAAAGGACCGGCAGACACGGAGACACACAGACAGACACACAAGCAGCGAGAGACAACACAGAGACACACAGAGAGAGACTATGTTGTATGTCTCTGTGTTGTCTCTCTCTGCTTGTGTGTCTGTCTGTGTGTCTCCGTGTCTGTGTTTTGTCTCTCTTTTAAATGTATCAATCTTTGAAAGAACGTAATCAACCAGGTGAGGTGCTGACTGTCGTGTTGGCCGACTCTCTGTGTTGTATTGCATTGTATTTCTAAGTTCACTAGGGTTCTTTTCTACCTGATGACGGTTGCTTGTGTTGCGATCGAAACGTCGTATTCTATTATTTATTTTATTTCTACGTGACTTTCCTGAAAGAACCAAAGAGTATGAAAACTATTCATTGGTTGACCTGCACTGAGGGTCTTCAGCAGAAGCCTAACTCGTTGAGGAAATGCCTTTGAGCGACGGTGGGAATTTGGCCATCAACCTTTTGCTGACTACCATATTGACCGTTTCACCTCCCTCAGTGTTCAGCCACCACACGGTAGGTCACACCACACTCACTCACCCACCACACTGGAGGTAACCTCACTTTTTTCAACGGTTTTACTTAACTTGATTCCTCTGTTTGTCCTGGTCAAATCTTGTAATCAAAATCTCGTCCACTTCCCATTGTCCAATCAATTCCACATTTTGCATACATACACAGATACGGTGACAATGCATGCCTGTATCAAAATCAATTAATTCGCTACTTTGAAGCAATTTACATTTTGTATGGACGCCTTATTATTTATATATTGATGTAGGTCAAAAACGCCGCGGTCCCTAAACTGTGGAATCGACTCGCACACAAAGCAGGCGCCACGTGTCTCAGGCGCCATTGACGTACTTCTTGACCGTGAGTTAAACAAAGTTGTTAATAAAACCGTTGTTTAAAAAAAACTTTTAAAAATCAGTTTATTTAGTTTTAACTGCAGGGCGGCAGTGTTCCCGCGAGTGGCGCGCACCTCTGTCCATGATGTCGCGGATGCAGGTGAACGTGACGCTCCGGCGAGACCTCGAACCCAAACCCGTCGCCGCATGAGCAAACATGCCGAGCGACGCTTCCGGCCTCTCCCTCCTCCTCCCAAGCTCCCAGCCGACGTCCGGTAATCAAATGACGCTTTATGACGGAACAAAAGCGAATGCTACTGATGCGAGAAACAGACAAAGGTTGTGTATGCCCGGGAGTTCAACATAGAGGTGGCAATGGCAGCAGTTGAGGCTGGACGCGCATGGCCAAGGAGGTTCAGGAAGGGCGTGCGTGCTAAAAGAGGCTCGATAAGCTCCTTAACCCAGTAATCTCAGCCTAAGCACAATTAGCTGCGAGGAAGCTTGTTGGGCGTCGTGGTTCTGGCCGACGAGACTTCGCTCCAAAAGACCACGTAGCCGCCGTGGAATTGAAACCCACACTCGGAACACATTTCAGAATTCAGCCCTAAGCTTGCATAGGATTCCATCTGGACGAGTATGGGACCGAGAACCTGCAACGAGTCAACAATTAAAAGGAAATTATTGCAAACTTGATTTGGCGCTTTCGTGACTGCAGGAATTATTCTTTGGTTCTTTCGGTAAAGTCACGTGACTTTACCGAAGAATTAAGGAAAGCAACCTCGACCGCGAAGGTTGTCCAAGCTTGTGGACATTGCTCCATAAAGTGTTAAACCAACAGAGGGGACGGGCGGGAACGAGATGGAATAGGGCACACAGCACAGAGGAGACGGTGGAAATGAGACAAGAATTGAGTAGAATCGGGACCCAGCTAAATAATCAATGGAGAGCCAAATCACAAATACGAGCAAAACTCTTGCCATTTTTTTTCCCCCCCGAGTAGGAATGAAAAAGCAATGTGAGCATTGGTTGCTTGGCAGCGACGGTCTTTTGTAACTTACGTTCAAATTACTTATACATTTTGGAAAAATAATCGGCGTCTTTTTCCCCTCAAGATATTTACTGAAAAAGCCAAATTTGTGAGAATCACATGTAGAATACAGGTCACCTAAGCATGCCCTCTATAATTTCACTGTATAAAGCACGGAAAAATACATTAATATCATATTTAAATATACACACAGGCTTATGCACCATGGTCCAGCAGTCTTGTGACAAATCTTACATTTTAAACCTCCAGCTGGTATCATTGCGCCTTCCTGGATTAAAATATAATATTTCTATGATGCGGTAATGATCATAATGGCCAGGTTTTGTTGAGATCAACCACATGACATGAGAGGATTTTGGCAAGAGATTTGAAAAAAATATGTAGAGAGGAATAAAAAAGAATTACATCACAGCTTTACTTTGTGCGTCTCGATGATCGTTCTGCCAGCGCAGGACGTTGCTGTTTTATCACTTTGTAAATTAAGAGGTGGACGATTACGAGACGAGGATGATGACGATGATCACAGGTGGAGCACGGCCTCGTTGGAGCGACTTTAGTGAAAGCTGCGCTCCCACCTCGGGCCGCACAGCAGCAATGGAAAGACTCACGTCACGAGTGGCACCAGAACACAGCCATCGTGTTCTCTGGCGTGGCCGGCTCCGCCCCTGGTCACGCCCCATTTCAGATTCTTCTCGAGGGCTCTGGTACCTCATCACGTGTCCCTCACAACCCCCTTTGGGGTTAGCGACGCAACCCGCTGTCCCAGCGCATCAACAGACCCCCTTTCAGGATCACCGGAGCCACCCCCCGTCGGTCCACCTCCTCAACAGCGTCCGTGACCCATCGCCTTAGCCCCAACAAGGAGCAATCCTCCGCCTGGAGGCGTCCCCATTCTGCACAGGTCAATCCCAGGGTGGTATCACCCACGTCCGACATGGTGGAACCATCAGGGGGTGGAGCATCCACCGACGCAACGAAAGGGGAAGGCAATCCCGCATCCGCCGGCTTACAGCACCCCGCACCCATGAGACATGCGCACCCGTTACCCGGCAGCAAGCGCGACAAAGCATCGGCATTCACGTGATGGAAACCCTTTTGATATGACACTTCAAACGAATAATCTTAAAGGACTTCCAGCCAACGAGAGTTGGCCAGATGGCTGGTCGACACGCGGCGCATATTGGAGGGCCGCATGGTCTGTGCGTACCTCAAAGCTCCAACCATAGAGGTACGGGCGGTACTGCTGAACAAAAACCACAACAGCCAACAGCTCCCGGCGTACCACACAGTAACGTTGTTCGGCCGGTGACAACACTCTGCTTCCGTAGGCTATGACGCTCTCCACACCCTCCACGACCTGCGACAACACGGCGCCAATGCCGGTGTTCCTTTCACCTGAAGAAGGCCACTTGTGTTGTGGCCGAAACGTCGTGAGAATTTTATTGTTTTATTTTATTATTTTATTCTCATTCTACGTGACATTACCGAAAAAACCAACTAAGAGAAAAATGCCGGTGTTGTTGGCGTCCGTGTCCAGAATGAAAGGCAAGGCAAAAATCGGGATATCGAAGGGGAGGTGCATTAACAAGACCGTCCCTTAGCGTGACAAAAGCGGCCTCCTCCTCCGTCCCCCATCGAAACTTTTGCCCCTTGGCCGTCAGAGTGTGAAGAGGTTTCCCGGTAGTAGCGAACCCGGGCAACAAACGGCGATAGTAAGAGGCAAATCCGATAAAGCTACGCACGTCCCCCACCGACTTGGGTGTGGGCCAAGTGTGTACGCACGCTGTCTTTTCCGGGTCCGTCGCTGGCGTTAGCTGTGTGCAATCGAGTTGGGGAAGAAAGAAAAGCCAATCGGCGGCCCAATGGCGACTCGAATCAGCCCTGATCTATCAGGATTTTCAAGGGCATTTTTCCTAAGAAATCGGTGCCCAGTACACAGGGCAGCACGGCCAAGGATTTCGAAACTATAGCACTGGCCCGGTCAACTGGATGTCGCCGATACATACTGTCGCAGTAATTTGACCGATGATCCCTAGGGATCCCCCGTTCGCGGCGAAACACGGAATGGCGACAGGTTGAAGAACGCAGGAGCATTTGGGCAAAATATAAAAAAATCAACTCTGAGAAAATAGTAGTGGACGCTCCAGAGTCGATGAGCACTCTCACTTCTATCCCTTGTACTGTCCCTACAATGGCCGATGAGCCCGCCGCCACGGCGACAACCCGATGTGCCAACTCTGAAAAGAGGTCCTGGGTAAACAAGTGATGATTGGTATTTATTTAGACAAAGGAAAACAAACGCAACAAACGCTGATGTGTTCTGTCGCGTCCCGTCACAAGCAGCACGGCGTGCCGGCGCGAGGTCACGTCGTTGCACGTACCGGCATCATGGGGGTGGGTGCTTGATGTGTGGCATCGTCAACTCGGCTGGCAACGAGAGTACTTTTAGTGCATGGTTTTTGTCGTTGAGGTTTGGACGATCGTTTCGTCAACTTGGCTGGGTGTCTACAGGGACAGTCTATAACAGCAATAAACCGATGCACCTCTGTGTCTAAACACAGGGACAACGCTCACATCATCACTGGTGCCCCTGAACGAATGGTGGAAATTCCACATTCTTACAGTGGGGGTTCGCACGTGCAAAGGATGACTACTGTTCACTTCCCACGAAGTGGTACTTATTTTAGCATCTTTGGATGGATGGATGATGGACCGAGTCAACTCCTGAGCCAGATTTGAACTCACTATCTCTTGGCTGAGAGTCGCAGGATTTAAATGACTGGACAAAAACGAAAATGGGGGGGTGGGGTTAGGTTTGGGGCACATGACCCCCGGCCACACACACACACACACAAAGAGACAAAGACACACAGCCAGACACACACACACACGTGTGGGAATTGTGCGACGAGACCAGATCCAAAAAACCCAAGGACGTTCTCTGGGGCAAGGAGAAACGTGCCACCAAAAAGACGGCGGCGATGGACGCAGAGATGGGTCCACCTCTCTGGGCAATGATCTTCACTCTCCGAGTGCAGTAACGAGGTCATAGACTTTGGCAGTCGGCTTGTTTGGCGCGCTGCGCGCGTAGACAGAGAAATATTGCCAACGGAAGGGAGCGCTGTATGGGTTTTAATATTTTCTTTCTTTCAGAGCGATGCCATTGGCAGTGGCATTGCTTGAGAGGGATGGTGGTGGGGGGGAGATCAGCGGTAGTCACACGCATTTGAGCGGAGGCACGATGGAGACTCCAGTACGTTTGCTTGGCTAATACCAGCGTGAGCCAGCCTGGAAATAGCAGAGGACAGGGATGGAAAGATCATAAGTTCTGTAAACTGTGACTGGTGAAAGAGAATGGATCATAAGGGGAGACACACAAGGAGGAGGAGAACCAAAAGCTGTGAAGAAGAAGAACTTGATTGACGTGTAATATAATCTAGCTGGACGATGCCGTCACATTTAGAGTGGCTGGCCGACGATGTTCATATCACGGTATGGCAGAGGTTCTCAACTTTTTGGCACAGCGCACACCGATCAAGATCACTCGTCCTCAAGTCCTTCCTCCCCCCCCACAATCCAGCTCACTCGCATTGTGTGACATCAGCAGCACGGCTCAACTTGGACAGTGGAAAAATAACGCTAGTGCCCCCGGCGTCGCCATGAGAGAGGGACATTCGTGCGCTCATCGCCGCACAACGTGGCTCCAACGTTCTCCGGGCACCAAACTAAAACAAAATCTGGTGGAAAGAAAATTAAAACTATTCTCTCCGCGCCACGGCGAAATCTATACGCGGCATGGGTCCTTTTATAGGCGCGAGTTGGCGGTGTGGCCGGCACTGCACGAGCCGGCCGTTCACAGGAATAGCTCTCGGCGCCCGCTCAGCCGCCAGCAATATCCGCGGCCGTTTCGGTGCCTCCTAATCCACACTCCGCGCCAGGCCGGCTCCAGCGAGACACCCAACACCACCACTGGGCCGTGCCGTCATTTCAGCAAGGGTCAGAGTTGAAGATTCGCGCGTGTGTGTGTGTGGAGGAACCCCCTCGCCTCTCAAAGCATTTTGCAGTGCCCTCTGTGTTTGCGTTTGTACTCCGTTCATGCGATGAACAATTTTACGCAGTGTCACTGTTCAAATTATTATTTATCATTATGCTTGTTCACGCTGGAAAGCCTCACATGAGTCTCAATGATTGCCATATTGTTTTCCCAACCAAGTAATTTGCAGCGTCACTTTTCAAATTTATCAAACTGGTAGCACGACACTGCATAAAATGGCCTGCTCTTATAATGATCTCACAAGATCTTTAACGTCTGTGAAGCTATGAAGCATACAACATGTATTTTATGGTGAAAAAACACCCACAACAGTAACCAGAGCAGCTCGCTGAATTGGAACCGCAAAATGTGGCGAACGTGCTATCGCTAGGCCATGTCACTGCCCCCCCAACTATCGTTTCTGTGGTGATAGGTGGACCCACGTGAGGGTAATGCAGAGCTCGTCATGGGGAGATGGTGAGCCAGAGCTGCACTGACTGGTACGTTTTGTTTCCAAATGGAGTACCCTTTCCCTTTCGCTGCCAAGTACTGGTCGGAAATTATTTTCACGTTTCCCTTCCAATTTTTTATCGTCACCAGAAAAACATAGTTCATGGGCCATTGTAGAAATTGTTAAAACAAGGAGGTGGAAAACATTAGATATAAAGAGATATAAAAGCAATATTAAATTCAGCTGATACTATTCCAATACTTATATTTAAATTATCGATGGTTATTTACAGACCTTTAAAAAAAACACGACTGTTTCGCCAACATCATGTAGTGCCAGCATGTGAAGGATCCCATCTTTCTCCTTCCAGTCGCCGTTTCAAAGTCAACACAGAATCTTCCACCCCGTTAACGTGAAACACACAGCAGGGCGGTGACGGCGCGCCGTGCCAACGCATCGACCGCTGTCCACCACACCTGGAAATGGGCGACACTGGCGCCCTGTTGCTCCTCCTGCCATCGCCGAGATGAGCCGAACACCGTAACGTCTCTCACAGCTGCTGGGCAAGCATCTCTTCCTGAGCAGCGCAAGTGCATGCAAGCGTCACGATCCACTGATGCTGGGAGTGCGGGAACAACGTGACAGCCGCCAGGGCTCTGACGACCAATTTGTACATAACGGAATATATAAGCGGATAAATGCCTCCTTCACATATTTGTCTCTCCATACATTTTTTTACATCGCATAAGCCACATGGCCTTATGGATGTATTGGTTCAACAAAAGGAAACTCTGGACCATTTTTAACATTCTGTTATCAGCAGTCAGGCTCGCTTGAACCAATGCTGTGAACTACTCGCTGTCTATACAGGCAAGATACGCGGTCGCTCGAATATCTGTAGATAATCCGCTGCGAGCAAAACCCACGTTGGCTGCATCTGCAGGGCTCATGCAGCATTATTGACACTGACCACGAGCGCCCGAAACGTTCCCGAAGGAGTGACGAGCTTAAAAGCTTTAAAGTGTTGATAAAAGTCAGTCTTTTCGAATATTCTTTGCAATTCAAGGTTTGCTGATCCAACGCTATTGAAATCGTGCACTCCCATAAGGCCGTGTGGCTGATAAGAGTGGAGGTGGCGATACGACCAGCACATGAGGTTTAATCGCATATTTCTGCCCAGTTCCGATGACATTGAGCACAAACCACAATAGGCTCGGTCAACCTACGGGAGACCCAAGTTAGGGTCAGAGACAAAATACCAAAGGAGCTGCGAGAGGTCATGAATCGGACCCAGGTTATCTAGATGGCTGAGCGCAGTATGCCAACCACTACACCATGACACCCCGCACGACACACACTGCACTTCCTCAATGTAACCCTACCCTTACACCTTTACGATGGGAGGACAAAAACAAGTTATCGGAGGACGTGACGTTAAAAGAGCCACATGGCTCAAGATTCCACATCTGCGCATGCAAGCCGCCACATGTGTTTGCACGCCAGGCCACGTGTAACATTTTAGCAAAAATATGCCTCCACCAACACACGCATCACCCCGTGTGTTCCAGCATGATGCTAAATCCAATACAGTCACACGCCACACCACATGGCTGCAGCGAGACAGCGAGAGCCATGCGCAGGGCTTGGCAGCACATCACGGCTTCATTCCCACGACAACGCGAAGGTTACCAGGAACCTCAAGTGCAGAGAAGTCTCGTGACATTACCAGACCTCTGATTACCATGGTTGGTTACGTACGCTACGAAAAGAGTTCAACGTATATCACAGACTGTGTTACGCTTCATTGATCTCTAAATCTCTGGCCACTCAATAGTGAGTGGACCTCGTCACTCTTCTGATGTCAGCCATGGCCAGTGCTTATAGGCCCCACCCACTCCCTTACTAGCTCCTGCACACTTCTCAGGTAAATCTTGACTTAAAGCTTTCGTGACTGCAGGAATCCATACTCAGAAAGGACGAAAAACAGAATACCAGCAGAGAGCAGCGGTTTGGGCCACATGAACTGAGAAATTCCGTAATGCGGTGGGCTGAAGACAGAATAAAGACCAAGCACAAGGTTTATCAGAAATTGAACTCCTTTACACATGTAAAACACACACACACACACAAAACTACGATAGGAATTTTTTTTTTTCAAAATCTCTGCACGCACCAGCTAACCTTGTTATGCAAATCCAAGGCACGATCGCCCAGGCGTCCGTCCCACTGTGCACCGAGCAGACCCTACAACCCGAGTGGGACACTGGGGTTTTCCCCCGTGCGACGCTTCGATTCTTCGCTTGCTTTTGATTACAAAGGCGATTTCCTGCTCAAGCGAGCACTGAGGTCGAGATCATCGCTTGTGGTGGAAATTCCACATTCGTCGAGTGGGGTCAAGTCTCCCTATAGGACAATCAATCTTGACTTCCACCCCCCAAATGGTGCTCATTGTACAGGGACATAAGGGCCGAGTCAACCCTCAGCCATGATTTAAACTCGCAACCGTCCGATTGCGAGTCGCTCGCTCGAACGTGGAGCCACCCGACCGGTTTGCTCCGAGACTTGAAGGCAACATTCGCCATTCATTAACTACTGCAATCTAACAGGAAACAGAACAGCACAAATCAGATTTGAAACACGGCAAAACGAATTCTTCTGCCGTGGCTGATCACTGTTACAACGCTGTGGGTGATCACGATATAATTTTCTCCGATACCAAGGTTCTTTGCAAACCCACGAGTTTTTATCAGAGATTTGTTCACGAGGCAATTCAGATCTACAAACAGACACAATTTCAACCGAGAAGATGGTTTCAAATTAAGCAACCATTGGAAAGATGTTCTAAATCGAACTAAACATTAAACTAATTTCAATGGTACAGTATATTTTTCAAGTAGTGGTACCCCAAACTTTCGTAGCTCTTAGAAATTCCCTTTTCACACCATCAATAGGTAAACTCCCCCCCCCCCCGCGCCAAACGGCAAGTCCACCGGCACATACACCACCTCTTTTCTAAAATCGGCCAATCAAATGCTAATTTTTATGCTAATTTCTTTGTCAGGACACCTTGTTTGCTCGCACACAGCTTAAAGGTCCGCGGTCTGAGCGTGGTTGTGTTTCTCTAAATTCTCCTGTTTGATTTGTACTAGGTGCCTCGGTGAATGTATATGCTCTGACTTTAACATAGCTATTTCTGTGACCAGTTACAAGCTAATCACTCAGCTATTTCAATGCTAAATTCTATGCTAATTCCTTTGTCAAGGCTTTGTCAAAGTGCTTTGTTTCTTCTCACACAGCTTAAAGGTCGTGATCTGAGCGTGGCTTTTTTCACTCCAGCGCTGTCCTCCAGACAGTCTCGTCCCTTCACCTGATGAAAGCCGCTTGTGTTGTGGCCGAAACGTCGTGATTTTTGTTATTTTATTTTTTACCTACGTGACTTTACCCAATAGAACCAAAGAGTAAGAAGGAGCGTGACAGCTGCTCTGAACTCTAGATAGTGTGAGCGAGTCTGAACTCTAGATAGTGTGAGCGAGCGCCTATTGCCACAGGTGCTATGTCAGTGGAGCGGCTGCCATACCCAACCACCTTTGTCTCTCCAAAAACCCGGTGCTCAAACGCATGAAGGGATCCAGAAGTTCCTTTGATGCCGCACGCGGGTAGCACTCGAAAACGGTGATGGCACGGCCAGGAGCCGGACCACGGTCGCTGCACTTGAGCGGACGGAAGACTGCCGCTCGGCCAGACGCCTCTCCCTCAGTTGAGGCAGAATGAAAGAAGACGGCTGAAGCAAACGTGTGAAGCTACTCACGGTGACTATTAACGCCATGCTCAGCCAATCGTTTTCATCAACGTGGCACTATTCTGCTCCTGGAGAGTTGACTCGCGGCACAGATCCTCCTTCAGAATTGTACAAGTGTCGATTGTATTGATTATGGCCCTTTGCTCAATCCACTGGTGAATGCGTCCAAATATAATCTGCAAAGCAATATGAACATTCATTGCTACGCGAGTGAAATCATATGAATGCGGATTGTCAAATGTAGAACTTTGCTCGCTGGAAGGATGTAACAAAAAAAAGGACAAGAGCCAAGATGTCCTTGTAACCTACTTCATTGAGCGCAAAGGTGAAACAGACTTAGAGCAGGTTAATGCTCTCGTACGGTCATCAGCAAGCCACAGCCAGTTACACGACCATCAGGGTATCAGCTAGGATTTCAAGCACAGGAGCCAAAGCAGTTTTCTATGCAGTCCACTTGAAAGACAAAAACTTTTCCCAAACATTTTGGAACATTTCAAGCAGCTGACCTTTCTGCAACGATTGCCAAGTTTCTTTAGTGCTCTGTGTTTTGGCAGACAAACTAGAGTGATACAATTCATGCATGTACACACGCACGCGTGTGTGCCGTGTGCGCACACACGCATGCTTGGGCGCGTACGATTGTAACAATGTGTGGCGGTTCGTGGATATTATGCAACACAAAACCATAGTGGTTTCCAAGACGCGGAGCTGTTGTTGTGTGTGCGTTGGTATGGCATTCGCGGTTGGTATGGCGTTCGCGTTTCGGTTGCGAGCAGCAGGGTGGGGTGGGTGGGACCGTGGCAGGGAGAAGCAGCGTTGATTGGGGGGTTGCAGCGGTGGTGGGGTGGAGGGGGGGGCGAGACGAGAACTGCCGTCGGAGAAGCGCGAGGTGGTGCCAGCGATGAGCTCACCAAGCAGGCAGCGCTGCAGCGCTCCACTCGATTTCACGACCAGTGGGAATCGCGGTGGCACCTCCTTCGCTCTGGACTGTGCCAGACAGCCCACGATCCCAAGGCCGTCAGGACTGGCTCCTCCGACCCCTTGGAGTCCTAAAGCTGGGCTGCCTGGGTCCACTTCTCGACCGAGCTACACACTAAACCAATACTGCCAAAATGATGCCCTTCCAGAAGGCCATGTGGCTGATGGAGTGTGTCAAACATACTTAAGATATTTTATGAGGATATGGGAAGAAGGTAAACCATCCCATTATTTATTTACCTTCTTATATTCTCCACGACGCAAAACATTATTTTGTGTTCACTCATCGTTTCCTCCACCCATGCTGAGGACTCTCAAACACCATTTACTCTCATCCTGCACACCGTGTTCAACCACCATACTACAGTCACAACAACACCCACCCACACTCACCCACTCAGCCACCCACCCACACACCAGACCAAGCAACACAGACCCACTCGCCACACTGCGGGTCAAACATTTATCTTGCAGTGTTAGTTTCTTCTCCTCCACTTGGGAATTCCCTCCCAGTCTCTTTTCCCCAAGTTCTTACAATAATAGCCATGCTCAATTCATACCTATTACAAATACGATCGTGCTGTTCGTTGCTGGCTGCTTGACATGTTTGGGCCTTTGGACTGGTGTTTAGCAAAAGGTGTTAAAAAAACAAAGATCCCAATCAGGACTGACGTTTCCTGCATGGACGGTACCAGCCGGTTCAGCCACCGACACGCACATCCATCAGTCGTGGATGCAAATATAAAAATAACACTTGCCAGTTGAACTTGTCTCGCACTGCTCACACACACCAAACATTTGCCAGGCAAATTCGACAAATGAGCACAAAAATAATACACTCACACACCGACTTCTATTAAGTCGTATTGACAGTTTAGGCAGGTGCTGCTCGATAGTTAAATGGTAGCACAGCAATAAACGGGGCAGTGTGGCCAACACTATTGCCAGCTCGACTTTGTCTCCTAGTGGGCATGATAATGCACTACAAGAGGTACCCATTTTATCGTCATCATCATCATCTAGCATCTCACCCAAACAGAGATTCAGGACAGGTTCAGATGGCAATTTGCTACAGATGGCAATTTGCTACGGATGCGATCCATGGTCAGGCATTGAGCTGAGGTTGATGCGGTAATAGCACACATACAGACCAGCAGGGACATTATATTTATGCGGAACTTTCCTCAAGAACTGCACAGGTGACACAGCGGTCGAGTAACCGGCTCGCAATCAGAAAGTTACAAGTTCAAATCCTGGTTGGAATTTGACTTAGCTCATCTATCCAATGGTGGTGGTCCTCAGCATATACTAGCACCCGTCATGGCAATGTGCATTTCAGCAGCAAATCACTTTGCTCACTTTTCTCAAGGACGGCTGAAAGTGACGCGGGGGGGGGGGGGCTATGCGAGGATGTCAGGTGTAAACCACGAAACAATTATCTCGCACGACACAACAACCGGCACCGATCCGATTTCGCAGCCATTCCAAGTGGCATTTTGCTCGTGAGGAACTTAACTGTTGCACCAAATGCTCATGTTCAAATGTAATATCTGCAGCTATTAAATATAAACAAATTACCAACTGGCTTTTTCCTGCTATTTCTCTGTTGCTCCAAAGACGATGGCCGTTGGCGAGGTTTTGGACAATGGTACTATAAGATTGTACAGTATATACAATTTGGAATGAAGGGTGTATTATATTCAAAGCAACCACACATCAAGACGCTGTACCAAACAGTGACACGGGTTCACCACAGGGAACAGAGGCACATTTTATGGTAATACACCTGTTTTTAAAAAGACAAATAACAGACCAAACCCAGACATATTTGTCCATCAGCTTAGGTTTATCAAAGCTGTGCAGTAGTTTACTGTAATAAACTTCAAGACCAGTACCAGATCTTGGTACACATCAATTCCTGCCACCTGAACACAAGTGCCAACTCCCAGACTGTGGGTTAAATCCAGACAGTTTGGATAAGTGGCAACGCTAGTAGGAGGATTACCCGAGTCTGGACTTGAACAGGGAATCGAGAGCACGCATGACTGGGACAAAGTTGCCAATCATGGCTATGGGGTCTCTCTTCAACAAGCAATGGAACAGCTCTCATCTCCATTGGTGACCCCGAGCCAGTGGTGGAAATTCTACATTGCAATGGCCATCGCCAGGCCTCTCAAAGGCAAGACTGCTATTAATTTACCTTAAGTACTATTTTATTGACCCAAAAGAGATGATGGGTTGAGGAGTCGACCCTTCACTGGGATTTGAAATCGCATCCTTCATGTGCTTTAAAAAAGTGTCACACGAGATTAATTATAACAAAATCAGCGCATTAAAAAGCAATCTGAACAAGGAGGGAGGGAAAGTGTTGCTGTAAACTCCAGCACACGCATGTACCAGAGGCTCAACTTTGTCGCACGGCAGCGAATGCAGAGCCCGCGAGACGCGCGTGAAATGCAACATTCAGAACGCACCCACACATGCGTGCGAAATTCCCGACACAAGGCAGGCACCTCGATGCTCGCCAACGCACGGACAGCGGCGTCGTTCTAATTTCCATGAGAAAATATGCGGCTTTTGTTTTTTCCCCCAGTACAAGAAACTCTTCCCCCACCCCCACGAATCAACAACCCAAAGTTGGTCCCTCACGCAATAAAAATGCTGGAAGCGTTCATAATTAAGGTACACGACTTCACTTTTTCCCTTTTAGGAAATTTTGTCTTGGAAAAATAAAAAAACCAGTTCGCACAACGACGATAATTCACGAGGCTCGGCTGTGACAGCGTAACCTTGGCGAGGCAACAACACGCGCCGGGTGCCAGCATCGTGGCATCGGTTGCCCATTTAAACGGATAGCTCGCTCGCCAATAGCGCCGCCCACCAATCTGACCAGCGTCAGGGCTCCCGGTGCCGTGCCGACAGCCCCCAGAGACCGCCTCTGCCGCCATCTTCCAGCATGGAGACCCCTGGGAAGGGCCCTCACTTCCAAGGCCCAGGTTATGGGGTTGGCCTCCTGTCAGGACGACAGTGCTCATTGGTGCACCTGATGAAGGCTGCTTGTGTTGTGGCCGAAACGTCGTGATAATTTTATTGTCTTATTTTATTTTATTATTTTATTCTCATTCTACGTGACTTTACCAAAAGAACCAAAGAAGGTCTTGTAGGTTTATTAAAATCAGTTTAACATGTCGGTTTTCGCGACCAATATCATCCATAACAGGTTTTTTTGGGTTAGATTGCGTAAATATATAAATGTGTCGCTAAACCCGCCACCACCAGACACAACCAATTAGTAAGGTTTGTCACGTAAATAGAACATGCCATTTCGTTACGAGTACAGCAAACCGGTGTGTTGGAAAGCAAAGCCACAACATTTACAATCTGAGCACGACAGTAATTACAACTCGCCTCATCATGCGACGGCCAGATTTGTGGAGAAATCCTCCTGTTTCGCTCCTAAAACAGAGTAGTAGATGTGATGGCATCACTTATTAAAATCATTTTGTTTTGCTTTACCGTTAACTGCATGAAAAACTGGGAAAATCAGTAACAGGCTTGCCAGTGTGATAGTGTAATGGTTCGCACACTGGACTTGCTATCCAGAGGTCGCCGGTTCGATTCCATCTCCTGGCGTGGCCATTGTTAGAAGTCAACAGTGTTCATATTACAGAGGCACTGGTCCCTTGGAATTAAAATGTGGAATTTCAGCTGCCAGATCAGGGCCAATGTACCAGATGAGCAGCGCCCACGCTCGTTTGAGCAACACTGTAACGGGACCCTGCTTGGGCGGTCACGTTTGCATTAATGATGACTCAGCCAGGTTCTGCTCGGCACCCACGGGAGAATCACCGCTCAATGAAGCCAAGGAGGTGCAGGCCTGCCCTCGGGTAGTGCGAGAGTATAGCTTTTTATGTAGTTGTTACACACTAAGATAAAAGGGGTAAGGTTTTTTTTTTATACCGTAAATTCGAATAGAAAATATTTATTCGGTACAATTAAACCTGGACTTAAAGATTTCGTGACTGCAGGAATTCATATTCTTTGGGTCTTTCGGTAAAGTCACATAAATAGGTTCAAATTAGTAAAAATAAAATTAACAAATAACTACGACGTTTCGATCACAACACAAGTGATCGTCATCAGGAGGAAAACAGGGGGAAAGCTGCTAAAATCAGACTGTTTCAAAGGTTTAAAATGGGTGTAGCCCAAGGGTCATAAACGAAGTGGGCGGGGCTAGTGGTGTAAATGTGATCAATTAGCATGTTAATGTTAGATCGGCGAACGGCCTCCACGCCGGGCACGCTGAGGTGGCTATGTTAATGTGAGAGATTAGCATGTTAATGTAAGATCGCAGAGCCGCCACCACGTCCAGGTCGGCGCGCGGAGGTGGTTGTGTTGGTGTGAGAAGTGTACCTGTTAATATACGAGTTGCTTTCCTGTAGAGAGCATGGGACACTGTCTACAGGAAAGCAACCCATACGGATGCCTACCTAAAACCTAACTCCCACCACCATCCATCCAAGAAGAATTCCCTCATCAAAACTCTGCACCATAGAGCTCGATGTATCTCCGACCATCATCATCATCTAGCCAGCGAACTGAAACATGTGCACCAAGCTCTCAAGATGAATGGATTCGGACCACACAATCCATAAAGCTATCACCCCAACCGTTGGGAAAGAACCATCTGAGGACCCAATCAAAACATCACCTTGCCATACATAGCAGGGGTCACCAAAAATATTTCCAAAATCTTGAGGAAACACAAGATCCAGGCTCGATTTAACACAGTACATAAAATTCCTGATCTGATCCCATCTGTGAAGGATAGGATCCCCGATATGCAATACCCTGGCATCTACAAACTAAGCTGTGTCTGTGGCAGCAGTTACATTGGGGAAACTAAGCGACATGTCTCGGACCGTGAACATAAGGCAGATTTGAAACACGGAAGGACCATTACCTCGGCCGTGGCTGATCATTGTTTTAATGCGGTTGGCTCACACTAAATTGATTTCTCTAAGACAAAGGTACTTTGTAAGCCCACTGGCTATCAACAAAGATTCACAGACACAATTTCAACCTAGAAGATGGGTACAAACTTATCAACCATTGGAAGGACGTTATCAACCAGTTTAAGTCATAACTTGCTGTGATGTTCCCATCCTGCCACCCTCCGATGTTAGTTGTTATTTCCCCGTGGCTTCGGCTCTCTGATTTTACATTAACAGGTAAATTTATCACACCAACATGACTTCGACGCGGCGGCGGCTCTGCGTTCTTACATTAACATGCTAACCTCTCACATTAACATAGCCACCTCAGTGCGCTCGGTGTGGAGGCCGCTTGCCGATCTTACATTAACATGATAATTTTACACATTAACATCACTAGCCCTGCCCACCTCGTTTATGACCCTTGGTCTACACCCATTCTAAACCTTTAAAACAGTCTGCTTTTAAATCTTGACTTAAAGCTTTCGTGACTGCAGGAATTCATATTCTTTGAATCTTTCGGTAAAGTCACGTAGATAGGTTCAAAGAAGATAAAAACTACGACGTTTCGATCACAACACAAGCGGTCGAAAAGCCCCCTTTTCCTGATGAGGTTTGCTTGTGTTGTGATCAAAACGTCGTAGTTTTTGTTTATTTTATTTTTATGAATTTTAACCTATTTACGTGACTTTACTGAAAGACCCAAAGAATATCGGTACAATCAATGACAGTGACGCCTCGTAGGACCAAGCAAGATGGTGGTGGCTTGGAGAGGCCTTCATGCAGCAGAGGAATCATGGCTGCTGCTACTACTGAAGGTCATCATGATGAACGACAACACTTCAATCCACTTGCGTGTATAATCGCAAGCGGATTCTTATTGTGAGCGTGTGCTCACAATAAATTATCGTGGATGCTTAGAAACATCAGCCACAGTTCCACTCAACCTGACCATGCAAAGCAGTAACGTGCAGTGTTTCCACGGAAACCACGCTAATTGCATGCCACGAACAGCCCTTGATGACATCGGCCCAGCAGCGTGCAGAGTCCCATAAGTACCCCACAATCGCATGCATATTGCTCCCAGGGCAGACGCAGAGGCGTCGTTGGGGCTGCTACATATCCCCTGTTGCCTTGTTGGCAAGGCATCGGCCAGGCGAGGAAGCGCATGGCAGGTCTGGCCAAAAGTAGCCATGGGCTATGAATCCCATAATCCCCAGACAGCTTGTGAATATATTGTCAGTGGTTCGTACATTGCAGTATGGATTGACGATATCTCGTGATGATGAAAGTACACTTTCTTAACACAGTAATCTCAGTTCTAATATTTATGGAACCAAGCTCAATGGATCGTGTAACAGTTAAGTACAATTATCTTGCTTCTTAGTATAATTTGCCATATAGACTCTCCTTCATCACAGGAATATGGAAATTCATCTGTTGACTCAAGACTGTAAACAGGAGTTGAGCACCATCTCACTGCTCATGTGAGCAGGAATCACTTTGACTTCTCGACTACAATACACTGCCATGTTTACTGACAATTCCTTGCCACAGCTAACATTAGCGGCGAGTGATATTTGGACAGACTAGCGTGGTGAAGTGCGGTGAAACAAGTGCCATGACTAACATGGGGAGTCCTTTATTTATGAAGGGCAGATATCATTATTATGGTCATTAAAAAGGACATACATATTAATTACTACTGTAACATTGTAAATACTAAAATCAGTTCCCATCATCATACGATGAATCATATGCATGTAATGAGACCAAATAAATCACTGCAGCCACGATGCATTGTTTAGACCACAACAGCAAAAATAATTCACTTGTGAATCAAACAGTGACAGCATAGCGTTACACTTGATTGGCCCATGGGAGAGGGAGAATCAACGCATTTGTAATGTTTTAATCGTTCGTGCCGCAAGGCAGTGGATTGGTGGCACAGAGGTTAGCACACTGCACCACGAGCCCCGCAACAGAGATGGACACGGCCAAGGGTGACACCAGCGGCAAGCACTCAAAACCGGTCCTGGATCTCTCCCGACTGCGTTTACAACTCGTATTGACCAACAGGGTGAAGTTTGATCAAATAATCACCACTTTCAAAATGGAATGGCGAATCCTTGATCCAGAAGTGGATTGCCAAAGGGCTGCTTGTTACGGCGCAGTGGAGCTTTTGTTCCGAGAGCCCATACATTCGGTATGTATTTCTTTTTACATATTTTGGCCAAACTGCATTTTTTTTAAATAAACAAATTCTATTGAACGATTCAAGATTCCCGATGGAGCAAGATTGTCAGTGGTGGCAGCTAAAGTACAATTCTCTGCTTTATCATTTTTTCCAAAGAGAAGTAGGCAAAGGACATTAATGATGTCACTCTTAATACGATGTAATTTTCTTAAAAGGTACTCGATTATCCATAACAGCCGAAAACCTGAGTGTTAAATGGTACTCGGTTAGTTGAAAAGGGCTTGTGTGATAATAAAAATCGGCGAGGTCAGATTTGGCAGGATGCCAAGCGTCAAAGTGAAAATGTAAACACAAGCTTTTGCGCAAATCAGTCAAAACCAACATCACACTGTATTGTACTAAACAGCAAGCTCATGGTAGTTCATCAACTGTAACCAACACAACGAGCTTGGTTGGACAGTGTAATTGGAGATTACTGTAAGGAAAGTTAATTTTCGTTTCATCATCACTACCCATTATCAATGCACGTGCTGATTTACATCCTCTCTGGCACGTTCTCTCCTTTGGCTGTAACTCCATTGTTATAGTCTTGACAACCAACGATAACCCCTTTTAGCGACATGTTCTGACCAAACCTACTTGCTTTCCTTTAAAATCAATACGTTGTCTCTAACCTGCGTGTGCATTCTCTTATCCGAATATGTGCCCCATTGTCATTGCAAGCACGCGAAGCTCCATGCTTCTTCGCACCCTTCTGGGCTTTCGTTACACTTGTCGAGGTTCACGTTTCTCAACCATACGTCATAGCGGGAAGTACAAAAACACTTTTCTTTGAGCCCTGTCCACCTTCGGCAGCTGCCCCATGTATGCACACTGCTGTTTCCCAGTTTTGAGTCTCCAACATACATCTCCGTTTGTTTAGTGAACCTGTGCATGGCTTTGTTTGTTTGCATTTATCCTGAAACAACTCTGAAGCCTTCTTTAAGAGGTTATCAGAATCAGAATGGGTTTTATTCGCCATGTAAGTTCACACCGACACGGAATTTACTTTTTTTTACTTTATTCTAAGATTCACAAAAACGGAACGGCCACACCACAATTACATGATGAGCATATAGCCGTCTCTTCTTTCCCAAAAGGTAACAGACCAAAACGGAAGAGCCTATTGATGTCACTCACAAGAGAGCAATTTATGGTTTGGTGAACCTGTACGATGAAATATTGACAAACATGCGATTTTTATTTTACTCTAATACAATGGCCAAACTTGGTAAATTCGTTCGAGGAGGTGGTCACCCACTCTGGGCTTTACAAAGCATGCTTGGTACTGCGTACCTGCACAAAGCATTCAACATCATCATTGTGAATTCACGCGGACGCACATACCGCCTGGCACAACATTTATGGAATAGGCAAGTTCCATTCGTAAGGAAGCAAGAAGTCACGCGTCACACGGCGGTACATGACCACAATTACGTCTGCATGCATTTGTGCCCGCTGGCAGCCAGCGCGAACGCGTCCATACGCTTTAATGCTGGCATAGAATCGATGTCTTGCAATGCACTTTGGAAGAAACGGAGAGCTCCGGATCACTTAGCGCAAAGGCAATACGGCAATGCACGTCGATCGTGAAATTGGCTAATGGGTGTGGGGGCTTGGAACAGCTCAGACCCCAGTGGGACACTGCTGGCGAGACTCATCGTTCTCGGGATCAAGTTTCACGTGTTGGCCAATTTAAAATTTCCACTTAACAAATTAACATGGGATAATAATTTTGTTATATTAAGGCAGTCGTGATAATTTCGTAATTATTCTTTGTTTTTTTCGGTAAAGTCACATATATAATATGTTATTTTATTATTTCTACGTGACTTTACCGAAAAAAAACAAAGAATAATTCCTGCAGTCACGAAAGCTCCAAATTCAAATTTCGTAATGTTTGCGAGTTTTGCCAAAATGCCACCCAGGTTCAGTACAAATAAGACAACTCTTCACCTCCATCACTAACAGTGACTCAACATAAAATGTACTGCTCTCAAGAAATGCCACTGCCCAGAATGTTATCCTGCAATCGGAAGGCTGCGAGCTCAACAATGGTTAGGGGTTTAAATCTGCCCATCATCCTTCCAGGGTCGATAAAATAGATACCACTACGTGGAGAAGTCAGCAGTGGTTGTCCTAAGGAAAGACTCGTACCCACCATTGGAATGTGGAATTTTCATCACCAGTTCAGGGCTGTAAGTAGAAAAGGAGCACCACCTCACTGCTCAATTGAGCAGAAATCACTTCTGACTTCATATTCAAGGTGACAAGGTTTTGATCTATGCTTGTTTATAACTGATATCAGCTCGTGTGCAAGTGCCATGTGGATTGTCGCAAGTCTGGGAGAAGACAACGGTGTGGAGTCATTCATCCAGCAGTGGATAAATCACGGCTGACGAGGATGCACTATTTACTCAGGTTTAGTATTCCATTGTTCAATCAATACAAGCCTAGAAGAGTCAGGTTTGCTATAAATCAGTAGTTTATCGTACAATGTGGAAGCTGTTAGCGCGACGTCTGCTACACGTGTGCGCTTGATCATCTTGCTCAATAAACACCACGGTTGCCGCCTGTGTGCAGATGTGTACACGCGCCCAACACGCTTGCATCACTACATTTAATTATAACTGAAACGCATCCAAATATATATAAATTGAGTGCCCTATTTATAATCATATTATTAGCATGCTAAATAACTGCATTTGTTCAACCTGAATGTCATCGGTGGGTCTCAAACTCGCTTTCAAGCGGTCGTGCTGAATTTTGAACAATTCCTACTCAATGTTTGTTGCACGCAGAAGAAGCTGCCGTTTGCAGAGACAGATGTACACGTAGAGAAAACGGAGAACTCTCCAAAGACGAGTCAGAACTCAACATCTTCCACACCCAGCATAGAAACAGCTCCAATAAATGCTAATTTTAAAAACAACATATTAATAACCTCTAAAGGAGCACAAACATAACTCGGGCTCACGACTCACGGCAAAGCACACACACACTCAAGCCTTCGTGTTTCTAAATGTCCTTGCGTGGAGCCTGCAATCTTGGTTTCACTGTTGCGACTTTGATACGGGTGTTTCAAGCTACTTGCAGATAAAGATAACGCGATGTCGACACTTTAGAAATTAAACGATGGGTAGTGCATCAGCAGTGCTGGCCACAGTGGGAGCTCGGGACACGCATATCAGATGAAGGAAACGGACAAGCCAACCTCAAAACTGGATAGAAACATTTTGGGGCTTTTGCAATTGCTCCCTCAGTCGAATCACTCACCGAGATGAGCAAAGACATCAGCCCCACCCTGGTACAGAGTTAATATTATTTACAAGCATTCCACACTCATTTATGTCATCACAACGACCTTTAGAAACTGCTTTGGAAGAGAAAATGAGTCTCATTGTTTCTGTGCTGGACACACCAACTGTGCATCATGAAAAGATGTTGCTTGCATTTGAGCCGAAGCAGATGGATGCTGTTGTCCCAGGTCACAAGTTCGTCGTGGTCATCTTTTCTTACGTCACCATCATACTTCCTCAAATTTATTTTGATGGTGACCTAACACAAAATTACCACAAAGCCCCCCCGCCCAGCCACCCTTGCAGAAGAGCGTTTTAGGTTCAAGAACCCGACCCCAGGTAAACAAATATAAATTAACTAAACTGTATTGCTAAGCCTCCCGCCTATAGCAACCCACATTGCCCAGCGGAGTGAAGTACTGTATGGTAAAAATTACCCCTTCGACCTGCACAGCATGGGGAGTCGATCGTCCAGCAGTGGATTGGCTAAGTCATTAGCCATGCCATTATGGAATTGGCCTTGTCTTAACGTGAAAATTCACCCACAATTGTAATGTTACGCTTTGCGCCATGAAGCCCGTCGATGAAGTGTACAGCCGAGCAACAGGTGAAGTACATACACCTATGAGCCAAGAATGTGTCCCGCGCGTGACGTCACTCCACGAGGCCCAACCCCCCGCGTGACGTCACTCCACACGAGGCCCACCCCCCTCAATAATATTCATGAGTGGGTGGATTTTTACACGAAAGCAGAGGAAGGTCCAGCTGAATTTAATAATTTATTACACAAAGTCGCTTCAAACATGACGTTTGTTTACAGAAAATGACGGTAAAAAATAAATATACCCAGCAGTGCTACATCCGTGCGTGACGGCACTGCAAAAGAGGTCCCCCCCCCCTTCATTAATATTCATGCACGCGTGGAAATTTACTCACGCACAAGGTCGCGCACTCCACATGCCGCACCCCTCCACAATAACCATATGCGGGTGACGTCATTCCACATGGGGCACCCCCCCCCCCTTCCCTCATTAATAATCATGAGCTGAACAATTTTTCTATTGAATATTTCAGATTTACTGCAATATACACCCGTTCTTAGACAGGCAAAAAAGCTAGTTATTGCTAGAGTTGTGCAATTTCTGAATATGTTGTACAATTTATTAATTGAATTAAAATGTGCACATTTCTTTATCAATACAGTATACAAAGTTAACTCGAGTTGTTGTAAACAGTGGAGATAATCTGGCAAAGTGCTGTGCATCTGCACATATATATACCGATGGGACCAGTACATCAGTCGGGCGAGCACAATCTACGGTGGCGAGATGTTAACTACCTCTCCTGGTATACGGAAGGTTGTGGGTTCATCAACACTCACTCAATGCAGACCCTGGTACCTATATTTTGAGTGTGTATATTCTACCCGTGGTCGTGTGGATTTTTCTCTGGGTCCTCCGGTTTTTCCCTCCACATTTTGAATCAACGTGCATTTATAGTATTTGGCTGCTATACATTCCACATAAGCCACTTCGTTGAGCTATTATTTGTGGCCAGGTCGCTTCTGAAAAAGAACTCTATACAGCTCAGTGAGCCTTACCTGGTAAAATAAAAAAATAGTTTAGTTTAGCTCACAAGCTAGAAATGCTGCGAAAATAATTATTGCTTTAAGGTACGAAAGGGAAGATGGCATCACACAAATGCACAGACTTCTCCAGTCTCTTACCCTCCTGGGCATGGACTCGTAACACTTGTCAGACAGCATAGACACAATACTTCATTCACCGTTTTTGTATGCAACTGGCTTTGGTGATGCATACTTGTAAAGAAGTGACTTGGAAGTAGGGTTGGTGGATCACGCAGCAATTGCGCATTATATACTCGCCTGCAGGGGCGGTTCAGTGCCAGTCGGAGGCAGTACAGAAAACTCTGATACCTCTCCCCTCTCATTTCACTCCCATCCGCACACTCTCCACTCTAGCAACCAGGGCTTTCTGTCGAAGGCGCCTCCAATCAACCTTCACTCAGTGGCAGGTCGCTCAGTCTACAACCACCCTCTTCCCAGCGATTGGTGCTGCCGTTTTTCTAACACTTTTTATTTCCACCGTTTCTGCATAGCATCCTGAGATGTGGTTACTACATTAAACTCGACAGTACATAGGCCCAAATTACATTGTATTCAGACTCGGGCTTTCTCAGGCAAACAAAAGCAGAATTATCATATCTTAATATTACTCTGATGCACCCATCATCCCACATCCTCGTTTGTATCCTGCATACTCCTTCCTACGCGAGATTAAGCAATTGTTCCCATCCAATCACCATTTTGTGTGGAACTTGGAAGGGGCTTCGTAAATTGACTACATAAAAGCAAACAATGCTGCAGTATTACATTGTAGGCAAGGGAAATAATGTGTAATCGACACGTGCAATTACACTAAACACAGTGTATTGAATAAATACAAAATACCCAATACTCTACTGATGTCTATAGATACTTGGCAAGGAGCAGCTTTCTTAGATACGAGTCCGAGCTCTTCACTCATCTCCGTGAACCCTCCGACTTGATTCCTCCACCCAATTTAAGGACTATCAGACAGCTTCGTGTTCACTCATCCACACTCACCCACCCACACACCACACTGACAGTCACAACAATACACTCACTCATCCACACACTCACCCACCCACACACCACACTGACAGTCGCAATAATACAACAACCACCATTCGCCACTAAGTGGCGGTGACGTCACCACAACGCTTGTGCCAGGCCATGTGCACCTTGAGGCCACGTGAAGTGTCGAACGCCCGCTGGCTGGAGGTCACGGGGCAGACCCAGGTGCCACAGGTCGACTGACTGAGATGACCGAGATGACTGGCTGATGCACCACCTGTGCTCCCTACTGTGCAAACTTGCTGCGCTTTAGCCACCCGGCGCTCCGCTCGTTGTTGTGATTGTCGCTCCTCCGCTCTCCATTGTTGTTGGAGGGCGACTGCCTCCAACTGTCCAGTAGCGTCCTTCACGAGCCTCCTCCACTGAGGCCGATCTTGACACCGCTGGTACCAGTCATCGGCAAGTCCACTCAGCTCCACGTCCACCTGTACCACATCACTCCATCTCTTCTCTAGCCTGTGCCGCGCCCGTTTAGCCCTCTCTATCCGGCCGAACAAAAGCTGTTTAGGCATGCGGTGGCTGGGCATGCCGGCTACATGACCAAGCCATCGCAGCTGTGCCTGCCGGAGGAGCTCACCGATGGGACTTTGCCCAGATCTTTCAAGGATTTGTGAGCTCCTCACACAATCCAGCCTGGTTAAACCCAGGATGGATCATAGGCAGGCCAGCTTAAATGTTTCTAACCGGCAAAGATGCTCCATTAGGGGGGGTCCAAGTTTCGCAAGCGTAGTGAAGCGAGGGAATGACCGTGGCCGAGAAGACCCGAAGCTTCGTGCGGAGCGACAGACCAGGTAGCTTCCACACAGCGTTACGCAACCGATGAACATAAATTGCTGCTCGACTGATTGGGAGTGAGACCTCTGCTGTTAAACCGGAGCCGGTCATGAGCACACTGCCCAGTTATGGGAAACTCTCCACAACTGCCCCATCACCGATTGGGAGTTGTGGGGGTGGAGTGCCCGATGGTACAAAATACCCAGGCAGGTGCTTAGTTTTGGTGGGGCTGATGGTAAGGCCCCACCTCTTAGTGGCACGCTCCAGTTTCAGCAGCAGCGTCTCCAACTCCTCCTCTGAATGAGCAGCAATTACCAAATCATCAGCATACATAACGTGGTTGACCAATAGGGAGCCATCCCTTGACCGCACCCGGGCATCGATCAGCCTACCATTAAATCTGTACCAAATGGAAATTCCTCCGGTACAGCTATTGAAGGCTTCACGAACTACGTGGTCAAAATAGATGTTAAATAATGTGGGAGCCAGAGGACATCCCTGTCGCACCCCAAGGTGTACAGGGAATGGTTCCGACTCCCGGCCACAGACTTTTACCTGGGCCCGCTCACCATCATGAAGGTCCTTAATGATCGTGAGCAGAGGGTCAGGGACTCCGAAAGCACGAAGAACAACCCAGAGCCCAGGCCTACTGATGGTATCATAGGCCTTGACCAGGTCAATAAAGCAAAGATGTAGGTCTCGTTGGAATTCCCTACACCTCTGCTGTAGCAGACAGAAAACATGGCCTCTATGCAGGACCACCCTTTCTTGAAACCAAATTGGGGCTCTGCAAGCCTCTGCCCAGCATGCCTGGTAAGGCGATGTTGAATAATCCTTGCCAGGACCTTTCCCGGCACACGGAGGATTGAGATACCCCTGTAGTTGTTACAGTCTGTGAGGTCCCCCTTCTTAAAGAGGGGGACCACCAGGGCATCCTTCCAATCCTGCTGAACCCGTCCAGTGGTCCAGACTGTTGTTATGATGTCATGTAGGGCCGTCTGTGCACAAACGCCACCCTCTCTCAATATTTCGCTTGGGAGATCATCTCTGCCCCGGTGCATTTCTTGGTCTCAGACTCTGGATCGCCTTCAGAACTTCCTCAACAGATGGCACCTTAGCCAGCCACTCACAGGGGGTGACTTCTTCTTCCAGCACCTCACAGAAATGCTCAGCAAATCTGCAAACCTGTTCCTGGGGGTCGGAGATTGGATCACCATTTTTTCCCCTAATGATGGTAATAGGTGTGGCGCTGCAGGTTACTTTTTTGATGGAGTAAAATAGGGATTTGTGATCGTGGGCCACTGAGGCAGACTCCATCTCCTCAGCAACCCACGACCACCACCCATCCTTGCAGCACCTCACGGCTCTCCGAACCTCCGAGCGAAGGCTGCGGTAAGCGTCCTCATTCTCTGACGTGGGATGCTGTAGAAGATTAGAGTGGGCCTGTCGTTTTTTCTCAACCATCCTGAACACCTCCTCTGTCAGCCAGGGTCTCTGGGGAGGTCTGGACCGCGTACCCAAAGCAGCCATTGCAGCTGCATGAGTCCCAGTCCTAAACCTTGCCCATTTACCCTCGAAATCAGGAGGAGTGGGGGACGATGCCAACCCCAGCCGCAACAATGATTAAATTCTCACTTGCAACTTTCATCAGCTAACTGAGCCCAGGCCACCTTAGGTTGGAATGGGGTCCTGGGTGTACACCCACCACCGGAGTGGAAGAATGGCAGGCACATCTTACAGATGACTAGTCGATGGTCAGAGGGCAGATCAGCTCCATGGTAGGTCCTGGTGCCAAGGACATGGGCTCGCATCCGCTGGTCCGTCACTATGTAGTCCAGCAGATGTTCTTGCTTGGATCCAGCATGCATCCATGATGTTGTGTGGATGCGCCGATGCCGGAACAGTGTGTTGGTAATGACAAACCCATGGGCTGCACAAAAATCTAGCAGCCTCCTACTGTTATTATTGAGCTGATATGGCCCATGCCTTCAACTCACTCCCGACCAGGTGCCAGCATCATGACCAACTCGGGCATTGAAGTCACCCAACAAGATGACTCGATCCCAAGGGGCCACTTTAGCCAGCACCTGTGACAGGAGGTCATAGAAGGCATCTGACTCATCGGCCTTGCCTGTATCCCTCCACGGATGTTCGTCTTCGGTGGGGGCATAAGTAACCACGACCACCATTCCTCGCCTCTGGTTGATGGGAAGGCGAGCCCAAAGTAGCCTGGGGCTTACAGCTTTCCACACCTCACCACCACGCTCCCACCCCCCTTCATTATTTTGTTCCAAAGAAGAGCCACACCCTGTTGTTTGGCAGTCTCCTGCCCCGAGTAAAGGACTGTTCACCCCTCATCGTGGCAGGAGCCAGAGCCGTTCCAACGGACCTCCTGAATGCCACAGAGATCCAGGTGGTACCGGTCCAGCTCCCAACAGAGGAGTGGCAGCCTCTCCTCTGCAGTGAGCGTTCGAACATTCCACGTGGTCATCCGGAGTGGCTTTTCGTTGTTTCTGGAGGAGCCCCGAGGATAAAGATTCAATCTCCTGGCTCTGCCAGGAGATTGAATCACTCACTCATCCACACTCACCCACCCACACACCACACTGACAGTCGCAACAATACACTCACTCATCCACACACTCACACCCACACACCACACTGACAGTCGCAATAATACACTCACTCATCCACACACCCACACACCACACTGACAGTCGCAACAATACACTCATTCATCCACACACTCACCCACCCACCACACTGACAGTCGCAACAATACACTCACTCATCCACACACCTACCCACTCATCACACTGACAGTCGCAACAATACACTCACCCATCCACACACTCACACCCACACACCACACTGACAGTCACAACAATACACTCGCTCATCCACACACCCACCCACTCATCACACTGACAGTCACAACAATACACTCACTCATCCACACACTCACACACACTCATCACACCGACAGTCGCAACAATACACTCACTCATCCACACACTCACACACCACACTGACAGTCACAACAATACAAAGACAAAGATCCCGATATAGCCTGTACCAGACTGTAGGGGCAAGTGCTGTTAGCGAGCACCTATGAAGGCCGTAACGGTACACGAGGGGGTGGGTGGCCAGTACCACGCCCGACCGCCTTTGTCTCCCTAGTGGCGATGTTTACACACCGCACCAGGTACTCATTTGAGGCTGAATACACCCACTCATCCACACACTCACACCCACACATCACACTGACAGTCACAATACACTCACTCATCCACACTCACCCACCCACACACCACAATGACAGTCACAACAATACACTCACTCATCCACACACACACCCATACACCAACACTGACAGTCGCAACAATACACTCACTCATCCACACTCACTAACCCACTCGCCATACTGAACATTACAACACTTTCTGCTTCTTCCCTCGCACTGCTTAAACTTTTGAATTCCCTCCTCCCACCTGTTATCATATAACCTTGCATTAATTGAAGATACATGTGTAAAGTGCAGATTTTTGCTGGCCGCTTGACGTTTGGAATATTTGGGCCTGCGCTCAGAAACTGCTATAAAATAAAAACTCCATTCACATAAATATCCACACTCACATTCACACGTGTGCCCATCAGCTGATTGCAGACACGGGGCGTCTGGTGTTGCTGTGGAAACCCATCGCAGCATGCCGAACGTCAAACAGCTGCACAAGCAACAACCTTGACAGCGTGATGATTGGGGGGGGGGGGGACAATTACATTGTCCCTAACAATGCATAGCATTGTAGTTGCGACGCCAAACCAAGCAAGGCGAAAAGGCGGAGGCGATGCGCATTGCGTGCGTGTTGTGTGCGCGTGCTTTGGGCCCGGGTGTGTCCGGGGTCTCACGTGGACGGACGGCTCTGCGACTCCGCGGGGGGCCGCAGTGTGTGTGCGGGTCGGGTTTCCGAGCACTGACACGGCTGCCGTGACACGCGGGACAACCCCAGTAGAAGAGTTACTGGCACACGGAAATTGAACCCGACTGACATTTGTGCTAATGTACTGAGAAACACGCGCACTACGCGGGCAGATAGGTGTGTGTACGCCGTAGATTGTTGACACCTACCACTTGTATACTGACACGAGCATGTACATACACTCAGTTGTAGGTACTGTACGTACACACACGTGTACACCATGTAAGTGTAAAGTTACAGTACACGTAATGCACACGCGTACGTACGCATACTCTGTACATTTACACAAACGTCAAACACGTTCTAAAAATAAGAAACTCATTCGACACGCATTAAAACACAAAATACATATACACATACAAAGACGTGTACACATGCATGTATGTGTAACAAACGTGCAGACGCGTGTACACAGACATGTGTGGTGGCAATGCACTCACTGTATGCGTTGGAGAGCGGGGGAGATGCGCTCCCTTCGTCCATCCCGCTCAGATGGTGCCAAGTAACGCGTGTCAGTACGCGCTCGTGTCAGAGTGCACACGTAGCGAACGCTGTTAACACGAAAACACGGAAACACGTAAACACAAACTAATCCTCAAACAAGCGCAAAACCGCCTACCCGGTGCGCCGTGTGCGAGCGCCGCGGTGGGGCTCCAAGCTTATATAGCCATGGGGCAAACCATGTGACCGTAGCGAGATGATGAGAAGGGGATAGTAATTACTCCAAAAAAAATAAATGATAGCGCTTAACGACCAACGATCCGAACTAAAGCGTTTATATAAATTGTATTGATAAGTAGATTAAATTTAATTGATCAATAACATGTGTTTTTTTCTTTTGTAGCAATTACAAAAACACATAAGTCTGGCAAAATCATAAAACCCCCCTTCATTTTTCAGTGAGATTTATGAAATGGAAGATTCCACTACGCGGAAAGCAGTGATGGCCTTTTTCACGTAACTCAGTACACATGCTCACCGTTGACATGCGATTGTGATTTAAATTTGTACTGTATTTGTTGTATATTGATTATACTAACATGACATTCATATAAAGTACAGATATTCATGTGCATTTGTAAACACAATTTGTACAACATTGCACATATTCTTTTCAGTTTTTGCTGTGATATGTTTTCTTTGTTATTATTGATTTTGTTATATTGGTGACCCAAGTCACTCTTTAAAATTAGTGTTTCCATAATTAAGTTTTCACTTGGATAAATAAAATTAACTTGCAACTCGAAATATGCAAGTCACTGTTATACATGTGGAATTCCCAGCCCCACTATGTACAATCATATATACGAGTGGGGCTATAGTCGCATTTGTGAGACTAAAGCTATGCTTAAAGTCACGTAGGTGAAAATAAAATAACAAAAAATCACGACGTTGTGGCCGAAACGTCGTGATTTTTTGTTATTTTATTTTCACCTACGTGACTTTACCCAATAGAACCAAAGAGTATGGATCCTAGCAGTCACGAAAGCTTTAAATCTAGAATTAAAGCTATGCTTGCCAGCTGCACAGACTATGTGTTTATTACCTCAACTTAACGAGGAAGTTAAACCTCCAGGCCCAACTCTTTGTTAATAGTTTAGGCCCCACCCCTAGCTGCGCCTTTCCTTTTTAAGACCCGCCCTTCTTTAAGCCCCGCCTCATTGTGTTCAGGCCCCGCCCCTTCCCCAAGACACAGTTGGGCTGATGTGGGTGGTGGGTGAGGGTTGCGTGTTGGGGGGCAACACAGCAGCCAAGGGCCATAGACGAGCTGGGAAGGGCAATGTTCCAGGCCTTTATCGATCCAATGCTGGCTGATGGTCTCCTGTGTCAGTTGTGGGGTTTGTTTGACCATACTTCACCACACTGGTCAGGTCAAGTGTCAAGTTTATTTAGCACGAGTGGGGTGGGCATTCGTCGCCAATGTATATTTAAATCGCCTAGAATAATCAATTTTGAGGATGAAATAGAAGTAAGCGATCTCAGATCCCTTTGGATAACTGCAAAGAGGAGCAGTCAATAGCATAACTACTATAATCACCCAGGAATGTCTGTCCTTAACGCTCGTGACGTCACTCCACATAGACCAGCCCCCCTCATTAATATTCATGAGCAGGTGACATCCTCCAAATGGACCCCCCCACCCCTCCTCATTAATAATCCTGAGCGGGTGGCGTCACTCAATATGGAGTACTCCCCCCCCCCCTCATTAATGATCATGAGCATGTGACGTCACTCCACATCGAACAGCCCCCCTTATTAATCATTATAAGGTGACGTCCTCCAAATGGACACCCACCCCCCCCAATTCATAATAATTAGCGGGTGACGTCACTCCACATGGGGGGCGAGGCGCCTCCTCCCCCCTCCTCGCCGTCAACTTACATCCCTCACTACAAAGGCAGAACCCTCACGTCACGTGATCTCCGTAACGCTGTTGAGACATCAAAGTAAAAAGGACGTCGTGATGAGCAAGGGATTATAATCTTAAAATTAAATAAGTCTGTGTCACCGCGCACTTACAAATTGCACACGAATGTATGCAATGAATATCACTTCGCGGTCTGTTTTTCGCTTGCAAGTTTCAGATTTACTGCAACACACCCGTCCTTGGATGGGCAAAAGGCGAGCACTGCTAGAAAGAAATACCCCTTCCACCATATGGTAGACCATTATTATTAGTTTTAATTGCTTTTGAAGAGATACAGATTTTGCCAGTGAGCAGTTATAATGGGATCTATTGTATAGTAGGACATCTCCGGATGGAGAGAACCTATTCGCTCAAAGATGTTAAATCCCGATGGAGTGAGCCTTATTCGATCAGTGTGGTTTGGTGAAAGCTGGGGATATTAAGTGACCCCACCAGCACCCCTCCATATTGTGTGATGCCCTACTGCTTAGGGACCATCCATTTAGTACGTACGCATGGAGGGGGGAGGGGGGGTTAACCCAAATGCGTACACTTGCGTATGGGGGGTCTACTGACAATGTACGTACGCAAAAAAAACGAGGAGGGGGGGGGGGGTGAAGCCTCGATAATAATTTGTCCACATTGGCCTTCAAATTAGTTAGACAGTCCGGCGGTGGACTATAGGCTTAAACACGTTAATATTATTAATCCTTGATCGTTTCTGCGTGGATTAAATATCGGCCGTTCTATAGGACTACCTTTTTTGCCCGTCCAGTAAATCTGAAATATTCTCTAGAAAAATTGTTCAGCTCATGATTATTAATGAGGAGGGGGTTGCCCCATGTGGAGTGACGTCCCCGCTAATGGTTATGGGGGGTGCGGCATGTGGAGTGTCGTCACCCGCTCATGATTATTAATGATGGGAGGGATGTGGCATTGGAGTGCGTGACCTTCTTGTGCGTGAGTGTAAAGTTCCACGCACGCATGAATATTTATTAAGGGGGGGGGGGGCTCTTTTGCAGTGACGTCACGCACGGATGTAGCACTGTGCTGCGTTGATTTATTTTTTACCGTCACTTTCTGTAAATAAACGTCATATTTGAAGCAACTTTGCGTAATAAATTATTTAATTCAGCTCGACCTTCCTCTGCTTGTGTAAAAATCCACCCACTCATGAGTATTAATGAGGGAGGTGGGCCTCATGTGGAGTGACGTCACGTGCGGGACGGACTGACATATTTGGGTGATTATAGTAGGTAATTCAGGGGGGGGGGGGGGTGCGTCAAGCATACGTACGCAGGTGGTGGGGGGGGGGGGTAAAATACGCGTGCGTACAGGGAGGGGGGAAGGGGTCAAGTTTTAACAGATTTTTGCGTACGTACTAAATGGATGGCCCCTTACTGCATCTGAGAATTGCAATCATAAACATCATTATCAGGTGTGCTCTATTTACTTTTGGATGAATATATCCGCAAGTCATGGCATCTCTGCCTCAAGATTCGTGATGCAATAAATGTTGCTCCCACTCACAAACTGATTTAATGGCTCCATCTCCCACGCACCTTCCCTCCTCTGGCTGTTGCTCCATCGCTAGTTTCAACCATCGGCCTGCCCTAGGTCGAATCAGCCTCAAATGAGTAGCTGGTGTGGTGTGTAAACATCGCCACTGGGGAGACAAAGACGGTCTGGCGTGGTGCTGGCCACCCACCCCCTTGTGTACCGTTCCGACCTTCATAGGTGCTCGTTAACAGCACTTGCCCCTACAGTCTGTTAAGGCTATAGGGGAATCTTTGTTGTTGTCATAAGTGCTCTGCTGTGGATGGAGACCGTGTTGAGACATAGGTGAGCTGCCATTGTCCTGGAATTGAAACCCACTTCTCTGTGAGCTGAAGTCAGTGAATGAAGTTGTGCTCTGACCCTAGCCAGTCATTGCAAGTCACCCTGGGTCATAGTTTTAGTCTAGAACTAGATAAGCAATGACTGGGACCTAATTATACCCTTTCATGCTAAATTAATGCAAATAAATTACTGTCGTACACTGAAGCAAATTATACCTGTGTAGTGACATCGCGGGATGTCGCTGTGCAGTGCCGGCCCTAGAGAGGCACGGCGTGCGGTGTAACGACATCGCGGATACCACAAGGGTGTGGGTGTAGTACCGGCCCTAGAGGGGCCCGGTGAGCGCTAATTGATAGCGCTTGGCGTGCAGTGCCAACCCTACAGGACAGCGTGTGGGAGTGCCGGCCGTAGGAATGTGGTTACTAAAGGCCATGGCACTCTGGTTGACCCGAGAGGACACGTGACCAGTTAAGTCTACAAAGGGGCGCCATGTGCGGGCTAGGGGGGTCACGGGGTTGGAATCCAGATCCGCCCGAGGATTCTGGAAGGTGGTCGTGGCCAAGGGCAGAGCCAGCCACACCACAGAGAATATAAGCTGGGTCCCCAGAGGGACCGGCGTTGTTGTTCATCCTGGAAGAAACCTTCGTTTACGTTCTCCGCTCAATGAGTCTCCAACAGGTGAACCTGGACCCGAACTGTTGCTAGTAGCTAATTACGTTGTAATTAGTGTAGTTAGCCTGGTGGTCACCACCGTTAGTTGTTATTCTGTTAAGGGGGAAGTTACTCGGTGTGTTGGAGTTAAATAAATGTGTTGCCTCCAAGCATACGTCTGCGACTCAGTTGAACTCACTACAACTGGTGTCGGAAGTGGCCAAACATTATTTTGTTAAGTAAGATAGCCGAGTTAGGTTATGCTTACGTGACGTAGACTACATACCAGGACGTTGGACGACGAGGACGACGAAGGCATTATTCCTCAGACAGTCCCGGGGATGGCGATCCTGGAAAAAGGGAGTGAGGCGCCGTCGGCGGAGCATCACGACGACCATCTCAGCGACAGCTCACCGACGTCGGAGAGAGAGCGCCGCACATTCCGCACCCACCTCGCTGAACTCCTCGAAGCCGTGGCGGCGATGGTCGCTGAAATCAATCATTAAGGACTAGCGGTGGAGGAGAGAGCACCGGAGCTGCGTGGGGTCGAGCATCCTGTTGCCGTTTCCCGCCAGCGGGAAAGCTCTGTGGCGCAGCCCGCGCATGCGGCCGCCATTTTGTTCGCAGAGCGGGACGGAGAGCCCGCCAAATCTGAGACCGCGCCGCGTCAGCCTGTTAAGATTCCATCTCTCAGGCGACGTCTACCTTTTGTTAAATAATTTTCAGCCGCCGAAGGCGACTGGGTGGCCTTCAAGCACCGGTTCCAGATGAACTGCGACTTGGTGGGGTGGACAGAGGCGGAGGCGCTGAGAGCGCTGCCCGCCGCGCTTGACGACGACGCTTTGGCAGCGTTTCTCACCATCCCACTGTCAGAGAGGGCCACGCTACAATAAGCCTTTACTAAAATGGCGGCAATCTACGAACTGCCGTCAAACATTCGCCATAGGTTCGCTGCGCGGAGGAGAGCGGAGGCCGAGACGCCCCACGCCTTCCGTAGCGCACTATTGGCGCTAGCAAAGGCTGTCTTCCCGAAGATGGACCACGACGGAGTCAACTCACTGATCCTCGAGAGATCTGAAACAATGCAGAACCAATTCCTCTGCCGTGGCTGACCATTGTTATAACGCTGTGGGCTCGCATGATATTGTTTTTTCCGAGACCAAGGTACTCTGCAAACCTTCGGGCTACTATCAAAGGTTTGTTCATGAAGCCATCCAGATATATAAACATAGACATAACACCGAGAAGATGAATACAAATTGTGCAATCTGTTGGAAGGATGTTATTAACCAGGTAAAACCCTAACTGCTTTGTATTGGTTGTCGTCTATCATATCTGCCGGGTACTACTACACCAGGAAAACGCTTGCCCCCCCCCCCTATCCCATACCCCCACCCCCTCCCTCTCCCCCTTGCTCCTCCCCCTTCCTTGCCTATAAAACGTCTTACTACGGCAACTCTCTCTCCCACTTCAGCAAAAAAAATTCTTGCTGTGTTTTTCCCACCTGATGATGATTGCTTGTGTTGCAATCGAAACGTCGTGATTTAATTTATTTCATTTTACTGGTAGGAAACGTAGTGGACTGGAAGCCCAACCGGGATTAATTCAAGGGAGGCAGGGGATTAATTGTGTATGTCTGTGGATGTCTGTCCACGTGGGAGGGGTGGGGCTGGGTGGAGAGGGGAGGGTAGGGAGGGGCTGAGTGGGGAGGGGCTGGGTGGGGAGGGGAGGGTGGGGAGGGGCTGGGTGGGCAGGGTGGGGCTGGGTGGGGGTGGGGCTGGGTGGGGAGGGGCTGGTCACCCCGTGGTGCCCTTATAAAACTCAACGTTTAACCTACTCACGCCGGCTTGTGCCCGCCCTCACAGTCGGGCATATTTGCGGAATACACCACGTGGTGCCGCCGTTGACCCTGGCCACTGACCGAGTAACCAACGTTCCTACCAGCCCCCTCCGCAGGAATGTGTTCTACCTACGTGACTTTACCGAAAGAACCAAAGGGGTTTATAAATACAATGTAACGTTTGAATTTACCAAACCCAGTACGTGCTACATGACTTGCATTACGTGCTACAGGGGCATTATACTGGTAGGAACGAAGTTGTAAACTGAGTGTACCAGCCTGCAATAGATTAATGTGTCCGTCCGTCCGTCCCCTTTCAATACTTTAACGAATTGAAATCTCGTGCTGTTGGGTGTATAATTTATCTGAAGAACCCTCAACGATGTTGAGGGCAAAAAGATGGGAAGACGCTCTCAATTTGCACAATTTTACGTAACAATGTCATAAAATTGCGCAAAATTCCAATGTTCCTACCAGCCCACCCTGCAGGGACCTGTTATAAGGTCACCTTGATTTAAGTGATTATTCTAAATGATTGAATTTACGACGCCTTTAAAGTCCACCGTTAGATCAAGGCTTCCTTCCCCACGCAGTGTCAATCATCGAGGTTGTTTGACCATCATTTATGACGATGGTAATTACGGTTTATGAAGAACATGTAAGTGTAATGTTTGTAAATGTTTATTTCACGTTGGTGTTTTGCTACATGATCATGAGGGAAAATTTTACGTCATAAACTAAAAACACGGAAAATTTAGTCCCGCCAATTCAACCAATTCCGATTCTTTAATTCATCAAATTCTCTATCGATTATCACAACCGCTAAATTATACAGGAATCGATCGGCGGGAATCGATAGATCCGATTTTCACAATACGATTCTTCGCATCAAAGACGGTCAACCGTGGTGTTTGTGGTAATTATACAACTTAACACCCGAATTTGAATTTTTACTTATTTTTTTGTTTTAAAATAAAAAAGCAGTGATCGACAAACACAAGGCGCTTGTATTGTAGCGATGCGGGTGGTTCTATAACTTTAAAACGTTTGTGGCGTTTTTTTGGACATTTAAACCAGTTGCTTCGAAAAATTACGGTGCGGTAAATTTAACCTGTAGTTTAAATGCACAACATACAGCTTAAATATAATTACTATACTGCATAAATGAATGACTGTACTCATGTTTGACATATAATGTACTGTGCATACTTTAAACCAAATAGTCCACATAGGGCTTTGCTGTGTTCATATTTAAATAAGTTTGCAATGTAGTCAGCCAAGTGACACGGACAAGGTTGGACTGCGGTATATTTACTGATACAAATAAGAATGAGCTACTTTGTATAATTGCAAGGTACATACGTTTATTAATGGTGATTAACTCAGTATCATAGAGAACTACGGCGCAGTTGGTTATCACGCTGCGTTGTGAACCCGGCGCCATGAGTTCCATTGCAGGCCACAGGCGAACGAACACTTGACCAGCGTGGTGAAGTATGGTCAAACTCCCCATGGCAAACACCACGTGGTGAGGAGACCTCCAGCAGTGGATTGGCAAAGGTCTGCCAGTGCTTGACAGTATGCTTTATGCTATCTTATAGACTATAGCCTATATGACTTCCCCAACAATATAGTAATTTATATAACATCGCTTACTCCAATTCGTTTCGTGCCTGTCCACCGAAGCCAAATGTCCTTCCAGTTTCGAGCACATTTCAGCGCTCGTAGGTCGACCGCTGCATGATTCTTGCACAGTGCAGGGACCTTCCCCGAGCAGGTAGCAGGTCAAGAGCTGTTGGTTGTCTGCCTCTCATCACAGTCGCAGATCTCTGCTTTTGTACAGTACTGCCATTTTGCCAGATTTGATCTTGACCTGCCGACTTGGATGCTTAGTGCGGTCAGAGTTTTGCATGTGGTCTAACCCCACGTGTCTGAAGGCGTTTGACTGTAGCGGTGTGGTGTCGAGGGTGCCTGTGGTGCCTTAAGTTAGTCGCTATTTTGCCGCACTCGCCACAGCTCTTCGGATGTCTGGTGGCGCTATTCATTAATACTGTATAATGTACAGTATTCACGTACTATTTTAATAAACACATTTGTATCGAAGTGACCTCAGTGCAGTTTTAAAATAAACGTGTCCGTGCATAGTTCTCTTAGCAGCGAGTTCCAGAATTAATATTGTCGAGTCTTAAGGGACTTGCACAATGACAAACGCTGGCCATTGTAAGGATGGCTCCGTGCAGCATCAGGACAACTTTTGAATGTATTTTACATGATAGCAGTCTTCACGCAGTCAGATAAGGACTGTTGTACACTATTCATACATTGTCACAGTGAACGCCGTATGGATTTGCTTTACCAAGCGTTATGCATTTGTGAATACTGTGCGGTTATGTGTGACAGGAGTGAAGCAGTGTACAGTGGTTTGCGCATCGCACTCTGAATCTGGTCTGTTCCAATTACCATACAATGATCAGTAGCGAATTATATATAAACTGGTTCTGGGTCCTTCTTTAAAACCGCAGACCAACTTGGTGACATACATTATGCCTCGATTTAAAGCTTTCGTGACTGCAGGGATTTATATTCTACGTGACTTTACCGAAAGAACCAAGAATATACATTATGCCGTTATGGCACGAGGTCGTCTTTAGCAGTAGATTGACAAAATGGCTGTCAATCGGGCAGAGGTGTAGGCAGAAATAGCCCACTCCGGCATTGACCTGGGGTGGGCAACCTGCGGCTCTTTAAGGATTGCTTCGTGACGTAATTCACATTGCATTGCGGCTCTTGAATTTTTCTTTGTATACCGAATTCGAAAAAACGACTTGTTATTTTGGTTTCCACCCCCTGGTATTGACAGATAATTCTGTGCTGTATACTCGTGTGTGTGATTGTGTGCTAACAATGGCCCGTGTGATTCAGGGGAAAGTACAACATCAGATTTCTTTTGATCCAGGTACTGGCTAATTTCATTCCCAGACCCTTCACCGTCATACACAGGAACCACACCAAGGTAATCTGCAAATGTTTGGGTCCCTGCTGTAAAGCACCTTAATATTGTGAGACTTGGTCTCTTGTGCTTTAAATAAACATTTCATACCAACTTCAACCAAGGACGCCGGACCAGCTTCCAGTGCCCTGCTAATTTGTGACTTGTACAACCGGTAATTGAGGGAATTAATGGATTTTCACTTTAATCTGTCTGTCGCACCCATTGATTTCATTCTGGGTCATTCACTGACGCTGGGCACCACTAAGTAGTCTTTCCCGTTTTAACGCTTGCATTTTGCACACGTAGCAGCTTGTGTAAATACAATAAAGTTTCCATGGGCACCAGGGGCTTAAACATGTTTTAGTTACTCCAATCGTCCTTTATTCAACCAGGGGATAGCCCAATGGGATACGGACATCATTGCTGTTAGGAAAACAACAACAAAGTTTTTCGGTAATCTTAGTTGTGCATGAACATTAATTGTTTTGTAATAAAGTTGCAGATAGTTCTTAAGATTTGCGAAATTATACTGGAAGGCAATGGCCTACTTCCTTTGAATGAATTCAGGGATCCTAACATCCACTTCACAACAGATGAAGTAATAACATCCTGAAAAGTATTGGCAATGGTTTTAGGAATCAAACTGTTGATTCCATGTAAGCCAACACATGGGGCAAGTATGATAAACATGAGGCTGCCTAGCTACTGATGTAATAAATGTTAAAACAACATTTCTGAATATACAAATACTTTATAATGTGGCAAAACCAGGGCGGTATGAGCCAAGTCTTTTGTTGACGATTTTTTATTTAAATGTTGGTAGATTCCACTGTACAGTAATGGTATTACAAGCACAATACATGGAAACCAAATCATTGAAATGGGCTCGTTTATATTGATTACAGATTAACTCAACATGCTATTAAAATAGAGGATATCCATGTGTAGGATTCGTGTGAAAGTTCAACATACGTACAGAGGCAAATGGCCTCTTTTCCCAAAAAAATGCTGCTGTGGCCATTTCCAACAATTAGGCAAATCGCCAAGGGTGTTGTTTCGGTCTTTTTGTAACGATGTGAATCTGGCCCTAGAACTTCAAACAGCAAGAGCTACTGTTGCGATATGTTGTGCTTATTATGGTTTCTTGTGATATAATTTAATCGCTGTGGAATTAACTTAACCTTTTGAAAAGTTAACTCATTGTAGAAAAATCAATTTTTTTGTGTAGCAGGAGATGCTGCACTACATCGTGCTCTACATAGAGCACCTGCAGAAGCACCTAGACCGCCTCCGCAGTGCTGCCGAGACGCATGAAGCCAGCAAGACATGCAGAACCCAGGGAGAGCTCGGGGTTCTGACCCCTGCAGGTCATATGCACAAACAATTATGCAACCCTATTCTTACTCAGGTGCTGCGGTTGGCGAGACCTCACGTCTCAGCCTCCCCATCTGTTTGCCGAGAATGATGTAGCTCGCACGGCACTAAAGCTTGCATTCCCTGGGTGGAATTGGCTAAAAGTATGTGTCACGCCGATGTACGTGCCTACGGGCTTGGCATGCGAAGAACTTTGATTTCTAGAGCCCATGGGTATGAGTCAGGGTTTCACAGCTCTGTTTTATCGTATGGGGTACTAAACAATGAAGGAAAATTCCTTTGTGCTGTGATGAACTGGGGGCAGACACATGCAGGGAGATCGTGAAACGTAGAGTGTCACACATACAGTTATTTGGTGAGAGACTAATGCGTAAACTGAAAAACAGATTGAGGTTAAACAAGATGCCACTCTCGCATGACGAGACAATCAATGTGTTAAGATTCGACAGCAAAATGACTACCTGGGATTCTGGAGATTCTTGCGATTCAATACAAATTAACATTTTGGCTCTTAGCCTGCAATTTGCTTGCCTAGTGCCAATAATAAGAATCCTGTACATGCCAGCTATCAGCTTTGTGTAAACATATCTTTGCTGGGTGTGTTATATTGATGTTTTTATCGCAAGGAATCCTGCCAGGGTTTTATATTACACATAGCAATGCTGCCTTTAACCAGAGTTCTATCAAACCAATCTGGTGCACTTATATTATTGAGGATGCACATATATTGTTGATAATGGATGTGTTTTAAATGGTAGTGTTCTGGTCTGTGCTATGTAATTGTTGGGTCAATCTGCAAGGTGCAAATATTTTTTTTCCTTTAATGTGAATCTGAAATTGAACAAGGTTTGACTATGTGTACTGATTTCAACGTTCACTATGAGGGTACACACTAGCGGAGCCAGTGGGGGGGGGGGGGGGGGGGGTGGGGTGGCACGTGCCCCCCCAATGATCCGATCTAAATTAGGAATTTCGATCGGATCATTGGGGTTTATTAGTAATAAATTGGCATTTTGCGACCCCCACTGCCACTGTGTAGCATATTAGGTGCCATGGACTCTATGAGATGATAGGACAAAAGTCTGAGTCCATAATTGGCAATAAGTAACAGCCAAGCAGTTATAAGTGACTCACAGAATTGTGCGCAGTTGCGTATACAGTACACGACTTCCCTGAAGGCATACCTTTAGCGAGCGCGATGCCGATCACATACGGTTCGAATTCGACCCTCGATCGATGGCTGCGCCATCGACCGCACACGCGTCGAATAAAAAGCAAAGGATAAAATCCTTACTAACAACTATCATTCATTGCTGGAGGGGATGCCCCCCTACCTGAAAATCCTGGCTCCGCCATTGAGGGTACATTTGTTGATTTGAACACCATGCTCTTGCCATGAGTGATAGTGGCCTTGCCTGCTTTGCATCATTCAGACCCATGTAGCGAGGATGGAGGGTACAGCACGTTGCACACGGAGGAGCCCCTGCTGGAATCGCCAAGTGAGACGTCCACGGGTATACTGACACAGGGAAAACACCGCTTTTACCACCACCACCACTTCCATTAGCAGCATAGGACCGGCCCTGGTTTATTCCCAGTAGCAGCAGCACAGGTCTACCCGCCCGCACAACAGAAGAAACGCTCAGGTGTTGTGTTTAAGCAAATGCAAAATGAACACCAGGCTGGGACACAGAACACGTGCATGTCTGGTAATATCCTGGCTCATCTCACTCTCATCTGCTCCACTTGTACTCATGTTATTTTGGTGCAACATGCACAGATGCGCATTGCTTCTGCATTATGATGATCAACTAAACCACCTGCGTTTATTATCTGAATGTGAAAATCATATGGTGGAGTTTACCGCACAACCACACCAGAGGCACAAACACTGTATTTGTGACCCTTGCCAGCACTTTCCTCGTCTCCCGTGTCCTCAGATGGCGAGAAGGTGGCCGATAGTGAAAGCAAGTTGTTGTGCCATCAGCAATACAGCTTCACCAAAGAGCCGACCACTTTTGGCCTGCAGCTCCTCCAACACCAAGACAACGATACACATGAGACGAGTGCTTCTATGGATGTTGACTACCAAGTTCTTGGTAATGATGGCAATGAAGATAGTGGGATGGAGACTTCCATGTGTGAACAGCAGCAGGAGGGTACAATTCAGGACAAATGCAGTCCTGACAAGGAAGATAGTGTGACTTCGCAAACAGATTATGGTGAAAACAACATCTTTACAAAAATTATGATATACCTTTCACAGACGTAAAGTGAGGGAAAAAAGTATTTGATCCCCTGCTGATTTTGTACGTTTGCCCACTGACAAAGAAATGATCAGTCTATAATTTTAATGGTAGGTTTATTTGAACAATGAGACACAGAATAACAACAAAATAAAAAAACGCATGTGAAAAATGTTATAAATTGATTGGCATTTTAATGAGGGAAATAAGTATTTGACCCCTCTGCAAAACATGACTTAGTACTTGGTGGCAAAACCCTTGTTGGCAATCACAGAGATCAGACGTTTCTTGTAGTAGGCCACCAGGTTTGCACACATCTCAGGAGGGATTTTGTCCCACTCCTCTTTGCAGATCTTCTCCAAGTCATTAAGGTTTCAAGGCTGACGTTTGGCAACTCGAACCTTCAGCTCCCTCCACAGATTTTCTATGGGATTAAGGTCTGGCTTGGCCACTCCAGGACCTTAATGTGCTTCTTCTTGAGCCACTCCTTTGTTGCCTTGGCTGTGTGTTTTGGGTCATTGTCATGCTGGAATACCCATCCACGACCCATTTTCAATGCCCTGGCTGAGGGAAGGAGGTTCTCACCCAAGATTTGACGGTACATGGCCCCGTCCATCATCCCTTTGATGCGGTGAAGTCCTGTCCCCTTAGCAGAAAAACACCCCCAAAGCATGTTTCCACCTCCATGTTTGACGGTGGGGATGGTGTTCTTGGGGTCATAGGCAGCATTCCTCCTCCTCCAAACACGGTGAGTTGCGTTGATGCCAAAGAGCTCCATTTTGGTCTCATCTGACCACAACACTTTCACCCAGTTGTCCTCTGAATCATTCAGATGTTCATTGGCAAACTTCAGATGGGCATGTATATGTGCTTTCTTGAGCAGGGGGACCTTGCGGGCGCTGCAGGATTTCAGTCCTTCACGGCGTAGTGTGTTACCAATTGTTTTCTTGGTGACTATGGTCCCAGCTGCCTTGAGATCATTGACAAGATCCTCCCGTGTAGTTCTGGGCTGATTCCTCACCGTTTTCATGATCATTGCAACTCCACGAGGCGAGATCTTGCAAGGAGCCCCAGGCCGAGGGAGATTGACAGTTCTTTTGTGTTTCTTCCATTTGCGAATAATCGCACCAACTGTTGTCACCTTCTCACCAAGCTGCTTGGCAATGGTCTTGTAGCCCATTCCAGCCTTGTGTAGGTCTACAATCTTGTCCCTGATATCCTTGGAGAGCTCTTTGGTCTTGGCCATGGTGGAGAGTTTGGCATCTGATTGATTGATTGCTTCTGTGGACAGGTGCCTTTTATACAGGTAACAAGCTGAGATTAGGAGCACTCCCTTTAAGAGTGTGCTTCTAATCTGAGCTTGTTACCTGTATAAAAGACACCTGGGAGCCAGAAATCTTTCTGATTGAGAGGGGGTCAAATACTTATTTTCCTCATTAAAATGCAAATTAATTCATAACATTTTTGACATGCGTTTTTATGGATTTTCTTGTTATTCTGTCTCTCACTGTTCAAATAAACCTTCCATTAAAATGATAGACTGATCATTTCTTTGTCAGCCGGCAAACGTACAAAATCAGCAGGGAATCAAATACTTTTTTCCCTCACTGTCTCACAAAGTGCATTGCATGATTGACATATATTAGCACTCCTGGTCTGCATGGGTGTCTGCGGATAAGCGAAGTTATTTTCATGGATAGGATCTGTGAATAAGGCATCTTAAAGAATTGTAAATAATAACACTTCTGTTAGTGTAACGTGTTGAAATATTATGCTTTTCAAACTTGGATGTTTATGTCTAATTTGTGAAAACTACATTTGTATATCACAGAACTGAAGGGGTAATCTGAGCAAGAGACCACATTGACTTTCGAAAGAAAGGAGTTAATTTGTCTTTTGAGGTTTTGTATTCTCCTGTGTGTGTGAAGCAGGTTTGTCGGAGGCCACTGTGGATGCAGTTCTCATTGATCCAGGGAAGCACGATTGGCGGAACGACTCCAGATTCACTGACAGCATCATCACCTGCACTCACAGTCCATACAGTACCAACTCAGGGACACTGAATGGCCAGGAAGAGCCTAGGTAATACATATAAAAAAATATATTTATATTTTAAGTCTGTGACTTTACATGAAAAAAAAATACTTTACTTTCTGAAAAAATTTCTGATTACAATTTTCATTTGGCATAAAATAAACAATTTATTTCAAACACAAGTAAAGTTTAGAGGAAACAATATGAAATAATTATCAACCCTTTTAAATCCACTATGGTATAAAGGCCTGTCATGTCTGTTATGGGTACTATTTGGCCATACTTAACTGCCTTTGAGTGCAGGCGGATGAAGAAGCTCATAATTGGTTCCGACTACTGTACCACCTTTTCACCTCTATCGCTGGAGTGAATATATTGATATGGAATTGGTAATCTTTAAGAATGCAGTTATGACTATATCAGGCCACAGACTTTGAGCACCTTGTAATATTACTGGCAGTCCCACAGAGCCCTGCATACTTAACAGCTGGCCTTCTCCCCAACTCATCCTGTCCCTGCCATAGTTGGGAAACTACCCAGGAGCTGGAGTCCTCCAGTCCATCCGCCGAGCTCTTTCCTGAAGACAGTCCTTGGCTGGCACAGTACTCTACCCCGCCACACACAGGTCTGCTGGCGCTAAGGCCATTGTGTTATGTTGGTTGTATTCATTGTTTCTAAGCCAAACCACAGGAATGTGGCATTCTCATTAAAATGGATCACCACCAAAGAAGATGTGTATCCATTAATTGTAGATTTAAAGCTTTCGTGACTTCAAGGATCCATACTCTTTGGTTCTATTGGGTAAAGTCACGTAGGTAAAAAAATAAAATAACAAAAATCACGACGTTTCGGCCACAACACAAGCGGCCTTCATCCGCCGCAGTTGTACCTGCGGTGATTGCTATATCGGGGAGACAAAGCGACATGTTTCTGACCGAATTCGCGAGCACAAATCAGATTTGAAACACGGCAAAACGAATTCTTCTGCCGTGGCTGATCACTTACAACGCTGTGGGTGATCACGATATAATTTTCTCCGATACCAAGGTTCTTTGCAAACCCACGGGTTTTTATCAGAGATTTGTTCACGAGGCAATTCAGATCTACAAACACAGACACAATTTCAACCGAGAAGATGGTTTCAAATTAAGCAACCATTGGAAAGATGTTCTAAATCGAACTAAACATTAAACTAATTTCAATGGTACAGTATATTTTTTCAAGTAGTGGTACCCCAAACTTTCGCAGCTCTTATAAATTCCCTTTTCACACCATCAGTAGGTAAACTCCCCCCCCCCCCGCACCAAACGGCAAGTCCACCGGCACGTACACCACCTCTTTTCTAAAATCGGCCAATCAAATGCTAATTTTTATGCTAATTTCTTTGTCAGGACACCTTGTTTGCTTGCACACAGCTTAAAGGTCCGCGGTCTGAGCGTGGTTGTGTTTTGCTAAATTCTCCTGTTTGATTTGTACTAGGTGCCTCGGTGAATGTATATGCTCTGACTTTAACATAGCTATTTCTGTGACCAGTTACAAGCTAATCACTCAGCTATTTCAATGCTAAATTCTATGCTAATTCCTTTTTCAAGGGGTGCCTCTGCGGATGTGTATGCTTTAACTTTAACATAGCCATTTCTGTGACCAGTCACAAGCTAATCACTCAGCCTTTTCAATGCTAAATTATATGCTAATTCCTTTGTCAAGGCGCTTTGTTTCTTCTCACACAGCTTAAAGGTCGTGATCTGAGCGTGGCTTTTTTCACTCCAGCGCTGTCCTCCAGACAGTCTCGTCCCTTCACCTGATGAAAGCCGCTTGTGTTGTGGCCAAAACGTCGTGATTTTTGTTATTTTATTTTTTTACCTACGTGACTTTACCCAATAGAACCAAAGAGTATCATCCATTAATTGCTCATTTGAAAAGGGAAACAATGACTTTGTTTGTCACACTGTTGAAAAATCAAACTATGTACTGACTTTGCATGAAGGAAACTATCTTGGTCCTTAGCCACCACTTCTGTACTTCATAGAACAAACGGTGTTTTATTTATTAATTTATTGAACTTATTTCACTCGCAATATCCCGCACCTCCAATTAGTACCCCGCACCTCTGATTAGCACGGTTGGCTACGTACTGTGCAAAGGAAGTTAAATATACATACATCGGACACCTGACATACTTACGAAACACAAGTTGTATAACTAAAATATGGTGAGGTGTGCACAAATGGGTCAAATACACTTGCTGTTCTGCCACCTACTGATCACTTTGTAGCCCAATTGGTGTGTGCTTAATGCATCTGTGTAATCACAATTGTGAAATCTCATTTAATCCTGCCTCCAAAATGCAGCATTAAAGGTTAGCTTCTCATTGTGTTTTAGTTTGGGTTTTAACTGTTTGTGTGACTTATATTTTTTAATCTCACGTTGCTCTCAATTGCACTAATACTTGTTTGTAATGACATGTTTCTGTATCATGCGTGCACAGTCCTGTATTCTCAAGTCATCACAGTGGAGTCGCGCTCCTCTGCCTGCGTATCCCCAGAACCAGCCCAGCCTTGGCTGAGCCTCAGCCCCTCGCTTTTCACCTCACCCAGCAGACACATGCCGTGCGCCACACTGGATCAACATGGAACCCTCATGAGTGGTGTGATAGACCTTTCCACTGTGCACAGTCAAATAATCATTTAAGGCATTGAACAAACTGTGTTTTGGATATACTTTCAAACAATGTTAGTGCAGAAATGTAATGTATGTCATGAAATATAGTCAGAAGACAAGTGACAAGCATATTTTATTTCAGGATGCTGTTGAATAATGCTTGAAATGTTTTATCAGTGCTGAATGAGGATTCACTCCAAGCTGAGGGTGACATCTCCTGGATGGTTAAGAAAAATAACAACATACCACCTCCGCTTCATGAACTGCAAGGACAGGTGACATACACATTTAGTTCTTTTGAAGTATAGAAGCCTCAGATTTTTCTTGTAATGCACCTCTAATTGGCACGTTTGGCTACGTACGATGCAAACGAAGTTCAACATGCATAAAGAGCAAAAGCTGAAAAGTGTACAAAGAAGGTTAAATGCGGAATTGTAATCACTGCGTCTTTGCTTGCTCTTTTTAGCTCATCAATGAAGCTTCTTAAAACTCAAACCAGACAGCCTGGGACACAACCTAGGTGTATATCTAGAGGATATCACTGTTTTTTCAGGTTTTGTCTTTTTGTAAGTAGTCTGATGTGTGCCTTCGGCATGCAGGAACCCGAGGTGGTCAGGCTGGCACCTCTTAACCCAGCTGTCAATGCTTGGCATTTGCAGCCAGATGGTGGCAGCAGCCAGGTCCCGCCGATCACGTGCGAGGCGTTGCCCAAGCCAATGACGGCACGGCCTTCCCGCTCACGTCACTTGCGCTGCACTCCATCCTCCTACATCAAGCAGGAGGAAGCAGACAATGAGCTGGTGGGCTGCTATTATATAATACCACTAGTATTCAACTTTGTCAATTAACATTGGAAGGTTTCTCTGCAAAATTTTGCTCATGTGAACATTTACCTAACAAAGCCTCTTAGAGTCTTAAGACCTTTTGAACAATGTCTTTGGGAAGTTTGGCCAGTATCATTTGTGAATTTGGCATGTGAAAAGAAACCAGTGTATTGAAAAAATCCAATTATATCAGGAGGTAACACTCAAAAGTACTGTACAAATTCAATCCACACAACCTTAATTCTTTGAGGACCAATATCAGATGGACCACACCAATTACTGTGCTGCCATCTCTAGGTACCTTGCAACCCTAAACGCGATATGCCTACAACACCTGTTGTGTATTGTTGTTCACCATCCAAGCACTAAACACCCTGCTTTTATTTTGAAACTCAACAGTATCTGGCACATTCAGAATGGTTTGGTTGTATGTAACTGTAGTGGTTAATTATTCCACTAGAAATGCCACTAACTTGAATGTACATGCAATATTTTTTTAAATATGTAATTCAGAAATAATACTAAAAAGATCAATCAACCTGTATTTAATTTTTAATGGGAGTGGTGTTACTTTAATTTAATATTGTGCTTCAGTTTGTAGTTTTAATGATAACATTTCTGAGTGTCTTTTCACTCAAGAGTTTAACAAGTCTTCTTTTGCTGCTTGCTTGCTGACCAGATTTACAACCAAAAGAATTCCACAGGGGTGTCTTGTCATTTTGCATCTCCCCCATCCATACGTCTTTTGATATGTGCTCTCGTCAGTGATACAACTGTCTCCTCTTCACTTGCACATCAGGGCTGGAACTCGAGCGACGACCTGGGCAAGGGCTTTGTGGATGACTGCAAAGACCAAACGTGGACACCCAGCTTGTATACAATGAGGCGGGGTGCTACACACAACTCCAGAAGATCCATCAACAACAGTAATGACAGCTCCATAGTTGCAATGCAGTTCTCTACACACTGCAGAGAGCAAACTATGATGCCAACAATGATCTGAGCAAGAGAAGCCTCAGTTTTACTTACAAACCAAGTCAAAGTGTTTCTTTGCTCAGAAGAGTATTGAGCTATGCTCATCTCTGATGGCTGCACAGATTTATTCACGGAACAATGACTACACTCTTTGGTTCCTTCGGTAAAGTCACGTAGGTATACAATAAATTAAATCACGGCGTTTCGGAAGCAACACAAGCGTCCGTCATCAGGTGGAACAGCCACAGCAAGAAACATTTCTGTAGTGGGCAGAAGAGCTGCTTGTGACAAGTGGCTATATATATAGCCTGTAGTCACAAGTTGCTCTATATATAGCCTATAGTTATAAGCAGCTCTTTTGCCCACTACAGCAATTTATTTCTTGCTGTGGCTGTTCCACCTGATGACGGACGCTTGTGTTGCTTCCGAAACATCGTGATTTAATTTATTTTATTTTATACCTACGTGACTTTACCGAGAGAACCAAAGAGTATGGATCCCTGCAGCCACGAAAACTTCAGTTCTAGATAGAACAATGACTTCAGTGGTACAAATTTTGACTTAAAACTTTCGTGACTGCAGGAATTAATATTCTTCGGTTCTTTCGGTAAAGTCACGTAGATAGAAAAATGATAATAAAAATAAAGTGAATAAAATAATACAAATTAATAATAAAAAACAAAAACCACTCATGTAGATTGTAGCCTGGTTCTTAATCTGAGTGAGTGTACTGGCAATCTATAATGTAGACTAGCCTGGCTATTAAGTTTGGTGAGTGTACTGGCAGTCTATAATGTAGACTGTAGCAATAGTTATTAAGCTGGGTGAGTGTACTGGCAGTCTATAATGTAGACTGTAGCCTGGTTCTTAACCTCGGTGAGTGTACTGGCAGTCTGTAATGTAGACTGTAGCCTGGTTTTTAAGCTTGGTGAGCATGTGGCAGTCTATATTGTAAACTTATTGGTTCTTTCAGTAATTAAAATAAAAAACGACGTTTCGATCGCAACACAAGCGGGCATCATCAGGAAAAGGGGGGTTAGCCTCTAAAGGAAAACTTTATAAAGGTTTAGAGATGGGCGTAGCCCAAGTGTGTCAGCAGCATGGGTGGGACAGGTAATGTTAATGTAGGTATAAGACAAGCAACTACAATCAAAAGGGCCACCAGGCAATCATTGCACCTCACTCCACACACCCACACTGCTGATGGTGGAGGTTGACAAGAAAACACAAATCAAGTCATGAGCCAAAGTGGTTGATGACATTTCATTTAGTTATTTTTTATCTCGTTATATCTCCATTCTATCAGTTTCATGAGATGAAAAGTCAATTCTCACAGAGGAGTTCAGTTGTGTTAGAAAACAGCTCACGGAAGTGGAGACCACAAGTTCAGAATGGGAATATTTATTCATACTGGAGGAGTCCGATGAGCTAAAAAAGCTCTCTTTCAGAGAAGTTCAGTAGGGGCAGGTCAGAACATTACAATACAAAACACCTTACGAGTGCAAGGTATAAAGAAAAAAGGGGAAAACCTATCTTAAATCGCTTAAAAATATATACAATGAGATCCATTCAAGTCACCTCTTGTCCACACAGAAAGCAGGCAGCATTTTTACAACACTTTGTGTATTAATTTTATTCGCATGACAGTCAAGTTGTTCTAAGTTGATGTCCTTTAACCATAGCGTTATTTTGTAAAGACGCAAGATGTTGATCCTATTCACGATCGAGCAATAACCTCGCGATATAATTTAAAGTTTAAACTATTGTGTACTTTTTTAAACTTCAACTTTCGTATAAACAAATTAGGCAACTAAATTTCTTAAAATACAACTGTCTCTAATTAACTAGGATTCGATAAACCAACCTCAGGACCTTTTTGTAAAAGTCTTGAGGCTAGTTTTTCTTAGCCAAGCAAACGATTATTATTACTTTATTTTAATATTTCAATAAACTGTTTTTTCTCCTTTTAAGTTGGTGGCAGCAGACACCAGCGAGTTGGAGTCGTGCAGGATAAAAGCGAGAAGCCAGGGGGCGGTCAAAAAAGTGTGTCTGGGAGGAAACGGCGCAATTCCCTAAACCCTAAAGTGTCCCGTGATTCCAAGCATCATCTCACTGCTGGCGTGAAAGGCAGGAAAAAATGTATAAATGGCTTCATCATGTTTTGCCGCCTCGAACGCAAGAAGTACATCTGGTGAGATCTCTACAATATGTGGCATGTTTAGATTTTTGGCTTAGTTGCTTTGTGTACCAAATTAAAATTAACTGTACACGCAGTGAGAAGCGACTTATTTAGGTAAGCTCAACTTGTAATTAAGTTGTAAAGTGGAATATGCAAACGCTGTAGGTGACTTGGTGTGTTGCTAGCCACACTTGACTCATTACCATAATCTCACAATCTTCATTGTCTCAGTCGTAAATGTATAATTATCGTTTTTTTTTAATATAGTGCCACTGATTTTACAAAAACTACAATATCAACGACTTTGGTTAGCCTTAAAGCCTAAAAAGTAAAGCCATAACCGAATTATTAAATTCCAAAGTTAATTTCTTATATTGGGCACGAGCATCAGATTTTGGGCAATAAAAGTGGCCAGGTGAGGTGCTGATCGCATCCAACCTCGTGCTGTCGTAGCCTGAACAAGTGCTGGCTAATATTAATTGCCTCGGTGAATTCAGGCTAAGAGGGGCCTTTTTTTCCGGTGTGCGTGCATGTGTATCTGGCATGCAGCCAGCACCCAGACATAACATCAACACAAACCACGTGCGAGCTGGCTCGGATGTGGCGTGAAATGAGTGGGGAGGAGAAGCAGCCTTTCCGGTAACTGCACGAGATTAAAAACTCGGGTCAAATCAATCATTTATTTAAACAAACGTTTACTTTGTGTCATGACTTGAGAAGAATATTCATTTCAAACTTAGCAGTGCATCACCATGTCAGAGAACAACCCCAGAAGATGGCTTCACTAAACATCTGTTCAGGCCAGTCTGCCTCTATCCATATTAGAGGCATTCATTTTAATTGTATATGCCTTGCAAAGAATAAGTGTTGCATGTCAATGAAATTAAACAAATTGAGACTATGAAACTTACACTTGATCTAACCTATAAATGCTTATACCAAAACCTACCTCTTCATAGTACTTTAATCCACACATTCATTAATATTTGCCAATTTACATAATTGTAGGATTTAGCAATTTTTGGATGCATTAATATATATTAGCATATCAGCTGAAATGCTCATGCTCTTTGCAGTGAAACAGCACAGGATTTCAGCAGACAAGACAACCGAGTGGTGAAGACAGGGGGCAGTGCCATATTGAACAGTCCTCCCAAAGTCAAGACAGAGACACTGGTCACCTCTGAGATCGAGCAAGTGTTGGGTGAGTGGATGAATCATTCAGCATCTCTTTGGTGAATTAGTAACTGAGGGTGACAATCATTGAATGTAATTAAGTAATGAAATGCAATGATTTATTGACGTTATATTACACGAGGGCCAATTAAGATTAGATTATTCCTTTAGCTTGGCACACCTAGGTATCATTATTACAACATAGGCATTCCATGGCCTTCATCCAGCAGTGGTTTTATAAAGGCCTGTCAATATAGTTTCAGTTAAATTGAGGTACAGTAGTTGGGGCTGTGATGCTCGCAATTGTAGCCTACTTTTGCAATTACTATAGAGTATATCAAAGGGACCTTAACATCTGCCTTCCAGCAGATGGTTTACTTAGTACAGTAGGTCACTTAATATATCACAGGATGGCATCTGGAATTAACCCACTTCCCCTGTGCCCTCACTCAACTCCTACGAACAGATCAAACGATGGAAAATGAGTCAGCCGACTTGGTGATGAAAGATTACTTTTCTGTGCAGCGGACGAGGTGCAAGAAACGTTGGCGGGGGGATGTTTCCCATTCTAAGCTTCACAATTGCCCAACTTCTGGTTCATCTATGGCTGTAGTGCCATTGCCATGTCAGTCTTCTCTGCAGAGACGCTCCCGACGTGCAGTGACACGGAAATCCAGTAGAGTGCAGCAATCATTTGAAAATCCTCATTTTGTGGTAGAATTGCCCGAGTCAAGTGCAGAGAAAAAGCAGCAACAAAAACCACCATGCTAACCACGATGGAATTGGCAGCCAAAGCAGAAACCAGCTCCATGCCAGCAAGGGATGTAACAGCACAAGATTAGAGAAAGCATGGCTGTCACAAGGTCCTCGGCTGACTCGGCAAACCCAGACCTACCACATATCACAACTTGTAGTGCGACAGTTCTCGGTACCCAGGTACCAACTACCTCAACACAGGATGCACTGACCTTAGATGGCCCAATTTTAAATTCCCAAACCCTGGCTGGCCTGACCTCATACACCAAAACCAACAGTTCCCTGGCTGTCCCGAGGCAAGATATCCTGACCTTAGATTATAATTATTCAATCTAGAGTATCCCAAATGGCAGATACCCTACCACAGGTTTCCCTGACCTTAGCTGCCCTTCGCAGGATGCCCCAAACACAGCTGCCCCAGCCACTGTAATCCCATTCACCACTAACCCAGATTCCACATCCCTCTTCTCACTATCTCGAGATGCGTCATGTGCGGAGAAGGCTACGTTGTGTCCAGGTTGCTGGGCAGGTGCTGGGCATCACGGCGCAAGCCACTTGGCCATGAGATCTGAGCATTGGTGTAATGTGGTTGGCATGTTCCCTGATCTATGGATTTGAATGGTGCCGCCCCCCTCCCCCGTCCAGTTTTGTAGCCCGGCACCTGGGCCCCTTCGGCCCTTGAGCGCAGGTGCACTGCCTGCACACTCAATGGGCATGAGGTAGAAAATGAAGAGAACAATGAATTCAACTGTTATTAATATGGATACAATTTACCAAATGAAATGTTATAAATGAATTGTATAAATTAACATGTATGCATTTATTTTTGGAATGTGATAGCTGATTTTAATGTAGGAAATTAAAAAAATATTTTTAGAGAATGCTTTATATCTCCAAAGTAAATTAATTTCATTAAAGTATTTTTTACTGTAACCTGGGATGTCATTCACGGTGACAAAAATTGGCATTCTTACTGCACTGTAGCCTTTTTCCTCAGTTCTCATACATCCGCACTTTTTATTTTACCTTTATCCACAACTTCAATTGTAAAAGGTAACAAGTTAAAGGTTAAGATTGGAAGGGTCTGATAGTTGTCAGATGGCGATACCAATTGAATTGATTTCTGCAGATAGCTGCATTGCAGTATTTAAAAATGCTTAACTTTTTAATGAAATTGAAATCTTACTATGAAATTCAGTATGTGTAGATAAAACGTTTTATCACAGGCTGGTGCCATGGTGATATAGGGATAACTAAAGTGATATGTTTTAGTACGTTTCACGTCTTGTTCTATACTTATAAATGTTGACCATTCCTAATATAAATGTGACCTGTATGACATATACACCTCGGGGCAATCCATTCAGTACGTACAAAAAAATCTGTGAAAACTTGACCCATCCCTCCCTGTACGGACGTGTACTTTTTACACCCCCCCCCCCACCTGCGTACGTACGCCTGACGCACCCCACCCCCCCCGAATCCTATAGAACGGCCGATATTTAATCCACGCAGAAACGATCTAGGATTAATAACGTGTTTAAGCAAACAGTCCACCACCGGACTATCCAACTCATTTGAAGACCAATGTAGACATCGAGGCTTAACCCCCCCCCCCCGTTTCCGATGCGTACATTGTCAGGAGACCCCCCCATACGCAAGCGTACGCATTTGGCTTAACCCCCCTCCATATGTACTAAATGGATGGCTCCCTACCACATGCAATTAATTATAATTTTATTTGGGTAGGTTCAGGCTTGTGTGTTTAAGTGTATAATTATAGTAATAATTATGAACAGCCCTTTCTCAGTCCATTGCTGAATAAGTGCCCCCTCATTCTGTCAGTCCTGGGGGTTGTTTGACCATACTTTAAATCACTCACTTTTGATATTAGTTGTTGGAATTAAACTCCAATTGCTGAGTTCATTGTGAAGTAAGAAAACCACCATTGCCCTCTCCCCTCCCCACCTACGAGTGTGTATAGAAGCAACAATGAGCTGTTTCCGACAAGCTTTTAATTGTATTTTTGCTTAAATTATAATGACAGTACAATTGTATTGTATCTTATTACAGAAGGAGCATGATTAGGACTATTAGTTTTGTACTTTTGTGACTTAATGATTAAGCTCTGATACTATTTGCTATTATTTATCTGTACTCGGATTGAATTGTTTTGGAATTTACAAACTGTAAACGAGGATAAATATGCATACCATACTCTTTGGTTCTATTCGGTAAAATCACGTAGGTAAAAAACTAATTAAAAATAAAAGAAGAAACAATAAACACGACGTTTCGGAGGCAACGCAAGCTTCCTTCATCAGGTGGGACCAGTCACAGCCAAATTCACTGCACCAAGTGGCGAGGCTCTGGGAACCCAGCGCTTAAATACAGGTCAAGGTAGGGGGGGGTGTGGGAGGGGCCATGTGGGGGGACTTCAGTGGGGTGCGGAGGGATGGGTCGCTGTGTGTGTGCAGGGATGAGTTAATCCGTCTTTTGTTGTGTGTAGGGTGAGGGAGATGGGTCACTGTGTGTGTACAATATTAACGGAGTTAATCCTTTTGTTGCGTAGAGGGAGCGGGGGATGGGTCGTTGTGTGTGTGCAGGGATGAGTTAATCCGTCTTTTGTTGTGTGTAGGGAGAGGGAGATGGGTCACTGTGTGTGTGCAATATAAACGGAGTTAATCCTTTTGTTGCGTAGAGCGAGGGATGAGTTATTAACTCATCCCTGCACACACACAACGACCCATCCCCCGCTCCCTCTACGCAACAAAAGAAGGATTAACTCCGTTTATATTGCACACACACAGTGACCCATCTCCCTCTCCCTACACACAACAAAAGACGGATTAACTCATCCCTGCACACACACAGCGACCCATCCCTCCGCACCCCACTGAAGTCCCCCTACATGGCCCCTCCCACACCCCCCCCCCCCCACCTTGATCTGTATTTAAGCGCTGGGTTCCCAGAGCCTCGCCACTTGGTGCAGTGATTTTGGCTGTGACTGGTCCCACCTGATGAAGGAAGCTTGCGTTGCCTCCGAAACGTCGTGTTTCTTTTTAATTTGTTTTTTACCTACGTGACTTTACCGAATAGAACCAAAGAGTATGAATTCTTGCAGTCACGAAAGCTTCAAATCTAGAATATGCATACCATGTTGTGAAAGCATGCAATGGGATTTCTCAGGCATGTCACTGGTATTTTTTTCCAAAATAGAGCTACATATACGAGAACACCGTTGTGCACTTTTCATCGTTTCTGTTAATTATGTTGTATGGAATTTAATTTGGAACATTCATACAATTGAATATATACAATATATAGGAAGTCACAACATGCTGTATGAATTGTCTGTCAAATCCTATATTTCACAAGTTTATGGATTTTGATTTAGTATTGCATGAACACATTTCACATTACATCTTGACCAAATCTGTTTTGCATTTCCCAAAACCTGTTTGACCTTTCTGGATACCACTGACGAATGTGGTACATCGTAGTCTGTATAGTGAGGACTCATTTAAATACTTAGGCAATCGCACATCATACAGCAAGTCACTGATCTTCAATGAACCACGTATGAGTCCATTTAGAAGGAATCTGTACTTGGATAGGTACAATAAAATGTGTTTTTGTGCGCAGTATTTCCTTTTCATAAAAAGTAACTTGCAGGCTAACTTTGAGGTTCAAATCCAAATGCATGGCCAAATAACTTAATATTCATATCGTTTGAGCCAATGCATCATGCAGTGTGTGCATGTGTATTCAGTGGTGAGCCACAGCTATTTTATTTGCTAGAATTGTTCTTTGCATTATTAACAAAATAAGTGTTGTGTAGTATACATATAGATATATGCAGAAACTACGTCTCCTTATACAGTACTGTATGTCTGTAAAAAAAGAGGACTTACACAACCCATATGTCAAACTGCTTCTTGGAGTGTATAATAAATATTGCCCATCTATTTCGTTATTTAAGAGGCTGCCACCTCCTTTGCAATATGAAACTATGAAATTGAGATTGCGTTGCAAAGAAGATGGTGGCATGTTTGTAAAGCCTAGTGCTTCGAACATTATATATAGTACATTTAATTAGAGTAATTTGTCTATGCAGATGCCGCTGCAGTAATACTGCACAATGAGAGGAATTTGCCATTGCAGAAAGCAATCCTGAAATCCGTTTTTTTGCGCATTTCAGGATCAAACCTGTGGATTATGGGAGAAGTTGGAATGCACGGGAAATCTGTAATTTACAGGCGTTCGCGGATTATTGGTGCGTGGATTTTTGGAGTTATTTACCATTAAATTGTAAAAATTTCCATTTCACAAAATATGATGTAATAAGGACATAAGTGCTAAATTGTTACATGTCATGTTATTGCACTCCTGTCTATTTATTAAAACCTTTCCACATGTATTTCAGTAATTAAAATTATAATGCAGAAATGTACCTAGAATGTGCCTTTAGTTGGGGTTATTACCTTCCTGTACTGCTGCAACTGGTGAAGTTTCGTCATTGGGGTGGTGACATGGCCGAGCAGTAATGCGTATGCTGCGTAATGCAGAGGTTCAGTTTGAATTCAGCCGTGTAATAAGTGTAAAGAAGCTCCTTGGAGACATTCATTTTTGTACAAGTAGAGCCCCGATCACGGGCCTCGTTCCCCCTTAAATACTTGCTCGGCCCCACACCTATCGGACAGTAGGCCCCCTCGCGGTGTCGCTGTTCGTCAACCTTCACCGCCGCCTCGACCACCCTTAGACGCCGCGAGCTCGACAGCCTGCCGACTGTACTTGCTAGGTAGTGCCGTCAGAAGAGACGGATGTCTGACGGATGTTTGAATAGCGTGTAAGCACGTAGGACGTCTCTAGTTTCTTGACGTGTAGAATAAAGGTGCCTTCACAGCCCTGAGTAATTCACTACACATGGATAAGGATCAAAGTTACAAATCAGCACTAAAGATGTACGATGCGAAGGGAGGAAACAAGGTTCCAAAATGTTTGTGCTGCAACGGAAAAGGCTTTGTCACCGATTCAATTATCCTTCTTGGGGTAGTTAAAAGCAATTAGACGGACGTGTTAGGTTTCTTGAGTTTTAGTTGTAAATGTGTTTTTATTGCGCAATGCACGACACAACTGTTACCCCGTCCCATTGGTCGCCTTGAGAATTGCGCGGCCATCTTACGTGGGGTCAGCCCCTCATTAAGATGGCCGCCGGGAGGTGGGGGGTGTGACGGAAGTGACGTAGGCAGGGAGGTTGTTGTGCTCGGAGTCTGGAAACTCAACGCCGCTCGCCTTCCCCTCGGACGCGAAAACCGCGTACAGTGCCTCCCCACTCCACTGCTGGATGAGCACCAGAGCCTCGGTGAAAGGGCATTGTTAGAGCGCGACGAGGAGGGTGAGCGCGAACTGCACTCGGGTAAGAGGGGGGGGGAAGGCCACGGGGACCAACAGTACCATGACACCACTACGACGACTACGATAACACGCGGCACGGCTGGAGCGCTCGTGTCACAGCAGCCCTCGTGTCACAGCAGCCCTCACTCCACTGGTGGGTGAAGGACTCTCCACGCCGTGTGGATCCGCAGCGGTTTGGCCAGATTTCACAATACGCGTGGCACAATGACGCAGCTCGGAAGGTAAATGCTATCCCCGTAGAATGGTGAGGGGCAGCTCCACCCCCACCATAGGAATGGTGAATATCCATCCCGAGCTGGGGGCTGTAAACAAGAGACGGGGGGCACCGCCTCAATGCTCATTTCAGGGGGGAAACGACGCTGACTTGTGACGGTAAACGGTTAATAACAGTTTAAGTATAGCTCTATGATCATGCTGGATAATTGTAATTACTGTACTTATGACAGCGTATCGCGATAACAGCAACATCTGTAAGCTTGTAAAGCGATTATTGTAAAATGATTGCTATGACAGTATCGGTATAATGCCAGTACAACGATAGTACACGTGTAGTGTGTATCACAGTATCTCTACAGTACAATGATACACTTTATGTATAAATATTGCGCCTCTTACCGAATTTCTCGGATTGCAGCCGAATCTCAGAAGCGAAGAAGGCTTTGATTCGGGGAAGTCCTTGGGTCGGTGACCCACCATGTGGTCGGCGTCTTAGGCTGAGGTTACGTTGTGGGCAGCAGGTAGTGCAGAAAAATATATAGCTGGATGCTCCGTGGGTTCGTCACCTCTACCAACCAACACCGACTGGTGTGAAGTGTCGTGTCGGCCCAGATGGTGGAGTCGATCTTGTGGAGACCACCATCTCTCGCTCACACTCCGTTTAAACAAATATTCAGACATTTTTCTGAATTTAGCACACCCCACATTGCCTCTCATGCACACCCAGTTGCCGAGGTTTTGGCTCTGGTCGTTCGTACAAGCCAGATTATTCACTCGGTTGCGCGCTCGCACAAATGCACCTCCAACAACAACAAGGCAGATGTGCTCATCTTGTCTCAGGAATGGTTGTGCACGCCCGCCCGTATGTACTCTGGGCGCTTTTGTTCCGCGTTGCAATTCCGTTCAGCTAAAACCAGCTGGAGCTGGGTTTAATTAAAACACGTGAAAGAGTGTCTTCTCATCCAATGAAAGCAACGTTATGAATTGAAATACGTGTGCAAGATGCTTTCCGGCGCCCAATTAGTATACTGCGAGGCTGTGATTGGCAGGCTCCAAGCGGGCCCATAATTGGACCACTGACCATCTCAGTACAGGTTTTCGAATCCTGAAGAAAACCGCGACTAGCCCGGCTCCACACCTTTATTTGCTCGAGACATTGTGGGGCAGTACGTTGCTCCCCCCCCCTTCCTTGAAGGGCCCTGACGTGCGGTTCCCTAAAAACTCCACACATTAATGAACATGCACGATGATTTTCCCTGTGGTTTTGTGTGCAGGACAGCATTAATGATTCAAACTTCGCGGCTGTCTGTCTTGGTACCACACAGGGCCCAACCGGCCTGGCTGGCACGATGGCCAGCCCGGAGGCGATGGCACTGCGGGAGTGCGGCCCGCTGTACGCCGTAACGAACGCACTGCCCACTCGGGTGTCCCGTGGTCTGCGCTCCGTGCCGCTCCGCCTCACTGTGCTGGACGCCAGCAGCGAGTACCTGGCGCTGGGCACCAACGTGGGGCAGGTCTTCCTCTACTGCCGGCGACGGCACCGCTTGCAGAAGCTCGATGTGCGTCCCACTGCACATACCGCTGGAACGTGAACGACACTGACTGCCACTTTAACCAAATCTGTAAATGATGAGAAAATCCCATCATAACAGAATAATATTGAGTTCAGAGGATGAAGCAGGTCCACAGTTTCACTACTGATATGAATTGGTCACAGCTCACATTTATTGTGATGGTGGCCTAAGACAAGAGGACCAAAATGCACTTATTCATTGTTTTTATTGGTAAAGTCACGTATGTAGAAATACAATAAAATTATATTAAAACAAAAAAACAATCACGACGTTTCGATCACAACGCAAGCGATCTTCATCAGGTGTCAAGAACAAATCACGGAGGTAAATACAACAAAAAGATGAGAGACGAGAATTCAACAAACCTGAAAAAAACATGTGAAGCACATCCAGTCAGGCCAACAACACAGACACTTCCTGGCGGACCACGAATTTCAGAAGAGTGTTAAATTTCGTGTTCAACCTTTGAATTGCACATACCAGCATAGATAAAATGAAAAATACGAGGTACACGGTCAGTAGAAATACATATACAAGTCCACCAAGAGGTAAGGAGGGAGGAAAGATGGACAGGGAGGCAGAGAGAGGGGGGGTGCGGAGGGATGAACAGAAGCTTAAATAGGAAATACGGTTGGACGGGGGGGAGGGGCCAGAGCGAGAGCGGCAGCTCAAACACGCACATCTTACATAAAACGGCAGCTCAAAAAAAGACCACCTCTTGTAAATGAAGATCGCTTGCGTTGTGATCGAAACGTCATGATTGTTTTTTTTTGTTTTAATATAATTTTGTTGTATTTCTACATACGTGACTTTACCGAAAAAAAACAATGAGTAATTTTATGCAGCCACGAAAGCTTTAATACTTCAAAATGCACTTCTTCAGGTGTTTGAGTATTACAAATGTTGTGTGCCAGATTAGTACATGGCGTGGCTTTCGTGTGTGATAATCCTGGCTTTTCACGAGCTGTAGATCTAATAGACACAGCAAGTGCTCTTGGCAAGTTGAAATAGCTCACCAAGTTATATAAATGTATACCTGTCTTTGTAATGTTAGTGTGTAGTATTTTATCCTTCGGTTTACTGCAGAAACTCCAGTTTCCTCCCACATGCAAACATCATCAGGTAGGAGTTGGCCAAACATGAACGCAGGACCCTCCTGAAAATATCTTGATTTACTCGGTGAGGATTTTGATGGCTATACAAAACATTTAAATTGATAAACATGTTATAAATAAGTTAAGTTTTTAATAAAGTCCAATCCATAATGAAAGGTTTAATTACAATTGTTATTTTCATTCTCAAATCGATTATTTGTTTGAAAGTGAAGATTTCAGTCTGTAAAATACTGTCATTGCTATGGATAAGGGCAGTAGTCGTCAATTGTGGTGTGCGTGCGTCTCTTGCAGGTGAAGTATGATCCCATCACAGCCGTGAGGCTGCTCACCTGCCTGGATGACCTGGTTGCTGTGGGAACTGCAACTGGCCGGGTGGTTTTGTTTCAGCTCGCTTCTCTGCTCCCTGGACGCAACAAACAGGTTTGAGTCTGGCACTGGGAAGGAGTTAACTCGTGTGGAGAGCACAGCTGGGCCAGAACGAACCTTGTCTTATAGTTGGAAGACAACCCCCATTCTTATTTAATTAATTTTTCACAAAATTAGGCTGTAGCGATAAGAGGTTAAGATAGTATTTAAAAATAAAACCATTGAGTTGGCCTAGTGGTTTTAATCAGGAGCCAGCACTGCTTAAATAATGGGTTAAAATTGTTATCCATAAATAAACAAGATTTTTCATTCTAGCCTCTTGATGGTATCATACAGTCACCAATGACTGCATCAAAAACTTTTCTGCATAAAATGTCACATTTGTTATTTGCCATACAGTTTTGAGGACAAATCTATAAAATAAATTGATTGGAAATGTTATCATCACACATTTACATCTTTGCCCACACGTCTACTTGCGCGTGTGTTATTGTACGTGTTTGTGCCTGTGTTGATGCATTCACTTGCAATATAATTAGATTCAGTGTATTTGCATTCTTGTAAGTTTGGACAGGTTATGGATGTGTGTGCTTCGCCTACATTATTAGCTGCGTGGCAGATAGCTCACTAAATCCCTTCGATTGATTTCTGGCCATGCCAGCTGTTTTCAGTTTCATTTATTAGGTGTAGCCCTGTGAGCCATGAGGTTCTTGACTCGGGTGCAACCGCAACAAACAAAAACATGAACAAGGAACATCTTAAAGTGACTACGCGCAACAGAGAAATCCAGGAAAAAACAGCAAAGTCTTCCAGAAAAAACACCTTATATCAACTCTGTGTGCAAAAATCCTAGTGGGATGCAAGTCAAAAATAACAACCATAAGACAACTTCTTTGGTTCTTTCGGTAAAGTCACGTAGAATGAGAATAAAATAATAAATTGATAAAATAAAATAACACAATAATATTCTCACGACGTTTCGGCCACAACACAAGCGGCCTTCATCAGGTGAAGGGACGAGACTGTCTGGTAGGACAGCGCTGTCCTACCAGACAGTCTCATTCTACGTGACTTTACCGAAAGAACCAAAGAAGATGAATCATTGCAGTCACGAAAGCTTTAAATCGAAACCATAAGACAATTTAGATAAAGTTATCAGGCTAACTCTGTACCTCATCAAACAAACATGGCTAAACCATACGTTTTCGAAATCACCAAAATAAAGTTATAAAAACAATGTAACAGTGATCATTGGAACTGTTATTCAAATTTAACAATAAACGATATACATAACATGTACGACCAAACTTTGCAGCCATTGCTGGCAGCATGAGTCACTCCATATCAGCAGGAGTATCAAAATTTTTCATTGCACCTTTAAAGATCAGCACACTATAATAAAAAAACTCAAGATTATACTTTGCAGCGGTCATCCGGAGCAATGTTTTTTTTTTATTTCAGGCCACTCTGCATAGCAGTGGCAGCTAGGGGTGTACAGCTCCTCAAGAGCAGTTTTGAGTTAAGATCTCACAGGTAGTGATTCAAGTTGCAGTTTATTGGCGTAGCATTCCAGACCCTGGGAAGTCACGCTTAAGTTAATTTAGCTGAAAATATTGGCATCCAGTGCTGTGTCAACACAAATGTATGTCTATGTCAACACAGTTGTTCTGCTGTCCCTATTTTCTTCATGCATGTGCATGTGTGCATATTTATATGTTTGTGTATTGGAGTGGTAGTGTAGATCTCCCAAGCAAAATGCTGAGGGAGGGTGGCATCTGTGTGCAGACTGCCCTACATGACATCATCACAACTGTCTGTCTGGACCACAGGACGGGTTCTGCAGGATTGGAAGGATGCCCTAGTGGTTCCCCTCTTTATGAGGAGGGACTGCACAGATTGTAACACCTATAGGGGGACCTGTCTTCTCAGTGTGCCGGGAAAGGTCCTGGCAAGGATTATTCAACTTTGTCTTGCCAGGCACGCTGAGGAAAGGCTTCCAGAGCCCCAATGTGTTTCAGACCAGGGCGGTCCTGCGTGGACTCCTGGCCTGGCACAGGTGCTGTGGTGACGTCACCGTCACTTAGTGGCGAATGGTGGGTATTGGATTGGTAGTGTAAAGGTTAGCGTGCTACGCTGCGAACCTGATGACCCGGGTTCGATTCCCGCTCACGGCCAACACCAGTGACGATTATCTGAACTGGTCCTGGGCCTCCCCTAGGTTGACTTGGCCTCAAATGAGTACCTGGTGCAGTGTGTAAACATTGCTACTCGGGGGATAAAGGCGGTTGGGCGTGGTGCTGCCCACCCCCTCGAGTGTCGTCCCGGCCTTCATAGGTGCTCGGCAACAGCACTTGTTCCTACAGTCTTTGTGTGTCTGTTGGTATAGCTGCACGCATAAGTTTGTTGTTGTTTACGCTGTCCTGGTCCTTGTGCCACGAAGCTGCACAGGTTCGAGGTGGCGGGCCAGCACTCTGTGTCTGTCGTGGCGCTAGCTTGGAGCACCAATGGCATGAAGCTGTTCTCGGGCGATGAGCGTGGCAAGGTCGTCTGCACCAGCATCGACTTTGAGCTTGTGAGTAGCAGCTGCTAACATGAGCCCTGGGCTCAATGGCGACATACACACAAAATAAATACACCACAGAGCAGAATATTCAAAACTGCAAAACAGAAGTGTGTTGTGGGAGTTGGTGATACCGTGGCATTTCAGTCATCGAGAATCTACGGAGAGAAAAACAAACTCATTGAGAAAAGGTTAGTTGCTTAAGGATAATGAAAAAAGCTCATTATGTTTTGGAATGAGCGAAGTCAAAATTATTGTGGAGAGAGTTTAAAATAGATAAACAAAACAGGACCTTGCCTGTAACATCTCACAGTTCACCGGCATTACAGCATTCGTGACCCTGTTGGTGAGATAGTGCATGTCAAAACTGGTCCAGAGTTTTTAAAATCAATGGTGCTGAAATTATGTACTCCGAGAAGGCTGTGTGGCTGATGGTTGTGTGAGAAATACCTTTTATTTTTGAGGTGGAGAGGCAGATGTATGAAATAAATATTGCCTGCTTTTCTATTTTGAACACTGAAAGCAAATGTTAGGGCTCGCATTCTCTCCATCACTTCCTTCCCCACCTCCCCCTCATGGCTGACAGGGCGTGTGCAACTCGTTTCTGGTGCACGAGGAATGCAGCGGGGTGGTGCAGCTCGACTATGCCCAGCGCACGCTGCTTGTCTCCACTGGCCAGCGCTCCGTGCTGTGCTTCCCCGAGACAGGACAAGCCACGCGGCAGGTCGGGACCAAGCCGCGCAAGTGGTGAGGGGCCCCTCCGAGCCATGGCTAGGTTTGCCATGGGTTTGGCGATGTTGCCACGAGTTCCACAACGTAAGATACACACGACAAATGTATCAATTGACTTTCTGCAGTATAGCTGCATTTATGATGAAAATAATGAACGAGAAAATTGCCCAATTCGAAGTCACTAGCTCTTTAAAGTCTCCACCAGCTGTGGCTTCTTTTGTTGATGTTGTGGTTCATTGTGTTGTAATGTGAGCCAGAGAGAATCACAACATCTGTTAAATGCCTCCCTTAGCTAAATAGGACATTAAATAAACTCTTGGGAGTACACAGTAACCCGACGTAATTACAGTGCAGAGTAATGTGGAGCTGCCACTTTGTTGTGGCATGTGCCTGTGCCAGCACGGAGCCACTTGGTGCGTGCTTCATCCCAGGCCTGTGCAAGCCGGCCGACCTGACGCTGCATGCCGCGCGGCCCGGCCTGCGTCTCTGGCGCGCTGACATGGCCGGCGCCGTGAAGGCCACATACATCTTCCGTGACGTGCTGGCGCTGGACCCACGGCCCGTGCAGCTGACGGCGCGGCCCACGGTGGCGGCAGGTGGTGGCGGCGGTGCAGGGGAGCGTGCCTTCGGGCTTCTGCGGCCCTTCCTGCCCACGCAGGGCCTTCTGATGTCATGGAGCCCCAGTGGCCTGTATGTGTTGGACCCCACCAAGCAGGTAGCGGCAGTGTATAGTCCTACACGGCTTGGTAGCACCCACGGGCACTCCAGTTGGGTATATACCCACCAGGTGTCACCAGGCCATGCAGAGAGCCATTTCTCAGTACCGTGGGCCTCTGGGATCTCTCGTTAGTCCAGAGCCTCGCCCCCTTTTAGAGGTACAGGTGGACGTGGGACGGCCTTGCAAACATTTGAAAGGAATGGTTCCTTAGTTGCAGTCGTTGCTGGTGCGGCTGTCGTTATCTACCTCTGCTGTTAGGTGTTGCTGCTTGTTCACGTTTCTGCTTCTGTTGGTGGCGTCCGTTTGTGCTGCTCATGTTTTGTGTTGTGCGTTACACCCCCCACCCGCCGCTCCCTTTCGATATCAAGGCGGTGGTGGGCAGCCTCGAGCTGGGAGCTGGGGACCTGGTGGCGGCCGCCTGCTGCAATGATGAAGTCTTCCTGCTGCTGGGCGAGCGGGAGTTGGTGCGCCTGTCGGCTCAGCTGCAGGGCACACCCGAACCAGGCAGGGCCTCCACTTCAAACATCATCAGGAGGATATTTTCACTAAAAAGTCTTAAGCATATTATCGATGATGAATGCTTTGTTTGGGTAATTTTTATCTTGTAAATCCTGGCTGAATCTAACATTGTCCATAATAAAGGTTTTTGGGTTAGATCGCGTAAGTATAAATGTGTCGAAACCCTCCACCACCCGACACAGCCAATTAGGAAGCGATTTGTCATGTAAACAAAGCGACATATAGTTACGACTTTAGCCCACTGGTGTGTTGGAGAGTAAATCCACAACATTTACAATTTGAATACTAAAATTGTAAATTTACTCAATGTGAGTGTCGGGTGGTGGAGGGTTTCGCCACATTTATACTTACGTGATCTAACCCAAGAACCTTTATTATGAATAATATTGGTCGCAAAAGTCTACGTGTTAAACTAACATTCTTTGTCCATATGTAACATGAAATTTCATAAAAATATAATAAAATAGTAAATGGCAAACTAAGACGATTTAATTGCTTTGGTTCATTGCAATGCTATGTTCACATCACTAAATATTACGTTTTTCTTCCTCGCATCCTTGGCGTGAATCAGCTGTTCCGCTGACCGAGAGAGGCGTGGGGCCGGACGTCCCAGCGGCCGGTACCCCAACCGCGCTGTCCTCGGCACCGTACGGCGGCTCCCCCATCCCCACGGCTCGCCCGGACGCCCCCCCCATCATTGCAAGCCCGAGCACCGGCCCCGACGATCGGCCCTCGGCGATGGCGACGTCTCCCGGCTCCGCGTTGGGGACCGCGTTCGCTTCCGAGCAGCGCGCGGGTGATGAAGCCGACGTCGCCGTCGAGGGAGCCACATCGACGGCTCACGCGCCCCATGCCCCCGCGCTGGACTCGGGGCTTGCGGATGGCTTGGCGGCCGAGCCCGTGTCAGAGGTTGGGTCGGGGGTGGCCGCCCAGGAGCTCTTGCCAGAGCAGAGACTGCACTCGCTGAGCCTCGGGGAGCTGGAGGAGGCGGGGAGGGTCCTGGCGGAGCCGCTCCGCAGGAGGAAGAAGAAGAGGCACGGTGAGTACCTTGTATTTATTTAGTGCGGTCGCTTTTGTCATCATAATCGGCTGTGCTCTATCCACTGCCAGATGAAGGCCTCTCTATCGCCGTCTTTCATGGTCTCGCGATGAACACAGTCCATCCGGCTCGTGCAAACGATTCATCGCGCCAAATTTTCTTTTGGCGCGATGAATGTTTCATCCACGGTTCGTGTCGACCACTAGCCTTCATCCCTTTTAGAGACAAGCCTTGCCCAAGCCCTTTTAGCATTTTAAATAATATAGAAGCAGGAGCATTTTTATATCTGTTGTCCCACCATGTGTCGCTGTCGTTATAACATAATGTATCGAGGAAGCCTCATCGAGTCTCTCGACTCTTTTTCAGGAGGGTTCTGCATTAGGATCTTCAAAGAACGTTGTGCTTGTCGGGGAAAGTCCGAGTGTGTACATGCGTATGAATAACAAATAAGGGATTGATGATGCAGTAACGGTGGTAAGACATTTTACAATATTTTTAGGGGTAAGGTTGGTTGATGATGATGGTGATGATAATGGTGATGATAATGGCGATGATGATGTTCACATGCAGAGGGGAGCGGCAGCTTGGTGGAGGACAGCTCTGCACCACTAACCCAGGAGAACCCGAGCAGCACGACTCTACCCTCAGCCCAGACTTCTGTTGCTGACGTGTCTGCGGGGGCCTGCGGAGTGCCCGACAGCGTCCCGGAAGCACCTGTAGTAGACCTTCAGTCAGATGGGAACAGCGCCTCGTCCGGTGTTAACAGTGCGGGCGCCGTGTCGGTCGCTGCCGTGCCCCAGGAGCGTGTGACTACGAAGAGCTCGTTGCCCGAAGCCGTGGGGTCCAAACCACGCACCGACGCGTGCAGAGAGGGCCACACGGGGAGGGGAGCGGCCGAGAGGCACGGCCCCATGTCACTGCATGACGAGTTACGGGAGCTTGGGGAGTGCGAGGAAACTCCTTGGACCTTGCACCTCACGGCTCTGGCGGCCGGACATTCGGAGAATATATCTGACGAGATGGCAGACGTGGATGTGTCGTCTTCGCTGCCAAAGCCAGCTGTGGACGTGAACAAAGAGTGGACCTCATTGAGCAAAGTGCCACAAGAAAACCTCGTCAAACAGCACCGTAGCGACGCTCCGTCGCCCCTGATTTTCTTCGACGAGGACAAATCGCAGACGGCGATAGCCTCCTATGACCACCGCAGATCTGACACTAAAGGCAAATTGCTGGGCGCCCCTGGCGTCGCTGCCGGTGTCAGCAGGAGCCTTGATTACCCTCGGCAACAACAGAGCCCGGGCACCGGTATCGACAAAGGCCGGTTGGGCAGCGTGACCTTGGCAGACGACGGCAGTTTGGCCTGGTTGCTGGGCGACGAGGCTCCTCCCCGGCACGACGAAGCCGCCGGGAGCGTCGCGCCGCAGGGCAGCGGCTACTTCGGGGAGACCGTCCCGGTGGCATTTCTCGTGGACGACCAGCACTGGTGGAAGAAGCTGACGGCGCATGAGGGGGGGAACGGGGAGCCTCGTTGCCAACAGGAGGAGGAAGCGCGGCGGGAGGAGGAGGCCAAGCCTGCCGCGCGGGGTGACGGCTCGGACGAGAGCGACAGCGAGGACATCTACGCGCGGTGGGCGCCTGCCTCATCATCCGACACCAGCGCGGCCGACGCGGAGGGGACTGTGCCCGGCGACGCTGAGAGCCCCGACGAGGTGGCCGGGGGAGGGTCGTCCACCTCGTCGGGCTCGGCGTGCGAAGGCCGGCAGGCGGTCGGCGGCTCCACCCCGAGCGTGCCGAGGGATGGGCAGGTGCGTGAAGCCTGCACGCCAATGCACTGCCTTGCCCCTTGCACTATATGCGGTACTGGTTGGTGTGGGGAGCTGACAATTTCTGCACATTGGGTTATGCTGCACTGCCCTCTGCTGTACTGCATTTCAATTCTACATGATGCTATAATTTGCAGTACAATACATTGCACTCCAATATAATTCCCAGCGACGTACTTTTCTACATTGTAGTGCTGTGTCACATCAGTGCCCCGCATGGCGATGGTGCAGTGACTTTGTTGGTGGCGATGGTGGCGGCTGGTAACGACGGTGCTCGTGTCGCCACCGACGCTGACGGTGGTGGCGTTGTGCCGGCAGCTGTCAGAGTGCTGGATGCGGCACGCGGGCCCGGGGTCACTGGCGGCCGGCCTGGCGGTGTCGGAGCGCCACCTGTGGTGCGTGGATGGCCGCGGTGTCCTGCACTGCGCACCCGTGGCCCCCGCGCCCGCTGGGCTGCTGTGGCAGAAATATGAGGAAGGTGTGCGCCAGGTGGCCGTGTCGCCTTCCGGTGAGCGTGCCGTCCTTTATACTCCCGTAGAGACATGAGTAGTAGGTTAATAGTGTTAGCTCACAACCCCAATTCTAACAAAGTGGTGGCGCACTGCTCTTTTCAATATATTCAAATCGAAATATCGGTATTAACTCTGCTCACACCACGTTGGCGGTGAGACTGGTTACCACAGAAACACTGTTGATTGATCACCATCATCAGAAGTTGGACGTTTGCTGTGTGGTGGCATCGTTGCTGTGCATTTCCCCCACCCGACTGTGAAGCTGACGTATGAGTGTGGTGTGCACGTGTGCGCCCGTAGGCATACTGTTGTGGAAGGTGGAGCACAAGTCTAGTAAGGCGTTTGCCGCCAGCAAGGCCACGATGCGCGGCAAGCGGCACTGGTACGAGGCCCTGACGCGCGTCTCGCACGTGGCGCTGGGAGACGACTCGGCCTGGGTCGTCAACGTTAGCGGGCACCTCTACGTGCAGACTGGTACGTTCGCGTGTGGGTGCGTATACATGTGTGGGTGCGGGTGGGGGTGCGCGGTTGTGGGTGTGGGTTTGGGTGTGTGTTTGTGTGTAGGCAGCTCGATACAATGAGCACAGGAGGGGGTACAGCTGGTGCATCTGTCAGTCATCTCAGTCAACCCATGGCACTTGGGTCTGTCCCGTGACCTGCCTCACAGTGAGCCTTCGACACTTCACGTGGACTCAATGTGCACATAACCTGGCACAGGCGCCGTGGTGACGGCACTGCCACTTCGTGGTTAATGGCGGGTATCGTTGTTGAAGTGAGCAAGTGGTGGTGCAGTGCAGTTTGTTAAGGCAATGTTCCACAAGCCCAACGATCTGAGTTTGATTCCCAGCCATGGCTAACATCAGTGGAGAGTTGTATCTGAAACACTCCGAGGCCACCCCTAATTCTACTCGGTCTTAAATGTTTACCCGGTGCAGTTAAATGTAAATATTAGCACTATGAAGCATTGTAAACATCAGCACTGGGGAGCTGATGCGGCCAGGTGTGCTGTTGGCCACATCATCCCCTTCATGTGTGCTCGCTCACAACAATTTCCCCACACCAGCGTGCACGACTACTGGAGGACATGTGTGTGTGTGTGTGTGCAGGCCTGAGTGGGGAGCGGCCATGCGCGCGCCCCGTGCAGGTGAACAACTCGCCCCCCCTGCTGCAGGTGGCGGCTCGCGCCGGCGTGGTGTGGGGCATCACGTCGCAGCCCAACACCACGCTCATGTGCCGTGAGGGAGTGAGCAGCCTGTGTCCCGAAGGCGAGCGCTGGGTCATCGAGCAAGCCTGGTAAACGGCGCGCATGCCCGCGCCTCCTCTCCCGCGCCGGGCAGCCACACCGCCCTCCACCTGCTAAACATCGCGTTGGAAGCGTCGCGGAAAATGCAACCCAAATAACAACCCGATGCTATCTCACATTGAAGTCCTGTTTGTAGCGTCTAAATGCGACCGCATCTCAAGTTGCTGTATCGAACAGTGGGACATGGGCTTATTTGTTTACTTAATGGAAAGAAAGTGACATTTATTGGCAAAGGAAAAGTGGATGGTGTTGAAGCTAGCACATGCGTTGGCAAGCAGGATATGATGAAAGCTAGTCTGTTCTGTGCAGTCTGTCATAGAGATTACTCTGAGCTGTGTGACACATGAAGGAGGCTAGTATAATGTGTGACATGTTGAAGGCTTGCCCATGCTGAGTCACGTGCAGTGCAGGCGAGCCCATGCGGAGTAGCGAGTGACAAAGAGGACCTTCTGCTGTGTTGAATGCAGTGTGCAGCAGGGCCTGGAGGTGGTATGCATCGCGCTTGGTGACGACCACACGGGATGGGTGCTTGATGCCCAGGGACGCCTGTGGTTTCGCACTGGGGTCACGTCGCAGACTCCTGCTGGGGAGGGTGACCACTGGTGGCAGGTGACGTCTCATCATCATATGATCATCGTTATTAACAGTAACATTGTGGTTATTATCAGCATTAATTGTTTTGCAGCTGTGCTGTCAGAGTTATAAAATGAGAGAAGTCATTTTCATGCAGAATTATTGTAGTCAGCAGTATCAGTGAATAGCAGCTGAAGTTGGCGTGACAGAACTACTTCTGACGTCTCTTCAATGGACCTCTAATCCAACATCTTAATATGCCATAAAAATGTGTTTGTTACATGGAAATCCAACCAAAATGTTAAATTCTCATTGCTGGAATAATCCAAATGAAGCAAAAAAATAATAATGTGATAGAGGTTTTTGTTGACTAGGCTGAAAACCATTAACTTCCGGCAGAACCCTCTAATCACAGTTCTCTGAAACGTGGATTCAAATCGTAAGTTGTATAAAGCACCATCCAAATATAACTGGAAAAGAATAGTACATCTGAATATGATTACAGAAATATTTGGTGGTTAGTATGTCAACTATTTCCCATGCAAAATGCAGTCTAAATACTTATACCTTGACTTTGCATGAAATTGTATTCCTAGTTGGCACATATGTACAGCTGATGGCCATCTCGAGCATGTATGAACAAACAACATCTTGTTTATATACCAACTTCTGGGAATTCTGTATTGCACAAATGTATCTCTAAGCCAGCATGCGTTGCTGGGCATGTTGACTCTACTTTCTACTGCAATCACTGGCGGAGCCAGGGGGGTGGGTGGGCTGGCACGTGCCCCCCCAATGATCCGATCGAAATCCCTAATTTCGATCGGATCATTGGGGTTTATTAATAAATCGGCATTTTGCAACCCCCCACTGCCAATATGTAACATATTATTATGTGCCAGGGACTCTATGAGATGATAGGATAATATGAGTTCATAATTGGCAATAAGTAACGGCAAAACAGTTATAAGCGACTCAAAGAATTGTGCGCAGTTGCGTATACAGTACACAACTTCCCTGAAGGCATACCTTCAGCGAGCGCGATGCCGATCACACACGGTTCGGATTCGACCCTCGATCGATGGCTGCGCCATCGCCGCACACGCATCGAATTACAAGTAAGTAAGGACAAGTCCTTACTAACTAACTAACAACTCCTATAAATTTTTCATTGCTGGAGGGGTTGCCCCCCCTCACCTGAAAATCCTGGCTCCATTATTGACTGCAATGGTCCCTACTTGTTGTCCGCATGCCACTCTTGGGCTGCACGGCCTTGGGAAGTAGTCGGTGGAACTGTTGTGTTTTTTTCACAAGACACCACATGTTCTTTACTGCATGGCGGTCCTTAAACTTGTTTTGATGGTTGACACTGGAACACCAGTCCACAAAGGTTGGGAACCACTTGTCTCTTGCTTTTGCAGCAAAAGTTGGTGAATCATGTAGATTTGTGATATTACAAACGTTCTAGGCTTCAGAGAAGCCAGTAGTAAGTGGGTTTGTGAAACACCCCCTTGCGTGATCCCCCATACGAGTGCACATTCTCTGGGCACTTCAGTTCCCTTCCACGTGCAAAACACTTCCAATCGAGCCTTGAAATTCATTAAGGCTTTACTGTAAATACATTACATAATTAATAGTTGTGCAGAGAAACTTATGATTGTAGAATTACCATGATTGGCTCAAGTCTGGCAATGGAGACTTGAGTATTGAGATAATGACTCGAATTGTTACAAGGTCAAAGTTTACCTCATTTTCCTTAACATCCTCTGCCCCCATTCTCCCTCCCTCCGTCCCCCCCACGACCCCCCCTCCCCTCCCTTGTGCACAACGGGCCCCGTGGTGTTCAGGTGTGCCTGAGCGAGTACGTGCTCTGCGAGCCGCCCTCCATCCTGCAGTCTCTGACGGCGGCAGTGGCGGCGGCGGGCGTGGCGGCAGCAGCGCCCGTGGAGATGCTCGCCGAGCGCCTGCGCGCCGTGCAGCGCCTGCGCGCCCCGCTCGCTGTCGGGGCCCACCAGGCGCCACTCCTCGCCGTCGGCCGCTCCGGCGTTTGGGTGCTGTCGGGGCGCAATGAAATTCACGTGTCGCGCGGGGACCTGACGGGTAACGAACGCGCTCGTCTGCGATGTCTTGCGGACGGCGGTTGGTCGATCGAGCAGCTAGATCCGTGTTCTGATTGGCGGCTGACTCGGCCCCGTTAATGGTCATGGCATACGATGGTGGTTTACTCTTGTGAACGATGTCACAGCATCGTTCACAGTTATTGAAGCAGGGCCGTTGACGTTTGCTCTGCAGCAGGTGGAATTATTCAGGGCAAGCCGCCGTATTCATACCTTATCTCATTTATTTTGTTTACAGGCATTCATGTTTCAAAGTGGATATTTTAACCATCAACTAAATCCATCACACTACTTGGATTGATGAGCATCCCTTTATGAGACATAAAGAGGCCTTATCCTGTGCAAAACCTGGCGCCCACCTTAGAGATTAGACTCTGGAACGCCGGCTCACGGCAGGGAGGTGATGAGCACCGTCCCCATTTGAACATGGGGATGTGTGTAACTTTTTTGAAAGCACTGCATGGCTTTTACAGCCAGGCTAACACATGTTTTGTTTATACTTATCTACCATAGTGCTGTTATGTGTATTATGGGGAGTTGTGGTCCAGTGGTTAGCATCCTGCACTTGGGAGAACCCAGCGACCTGAGTTTGATTCCTGGCCCACGATCATCACCAGTGGCGAGTGATGTCTGAACCAGTCTTGGGGCTCCCCTAGGTTGTTCGAGCCCATGTGCTGTTTGGCCTTAATAGGTGCTCACCGACAGCCCTTGCTCCAGCTGTCAATGTAAGCTGCAGTGGGGATTCTTGTCTGTGTTCCCAATGTATCTGTGTACATGTATGTACGGGTGTGTGTGTGTGTCCATGTGACGGGCTCTGCAGGAGCGTACTGGGCATCTGTGGTTCCCCGGGGCACGGCCTCCACCTGCATCTGGCTCTCCGTGCTCGTCTCCCCTTGCCCTGTCGACTGTGGCCCAGGTAGCTCCCCGACCGTCCGACTCGTGTCGCACCTCCCTCCAGTGTGGGGCACCTCGCCGCAAAGGTGCAGGAATAATGACCAGACCAAAAAAACATTACTTTAATTAAAAATAGCTGACATGGGATTAGCATCGCTCTCGTTGGCAGAGTAAGTGGGCTAGTGCTGCCCCCTACTGTTTACAACGTAGGTTACCTGAAGGGATCTCGGTGATAGCTCCATGGTATCTGCTTCCATGGGCCGTTCTGCAACACGAAGGGGTGTGCTGCTCTGCGAGAGCTCTGATTGGATTATGCTAGTGACGGGCAACCGACGGCACGACTGGATTAAAACTGGACGAAAATATAACGAAAATGATTAGGAAGAGCAAAATGTAACTTAGTTATCTTTCATTCATGAGAACATTATCTTTATTCCTACTGGGAGTTGAGAAAAGCACATAATTACACAATTTCGAAATACAGTTTCACAGTTATGGGAAACCGATATCGTAACAACCATATTGTAAATCGTGATAGCATATCGTCGTGAAAAATTACATCGCGGTAGCTGTTTGTGATACCCACCCGTGGCCTCCCCCAGGCCACAGCGTGTGGGCCATGCAGAACGGCGGCGAACTCTTCATGTTCTCATTCGAGCCACCCGACGCCGGGGGGCGGCTGGAGCCCGCGGGGTGGCCCATCGTCGTGCCCCTCCCACAGCCGTCCGTGCAGCTGAGTGTGGCGCATGACGCCGTCTGGGCCCTCGACGTTGCCGGCCGCGTCTTCGTGCGCCCGCTGTCCCGCTCAGTTCCCGCTGGCGCCATCTGGTTCCCGCTAGATCTCTCGCAGCTGGGTGAGTGCGCTGCCCACGTGCGTGTGTTCTTGCCTGTGTATTTTTCTGAAGGCTTCTGTCATTCATCCATCTTATGAAGAGCAACTATTAGTTCCTTTGCCTGAGTTAGTGAATTGCAGATACACTCGCGCACTGCATTAACACGTATATTTTAGACAATGCGATGTAATACAGACCAGGGCGTGAGTTCGTAGCTGCAGTCGGATATAGGGGAGCCTTTGATGTTCTTGTAGTGTTTTGGTAAAAAGACTACTTATGTCCAATAGCATCACGATAGGTCTCTGCGTAGGTGGATGGCAACAGTGCGAGGCGTGCCAGAGGGAGCAGCACTTAACACAGTGAGCCGTTAGTTGGGAAGATGAATCCACTGCGTGTTTGCTTGTGGAATGGTCTACCTGACCATATCACTGCATTGATGAGCCTGGATCATTCAAGAACAGCCTTAATCAGGTCCACTGGTCCCCACACTCCTCTCCTTTTCTCCTTTGGCTACTACTCCATCATTCCGCTCGGTGAAACCCGCAGACTAAGACTTCACCAAAATACACATTGCATCGACTATATGAAGACTGACTATAATAAAAAATAAATGTTGACTTAAGTGCTGGCAACAAGATGAAATGTTTGTGCTGTCTGAAGAAGTGGAGTCGAAGGTGTCTAAATCTGCATGCCTTCACGTGTGTGTGTGCGTGCGTGCATACCAGGGTCCACGCGTCTGGTGAGCGTGGCATGCGGTGGCCAGAACGTGTGGGCGTGTGACGCGGCTGGCACCGTGTACTTCCGCATGGGCACACAGCCCCTCAACTCGAGCCAGATGATGCCCGCTTGGGTGGCCCTGGACAGGGACACACAGGTACGCTGGGCCTCCAGCCGTCCACACTCCCTGGTGAACCTCTGAGTGGGTGGCAGAGAGTAGTGTCCCTGAACTCCGGCCCTCACCACTCCCTGCCTACCACCATTTCACGATTACCGATCTTTTCTGTGCATATGCAAAAGACAATGCCCATTGCACGCGCCTGATGGTGGGTAATCACGCAAAGCTGTACCGTGGCGGTTCACACGGACTGGAGTTGAGAAACTGACTTCGAGCCCCAGAGCCCAATACGGGCCCAATTTTTTACTGGCTTGCTACTGGACAGGTTGGTGATTTATTGGTTAAGGTATTTTTTTTGTCTTTCTTGGTGATTTTATGCTCATTGTGCGAGTAGTGTTACCGCAGAGAAACAAGTACTTGTGCTTTTTTTATTTGGTGTCAGCAGAGCCTCGTGCGATCGCCCTGAGAGAGGCCAAATAAGACAGCCACGGCCGTATCTTGGATCGGCTTTCATCGTCACCGCCACACGGTGGCGTAGCGTCAGCCATACACTACAGACATTAGGTCCCCACAGCAGAAGCTAAATATGGAGCGAGAACAAAAACAATTGACCGCCGTGTTTTTGTGCAGTTGTTGGTTGTCAGTTCTGAGCACTGTAATAGAGAGAAACGTGAGCGTACTTGTCTTACGGTGCACCATGACGAGAGTGCTTCTGGTGGCTAGAGAGCCAAGCTATCCCCCAACCCCTTGAGATGGGTGGCTCAATGTTGGTGCCCCCGATGTTAGCGCCCCCTTCAAAAACTGTTTGGGATAAGCGAGCCTGCTTCTCCTGTGCCTTAATACACGCGATCGCTTATCTGAAGCTGCGTCTCATTTCAAGCAGCATGTATTTGTTGCAGAAGACTTTTCTGTGTTAACACCATAACTAACCATTTTGTTTTGATTTAAAGCTTTCGTGACTGCAGGGATTCATATTCTTGGTTCTTTCGGTAAAGTCAGTTAGAAGGGAAACAATAAAATAATAAAAATATAAAACAATAAAATTATCACGACGTTTCGACTGCAACACAAGCAATAATCATCAGGTGTGAAAACTACAGCAAGAAAATTTGAAAAAAGTGGCGTTTTTTTAACGTTAGCACCACGGGAGAGCGATTTGGCAGTTATTCAGGTGGACGAGTCCATCTATGTTCGGAAAAGAGGAGGGGGGAGACGAAAATAATGGATGCAGTCTGAAAGCCACCGTAAGCGTGAACAATCAATTAAGACCCGAAAAGGTTTATCAAATCCTTCCAATGATTGCTAAGCCAGAATCCATCTTCTCGGTTGGAATTGTCTCTGTGTTTGTATATGTGGATAGCCTCATAAAATCCGTGATCTGGTTCTGTCTGTAAAAGATGTGATTCCGGACATACAGTACCCAGGCGTCTACAAACTAAGTTGCCTCTGTGGTAGTAGTTACATTGGAGAAACCAAACGACATGTCTCGGACCGCATTCGTGAACATAAAGCAGACCTAAAACACGGTAGGACCAACACCTCGGCCGTGGCAGATCACCGTTATAATTCAGTAGGCTCACATGACATTGACTTCTCCAAGACAGAGGTTCTTGGCAAGCCATCTGGCTACCATGAGAGATTCGTTCATGAGGCTATCCACATATACAAATACAGAGATAATTTCAATCGAGAAGATGGATTCTGGCTTAGCAATCATTGGAAGGATTTGATAAATCATTTCGGGTCTTAATTGATTGTTCACGCTTACGGTGGCTTTCAGACCGCATCCATTATTTTCGTCTCCCCCCTCCTCTTTTCCGAACATAGATGGACTCGTCCATCTGAATAACTGCCAAATCGCTCTCCGTGGTGCTAACGTTAAAAAAAAACCGCCACTTTTTTCAAAATTTCTTGCTGTAGTTTTCACACCTGATGGTGATTGCTTGTGTTGCAGTCGAAACGTTGTGAGAATTTTATTGTTTTATATTTTTATTACTTTATTGTTTCCCTTCTACGTGACTTTACAAAAAGAACCAAGAATATAACCATTTTGCGTTCTCTCAATCCTGTCCAAAATGTGCAGATCAACTAGGGAAAATTTTACAAGAATTTTAACAGTCTCCAGTAAAAGCCGATGCCCAGCACATGTGTGGAAAGTTTCTGTATTGAGCCAGATTGGATTGGGGAAGGAAAAATAAAACTCTCGCACTACTTGTGCCATAATTCTGAGGGGGCCCACTGTCTCGGCCAGAGTGGTCGTAAACAAATTGCTTCACGCAGGGAGCCGTGAGGCGTACTCACAATTAATGAGCAAAATCCACGTTAATCTTGAACACAAAATTAGAATTCCCTATTAAGTATGGAATGTGGCATTGGTCCATACGAGGCTGCGTGGGGTTTACGTCAATGTGTCGGATCTGGTTCGTGGGTCATCGTTTTTCTTTTATAGGAGCGATATTTTTTTTAATTGAAACTTGAGTTATCTGCAGTTTTTCCAGCCGTGTAGCCATCCGTCAGCCATCCAGTAAATCTCACCGGTCGCCGGGCATCTGTGCATAAGTCTTGTTACTTGAGTTATTGATGGATTTATGTTGTTGAGCCAAATTGCATTGTATTAGATGATGCTAATAATACAGTTGGTGTTAGCAGAGGGCATGTCAGTTTGGGAGTAACTGCAGTGTTGGCTACAGAACATATTAAAAGCTTGTTTGCAAAAGCAGGTCACTATTCAGAATAATTGGTTCACTTGCAAAACTGCACGTGTTATTACGTAGAAAATGGGAAAATGTTTACCAGTATCAAAGTATGAAAAAATAAAAATAGGTTTTACCCATTTTGTAGCTGCTCACCCAGAGCTCTAAATGCCCTGACAGTGGCAGTCTTTGTGCTGTTCAACTTTTGCCATTCTTTGGTTTACACTGGTGAGACTAGGTCCTAAAGAAGGCTATGGTGTAGACCAATCAGTCTCAAGGACAATGCATATATTATCAGATCACGTTTGTTTGCATGTTCACCACAAGAAAGTGTTTAATGCAGACATGATTCCTTGCAAAAGGTTTATATTTGGTTTTTGAACATCTTAACACCTGTTTTATTGTCATAAAGCGTAAAACCTATTCTTATTTTTTATACATTATTATGTAGGTTTATAATGATGCATCAACTCGCGAATTTAAATAGATTCCTACGCTCATAATACAGGTGTCGAGCTGTGAGTGTGATTTAGGATTTGTGTAAAGTATGGGGTAATATTACATTAAGCTAATTGAGCAAACTGCACAACTGCACAAACAAGAAACAATACGATCAGGACGGTGAGAGCAAAATAAAGAATCAAATCTTGATCCGTGACCCCTGATCGGTTCCAATGTAGTCAACCTCTGAGAGCTGAAGCCTGGCGTGCCTAATGTTGTTTTGTGTGCGTATGTTGTGTGTCCACGTGTACGTGCGTTGTGTACACGTGTGTGCGTGGCTCGCCTTGCGCACGTCAGAATTTCCAGCTGTGCAAGCTGTTCTGCAGCCCCAGCGACGCCATGGTGTGGGCGATGGACGCACGGGGGAACGTGTTTGTGCGCGTGGGCATCTCCCACACGATGCCTATTGGCTGCAGCTGGGAGCACGTGCCGGGTAAGTCGACCGTGTGAGTCAAGCCAAGGTGGAAGCCATCGCTCTTGGTTATGAACGGAAATGCTTAATGTGCGACCGAAAAGTTCGGTGGGATGAGCATTTATTTTCCACATCGTAAGTTTTGTTTAACCGCGAGTTCTTTTTTTTGTTCTACCTACGTTACTTTACCGAAAGAACCAAAGAGTATGGATTCCTGCAGTCACGAAAGCTTCAAATGAAGATCCATGCGCTAGAGTTAATGAGTTTAATAAGAGAATAAGAATAATAATGACAATAAGTCCATGTACCAACATGAAGCTGTCGATAACTGCATCGTCTACTCTCTCAGCTGCCTTTTGCAGAGACAAATAGACACGCCCTGCTCTAAGCCACTACAAGCCAGATAAGTTGCTTCTTCGCAGCTGCTCCTTACTCTGGACTTGTTTCATTTGGTGAATTAGGAGTGCCATCTTTGGTAAACATCGTGGGCTCACAGGGCAGTGTCATTCCCGACAGATTTCCAGCACAGGAAGTGAAAAATGCCAAATCTTTTCACAGAACTGGGTGTGTTTACTGCTCATGTGCACATTTTATTCAATGACCAATGTCTATGTTGAGCCACTGAATGTCGAAACCGGTACAGACTTTGTGTTGAACCAATGGCGCTGAAATTATGCACTCCCGGAAGGGCCGTGTGACTGATGGGATGTGTAAAGGAGACGAATTGTCAGCTTGTTGATTGTTTCGCATTTACGTTACGTTGTATGGCTGCATGCGTACTGCTGTACGTGCGTACGAGACCGTCACGCACCGTGTTCACGTGCAAGCCCGTCGCGCGCGTTATCCGCGGCCCAGGGCTGAATGCGACGGCGCTGGCACTGAGCGAGCACACGGCGTGGGTGCTGTGCCCCGGCGGGGAGGTGGCACGGCGGTATGGCGTGCGGGAAGGCAACGCGGCTGGAGACTACTGGAAGCGCATCCCTGGGCAGCTCACCTCGCTTGCCGGTCAGCGCCGTGCGGATTTTATTTTTCGTTGGGTGGGAAAATCCTCTTGCGGATCGTGGCTCGGTCATTCGTGCAGCGGGGCTTCCAGTTGAGGCATGCGTTCAAATCCTTCCATGGTCCCTGCCATGGAATTTTGGAATTTCTCTCTCTAAGCTAAGCAGAATCCAGCCTGTATGGTGCATGGATGTGCAAACACTGTGGACAGGCAAGTGTCATCATAGGCTGCAACGGGGCTACGTGATGGGTAGCAGAGGGCAGTGCAGCAACATCCTTTCGTTCTGTACTTCTACGTGACGTCGATGCTCTTCATCTTCACCAACCCGCACTGACCAGTGGGGTGATGTATGGTTAAATAATCGGCACGATTGCAACAGAGTGAGGAGACCTTTATCTAGCAGTGGATTGGCAAGAGCGGCCAGCACTCATTACGTGATCAGCGCTCATCTCACCGCCGGTGCCATCCTCCCCCGTCCCCGCCGCGGTGCGACAGTGACGGGCGCGGACGAGGTGTGGGGCTGCACGCCGGAGGGCGTGCTCGTGCGCCGTCTCACACGCCTGCTCCGCCGCTCAACGGCGGCGGCTGCCCCACCGCACGCCTACCGCCTGGGCAGCACTGACGACAACGACGACGACTGGGAGCTGTTGTGAGGAGGCGCGCCAGCCCGGCGGGGCGCCCACGTGGGTGACCGCTGCCTCCCTCTGCCCGCGCCGCCATAGCCGCTTCCCGTTTTACAGTAACGGAGGGAAGAGCTGCAGCATTGACCCCGACCACCGACCCGTCACCCCGGTGACTTGAGGGCGAGGGCAGCGGGTTACCAAACTGCGCTACGTGGGCCGCCGCTGTGACCCTACACAGCCGCAGTGTCCGGTATAAACGAGTGGAGTGTGTGGACAGTGGTACTGGAGAGCCTGCTGGAGTCTTGCAGACAAGTGGAGGTGGCTGTGGCTGAAGGGTATTTAACCAGCAATACTCAGGTTAAAGGGTGATCGTTAATGGATTGAAGCCTCCACTGGAATCACCAGACTGAGCCTATTAAAAGTTCTAACATTGTTGAGTGATGGGCAGCGTGGCACTGAAATGGTCTGATGCACTGTGGGTAGGGGGGATGGTGGTGTGTACGTTGTGACGATTCTACACGCAGCTGGCAGTTTTCATGGTGACAGGGTGAAGAGGGCGCCGTACGGATGTTGTCGGGGCGTCGCTAGCGCTGCTGATGTTTGTGTAGCCGACGTACTAAGGCCACTGGTAAGGTACATCATCCACAGCGTGACACTTGCTGAACTTGTCATAGGGGTAAATTCACAGCCCTGCGCCAATATTTACGCGACTACCGGTGCCTCGCAGCCATAAATCTCGAGTGGGTAAGATGCAAACAAACCCTATTAGTTTAACACATAGGCTTTCGCGACCAATATCAGCCAAACGTGAGGTGTAAGAAAACTGACGTTAGCGCAAAAGCAACGCAGATGTAAATGCAAGTAGCGAGAACAAAGCCGAACATTAACTCTGCTGCAGCTGCAATAATTAACATGCTGCTCCCAGAGCTTGAGCCTCGCTAGAATGTCGCACTTATTTATTAACCAGCCGTGCGCGACCTTAAAAGTGAAAAAACGTCTTGCGCTCCTGCAGTGCGATGCAGAAATTAGTCAAAGTATCATTTGTGGGTCAGTGACATTACAGCAAGGGAAGGGAGTGAGAGGAGTCCTGATGGCGGCACAGTACGTCATTTCATCTCTCGTTGCACACCCCACGAGTTCCCAGCATCTCTCCGCCGGCCAGCAGTCGTCACCCAGAAACGCGTGGACTGGCATTTACAAACTTGAGATGGTAGCGTTAGAAGTCTACCCCAATGCATACTGTACTTTACAAAATAATTTTCTTTAACTTTAATATAACTGTGAAATAAAACATTTAAACAGTGATATTGTAAGTACTCTTTAAGAGGAGATTTTTTCGTCACTACCTGTAAATATATTTGGTGTTAGATTATGATGATGCAGTAATGTGTTATTGATGCTGCTGTAGGTGCAGCCTGCCACTGTGGGCACAGGGTGGCTGGGTCATGGTGGTCTGGGTGGAGGCATGGTGCGGGTGTAGGGGGTGGTGTTAGAGGGAGTGCGGGGAGCGGTAGTGTAGCGGTTAGCGCGCTGCGCTATGAACCTGATGACCCGGGTTCGATTCCCACTCACGGCCAACACCAGTGACGATTATCTGAACCTGTCCCGGGCCTCCCTTAGGTCGACTCAGCCTCAAATGAGTACCTGGTGCGGTGTGTAAACATTGCCACTAGGGAGACAAAGGTGGTCGGGCGTGGTGCTGGCCACCCACCCCCTCGTGTACCGTTCCGGCCTTCATAGGTGCTCGCTAACAGCACTTGCCCCTACAGTCTGTTAAGGCTATATGGGGGATCTTTGTCTTTGTTAGAGGGAGTGTTGGGGAACCTCTTTGCTGCACTTTTCCCACCCAAGAAATTCAGATTCAAGAAACTGATTCTATTGGTCCCGAGACTTGAACCCAACATCCCCCTGTGCAGGGTTTACGATTCTCACAGTAAAACGAAAACAATTTCTTTAAATGCATCAATTCGGAATTCGGTTTGCATGAACAGCATCTGAGTCGACCATTCTCAACATCATTTTGTGTTCGATCGCCATAATTGGCGATGTGCACTCCGACGGGGGTGGATCCACGGTCTGTGTCACTCTCTACACGAGTGAGCGTTGCGCGACCGTGCGCAGTGCCGCCCGGGATTTGCGACCCCACACTCGTCGTGGTCACGTCGCGAGCCGCGTTCACTGCCACCAGGCACGATGGCAACCGCAAACACCCCTTCCGTCACTGCGGTGAAACTTGGCGTTCTTTGTGCGAAAACATGCCATTTTTCAACCGGAGGCGATGAAAGGTGACACTGGTCCCATTCCTTTGTCCCATGCAGTCCGGTCTGGCCACATGGTTTGTGCTAAAAAGATTTAAACAACTTCTTTTATTTCAGAGCTGGAGTGATGGGCGGCCCTGACGTGGGTAACTCCAGTTTCATGATCCTGGATTGTGGCGAGAACTTTTTCTTTGTTTGCTAAACAAATATTTTAGGTCGCAGCTACGTCAAGGTGTCCTCATGTTCTGGAAGTGTAGCATTTGTTAATGTAGCTCGGGTGAGGTCGTGAATCAAAATGAAAGTGTCACACATGTTACCAAATAGCTGGCTGGATATCTGGTGGGCACTTAATGATTTATCTGTTCGTTACAATGCGTTCTTACGAGCTCTACATGTGCCCCGAGTCGTGTATATCAGAATCAGTTTGATTTATGTAGATTGCATTGAAATTCAAATATACACGATACAAAGCAGCAAAGAGGACCAACAAACAAGATAATGGACTGTGAGATTGAACCATGACTATGTTGTCCAGTCGTGGGATGGGCCTCTCCGTGCCGAGCACCTGGCTGTGTGGGGGAGACTCAATGCATATTGGGATGCAGAGCCCATCATCTTTCAGAGATGGGTGAAGTAAACAATTACCTTCTGGATGGACAGGCCTCTGCTCTCGTAATGTGGAATTCCCACCACTCAATCATAACCGTCAAGAAGCAATCGTTGCTCCGCACTCGCTGACCGTGTACAGGGACCTGAATGTGCTCATTTAAAAACAAAAGTTATCATGATTGTGTACGATGCCTGCTTCTATTGCCTCATACGTGCCTGCAAGGTGTCTTCACATTCGTAGGTACCAGAATTGAAGTGTAACACTACTACTATGACTTCTACTACTACACACAAGATGTTATTATTAAATGTCAAAATTACAGTTGTGACCATCCAATGGGTCCTCCCATCCAGGCTGTGCACGTGCTGTGAAGTCACCGCGCTGCATGTGGAATGCACACCCAGCCTTGTTTGCCGTCCTATTTGTTTTCAACCTGCACGCTCTTCTCATAATATACAGAATAAAGTACTAGACAGCTCGAACTGAACTTGCATCCCTTGTATTAAACCCACATGCACATGGTTATTGGTTACTGCTCACCATGTGGTGCTTGTCGCCACGCCACAGGAACAAAGTGGGATCTTTTAAATCATTTAAAAGACATTTACACTGTTAAACATACGGGATGGGTATTTGATGCCACAAATATTGTTCAAACTGGGAGGCGACCAGGCCGTGGTACTTTGGGATCACACAGCATTTTCTTGCCGACCGTGTTTCTTTTCTGCATCGTGAGTCAAATGCAGCTGAGATTGTTTTTGCTGTTCTGGCTACAAAGTAGCCTCGCAAGGTGTGCGACCTCTGTCCAGGTGCAGCTCGCGCGCTGCTTGAGTCTAAACAACACACATGCGTGACAAGCACACGGTTTTTGCGCACGACTCAAAAACCATCAGCATTTCATGCAGTGCATTGTCAGTCCCCTTTGGTCACCATCAACATAGATTTGAGTAAATGCGACCGACCGACAGCAGCAGACAAGACAACCAATTTCAACCTCATTGTGACGCAGCATCCTTCCGTCTTCCCTAACTGCTCCAACCTGCTATCGCCCTCTTTACTTCGCCGGTTTGATCTCGGTCGACCTTCGGTGGCTGTCCCACACTCACTCTGCTGCTATTTCCAGATGCCGCCATCTCTTGTCTAGTGAACTTGTTGTACATGACCTGTATGTAACACCGGTTGGTTATATGTACCATGTCTCAACCAAAAAGACGTGTTTAAAGCAAGTGATGGGCCTGGGTCAGTCATGGGGCACAAGGCAGGCGATGATATGGAAACTGAAGCATCATACCTTGACGGAGATGGCGGTGGTGACGGCTGTGATGACATCAGTGGTGTGCGCATCCCAACAAAAAACTACTACAGACAAACCTGGAATCAGAACTGCATGTATTTGTCAGCTTTTCATGTATATAAATAAAAAACACACATTTAGACATGTAGCACTTTTACAAGAAAAAAACTAGTTCACAATCAGAATTTTCACAAACGTTCACATATAATACTGGCTTAATTTAATTATTCAATATATTTATGTTCTTTATTCACACACTATTGCACGGATGTGTACTACAGACAGATAGACCAGCTACACTCGGCATCGCGGAATGAAGTGGGTGGCACGCTGGCCTCGAACGCTCGCGCACGCACAGCCCCGGGGGAGGGGGGGGGTCAAACCGAGTGCCCTGGTCACAGCGTGCCCTTGAGGCTGCTCAGAAAATCATCGATCGAGTGGCACCAATCACCTGCATGCAAGAACACGTGCTTTGAGAGATGGTGCTGTCCACTGGGTGCTTTCGCCACTGCCCACGTCTCGTGCCAGGCAGGTGCTCGAGCCAGGTAACCAATGCCACCTGAATTTGAGAAGGAAAATCTGACCGGGCAACGCGAATATCGCAGCGAATAAAAGACCGATTATTTACCGGCATTTTTATTGTCACTATACTTTGCTTCAGTGGCAGAGTGGACGTAATAATTTGGCCTCGTGCACCGCCAAGAAATGCTTGGGTCCAACACTGGACGCCTCTTGCCCCCTTCTGCGGCACACGCATGAGTTTTCTCGTTAAATAAACACCACTGGGAAACAACATTTTGTTCCACAAATCGCTACACCTTGGACGGATGATACTGACACGAACAAAGGAGACATCACCGTCTCCACAAGCTGTACGCCTTGCAAGCATTGGCCGATATTCAGAGGAACCCCACGGCTGCCGACACAGCGAGACTACGCGTTCTGCCTCCGAAACTACGTTTCTTGTCTCGTGCCACTACAGCCGTCGTTTTTGGGGCCATTCCAACGCAACGCAGTGCTGTTTATCGGTGGCGATACAGCACGTCGAGATTGAGGAATAATTCTGGAGACTTGATGCAGGTTATTTATTGACAATTGCACTTCATGCATTTGAAATGTGTTACGAGTGCCTTAGTTCAACCCGGTCTGCTGATCAGCAGTGTAATTTACTTGTCAACATGGGCGAATTTAAGCCGACATTGATGGACGGACTACATTTGGTCTGGAAGTCCTGGAGCTGAAACCATTGTTGTGAAGGGCTTGGAAACGCGTGCGTACAAATCATACGTTTGCGGCAGGGCACCAAGATTCCCTGCCACAAACGGAACCGGGAGCAGCGCTCAATGTAAAAAAAAAAATCGATATTTTAAAAGTTGCATTTTTAGAAAGTGTTTATAAATCGGAGCCCGTAATTGGTGAGCAGCAAAACAAAGATGTTGCCATCCTCCTGCACAGGCACCAACTGTGATTCCAAACGGAGAATCGCACGACACAACTAACAAGACACAAGTCTGCAGCAGAGAATGAGGTCACCTGCCACAACAACGGAACGATTTGTATGCAGGCATCGAGGAGAGGACAACACCGCTGCTCTTCCCCAATCATCGCCCACGCTCGCAGCCAACACAGTCCCGTCATTAATAAATAACCTGAAGAGGGCATCATCTCACAGCGCGCACGACACAGCATGATCCTCATAGCACGAGACAACAGCGTCGGCATCGTGTGTTACAGGTATCTTCGTTTCATCTTGTATTTCGTTTTTTATTCCGTGAGTACAAAGTGTGGTATTTGGATTGGTCCTTCAAACCTGGATTACAAATAGGTCCAGGTGTACTGGAGTTAATGGGTGGGCTCGCTAAGAGGCCGACCCGTAAGCACCTTGGTTGTTATGCAGGAAAAACAGACAGGCAATAATTCGACTGGAATGTCATTCCGTAGAACGTGACAGATGGGGTGAGCGCACAACATTCATCTGGAAGAAACGCGTCTCGTTTTAAATAATTTGCGTTGTATAAACGTAACAGATTGGTAAGTGGGTTATGGAAAGCAGCATTTCCTAATCATCTTCATGTTCTCAACTTTTATTTATTCATTAACTCGTTAAATCTTACTTCATTGCGTATTGGTCAGGAAAATAAATTAAACGCAGGGAAGAGGCTGAACAATTGTGCAGAAATAAATATTTTTTTAAAAAATAAACCAACATTAAAGTAATATATATTTATATATAAAAATGAACGTCTGTAGGAATGTAACCAAAAGGTCCCACAAAAATTAAAGAGTTTTGCCAGTTCCTTGTACGAGCTGGGCTTCACGTGAGTTTTTACGAATTTGAATCATACAAAAAAACAACAATTTGGGGAGATTTGTTTTTGCCGGTGTGGCGGCGGTGCGAGGTCACACGGAGCAGCTGTCGGGCGAGGCATCCGCGCGCTTGAGCCACACGTCCGGCACGCCGGGCTCGCTGTTGGGCAGCACGATGGGGTCCAGGGACCGTGTCGCCTGGCATGCGCCGGCGCCATCCCGCGTTCCCGCGCTGCCCCTCAGCGCCAGACGCAGCGCCGGCCGCATTCCGTTGAGGCTCCCCCTCTCGGCCACGGAGCCCATGCCCTCCAGGGCCTCCAGCAGGCTCTCCACCGGCACCGTGCGCTCCGCGCGCGCGATGAAATCCACCCCGCCATTGAGCCGGCCGCTCCGCGGGAGCCGCCGCTTTGGCCCGACGCGGAGGGGAGAGGCCTCGGCGTCGTGGGGGCCGGTGGCTGCCGCCCCGTTCTCCTCCTCGGGTATCGTTGGTGACGAGGAGGAGGCTACGGAGGAGGCAGCGGCGGGGTCTTCTCCGATGCCGTCCTCTTCGACGCCGTCCTCATCGGTGACGGACGCCGCGTCGAGGTCGCGGTTGAGACGCTCGGGAGCGGAGGCGTCGCACACGTTCTCGTCAGCGCCGTGCTCGCTCGTCAGCGCCTGCAGCTGGTACTCCTCGGCGCCCGTGCGTGGCCCACCGTTGCCGTAGTGAACCCGCTTGCCGAGCGTCGTCTTGGACTCCTCCTCCTCCTCCTCCTCCGTGGTCGTCTTCTTCTGGCCTGGGGTGCCCACGCACGGCCGCGCCACGCCACAGCACAAGTCGGGCGCCGTGGGATTCTCCCCGCGGGGCCCGAGGCAGCAGCAGAGGCTCTGGAAGAAGAAGGTGGCGTAGGCCCAGCTGACGGCCATGACGAGCATGAGGAAGGTACCGAGCTGCGTGTATGCGAGCACCGTTGACGGCATCATCATGGCGCCGGCCAGGAAGGTGGTAAGCGCCGCCATGGCCACGGCGGGGCCCATGCGGCCGAGCGAGAAGCTGACGCGCGCCCGCCGCCCGGGCCCCGGGGCCAGGCGGTACGCCACGCCGTAGTGCACCGCGAAGTCGACGGCCAGGCCCACGGCCACCGACACGGTGACGCTCTCCAGGACGTTGAGCTCCCAGCCGAGCAGTGCCAGCGAGCCGGTGGTGACGGCGATGGAGCCGGCGATGGCGAGCAGGGCGTAAACGCTCACGGCGAGGCTGCGCGTCGTCAACAGCATGACGCCGAACGCCAGGCCCACGGCGAGGCCCAGCGACAGCAGGGAGCCGGCCCACAGGCTGGCCTGCAGGTCGTAGAACTCGAGCGAGCTCACGAACCAGCCGCGGCGCAGGCCCGGCGGCGCCGTCAGCAGCTCGGCGTGCAGCCACGCGTCCACCTCGTGACGGAAGCGCGCCATGCGCTCGTGCGCCAGCGTGAAGCGGTACGAGCTCGGAAACTCCACCAGCACGGCACGCAGGGAGTCGTTGGCGTCGAAGCGTGGTCCCGGCGTGCGCCCGTCCAGGGTGACGCGGAAGCGCCGCTCCAGCTCCAGGACGGCGCGCTTGATGCAGAACTCGAAGACGTCGCGCTCGTAGGGGAACGCGGACGACGAGCAGCACGGGGCGAGGCCCACGCCACCCAGGCTCAGGCCGAGGGGCCCGCCACGCCCCCCCGCGTCCCCGCCGCCCCGCGACGCCGCGGCTCCGCCGCCGCCGCCATCTCGCCGCCGCTGCTGCTGCCGGTGACGGTGCTGGTCGTCGACGGCGTCGTCGCAGTCCTCCGACTCCATCCACTGCTTGAAGGTCTCAATGAAGCACCCGGAGAAGTCGGCCTCGCGCTCGCGGTGCAGGTAGAGGCTGTGGTTGCGCAGGCGCCGGCAGAAGTCGAGGAGCCAGAGCTGCGACTCGGCGCTCGCCACATCAAAGCCGGGGTCCAGCACCAGCTTCCCGCGGTCGGCCGGGTTGAGGGGGTCCCCGTTGTCCTCGGGCACGACGCCCCAGATGAGCGTTACGGGCAGCGCCAGGTCGTCCCCGCCGCCCGAGCCGGGCCGGCCGGCGCGCTCGAACGCGAAGAGCGCGCGGTGCTCGGCGTCGTAGCGCTCGAACGGGTGCGACGGTGCAAATACGCGGAACTCGGCCAGCTCCAGAGACGGCAGCCGCATGCCGGGCCACGCGAACACCGCGTAGGCGCCGCCGGCCGCCAGCGCCACGAAGCCGCAGAGCCACGCGTGCCGCAGGCGCACGACGATGCGCGGCAGGAGCCGCTCGAAGAACGCGCGCGACGCCGCCGACGCCGCGCGCCGCGAGCGCTCCACCGGCGCCCAGAGGCGGCGCGGCAGGGACGGCCCCTCCCCCGCGCCGCCGGGGCAGCCCCCGCGCGGGCGGAACGCGTCGGCCAGGTAGCGCTCGTGCAGCACCACGACGGCCGGGAGCCAGCTCACCATGAGGCCGTAGTTGGCGAGGACGGCGGTGCCGGCGTAGACGCCAAAGCAGCGCACGGCCGTGATGCTGCTCACGTAGTTGGCGTAGAACGCGGCCGCCGTGGTGAAGCTCGTCACGAACATGGAGAGCGCCGCGTGGCGCAGGGTGGCACGGACCGTCTCCGTCAGCCCCGCGTCGCCGGCGCCGGGGCCCTTGGCGGCACGGCGGTCAGCCTTGGCGTGGCGCCACACGTCGCACAGCACGAAGGCGTCGTCGGCGCCGACGCCCACCAACACCACGAGCGCCGTGAGGTTCATGAAGGGGAAGAACTCGAAGCGCAGCACGACGCGGTACACGAAGTACGCCACGATGAGCGAGCTCACGATAGCGAACATGGTCATGAGCGTGACGAACACCGAGCCCGTGTACACGCACATGAGCAGCAGAACGATGACCATGGCCACTGCCGGGTACACCGTGTCCGTGAGCAGGTAGTCCTGGAAGAGCGAGTGCTTGATGCCGAACTCGATGCCCACCACGCTGGTGACGCCGTCGGTGCGGTTCCAGCGCTCGAGGTTGTCGCGGTACAGACGCATCATGCCGTCGCCCTTCTCCGTGGGCACGAACAGCATGCTGTAGCGCAGGCGCGCCGCGCCCTCCCCGCCGCCCGTCGCCAGGAAGTCCTTGTCCACCAGGTAGTGCAGGATCTGGTAGACGGCGTTGTGGCGTGCGCAGCGGCGCGGCACGGCCTGGCACTTGGCGCGGTCGCGGCGCCCGGCGCCGGCGTCCCAACAGTCGGGGCCCAGGCTGCCGTTGCGGTAGAGCGGCGCGCAGGCCTGCAGCAGGCGCAGGGCGTGCGCCAGGTCACGCTCTGTCACTTCGCGGCACGACGAGCGGTTGCCCAGCAGCGCCACGTAGTTGCCGAGGGACCAGCTCGGGCAGCACACGGCGGTGGTGGTGCGCTGGCACAGCTCCGGGAATGTGCGGTGGGAGCTCACCTGCAGGACGGGACGCGCACGCACGCACGCACGAAGACACGCACGAACACACGCATGCACACATACACACGCTAACACGCGCATGCACACACACGCACACACGCGAACACACACGCACACACACGTGAACGCACGCACGTAAACGCACGCACGTGCACGCACGCGCACGCAGGCACGCACCCGGCCACGTGGCACAGCGGTAGAGCAAACACAGCTTGTGAATTCGAAGTCCATCGTATCTCCGGGGGTCAATAAATTGAGTATCACTTCATGGCGTTAACAGTCATTTTCCTACGGATGGATTCACCCTCATAACACACTCTCGTACACAGGCACACAGACACACATGCTCACACACAAAAGCACACACGCAGACGCGAGGTGTGCGAGCCCTCCTCACCCGCGCGTCGTAGAGGCTGCACATGGAGCGGATGGTGGTGATGTTCCACAGGCTTCCCCCATCCGCTGCGGCAAAGACAACGCGCGAGTAGCCGTCCCCTGCAGCGCAAACGGCAACAACATCGATGCCGTTACAAAGTGTGCATCCACAGCCTTTGCTGGAATAACACAATAACAACAATTTAATCTTGCAGCGTTTGCCAAATGGAATTACTGCATGGATCAGAGAGGCGGACTCCAGGAGTCTGAAATGAACACTAAATATGATGAGGAATAAAACCGGCTGCGCTGGGTGGGACGCGTGTCCAGGATAGAGGAGGTACTGATCGCCGAGATGGGCGTTGGAGTGGTCTCCACGTGTCTAGTGACCAAACGGAAGGCCCAAGACAAGGTGGTGGTTACAATTCCACGTGCGTGTGCATGGAATGTATGACGGTAAAAGACACCACTGGGTGGTTGGAACCAGCCACCCCTTCAGAAACAAAGGACCGGGAGGCTACATCACAGCAGGATGGTACCATGGTGAGCACAGGTGGTGCATCTACCGGTTATCTCAGTCAACCCATAGCACCGGGGTCTGTTCCGTGATCTCCAGCAGGCCCTTGACAGTTAACATGGCTTAAAAGTGCGCACAACCCGACACAAGCGCCGTGGTGATACCGATGCGACGGCGTGGGTGTAGCGAGCGAGGACTCGCCGGGCGGGTCGCAGAAGAAGGCGTCGGTGTGGAAGTCCCACTCGGCCGCCCTCCGGTCGCGCCCGTAATCGTCGTTCCAGGGTTTGTCCAGCTGACCCTGGCTGTGTACGCACGCACCACACACACGCACGCACCACACACACGCACGCACCACACATACGCACGCACCACACATACGCACGCACCACGCACGCACCACGCGCACACGGGCAGCGGGGGCGGGAAGCACGTGGACACACAACAACCCCCGTTAATCCCGGGGTGAGCGCTATTAGCGAGTGCCTGCATGGCATCTCATGTCAACCGTTCAGAGGGGCTGCACGGCAGCAGCTCGGGATGATTCAGCAAGGGGGCATTGGTCTGCCAGTCGGGGCCCATGATTGCTGCTCTGTGTCATCCCAGTTGTGGAAATTTCGATTTAACTGCGGCGACTGTCACTCCCATAATATTTTAATAAAACACCCATATTACAGGGGTTTGTTTTTGCCGCTCTCATTAATGCAACTTCAATTCCAGAAAACGGGCGCCCTGGATCATAATCTACAAGATTTTGTAGATTTGTGTTCCTGTTGCGTCTTCCTGTAAGCCTCGCATGGTACGCAGAGGGCCGCAGAACACAGCCCTACGAGCCCTCCGCACCGCGCGAAGGGCCCACACCACCCTGACGTACTGATTTATATCGGCGCTGCGCATGGCTGTCAAATGAAACTGCACCTGTAGCGCAGTGTGTTAACGGCTAAACCACCGCTCCCCACACACACAGACGCACAGGCAAAAGTGGATGTTTTTCGTCAAACGCAACACACTGCGACGACGCAGGCGGAAGCCTCACCTCCTGGACACCTGCTCGGCGTACTTGAAGGGGTAGTTGGCGAGCGTCGCCATGTAGCCCGTGTTCTTCAGCATGTTGTTCCACGTGACCAGGCGCTGGCTGATCTCCGTGCCGCGCGGCTCAAAGCCCTGCCAGGGCCACACACCGGCGACCGTCGGCACCGCGCATTCCGCACGGCAAATCGCCCCCTTCGTCCCACCTCCCCTGCCGGCAGCTGCCCAGATCGCGCTGCTCGAATTCGTTCGTACATTCGCCCTTTCACTCTTACACGTGAGAGTTATTCGCGGTACTGACTCGCCCCAGCTTCCTCGGTCTATCCCTTTCCTTCTCTCCACTCCTTCACTCTCACACTCATTTGCTCCCAAGTGCGAGTCTCAGTTGTGTTTAGGTGCAAGTCCGGGCGAGCGTGAGTCTGGGCGAGCTCACCAGCAGCGGGTCAGAGAAGTCGGGCAGCTCAGGAACCAGAACTCCGACGAGGGCGCACACCACGATGAGAAGCGTGCACATGGCCAGCACCACGATCGGCCAGTCGGCGATTAGCTCCGAGTAGCTGCGCACGCACAGAGAGGGGGGGGGGGGGGGGGGGTCGGCGTTGGCCCTTTAAGCCTCGCAGCCCGAGAACGGCGAGCGCTTCTAGCGGTCGCCGTCTGCCGAGCGCGAGTGAAGCCAGTGCGCGGGCCTGGGGCAGGTAAAGTTGTCACTTCTCCTTCTTCTCCTTCCGCGTGGCCTATGAACAGCAACCGTTTGAGATTCACTTGGGGTTAGGGTACGCCAGCACGCCACACCGGCAATTCTCACAAACCGGCACCATCCGCAACGGTTTCCATTCCTATCTTGCGATGTTTTCACGGATGGGAAACGGCAGCGAGCACGGGCGGTAGGACGAATCGGCTCCGTACGCGGACTTCTACGTTCACATTCGCACCGCCGCATGGCGAGTACCGGCGTGGCCGTAGACGAGCGTGCGGCGCGCTGCGTGTGGACACAGTCACTTGCGCACGGAGAGCCGCACGGAGAGCCGCACGGACCGCGGTTCTCAGTGTCCTGCAAGTACGACACACGCTGCGCGTAACAGCGTCCCAAACCGTCTCTCTGCACACGTCGCGTGGGCCTCAAGCGAGCCGAGCACAGGCCGACACCGACGTACAACTTACGACGACACGTGCGTGAGCGCACGCAGGCGCAATCACGCACGCACACACAGCCAGGCATCATCGGCAAACAGGAAGCGCCGTTGGATTCCACCTATTGGGGTCTGACTCGAGTGCCGTGGTCGGCCGCCAGCTCATTCATCACCCACTGCGCAGCGAAGCGACGCTACACTCTCCATTCCTCATGGACGCCTCTCGCGGAACGCACCGCAGGGGCACACCGCGCCGCGCCATCTGGGAGAAATGACCAAGGAAATTACGCAATGCATCGCAATGCAAAAACCAATTACAAGGGAAAAATTGAGAAACGATTACGTGCAGAGTGTGACGATTTAAAGTGCCGCGTTACCGCGCGCGCATGCTCACACCCAAGTTAAGTAGCTACGTTGTACGGGTCTCTAGACTTACACACAGGAAGAGCATGAGAGGGCGTCTCATCAGCAGGCTGGGGGTGGCAAGGGAGGGGATGCGAGGCTGGACACTGCTGCTGCTCGCACTCATGCAGAAGAATGTGGGGCCAGGAAGGAGGGAGCGAGGGGAGACAGAGCGGGAGCGAGGGAGTGTGAGAGGGAGAGAGAGGGAGCGAGGAATGAGAGAGTGAGTGAGAGAGTGAGAGAGTGAGTGAGGGAGAGTGAGAGAGTGAGAGAGTGAGAGGCAGAGAGGGAGAGTGAGAGAGGGAGAGAGTGAGTGAGGGAGAGAGAGAGTGAGTGAGGGAGAGAGTGAGTGAGGGAGAGAGTGAGTGAGTGTGAGAGAGGGAGAGAGAGTGAGAGAGTGAGTGAGGGAGAGAGTGAGAGAGGCAGAGAGGGAGAGTGAGAGAGTGAGCGAGTGAGGGAGAGAGAGTGAGTGAGTGAGTGAGGGAGAGAGTGAGTGAGTGTGAGAGTGAAAGAGGGAGAGAGAGGGTGAGAGAGTGAGTGAGTGAGTGAGAGAGTGAGAGAGAGAGGCAGAGAGGGAGAGTCCGCAAATGATTGCCAATGTGTTGTCAGGCCCCACAGACTGCGTTAGTACGCACTGGAACAAAGTGCGACACTGCTGGATGCTGTTGATGTTTTTTTGCGGCGCTTACCTCTTTGGGAATTCAAACGGCTTCTTGGACCTGGCAAAGAAAAGAAAATAATCGGTCCGTAAATAAAATGTACCGTCCATTACAGGACGTGATGCACAGCAAAACGAAATGCATGCAGATACAATGATAATGGTGACTCATTTACCCAGGAAATACACTTTCAGCAGGGTTCCACATTGAAATGCAAACATCAATTGCATCCTCTCTTTTAATCATATCCATTAATTTCCACCCAATGCGTATAATCACCAGCCGATTGCAAATTCACACAAACACACACGGCCTCGTGCGACACACAAACACTCTAGCGCTATGCACACACACATCTGCAGTCATGCACAACACCACCGACAACACAGACACAGCTGTGAATAAGAAAGCACGGTTTGTCAAAACATGTCACGGGGTGAGCGGCTTTGCAACTCGATATCACGTCAACCCAACACACACGCACGCACCGTTCGAGTCACACACTCACAGATGTTTCAGTTGCATACGTTGAAGTAGCGCGTGCGTGTTGCGAATACACCCTCCCCCCGCGGTGAGATAATGCGCGCGTGCGTGCGGGCACGCTATCCACGTGTGCGGGTTGGTTTCATGATCGCTGCAACTCATCATCGTCACGAACGTCGCGGCGGTGCGGAGCCGGCTCGCACCGCCGAGGCTTCCACCTGCGTGTGGAATCGCCGGAGCGCCACACGGATTACAGAGTAGGGACGCCGCTGTGTCGATCCGTGTCGCGTGGTGTCAGCGTGTCGTCACGGTCCGCAATTGATTCAAGAAATTACTCTTTTGCATCTCGGTTATACACTTTTGTTCGCCTCATTTGCATATCATGTGATCATAAATACATGTAATTGATGGATGTATACAATGCAATGCATCAACCAAATAACAAATTTGAAAACCTGCATCTGAAACGTTAACAACTGCCACTGCGTTACTACAACAACCTCCAGGTTCATAAGCCCATTTCATCAAACTAAGTGCCTTGCACACAGAGAAAGTGCTCCCATTTGGCCAAACAAATCTCAGGGCACCCAGACTATGGATCAGATATCAGAATTCCAACGTTGGCGATTTGCATCATTGCCAGGAATCAAACCGGGACCATCGAGTGTCCTTGCACCCTCACTCAGGCACCACCGCTCCCGACCGCAACACAAAGACGATGCAAAGTACACTTCTTCTTTTGGGGGGTTTGGCCGCCCGCGGTGGTAAACCCTCAGCGATCAGATCCGTCACGCCCGTAAGGCGCCCGGTGCCCAGCGCCGGAGCTCGCGGTTATTTCTGAGGCTTCCAAAGAGCAAACAAACCCACGGCACAGAGGCTTTTTGTGTTTTTGTTTTGCGCTTCTCCCGCCGCCGCTGCCGATCCTGAGCGAGCGGCTCCTATAGAGACCGCCCTCCCCCCACTCGCTGCACAATTAGCCGGGCCTCCTTTACAGAAATCACAAGAAATGGTTAAGCCGTGGCCAGCACACTCAAAGGAATACTTGACATTTTTCACGTTTGTGCTGTCCGCAAAACCGTCACAAAAAAGTGACAATCGTTTTCTGCGTTTCGTTAAAGAGCCTCCACGTAAAATTCGGTGGCCACAGAATTTCCGCTGACTTTTATTTTCAGCAAATCTTGAGTTGCTTAGAAATTCATTTGGTGCTTGGAGGAATTTCGAACGGCCACGGGGGTCGCGCTTAGACTTTAGTGACCCCGAAACTCATAAAATAACGGGGACAAAAGCCACGAACAAAGTCGGTAACTTTGCCACCAATTATTTGCCACTGTTAACAAACTGCAGCACGAGCTGAATGTGATCTCTTGTATTGGTTTTTGTTCAGCATAAATAGAAAACAGTAAACTCGTGAGTTGCAGTCTCATGCATCGTTTAAAGAACGTGGATATATTTGTATTGCATGGTAGTTAACTACTCTGTTAATTTCCGATGTTTAATCCGGTGAGACCTCATGAAGCTTAATTTCTGATGCGTACCATTCTCGACCATTATGTATTCATTATCTTGGTTTCAACCAAATTCATGTTTTTCTATTTTCAAAGTTTAATTAATGTCTTTTCCCTATGTCAATCTTTAATTTTCTACAATAAGGACCCCAAACAAAATATATAATGCGAATATTAATTATTACCACTCTAATTTCTTACATATTTTATATAGCAATTACTCGGTACAACAACATCATCAACTCAATCTAACAACGTCCTCATGAAGGTTTTAAGAGCTGGCACCGCGGAGATCTGGGGTTCAAGCTACGCAGCCGCCTGTGACTTAATGGCAGCAGTGGACGGTCTAAGCATATCTACCCCTGGCTTAACAAACCAAAGTCACATATCATTTAGTTCTTCATTTATTTGGCTAAATTCCAGCTCTGAGAATAAAAAAAAATATCAGTTTTACCATCACGTGAAAAACTTCACTCTTATGCACAGCAAGTGGAAAAGTGCTGCCGCCATCTCCTGTGCAGATCAGAGGTCACCCGAAGGATCTCAGAAGTAGCTCTGCAATATCAGCTTCAGTGGGCCATTCTCTAACACGAAGGGTTGCACTGCCCTGCGAGAGATCCAAACGCATTCTTCATCTCATAGCGTGACACCCAGAGTACAATGGGGATAACATTGGGGGGCAGTGACAACATGCTCAAAAGTTTTAAGTGCTAATAAAAACCAAATTGTTACCAAAGAGGCAATTTAAAATGTAAGCAGTAAAAGCAGTCCTGCTAACAACAACAAATGCACCGCTTAATCCACGCACCTCTTGATCATTATCACGCAGAGAACCGCAACATCGTACTTGGCCGTTCACTGCTTGGTGCAGAAGATCACAGTTCAAATCTGACCAGTCACACTGGGTAATGCTGCGGGTGCACTAACCATCACAGTTGACGTGAGAGATTCTGTGATATCATTCAGAGAAAAGTCGGCCACTGTGTGGTGGCGGCACAGCAATCGCCATCCCCCTACTATGTAAACTCGACAGGATCCTCCTGAAAAGAGCCTTGAGATTCAGCGAAGCATTCCTGGGTCAACAAATATAACGATGCGCGTTGTGGATCGGGACGTTGCTGCCGCTACTCGGGGGACCTTAGACCGGCAGCGTTAGTGTGGCTGTTGGGGCTACTGCCATTTACAATTAATTGTAAAAATTCTAAAAGTGGTCTCGTGTGACTTCGGTAATGTGCAGTGACCCACGACTCTTAATGCACCACTGGTCTACTTAAACGACAACGGTTATTTGTCCCAGCAGTCGAGTCATTATTCCCGTTCGGTGCGAGATACGCAAGACGCACCGAGATGCAGCACCGTTGCTGTCCCATCGCAAAAAATGCTTTGTCCTTTTCCACCATTATGTAAAATGGGAATTTGTTATTCACAACTTTAAAAAAAAGACATTAGCTAACAATTAAATCCTTACACTTCCCTGTCTTAATAAATGCATCTATTTTTGTTTTAGCATAAGATTGGCACAGTGCTTTGCCCGAGCGTAGATTAATTAGCTCACGAACAGTGCTCCAAAGCTGTTATATTATCATTATTATTTAATATCAGTATCTATTTGTTTGGTTGTCCTCCCAGCTTATCCCATATTGCAGCACTCAAGTCTAGCTTCAGAGGTTTTTACAAAATATATATATACACACACACACGTCGACTATATATACGCAACTCCTGTGGAAGAAATGTACTAACTAAACAAATGAACCAGCGTATATCCTTTATCAGCAAGGCAGAGCTGACATTTCAGCCTAGGGGTATTTTCAAGCTCTTACTGACTCTGGTGCCCTCAAAGATCCATGGTGGCAGGAGTAAGGCCTGATGGTTAAAGGACCTTGAGATTAGGGCAAGGGTTTTTTCAGCGATGGGGCGGCTGCCCTCACACTGCCCACTTCTTTACACAATACCACCAAATATGTGGCCATGGGTTTTTGGCTTCGGTGGCCAGTGACCAACCCATCTTGGCTTCCCTAACAAAATCCAAACAAGGCAGTTCGATTTCTTAGGAAACTTTCAGTTTTTTATTTGTGTTGTTTTTTTACTTTTTTTATTTTTGCGATCTCGCCCTTCCTCAGCGAGGCTGCCAGGAAGCTACGCTCAGGAGACGCGAGCTCTGTGCCAGCGACAACTCGGAGACGGCTCTCGCTCGGCATGCGCTCGCACGCTCACGAGTGTCATCGCCCCGCTCGCACGCTCACGAGCTTGGGCACTCACGCGCTCGTACGCTCCACACGCCAACACGCAAAAATAGCGTTCGCCACAATGGTACCACTCTCCACAACGTTAATGAAGCAGCCAGACTATTTGAGTCATCGTTGTTAGCGAGCACCTATTTAAGAAGGGCACTGTACACGAAAGGGTGACCGGCACCATGCCTTATGTGTGTCCACTGCGGAAGATACTCAAGACTGGGTTGACTAACTTCAAATACCACAAGCAAATGATGCCACCCGTGGCAATGGATGGAAGCAAGGTTGCTACGGTCCTTAAGCAGTACAGAACACACCGCCCCACGGCATCCCACGCGTTCACACAGCCGGACACCGAGCGGCGTGCGTCCCACGCTCCTCCTGGCCTCTCACTCTCTCCTCACTCATCTCACTCTCTCACCTGAGCTCTACGAGGTGATGACATCGCCCCGGCTGCTGGAGGCACAGCCCCGCGCCCGGGACGTGACGCGCACAGACGCAGCAGCGGAGGCGGCAGCAGCAGCAGCAGCAGCAGCAGGGGGGGCGGCCGGCGCCCGCGCGCACGCACGCGCACCGCGTGTGCTGCTGCTGTCGATGCAGGTGATGCTGCTGCTGCTGCTGCTGCAAGTACAAGTGCTGCTGCTGCTGCCGGTACAGCGGGTGGCGGCCGTGCGCGCAGCCCGCGGCAAAGAGCCCCGCGCCGCCGGCGCCCTGCTGCCCGTCGCCGAGCGGGGAGTGGCAGCAGCAGCGCGGCACGGCCCCGTCGGCGGGCGCCCCCCACCTGCCGCACGCCTCGCACTCGCGCGGCGGCGGCGGAGTCGTCGGCGTCGTTGTCGGCGTCGTTGTCGCCGCGCCCTTGGAAGCCGCGCCCGGCGGGTGTCCGTTGGGCACGGCGGAGGTCGGAGCCGAGCCGAGCCGGGCCTTGCACTCGGCGCAGCAGGCCACGCCGCACGTGCGGCAGCGCACGGCAGCGATCGCCGAGCCCGTCGTGCCGTGGCCGATACGACGGCGGCAAGAGCGGCACGGTGGTTGCGGCGCCGTGGCGCCATCCCGTTCCCGGGCGGGTTCCTCCGCGTCCGCGTTAGGGCCGGCGTCTCCGGAGCGCGCCGCTCCGGGCCGCGTTGTTAAAGCCCCGTGGCCGGCCTCCTCGTCGTCCGCAGGCCCCGAGCCGCCGGGCGAGACGCTCTCGCCCATGGCCTCTCGGAAAGGCTGCGGCGCAGAAAAAAAGAATGCCATGCGGACAATTACCACCGACTATAAACAAGACGAGACACCCACACAGCCACAACTCCCAACCGTGACAAAGGGCATCAATGCTTCTTAATGCCACCTTGGCGTGCCACTGCGACGGCATGGCCCGATTCCGTTTTTCCATCCAGAAAAACACTGGCTCCCAGACAACAAAGTGGAACGAGGTACAAAGAAACGAAGAGGAAAGAAAAGAGGCGTTAAGAGCAGAAGTGGCCGGTCTCGCGTTACCCCGACATGGCCCGAGCAGGAAAATAGGTCGAGCGGGGAAACCCAACACCTGATCGTCTGGGAAGCATTCTATCTCCGTCGGAGGCATTCAGTCACGCAGATAGAGCAACACGACACTCCCAGAGCACCTCGGTCCCTTGTCCTGCTGCCTCGGGTGATGGGGTGGGGGGCAGTGATTGGGAGACACGGGCAACCAAGGGGAAGAGCGGTGCGGTGCGGCTCCCAGGAGCCCAGTGGACCGTCCGGAGCTCCGCGTGTGGGTGGTTGGGGGTGGGGGTTGGGGAGGGGAAGGTCAAGGGGTGACGTCCCCGCGCCACCGCTTGCACCACCCCAGCCTGAAAATCTCTCCCACAACGCGAGGCGCACGACCGCGACGGACTCGCCAATTTGCCTGCGGTGCTCCTTAATCCAAGCGCCCTGCGACGGGACGGAGAGCCGTCGCTCAGCGCTCAAAGGAGAGGCTACACAAAGGCTTCGCACGCACACATGGGATAACAAATGCGTGGCCGTGAACAATATCAATACGGATCAATTATAGTTATGAAAATAACAGTTGCATAATGCACTGCAATAGTACAGCACAATGAAACAAAGAGACACGGTGCGTCATTGTAATGTAGCGCAATATTAATAAGATAGTGTGTTATCAAAAGCTACAATGATCACCTTTTAGTTATCGCAGAAGCTTCATTGTATTAGCATCCATTTGGGTACACAGGGTTAGTGTGGATGTAGAGTATTGTACCAAAATAATAACGGCAATGTTATTTTACACAGCATTTGAAGGGTTAAGGCCAAGCCTGACCCATTAGGAGCTGCATCGTTAGTTAAGCATCGCTCTGAATGCGCAGACAATAGCGTACGTACCCGTTTGGATCCTTAAAACAGAAATAAAAACGGAGGCAAATGAATAGACGAAGAAATCTGACCGTGAGCAAGAGTAATATTTATGTGAGGATCGAGAGGTTGGGCGCGAGAGCGAGCGCACAGAGGAGTCAATCCCTGGAGCCAATCTCTCGAGCTGCGCTGACGAGGAGCACCGAGCACTGCTGCCCGTGCCCAGCGTGCGTCTGGCACCACGACGGCTCCGCTCCGGAGAGACGCCACGCGGCTCGGCGCTCGGCCCCCCCCCCCTTTAACGGAGACCGCCGCCCATCACCCCCCCCCACACCGCTACCGCCGCCACGCTGCACCGCCCCGCCGCCCCGCCCGCACGCGGCGGCTGGAGGGGGATGCCGGCAGGAGGCCGTGCGAGTAACGCGGCGTTGAGGGGAGTGGGTGGAGAGCGACGTGAGTGGAGAGCGACGTGCGTGTGTCGCGTGCGGGCATGTGTGTGCGTGTCGGGGCACTACAAAACGAAGCCGGCGACCCGAGTTCGAATCCCACCCGCTTGTGGCCGATATCGGTGAGGAACATCTAAACCGGTCCTGGGCCTCCTCTAGGTCAACTCGACCTCAAATGAGTAGAGGTCAAGTTTATTTGTTTGACCAGGTGAGAACTTGAGAGATCAGAATAGTCTATACCTGGGGTGGGATGTAAGCATCACAACTGGCGAGACAAAAGTGGCCAGACGTGTGTCTGGCCATACCATCCCTTGTGCAATGAGCCAACCTTGTTATGTGCTCGCTAAAAGCACTTGCCCGAACAACGTGCGGAGGCTATACGGGGGATCTTCGTCTTTGTGGTTACATCTGGGTGTTGGTGCATCTGGGAAAATGTGTGGATGTGAGTTTGGGAGTGTTAGTGTCATGAGGCTGAATGCCTGGTGTGCATGTCTGTGTGTGCAAGTGTTGGTGCGCGCGTGCGTAAGTTGGCGTGCGTAAGCTGGCGTGCGTAAGTTGGCGTGCGTAAGTTGGCGTGCGTAAGTTGGCGTGCGTAAGTTGGCGTGTGTATGTTGGCGTGCGTAAGTTGGCGTGCGCAAGTTGGCGTGCGTAAGCTGGCGTGCGTAAGTTGGCGTGCGTAAGCTGGCGTGCGTAAGTTGGCGTGCGTAAGCTGGCGTGCGTAAGTTGGTGTGCGCGCATGTGCGAGTGGATGGGTGGGTCCGGTATGTGTGTTGGGTGTGGGTGGGAGAGGGGTGAGGTGTCAGGAGGGGAGGGGGGTGAAAGGGGGGGTGGGTGTTTGTGGGGTTGGCTCAGGGATGAATAAGAGCTAAGCTGCAGTGCAAACAAGATTCTCGTAAACACCCAGGAAATTTTAACCTCCTTGTGAGACATTCCAAGACAGCCAGAGACACACACTCACACACAGATGCGCACACACACAGGCGCGCAAAACTCAAAGCATTCAGCTCACATGCAGAATAGCAGGAGTTTAACTCAGGTGCTCGTGCTTGCCGTGTCAAAGTGGAGTATACCATCAAGCATGAAACTCTATGTACGCAACCTAAATCAAACCCACAGATGAGCAAAGTGCAAGGACAAAGATGTGATTAAGGCCGTCGGTCAGTATATGTATGCGCGCAGAGGAGGTGGGTGAACAAGAGTTATGATGTAACGTGCACGTTTTGCCCGCTTGTAATCCGAATGCGGGCATCTCTAGTTCAACTCGGTGCAGATGCCCACAGTGGTGTGCGTGGCAGAGATTTCAGAGAGAAGACACACGAACTCCATGTTACTCAGGTCGTAAAACAGCACGTGGACTAATATTGCTTTTAGCGATCCAACTTTGACTCACTGCAACTCAAAAATTAGACGAAAGAGCAAGCTTTGCCCAATTTACACAGTCGAAAAAAACGAGGAAGAAAATAAATGTAAGCTTTAGGAAAAAAAGCAAACAATTTAACAAATGTACTGTAATACGAAACACGCAGCCCTCTTATTTCATAACATTTGTATAATTGTATTCCGCAGGCTGGGGCCCGGCGAGCCAAACTTGCAAACAATCCTCACCGCGATTCAGGAAAGAGAGAAACACCCCAAACAAACATTAATGAGCACATTGTGTCGAAAAACAAAACAGTGACCGTTCTGAAAGCAGGGCCTCTTGTATTTATTATATCTTTGTTCCAACAAAGCTGATTAGCTGAAAGCAGGAAGCAGCTTGACAGGCTCTGGCACGGCCGAGCTCACTAATTGCTCGGCGGAGACTGCGGAGGAGAGGGCTCGCAATTGAGACGAGCCGTGCGGAGCGATCGCGGAGTGCGGAACGCCCGACACGGCCCGCACGTGGCTGTCCAGGACAGCCCAGCTCTGCGTTTAGGGCAGCAGCTGTCGCCCAGGGTTTTTCCGCAGAGTGTGGCTCGCTACTCAGGTGGCCGTTACAATAAACGTGATTCATAACACACACATAGCTCAATAATCGGACGCAATGTTTGATCGAGAACTGGGAGGTACAATAACGGCGCGGGTCTCTGTGCTACATTGTCATTCATTCTGTATTAATAATGCGATGTCACTAAATTGTCCAGGAAGGCCCCATTCAGTCTGGGCAAAGGCTTCACGACCGAGTATCCAAATTCTCTCTTCAGCAGCGTCTTGCTTTGGAAACGTGCCCAATTCCATTTTAAGGAGTTCAGTTTTTGGCTGTTCGAGGAAACAGGTATACCCGGAGAAAACTCATGCGTGCAAACGACCGGTGGAGGCTGTTAATTATTTCTAGATCGAGATGTCATCATGGGTAAAACCACCGATGCTACCACAACTCCCAAACGCCTTACGCCCCCTGCCAGGTCCCACGGCTGCTGTAGTTGACACGTGACCTCCAAACTCGGCCCTGACAGTCTCCCACCAGCTGCTCCTTGGTCACCGGACCCTTTGAGACCACTCCATTCTTTTTTGGATCAGTTCGTATGCAGGAGCGAGGTGGATTGTGTCAATACGTGACCATGAGTGTTGGGGATGACATTCAGCAGTGGATGGATAGTGGCCGATAATGACAATGAAAGTCAAGTCAAAGTTTCTCTTGCTCAGACAAGCATGGGGCAGGTCAAACAGTGAACGGTGTAGGTGATTCACGCAGGAGGAAATCAAACTGTAAAACCGCACTGTGATAATAAAACCCTCGAAAAGTAACTATTGCACAATAATAACAATGTAATAAAAATAGTAATACTGTACATTATAAACTGTGCAAAATATTCGTCATGATACTCTTTGGTTCTATTCGGTAAAGTCACGTAGGTAAAAAATAAAACAACAAAAATCACGACGTTTCGGCCACAACACAAGTGGCCTTCTTCAGGTAAAGGAACAGAACTGTCGGGACGACAGCACTTGAATGACCGCTGCTAAGATTCGCAGCGTCTTTTAAGCTCGGTGGGAGGAGCAGGGCGCCTTGACAAAGGAGTTTACATATCAAAAATAGCTGTGTTAAAGTGTTGAAGCAGCAGGGTGTTAAAGTCAGAAAATTAGCTGGGGGATTAGCATGTTTTTGTTGTGTAGAGGGTGCGGAGGATGGGTCACTGTGTGTGTGCAATAGAACGGAAAAAATTAAAGATCGGCAAAAATGTGCTGTCAGGGGAGAGTAGAAAAAATGGTTTAATAGAAAGTTCGGAAGGAATATGCTTGGTATACCATTACTTGAAATTGCTGTTAAAAATTAGTTGACGTTTGGTATGATTTAAAATGTCTTTCCAATGGTTGCTTAATTTGAAACCATCCTCTCGGTTGAAGTTATGCTTGTGTTTGTATATCTGAATGGCTTCGTGGACAAATCTCTGGTGATAACCTGTGGGTTTACATAGAACCTTGGTATCGGAGAAGACAATCTCATGATCACCCATAGCGTTGTAACAATGACCAGCCACAGCAGTTGAATTCGTTCTGCCGTGTTTCAGATCTGATTTGTGCTCGCGAATTCGGTCAGAGATATGTCGTTTCGTCTCCCCGATATAGCAATCACCGCAGGTACAACTCAATTTGTAAACTCCGAGGTACTGTAAGTCAGGGATGACATCCTTCACGGATGGGATCAGGTCACGGATTTTGTGTACTGTATTGAACCGCACCAGGATCTTGTGTTTGTTTAGAATTTTGGAGATCTTTTTAGTAACGCCTGCTATATATGGTAGTGTGATGGTTTTGACTGGAGTATCAAGTGGTTGTTTCTGTATGGAGGGAGAAACAGCTTGGCGGATGGTACGGTCAGAGTATCCGTTTCTCTTGAGGGCCAGGTGTACATGTTTTAATTCACTGGTCAGGTGGTGTTGGTCCGAAATGCAATGAGCCCTGTGGTATAACATTTTTATGAGAGAATTCTTTTGAGCTGGGTGGTGGTGGGAATCAGGCTTCAAGTAGGAAGTGAAATGACACCACGTCGGTTTTTATAAAAGGTGGATGAATGTTTGATCAAAAACACTGACCCAAAACACCGTCCGCTTACAAGGCCGCATATCTGGGCAGCTAGCCGATGGTGAGCGCAGCGTGGGCCACGGTAACAAGGACAAGACAGAGGGCACGGTGAACACAATGAAGAACGCAGAACGCGACACGCACGCACACTTCAGGGAAACGCACACCATACAGAGCATTTGCAGATGAGGTCACAAGGGGGAGGTTTTGAAAGCTATTGATTTGCATTATATATAGGCGGTTGTTTTAAATTAAAGTGGACCATTTTATTAATAAATTAGATGACATCATGTCTGCAGAATGAATTGATCATGTGAGAGCAGAAATATGAAGCTGCATACAAATTCCATGGGCCAGTAGCCGTTAAACACGTGGTCAGCAGTCAACGTAAGATCGTTCAAACGAGCGGTGGACGGCGCTCAGCTCGACTGGCCACCCTGCACCGGTGGTGGAAATTCCTCATTCCTATGGCGGGGGCAGTATACACTTATCACAACCACCGTCAGTGTCCCACACAGTGGAACTTAATTTGATAAACATTCGCAGCAAGATAGGGTAAAACGATCCTTGACCATGATTTGAATTTGTAACCTCGTGATTTTGAGATAGGAACTCTCTCACAATGACATCGATACAGATAAGTGCACAACCAGAATCTGGTTAATATCATTACGCAGAGCCAGTCTACTCTGCGTATTACAGCTGAACAAGAGACATCCATGACTTCTGACAGGCAATAGCTCAAACTCCACTCAAGACATGAACCGCGAAATCACGCACACTCAAAGCATAGAGCGCAGTCAATGTGGGAATTTAATCATAATACATGCAGGAACTTTAGCATCCACCCAGCTTAGCATATACCTAGCTTTCCCCACTTGTCGAGATGTTCAGAACACAATAGAAAAGTGTCCACACTCAAAGAAAATATGGGCATCCGAATGGGGTGGAAGGGAATCAGTCAGAATCTTAATTTATCCTAGAGGAATCCGATGAGCTATGAAGCTCTTTTTCACAGATGTCTAGAAGTGTCGGATGAGCAAGAATGGAGCCCTCACCTCGGTTATTGAAGTTAAAATGGTGATGTTCAGAGCGTTCTAGGTGCCCAGCGCTAGACAGAGATATGTCTTGTGATTGGAGCGTGTCAAAAACCCCTGTATGGCTGCCCAAGTATCCAGTCTGTCGTGCTCAACAAACATCACAATCCCACACGTTACCATATCATCTATATACCTGCGTGGGAATCGCATGTCCTGAGTGTGCACGAAAACTAACTGCTGCATAACGCTCCTTAAAATCGATCGTGTGACGAGCAAGCCTCCGTTCTACACCAGGACCACTGTTTATTGACAAACGGAGGCAATAGCTCTTTTGAGGGCGAGTCAATCCAGCGGAATCCACACGAACGGAGCAGTGACTTCAGCGCCTGACTTGGTGGGAAAGTTTTAGAGTTAAAATCTTGTAGACTGCCTTTGCCCACCATCCACCGGGGTTAGTGCAGATGCAACTTGTCCCCACCATAGGAATGTGTAGCATTCACCAGTGGCTCAAGGCCATCAACAGACATGAGACCTTCCACACACTTATTTGATTGCAGACACACTTAGATTTGAATGCAGGTGAAGGCCGTCGCTGATGTGAATGGTCAGGAGTCACACCAGCACTCTCTCGCCGTTCGTACGCTGCGGGAACCACCAAACCCTTTGTCTCCATACTACGGGCACAGACACGTGTGTGCTCTAAGTGCTCGGAGCCACCATGCGCGCGTGCACGTGCACACTCGCAGCACAACGCATGCACTGACACGCGAGACCAAGTGTGTTTGGGTCTGCAGCCTGTAGCAGTCATTTCCTTCTGCCATAAGATTAAAATAAACATTAATCATCATTTTGAAAGATAATTCCGGTTTTTAATGGAAATTGCAGAGCAGAGGAGGAAGGAAAACACAGGAATATACACAGCGGTGCTGACGCTCTGGCAGTAAAGAGCAGGAACCGCACAGCAGGCGGAGACGAGCTCACACCAACAAACATCCGTGTGGAGCTGGAGCGAGGCCTGCGCCAGTATTGTTAGCGAGCACCTATTGAGGTTGGCATGGCAGTGGGTCGTATGGCCAGTACAATATCCGGCTGCCTTTGCCTCCCCAGTCTTAATGTTTACACAACGCATTTACTCATTTGAGGCCGAGTCGATCTAGGGGAAGCCAAGGACATATTTAGACACCGCTTGACATTTGTGTTATCTATGGCCGGAAATGAAAGTGGCTTGACCGAGATTGTAACGCTACACTCAAGCCACTCTGCCACCGCTAACATACACACAGCAATGCATCATACACGCACGTGCGCAAAAAGTACAATCAACATCACATACATTTATCCATGCCATGCAGAGAGGCAATTTCCTTATTAGACAAAAACTCCTGCAGCATAAATATGCTGCTTAAAATGTTTACGATTTGTGTTTAGTTTCCATAAAAGGAAATGTAGGTTTTCTGAAATGAACATCTTTGACTTTAAGTGAAACGATGGCCTGAGTTAAGTGACTGGGGGGCTGAGCTGGGCGACAAGAACACAGAGCAGTTGTGTTAGAAGGTCACATTCTGGCACAAACAACCACCCCGCACATCTCCCAGTCAGTTTAAAAACACCGTGCAGTAGGAACCTTTACAAAACATTAAACTAACACTTCACTAGATAAACATTAAACTAACACTTTACTAGATATCAGACCCAATTATTACATTCAAGTCACGTTACTCATTACCTACTATAATCACCCAGAAATGTCTGTCCGTCCCGCACGTGACGTCACTCCACATGAGGGCCACCCCCCCTCATTAATATTCATGAGTGGGTGGATTTTTACATTAACGCAGAGGAAGGTCGAGCTGAATTAAATAATTTATTATGCAAAGTCGCTTCAAATATGACGTTTATTTACAGAAAGTGACGGTAAAAAATAAATCTACGCAGCAGTACATCCGTGCATGACGTCACTGCAAAAGAGGCCCCCCCCACCCCTTCATTAATATTCATGCACGCGTGGAAATTTATATGAAGGCACAAGGTCGCGTACTCCACATGCTGCACTGATCCTCTCATTAATAATCATGAGCGGGTGACGTCACTTTAAACGTCGCACCCCTCAACAATAACCATGAGGGGGTGACGTCATTCCACATGCCGCACCCCTCCCCAATAACCATTAGCGGGTGACGTCACTCCACGGGGCAACCCCCCTCATTAATAATCATGAGCTGAACAATTTTTCTATTTTTGCCCGTCCTTGGACAGGCAAAAAAGTGAGTTCCAAAAGAAACCACTTGGTGCCACAGTAATGACAGCCAAGGCCGTGACAAGATGTATACGCTCACGAGTGCTTCACCCACGAGATCAAGATGTCATCGTGGTACCAGTCTAAAGCGAGGCTTCTATTGGATCCAGAAGCAGATTAACGATGGTGCGGTTGGTGCAACTTCTCGGAGGGCCAACGGGACCCTGCCCACGGGTAAGAGGTCCTCCCCAAGGGGACCAGTGCTTCTCCAAAGGAGCCCCCCCTACATCAATCAAAAACACCCCTGCCAGCCCAGCTGGTCCATCCTTTTGCAAGAGGATTTCAAAGCTATGGAGTAGAGCGCCTGGACTCCAATTTGCCTTAAACAAACAAATGACGCAAAACTCAAACGGCACTTTTCGTGTAGAAAGAAAACACGGGCACTGTGACAAGACTTTGGAGATTCGCCAGTAGGAACACGGCTAAAATCACAGCCAGGCACTCTGCTATAGCTCCCCAGTGATGTCACTGCTTTGACGTTACTTTAAACGTACAAGTGCCAGGGAATTTGCCGTGGTGTAGTGGACAGCGCACCAGACTTGCGATCCACGGGTAAGCAGTTTGATTCCGTCTCCTGGGTTCACCGGTGAGTCCATCGATAGGTCACGCATAGTAGGGTGAAGTGTGGGTACTCTTACCTCTTCCAAGACATCTGGTCAGTGGGGAAGAGTAGGCCAAAATACCCTCAAGAGGCTCTTCCGCCAGCAATGACATGAGCAAGCAATTGCAGGGCTGCACCTTTCCCACCACAAAAGCGCCATAATGACAAACATGACTGTAAATTGCTTCATTTTATTTTTTGTTTCTTTTTAAAACGCTTAAAATTAATGTTGGGCATCCTGAAACATGCAGCCGGGTCATATCTATGAGATGAACACGACTTTTCTATTGCGTTGTTTTGCTATCAACGGCCAACAGATGGAATGGCTGCTGCTGCTATTGTTGGTGATGAATCGACAGCTACAGCTGTTCCCGAGGACGACTCTACCGTGGGGGGCGACTACCGGAGGAGACTCGTGGCACGCATAGCAATGGCCGATGGTAGGGGCGGCAGGACCGGGCGTGGGCGCAATCGCCTAAGTGCACCTACGGGCTGCGCATGTTAGCGCAGCGTTCGAAACGTCCCGGCGACCTCAATAGCGACCTTGATCGCGACGACCACCGCCTACCACTGCCGCTGCATCGGAGGCCGCGAAAAGAATGTGCGTCTCCGCGGCACAACAGAGCGACGGCACAACTCGGAGGGCGGTAGCGCGGATGAGGTAGGGCCCACGGCTCACCGAGAGACGGCTGGAATCGACATCTGTGGTCGATAATATTGGCATCCGTTGAAAGTCAACGGTGGTCATCCTGCAGGAAAGAATGGTGCCCACCACAGTTTCTTCTTAAATGTTCAAACATGTTGACAAATGGCACCTGACTCACAACGGGAAGGTTGTGAGTTCAAATCCTGTTTGGAGGTTGACTCAGCCCATCATCCTTCTGGGCTCTATAAAAATATACACCACTTTCTCAAAAGACAACAGCGATTGTTCTTGCGACTGGATCATCATAATAATGTGGAATTTGCAACACAAGCTGAAGGCCGATAACAAAGATTAGTGCCACATTAATCTTTGGTAAATGAAGAGCAAGCAAATGCTAACATTTACGTCCCTGTATATTTGAAATAAATACAACTCCAAACATCTGTGTTTTTTTCATGAATTTCAGAGTTACAAAGCAGTTTGAAATGTTCTAGAAGTAGTATTTATTTATTTTAAAATTACGTGTCTAAAAACCTTTAGTGAAATCCTAAAGTGACCCAGGTCACCCTCGCAAAAGATGCAATAAGGCGTATCATGCATCTCAATGGGTTGATTTAATCTCCTGGTTAAATAAAGGATTCATACATACATACACACAAGTCAGTCGGCTGTCTCTGAAAATGTTTAAAGAGTCATATTATGCAACCAAAACTTTCCCTTATACATCTCTATACGGCTTCATAACAGGCTTGCACGCCCATACATCCGACTGCTATTACAAAAAACATAATAGCTACATTATATAGAAATGTAATCTTATTTAGGGTATTCCACTTTGATCGATATAGTTTCCTTGAAGCAATCCTGGCAGAGGAGGCAGAAGCGATTAGCAAAACATTACAGCGATCCTAACGTGCCATCCACTGTGGCAGCTCTTTGTGTTACACAAACACCTCGTCACAGAAACAATCCCGCGTAGATGCACGCGAGGGTATCTGAAGCGCATCACGGGGAATACAGAACGCACATGAACCAATTATGCCACTCCAGATTATAATTTCCGTTGATGCCGGAATAATGAGTTGAACATTCCTTTTAACATCCACTCCGATGCCCTGAGGCAAACCAGTTGATGTTCCCCATTCGCAAGCTGGTGTGAGGATCATACGGGCTCTGATATTAGGAGGCGAGTGTGCGTACAGGGGATCGTCTGTTGGCCCAGGTGGCCCAATGGCCCGGATGCCAGTCATGGAGCACAGATTCCAGGGTAACGTTCCCACTATTCTACTCTTACGTATGATGGCAGCAATGTTCTCAGGAACTGAATGTCAATGTCGAGGTCTGCTGGCCACGACGAGAGGGCTTCAGGAGAGTTTGTGTTCTTTTACTGTCCTTCCTCTGTTGAATGAGTGCAGACTGCAGTGGTTTACTACGTGGTCCATAGTTTGGGTAGCAAGGCCACAATCGCACTCCTGTGGCTTGTGTTGTTAATTAGATGCCCACTGCTAGGGAGTAAGGTCAGTAGAGTGGTTCCCAGCATGTGCTCCGCAAGGCAATGCGTAGGAAGCACTCCCTGAACTGTTATGCAGACTCCACAATTTGTAGTTTGAATTTTAAAAACATATATTTCTGGTGCGTGGTCGTAAGAAAAAAATGTTTGAGGGTTGAGAGTGGTGCATGGGTCCAGAGAGGCTGGGAATTACCACAGTGAAGAACGATAACAAAAACTACTTTTGTAACCCCGGGTGATGGCATGCTGGTGTGACTGTCACAAAAGTAAATGTCTCCCTGTACAAATGAGCAATGGGATAGTAATCCTTAATGTTGGTGGTCCTGAACCAAATTCCACATTCCTATGGCAGGGATCACTCTATCCATTCAGTGAAAAATGCTTATGTCGATGAGGCTGTTGTGGTGCAGCAATCCTGGCCTCCTTTGCGAATGCGGGGTGCCGTTTCTCAGCAGGCGCTCCACTGAAGAACCTGCTGAGAAACTGGAGGTAGAGTAATAAAACACAAATTCCACATGTATTTTGTAGACCCCTGTGAAATACAGTACACACACACATTGCACATAGATGCTGCCTAATAAATAGTTGACATTTCTCGTTTAGCCGATGACGTGCTGCAGGATTGGTATCGGCAGGGGTTGGTATCGTCATCAGGATGATGAGAATCGGATTGAGATATCTGCACTGAAGGACATTCTAAGCAGAGCAAAAACTGGTGTCGCACCCACGGTAAAACACCACGTGGGGAGGCCTTAATCCACCAGTGGAGTGACAATGGGCCGTCAGCGATTTTAAAGACAGCTTTACCAAACGAGCAACAGGACGGCTACTAATATCAACCAGCCTCTCTGAGAATTGAGTGGAAATTCCACATTTGAATCATTCTCTTCCAGGCTTGATGAAGAACGCCAACTTCCCACAGAGCGGCGTTGATTGTGTTGACCCCTGAGGGTGGACATAGCCGGGAGCGGAGCTCTCGACCTCCCGATTGTTGCACGGGGTCATCCGCAAACTAATTACGCTGCCCTGCACCCTACAGCCTTCTACAGCGATCCCAGACACTCCACTTATTTAAGGGATTTTAATCACTCTTTCATTCACGCACAGAGGCTAAAAACTCCTTACAGCCACTATGGACAACGTTACGCACTGATATGATGATACCACGGGATACAAGGTTTATTGTGATAATCGTTATACTGTAAACAATGATATTGTAATGTATCGTTGTGTCAGGCCTGTGGCAACTCGCAAGCCTGTCACAGCGAATGAGACATTGATTGTAAAAACCGGTCTCAGAAGGCGTGTGGCTGATGGGATGCGTAAAATGATAGTTTATATATTTTTTGCGTGGAGGGACAGATATGTGAAAAAGGCGAATGGTCTACCTATTCACTTTGCTACTTACAGGGCGAGTATTGAGCGTGCGCCTATGCTGTAGCACAACGTGCCACCTACCGCACGCACCTACAGCGGTGATCCAGAGCTGCTGCTGCCCCAAGAGGAAGCAAGGGCACAGCTGCATGCTGGGATACGGCCGCCACGGCATGCAGATGCAAATGGTCGTTAAGACCAACACGAGGTCTTTCTCGCCCAGATTTGGCTAAATATTTGCCCTTCCCAGCCAGCCCACATCACACGGGCTTAGCGGCGGAAAGAGGAGCTGGGGGGGACGGTGGGGGTGCTGGCTTGTGGGAGGGTCCGGCAGGGTGGGTGGGGAGGTAGGAACAAGACGGCTTTGATGTGACCTTCCCTCCAATCCAACGGGCACGGTCCTTACACTGCCACTTGGCTCTGTGCTACCAGCAGCCCAGCAGCAGTGGGCTTCAACGGAATAGACAAGCGCGCACAATACGCCTCCTCCTCTGCCTCCTCCCATCTGCTCCCCCTATCCATCTCTCCACATAAAATCTAAAAGTATTTTTCACACATCCCGTCGGCTATACACGGCCTACTGGGAGTGCATGATTTCGGCAACGTGGTTCAATATAAACAAACTCTGGACTACTTTCAACATTCAGTGTCTCATCATCATCATACATCATTAGACCTCCTTTGCCAGGACCAAAATGTAATAATAGGGTTTTTCCCCTTTTTTCTGGCAACAAAACTGGGTCGAGGCTCAAAAGAAAGCCGTCCCTTGGTGTGGACCAATCAGTTTCAAGGACAATGCATATATTATCATAGTATGTTTTTTGTTTGCATTTTGACTGCAGGTATTGTGGTTAATGCAGTAACATGAATCCTTGTAAAAAGGTATCAGTTTTGTTGCCAGAAAAAGGGGAAAAACCCTATTATTACATTCAATGTCTCATCAGCAGAGTCAGGGTTGGTTGACCGATGCTGGTGAACTGTCCAAATGTGTATAGGCAAGGACCCTCTCTGTTCGACATGGCTCCTAGTACGACACAACAACAACATGCAATACAGATAAACACAGACACACGCAAAGACTAAGATCACCAATGTAGTCTTACAGACTGTTGGGACAAGCACTGTTGGTGAGGACCTATTCAAGCCGACTTAGTACACAAGTGATAGGGCGAGCACCATGCCTGGCCACCTTTGTCTCCCATGAGGTGATGAATTTCACACCACATCAGGTACTCGTTTAAGAGTGAGGCACAGAAGTGTTCAAACAATACTCACACGGCTGACATGAGCCATGATCAGATATCAAACTCATATGACCAGGTATGTAGGGAAGTGTGCTAACCATTACATCACCCCTTCTACCTCAATTATTTAGTTTAAATACAGATAATGTATTGGTTGATTGACACTTTATTGTTGTTGGGGAGCAATTTGTAGTGAGTCAACAGTATAGTACCCAATGCATGGACACTCCCAACCATAGTCAAGTGGAATTGCACAACTGGCGTCAGGCGTACACAGGCAATGACCATGTGACTGTGTGTGAACTATACGGTACGCGTGCAAGTATATAAAATTAAGACATACCAGACACGCAAACGTGCAGGTACATTCTCTCTAGGTTGAGAATGCTGCTGCTGCTGCTGCCGTGTTTTCGTGTTATTCTAGAGAGGTGTGGGGGGCTTTTCCCAAAAGGCAGACGAGGTCGGGAAGGAGAGACGGTCGGCGATGAGCGGCAAGAACGAGGCAGCAGCAGCAGAGCAAACAACCACGGTGTGAAACTGGTCTGGGCAGCATCCAAGGGACCCCCCATGTATCCCACAGGACCTCTGTGCACCCTTATAGGAGCCCATGTATTCATCAGTGCCCCAGATAACTTACAAGAGCTCTGTGATCCCCACAGGATCCCTGTCCATGCCACATGACCCCCCTAGACTACAAAGCATCCCTGCAACCTCCTGGGATCTCTCTCCATCTCTCTCTCTCTCTACCCCACATTATGTTTCTACATTCCATAGGACTCCATTTATCTTATAGGACCCGTCAGTCCTACAGAAAGCGTACAATTCCTAAAGAACGCTTGCTCATCCAACATGACTTCCTGTCAAAGCCACAGCAACCTCGTCACAATCTACAGAATCTTTGATTCTTCACACAGGATCCCCCCAACATTCCCAGCGCCTTTGTGAATCCACAGGGGTTCTGCAAACACCGCAGGACCCTGGTCCATCTCACGGGACCCAGGAGCCCTAGAGCCAAGGCAGCAGCAGGAGAGAACCAGAGAGCACAACACAGAGTCACAGTGAGCTCCGACTTAAATGAGTGCTGAGACGGTGTTCATCTCCTGTTTACCGCCCTCAGCTCGTGATAGAAATTCCACGTTCCTCTGGCCATTTGTGGGTCTATCCATCGGATAACCACTGTTGATCGCCCCACAAAGTGGTTCTCATTTTTTTGACGCCTGAGGGATAATGTGCCGAATCAACCCCCAACCAGGATTTGAACTCACAACCTTCTTAGACCGTGTGCCTGTGCAACTGCCCCGTGAGCCAACACACGCATGTGCCTGTGCAACTGCCCCGTGAGCCAACACACGCGTGTGTCTGCACCAGTGATAAGACGATAGAGATGTTACATTTGCGATGACTAGGATAAAAATTAAGGGGGGTCTGGCTTGTGTGGTTGGAGAACTATTAAGTACAACAAAGCACAACAGCCATATGCACAATAATATGTGTACCACAATTACTAAGTCACAGGAAACTGATATCACGATAAAGGTTACATCGTGAAAATCAATATTGCATCGAATAGTAAAAATTATATCGTGGAATTTGTCAGCTTTTGATGTGTAAAATCTCACGTGCATCACTTCCTATATGACGCCGAGCCGATTCACTCTTCTCTACAGAGCACTGTGACGGTGCCCTGGCATGAGAATGGGCCGTCCGTTTTCCCCGGGCAGCCGGCAGGTCGGGCATGGGGCTACGCCGACAGCGAGAGCAATGGGGCTGGAACACCCAGCCGCAATATTTAAAAGGAGTACAGACGTTAAGACATGCACACTTACATCTGGATTTACTGTATTCTTATTACGTAGACTCTAGATTTACTATCTAGGTATTGCGATAAGCGTATTTTGCGTGTATATCTGAATGGGTGCACGTGGCTTCTAGCGACGGTGCGGAAGCCCAACTTCTGCCGTGAGCTTGGAGCCCCCACGGCCGTTCGCAGGCAGAAGACGCTTTGACGCTCCCTTGACGGCGCGGCGCGTAAATGCAACCGAGGGGGCGAGCAGTGAAACCAAAGCCACAGAGGCAGGGCACAAGTGGGCACAGGCTGAGACAAATCCCCACTTCCACTTGACAATGAGGGCCCCTGTTATCTCAACCCGCACCCCACCTTGCGCACACATGTATCACCTCGGCAAATTGTGGTAATGGCATAATTGCGACGTTTTTCGCACAATCATCGTGCTGGAACAGCCCGTCGCGTCTGATTGAACTTTACAGCAGTGGCAGTCTCTATAATCCCATGGCACTCGCGGTGCGGCTGGTGCTGGGAGACCGCAAGTGGGTGGGGGTGGAGGGCGCGAGAGAGGCGGTGAGGGGGGCGTGGGTGTGCGGAGGGAGCCCTGGGCCGGCCGGGCAACGAGCGAGCTGGAAGGGGGAAGATACCAACGACGCTGCGGAAACTTGGCGTAGGCCCCGCGGTCGGCGTGGCCGCTTTTGGCCGCAGCCTCCCCCCTAATCCGAATTTGGCTCAGGAATTTACACAAACGCAACGTTAATATTTCAGGAAGTCAGAATAATGAGCTGGCTGCCGTGACCATCAAGGCGATGGACACTCCCCGGTTGTTCCCCCGTGGGGATTACGTCCCCATTCGCCCATCCTCGTGCACGGCAATCGCGAGTCTGAAACCACTCTCCCATCACTCCGAGTGGAATTAGAAGTCACGTTGCACTGCAACGTTTCCGATAACCCAGTGGTTCCCAAGCTGTGCTCCGTGGACCACTGCCAGGTCGACGATTTATTTGTCACAAAAAGCCATGTGGTATATCCGTCCCCATTTACGTGAATCAGTGAAAAGCAAGTTCATAATTTTTATGGCATATTAATTCAGGTTTTAAAGAGTTTTGAGAGTCGTTTTAATTATAAAAGACATTTAATTGGTGCAAAGTGGCCCACAAAAACAGCTGACACAGTGGGCAGGGTTGAATGTGTAGCAAACAAACACAGTTGTTAATTCAGAAAACCCTTTGTACAATGTTTAAATCCAGGGCTACATTTTCGTAGACGATCTACAAATATAATGAACGGTGAGAATCGAAGGTCGGCTTTGTGGTTTAAGTGCCGCTGTAAAATAAAATACAAGTGGCAACTATAAAGTGGTGTTTCAGAATCTGCTCACGTGTCAAGGGAGCAGTGCGGGTGAATGCTAGTTCACGTCAACAAGGCGAGTAGAGCATTCCAATCCCACTGCATTCAACGACCTTGAGCTCACACAACGCTCAGCGCATCTTCACGATAACCACCAACGCCTCCGATATACCTGCCTAACGTGAGGATAATAATCAAGCAATTAGGCAGGCAAGTAAATCAGGAGGTAGGATTAGGTGGGGAAAAGGGACACTCAAAGAATAATGCAAACTGAACTATGAGCAAGCTGTGCTTGTTGGCCTGAGAAAACCATAAACCTCCTTTATTTAATACGGTGAGAACCCACTAAGACCCAAATCATCTTTGCAAGGGTCACCTTAAACCAGTATCATGAATTCTAGGGCACCAGTGAGGTTATTGTAGCCGAGGGTAATTTTACAATTTGAGGATCCGAGCGGTGACATTGGCATGCGTTCCCCATTGATGTCATACGAACCTTCCCATCTGCTTTACAGCGTACAGTTGCTTTTTTGTAGTGACCTGCGAAAATAAACCGGGCAGAGGTTGGAATCGAACCGTCGGCCCCATGAACAGCCGCATCGGTGCTCATTTGAGCAGCAAATCATGTGACTTTTGACCTGACCGTCATATAATCTTGTATCTTACGAACAATGAATACATTAGGTTTATTGGCTTTTAATTTCAAGCTCAGAAATAATATTTAAATGTACGAGAAAAAAAAAGCTCATCTTATGTTACCACCTGCACGCAGCGCGCAACTCTGCGATCGTAACAAATGGACGGAATTACAACGTCGGCAAAATAACTCCAATGAGTAGAAACGGCATTTCTAGGAAAAACAATTCACTTAACTCAGCAGACGGCGCTTAATTAGGGAGCCGCGAAATAACAATTCTCGTGCCCATTATTTATCGTGCGGCGTAAAGCGCCGGGTGGCTGCGGCCGCTTGGCTCATTAGGGAGCGCCACATAAGGGGGCAGTGTTTGTGAGGTTCCGACACAAAACATCTCCGCCACGTCGGCCCGCCGCCGTGCCCTCCCGGCGCAGCACACGAGCTCTGCTCGCGGAGTGGGCTGCCACTTCACGGGCACCAAACGGGAGCCAATTAAACACCGCGCAGGAATTCACCCTTTTGTGACCAAATGCACAGAAGCGCGAATCGAGCAAGTCTCGACAGGACACGGCGACAAGACCACACGTTCAAGCCTCCATGCAGCGGAACGGCTCGTTAAAGATTAAAACACAATCGGCGTGTAAGTGGTTCGATGAAAAAACGGTTGCGAAAAATGCAATGCCCTCAATTAATTCGTTGATGAATCACGCACGGCCATTCGACTCTTTAATATTCAGTCTGGACACTTAGTTGAGCCGATTGCTGACAGCTGCCGGATTTTCACACGCAACCCATTGTGGCAAAGCGGAGAGGCGGAGTGCGATGTTGGACGGCGCGCCCCTGCATGCGAGCGTGATTCCGGAGCGGCGCAGCGGAGTGCGCTGTGCCCACGAGTGAGTTGTGTCCGCCCGCTGTGCGGGTGCCCGGTACGCGGGCGCCTCTGGCGCTCGGAGAGGCCCTGCTATCCCGCTGGAGAGTATGATGTTGTCCGCTATGTCTTATTCGTTACGCGCGTCCCAGCAGATCTAAAGTGGCTTAAAAATGTAAATTAATTTTTTTTGAATAACCTCGTAATGAGAAGTTGTCGAAACAATCTTGCCTCGTCGTCCGTCCTTCAGCTTCTCTCGCTGTTCAAATCCAGAATAAAGATCTCTTTCTTCTCCATTACACACCACCCATTCCGCTACTAATTCTCTACACTCTGCCTGCTTACTTTACATTTACATACATATTGCACATTTACATGTGTGTGTGTCAGTACTCCTCTGTGCTAATCCCTCGCGTCACCGCCTGCCACCACAAAACCTCGGGCCCCACGCTTGAACGAGCGCTGGGCACTGCTCGCCTCTGTTGGCGGAATTCCACATTCCTATGGCTCTTGTGCACAGCACAGACCACAGAAGTATATTCTACGGCCAAACAGCATGAGACTATTTTGTGTTTTGGCAATAGACAAAATAAAATTGCACAGCACATATATGCGAACAAGCCTCAGGCCAAATCACATGGCATGCGCCTAAACCCCTCAGAACCTGGAAGCTAAGCAGCACTGAGCCTGGACAGTGCTTGCAAGGGCGACTGTCAAGCACAACAGGTGCTATAGGCTGTTACGGGCTACATTGAGGGTTGCAAAGGGCAGTGCAGCCACATCCATTGGTGTACTGTACTTATATACTCCCATGCCCTATGCTCTCCATTTTACCCTTCTCACACTGACCAGCGTATGGCCAAATAACCCATGTGACCGGCACGGCATGAGGAGGCCCTCACTGAGCAGCAGCAGCAGAGCGAGGAAGGGCTGCGCATGTGCGTACATGGTAACCGCAGCATTCAGACACACGGCATGGACACGGTGTAATTAGAAGGGGGAGCAGACACTGCTGTCTCTCCAAAAAGCTCTGTCCCTGCTCTTTCACTTGTGGTGTTGGGCCCAAGCCCTTACCGGGGATGGGGGCGGTGGCACGGCGGGGTGAGGGGGGTAGTGCCATGGCTACGTGAGGCTTTGTGCACGAGCCAGCGACTGATCTGGGCAGAAATGGGAAAATGTCGGAGGTAGGCGAGTGTTGGCAGAGCAACTGTGGCAGCAATCGCGTTTCCCGGGAATTCAAATGCAACAAAGCTGGGCCTAATTTCAGCCGGATCTGTGTATTAGAAATATATCCGCACCCAGTATACGTCTCACGATAGCCATGCCTCTCCGAGTCAAATGTCCTTTGCGATGAGCGGGGCTGCGTACGGCTGTGAGGGTGGTGTTCGCGAAATGAAGCGCAAAGCTGCAGCTGCCATAGTTCCTGAGAAAGCTGTGCCTCTCTTCCCTGAGCGACGACATCTTATTTACACAGTTACGTAGGACTGGGTCCAATGGCCCAAAACATCAAGAGGCCAGCACCCTAAGCACCATCAAAGTTGTAAGAGTTACCACGTTTCTTTAATGCCGAGGATTTAAGAAATTAGGAATAGAGGTGACGTGAGGGAATTTCAAAGTGGAGCAGTGCAAGTGTCGTGACCTGCAGTGTGGCGGTTGAACACGGCGTGGGGATGAGACCGCTCAGTTAGTCGTCAACGGGAGACAATCGTCACGGTGAGCTTGTTGCGTTTCAAGAATGCACGACAATAAGACATGAACCGTATGGCGGGACGCCGAGGTCCCATCAGCCCCCGGCTCCCACATAAACTGCGTTGCAACGTAATTTTATGTCTGTTGAAGGCGAACGAGACAGCAATCTATTCCTCTCGACGAGCTCTACACGATGCGCTAATCAAAGTTTCAACATTTTATTTATGACTACGCCAATTTTGCCAACGACAGGTGCTTGGTGAAGAACGAGAAGAGGACTGATTTCTGGTGGGTCGTAGCGTTGATGTGCGCGGTAGGGCGGAGTCGCCAAAAATAAATAAATAAATTGCGATTTTTACTGACGTTTATTCGAGACCCCGGGGTCCCGCCATAAGGTTCATATACCGAACAAGTAATCCTGAACAACTGTTATCCTTCACCCGCACCTCCGATTAGCATGGCTGGTTACGTACGGCGCGAAATAAGTTCAACATACGTACATACCTACTGACAGTAACTAGTCTAGAAAGAGGGTTCCAGAATTTGAGATAATCATCGTGACGCGGATTCATTGCACAGACCACCCAGGCAGCTCAACGGAAGAGCGAGTGGCTGCAATTGGAAGGTTGCAAGTTCAAAACCTGGTTCGAGGGTTAACACAGCCCATCATCCTTTTGGGATTGATAAAATAGCACCACGTTGTGGAGAAGTCAATGGGGGTTGTTCTATGGATTACACAAATCACAGTCGGTGTTTTTCTTTAAGTTCAATGGGAACTGAATGGGGACACGTCAATTCTGCAAATAGATTTTGATTTTTAAATGTTTGTTTCCAAGCACAGTTTCCAAGCACAGTTTCCAGTCAGTGTGTGAGATTACATTGGTACAAAGTCACAGTTAAAAGATTTGCAAGCGAGACACTCAAATTATTTAACAATCAGTTTTGGAGTAATGTTTGTCACGATCGATGGGGAGTGTGCGCTACGCTCGTTCCTGCAGTGCTGTAATGTCTCCACGCGAGCCGCCAGCTCAGCTCGTGATGATATCGCACAGCGTGCTGGAATAGCCCACCGGTGCACGACCGTTTTAAAGCAATAAATTATTTGGTTTTCGTGGCCCCCACAAACCTGGGGTAATAACAACACGCTAACGATATCAATTTTAATGACAAAAGGGGTAGCGTCCAACATGGTTCATCATCATCATCATCGCCGCCCTGACAAACCCACAAGAGGCCCAGTGATCAGAACGTGCCACAGTTGTTTCCTGCTTTGTGATCGCTCGGACAGAGGGAGATTAATCCGGAGAGAGAAGAGAGAAGAAACCCACAAATCACAGGGGAACCAAGCAAGTCGCTGCACGATGACTACGCCAAGTGGCCCCGGACGGCCGCTAATAACAAGGCGCTGCTGCAGGGCGTTATGACAAGAAAAATTAAAATATTATTCACGCACGTGGGGCAGCTGCAGTGACTGGCAGTCAGTGCGCTTGCCACTGAGCCGGCTCGCACAGGATCGACGACAGTTCGACTCCCGCACCTGTCTGGTCATTTACATGGTGGACGTTGAAGGCCACGCGATATTGTTCGCAAAAGGCAAAGCCTTGAAACGAAATACTCCTGGTTGCAAATAATCTATTTTTTTGCAAGAAATGCTGCGGCTGAAACGTTATGAACGGATTAAATAAAGATAGACTGATGGAATGTACACGTTTTTTCTTGAGATGATATTCAACCACGAAGACCCCCCCACCACCCCAGTGATATAAAACGTCTTCTCTCGGGCGCCCCGGTGCATCGAGGGAGAAATCGGCAAAATCGGCAACATCAGCTAACATTGTGCATGACAAATAAAACTCACTTTAAAAAATACTGGTGGCATGCCACGACATTCGAAAACAAGTACCACCAATAAGACAACAACCCTCCAATGACTGGCAACTTGACCAAGAAGCAGACCACTGCTGACAAGTCATAACCACTGGGTCACTCTAACCTCCGTTACCCGGGAGCTGCGAGTTGGATGGGTGCCTGGACGCTGACAGTGAGCTCACCACTCGGCACGGAACAACGCAACGATTCTCCGATTCACATCGATTCTTACACTCATGATACGTAAAGGTTTTGAAAAAGGTGGGCGTACCTGCACTTTACCCCACCACACACAACCTCCCGATCGATTTGCTTTGGTGAACCCTTTCACCCTGCTGGGTGGACAGAGGCGGTGGGGGGAGCAATTTAAGGAACTGGCACCACTGCTTCAACTGCTGTGCCAGGAGATGGAATCGAACCGAGCGACTTCTGGACTACTAGTCCAGTGCGCTAACCATTACTCCACCGTGGCAGTTCCATTTGCTCAAAATACAAACATCAAATTGTGCGTGTGAGAATCAATTATTGAAGATCCACGCCAATGAGTCGCTGGTGATACTTTAGGCTAACGAAGCGAGAACAACTACACTATGAAAAAATGGAAACAATGATGAAAACAAAATAATTAATCCATGACACGACCCCAAATTGTGACAGCAGCAATCGGGAGGGCTGCGCAGGGGTGGCGATCGTCGCAGGCCCGGTCTCCACTGTACCTGGACCGTGGGACCTGGCCGCTGACCTCAGCGCCTCAGGAATGTGGCCCGGCCCCGCGAGCCGGCTCGACCTTCAGACGGGCGATGACGACGTGGCATCTTGTTTTTCATTTCCTCCTCGTTGACGAGCGCAGCGGCACTCGGCTCGCGTCCATTCTACCTCGTATCCCGACGTACGTCCGTGCTGCTCTGCAATGCAGCGCTGTGGCACCGTGACCCGCTTCTCTCTCGCTCGGAGTCGCAGTGTTGTGGCCACCGTGCTCTCTGCAACAGCTTATTTTTGGGCCACTCAACTCAATTTTATTTCTCTACCCTAGCAAAGCCTCAACTGGAACTCAAGACTATATTTTCGGGAGGGACCTGGTTGGGGATGTTTTTTTGTATTTCTGTACATGGCAGGAAATCAGAACGAACGTGGAAATCCCACGCACAAGTAGCAGGAGGACGCTGAAACACCACAATGACGAGTCAGCAACCTTCTCTTGCTTTTTTGTCGACTTCCAACGGGCACCTCTCTAACCCTCGGCAGGTGTCTCAAGCACACACAATGTCAGCAACATCTGGATATTAACGTTCAAATCACTTGAACTCAGGCTATGACTATGCTACCTGACCGAAGACAGAGCTTCTCCATAATTATTTGACTTCAACACTGGGCTTCTGGAATGCTACTGAGACCTCATCCCTGAGCCATCTCTCAGGGATACGTGGTTTGAGAAGCATCTTTGAGGCGCTTAAGTACGAGCAATGGGTCGCAAAACTGCTGCTGTGGCCTGAGAGGTACCCAGGAGGAGGATATGACAATTAGACTTCAAAGCCCTTCTTTTGCACCTAGGATTTTCAACAACAAAAATTACTTAAGTTGGATGACCTTTGAACCCTTCTTGTTTTTTTTCCAGCAGTCGATGCGGCGCACGAGCATTTGTTAGCGTGGATATCAACGGGGCAAAGCACCTGATCAGGCGCTCGTCGCAGATTCTGCGCGTCACCCAGCGAGACGGCCCTTATTTGGCGTCGACAGAGCAAAGTTTCTGAACAAATTTGCTTCCCTTTCTGTCAACAGTGCCTTGCACCCGTGCTTCTGTGTCTCTAAGGAAACACGCGGCCTTAAACATGCCCTCGCTGGCAGTTCCCACATCGCCGAAACACAGCCCATGTAACCCATCGCTTACTGTACAGCGAGATGGAAAAATCTGCGGCCCTGTCTGCCAACCGGTCTTCGGCCTTCCTTTTGCCTGAACGCATGTCTGTCCGCATTGCCTGTACGTTGTAATGAGCCAGCTAACCTGTGTGCGTGTATATTATTTCAGCAGCCCCGTTCGTCCTGCACTCATTCTCTTTTCTGCGAGCATCCGCTCTGTTCGGCCATTCTACCGAATGTTCTGCACGCCCTGCACTTCGCCTTTGCGCCATTAGACGCGTCCTAGCTGAACTCACCTGGCCCTGTTAAGAAAATACGTTGAACCAAATGCACCTTGCGTTGGCAGGGCCATGCAAAAAATCCGCCGCACCCCTCTGCTTTCACCACACGGGGAACAAAAACGTGGAACCATTTTTTTAATAAATTGAAACCCTCAGTGGCATTCCTGACGTTCCAGCGAGCAGACCCTGCGTTATCCATCACACGGCGGTGCCACTGCCATGCAAAAGGGCGGCCCTGCAGCGCCAAGGCCCGGGGAAGGACGTTTCCTTCGAGGCGCTGCGGTGATGTGCAGGAAGGCCCACCGCACTCGGCAACCCTGGTGACGAGTGGCAAGGCCGCACGCTGCCTCGTGGAGGTTGTAGAGTGCAGTACCACGAGTCGTATTTTATTTTGAAAGTGAAGATGTTTTTTTCTACAAGGGGAATGGACGCATGGTTGTTTCATTGCCCTCTCACTTTCATCTATGTCATATTTTGGCAAAATTCTTTGCTTTGAATGCACGTGTTTCTCATTGCGGAAAAAAGCACCTCGACTCCGAGCGCGGGCGATTTTGTTGGATGAGGAGGGTAAACGACACCCGGAGAGCCCTGAATGCGCTCCATTCTCCACAAACGATTCCAACGCTGCGCTTTTTTGTATCAGCTTGAAGACCACACGCACACGTTAAGTTTACAGACATGGCCTCTCCCTAGTCACCCCTAGCCCTCAGCTCACTCGGTCCACATCAAACCGGCTGTAAACTCCGCACAAATAAATTAGAAAAGGACACTTGATGTTACCTCCAAGCTGCACTCAACGTGGCATGTAGAGGTTTTCCGCAGACTTAATTTCCTACCTTTAGATCACAGTTAAACACCGCCACAAAGGATGAGGCAAATGTGCAGCGTTAAGGCATGAAGCTGTCTTCAGTCGCCTTATGTCTCTCTGTCCTACACGGAGTTTCACCAACGTGGGCATCAATCCCACAGCCACAGCAATAAAATGCTTTTCTGGTGCGGATGTTACTGGCGAATGTTTGCCTATTCAGCCATGGCTATTAAGAGGTTAACCACCTTGACAATGCGGCAACCATGCGAGTTTAGCAACAGAAATGCAGTGCCGATGATGTATAAATTTCCACATTAATTACAGATATTTCGGCCAAATTAAATGCATAACAGACCCATTGACCCAATCGGAAAAAACTTCACCGAGCTGATTACTTTTTTTTTAAGACGGTCCTGCTTTGCAATGTTTGGAAAATACCATGAATGAGAGTTTGACTGTGGAAGGAGCAGAGTACCCAGAGAAAACCCATGCATATGAGGGGGTGACCCACAGCACTTGCCCTCTCCGGCCACATCACAGCCACTGTCTAGAACACCTGGCAAGCCATGACGATCACCTACCCAGGTAACTTAACTAAGCTCCGTGCTGCTTAGCTTCTGAGATTTTATGAGATCGAGAACATTTCGTGTGAGTCGATGATAGGACCATCAATGGCATCGCCACACGCGTTCTCTTTTCACTGTGGTATTGAGTGGCCCCACGTCAAATTGGCCCACTTGTGAGCGTTTAGTAAGTGGATCAGGCCGTCGCGCCGTTTGTGCCAAGACCAGGGCTCAAGGTGACGTGGTAGCCGGCCCGAGCACACATTCTTCCACCTGTATTGTCTTACAGGTACCCACAACGCTTTGCTTCAGACGGGCCAGATCCTTAACAGATTCTGCAGCCATGCGAAGGTGGAGGCCAAACAGGTGTACTCGCCGGCACGGGATGACCGCGCGTTGCGGTCATCAATCACGCAGGAGGAATACTTTTTAACTGCTGCCAGGTCGCCCGTCGAACCTTCAAAGTGCAAGCAACGTGGCTCCGATTACGAGCGCGGCCACGGGGAGAGCGCGGGCGCTTGTAAAGTCACAACAGGTGGACAAGGTGAGCACACACGCTCAAAACCGCGGCATGCGAGCACGTGTCTCCAGCGTGAAAATATTTGGTGATTTTGTTGTTGTGAAAGAGCAAGGCAATCTTACACAATAATGCAGTGTTTCCCAAAGCGTGGGACGTGGAACTCTTGCAAACACTACGATTCAGAGCAGTTATCACTTTGAAAAATGTTATTGGTGTGTGGTGGTTCGCAAAAATGTTGAGGGATGACAGTGATAGGCTAAAGAAGTCAAGAACCACTGCCATAATTGATCATCATGCAGAGTTAAATGGGATAATTACAACTACCTCAGATTATTCTGTTGATTAGTTTTGTTCATTGGAATTACAAAACACAAACAACCTGGAAGAAAGTCAACTCAGATGGTCAGGACATGAAGAGAGAAAAACCATATTGGAAGAAGAAAGATGATCACCACGGAAGCACCAGGGCGGACACCAAGAGGCAGGGCTAGATGGAGGTAGTTCCCAGTGATGAACCGGTATGGAAGGACTGTGGAGAGAGAGGACGTGCAGATGATGGCCTGGGACAAGAATGAGTGAAGAAAGAGCAGCAGGCTGACAGACCTCACACGAGTGGGGGAAATGCAAAGTATCACAGGGTTGTTTTTATTTTTACTAATAAACAGGAAACCATGATGAAGGTACATAGAGAGCGAGATGAATGTGTGTACATAATTTTTGCAAAGAGTAAAGTATAAGGGTAAAAAGTGAAAAGAAATACCAACACCGTGTCAAACTAATACAACAGAAATCCAATAAAGTATGCCTTGCAATAAAAGTATATTGAAAAACATTGCAGAATGAGCTTTCAATCTCTCACTCGCATCCCATAAAGCAGCCAGGTGCCTCAGCAAGGAGACAGGCAGAGCGTGAATGATGTCACATAAAGCGCGCATATTTTTTCCGTACATCACGTTAGGAGAGCGGCTGCCCGCCGTGCGCTCGCGAATGGTAGCTCGCTTACGGCAGCAGCCGGAACGGTGACACCAGATGTGCGATTTAACGCCGTCAGAACGCTGCCTCTCGCAGGAATCCCGATCGTATGCCTAATAAATCGGCCTGCTTCCTGCGGGAATGCCACCATGGGATGAAATGCTTTAGCGTTTCCCGATGACAAACGAGCGGAGCTTTCAAGATCTCTCCCGAAAAACAAGCAGTACTTAACCTGTTCAAGTGGTGTGCACCCCACATTTTTTGTCTCATCACAACTCGGCGTTAGAGCCCCTGAGAAAAATAAGACCTGGGGGGGCCTGGACTCTCAGGAGGAGAAGTCTCTCCGATATGCCTGGCTCAAGCGTCACGTTACATGGTTGAGCGTCACGTTGTATGGTTGAGCGTCACGTTGTATGGTTTAGTGTCACGTTGTATGGCTGAGCGTCACGTTGTATGGTTGAGTGTCACGTTGTATGGTTGAGCGTCACGTTGTATGGTTGAGCGTCACGTTATATGGTTGAGTGTCACGTTGTATGGTTGAGCGTCATGTTGTATGGTTGAGTGTCACGTTGTATGGTTGAGTGTCACGTTGTATGGTTGAGCGTCACGTTGTATGGTTGAGTCTCACGTTGTATGGTTGAGCGTCACGTTGTATGGTTGAGTGTCACGTTATATGGTTGAGCGTCACGTTGTATGGTTTAGTGTCACGTTGTATGGTTGAGTGTCACGTTGTATGGTTGAGCGTCACGTTGTATGGTTGAGTGTCACGTTGTATGGTTGAGTGTCACGTTGTATGGTTGAGCGTCACGTTGTATGGTTGAGCGTCACGTTGTATGGTTGAGCGTCACGTTATATGGTTTAGTGTCACGTTGTATGGTTGAGCGTCACGTTGTATGGTTGAGCGTCACGTTGTATGGTTGAGTGTCACGTTGTATGGTTTAGTGTCACGTTGTATGGTTGAGCGTCACGTTGTATGGTTGAGCGTCACGTTGTATGGTTGCGCATCACGTTGTATGGTTTAGTGTCACATTGTATGGTTGAGTGTCACGTTATATGGTTGAGTGTCACGTTATATGGTTGAGCGTCACGTTGTATGGTTGAGCGTCACGTTGTATGGTTGAGCGTCACGTTGTATGGTTGAGCGTCACGTTGTATGGTTGAGCGTCACGTTGTATGGTTGAGCGTCACGTTGTATGGTTGAGCGTCACGTTGTATGGTTGAGCGTCACGTTGTATGGTTGAGCGTCACGTTGTATGGTTGAGCATCACGTTATATGGTTTAGCGTCACGTTGTATGATTTAGCGTCACGTTGTATGGTTGAGCGTCACGTTGTATGGTTGAGCGTCACGTTATATGGTTTAGCGTCACGTTGTATGGTTGAGTGTCACGTTGTATGGTTGAGCGTCACGTTGTATGGTTGAGTGTCACGTTATATGGTTGAGCGTCACGTTGTATGGTTGAGCGTCACGTTGTATGGTTGAGCGTCATGTTGTATGGTTGAGTGTCACACGTTGTATGGTTGAGTGTCACGTTGTATGGTTGAGCGTCACGTTGTATGGTTGAGTGTCACGTTGTATGGTTGAGCGGCAAATTCGGTGGTGCCAACCCAGCCATAAGATGGCATCCCAATGAATAATATCTGCACTGAATAAAAATGTGTTCGGCTTTGGGGTATACTTCATAGGAAATAAATGTGTAATACAGTGAAACATGACCTCTGGCACTCCTGAAGACAGCATTTAGTGAGGGCACACTAGAAGATAAACCAAGTGTTTGCAAAAAATGTTTGAGCACGAGTGCTCAACACCAACTCAAAAGTGAAGCACATCAATTACTGCCACTCGGAGAAGGAATTGTATTTTTCCTTTTTAACGTGTAACCTTTCCAAAATTCATACACAAGTTTTTCCAACAACCTGTCGCAATAAAGATGAGGCACAAAAGGCTAGCTTTCGCGAGTAACGTAGGGTGCGCATGGGACTCACACGGGCCACATATATCGGTGAGTATTAAAGACGTTGTGGAAAAACTGACAGCTGCAGCTCGTGTGCAGCGTTATTTGGGTGATGTCACATGCTCGCCTTGTCGATCCACTAAAATACCATGCTGGTGCACCTCCATAAAACCAAAAAGTTACCTTCTTGGTTCTTTCAATAAAGTCACGTAGAATGGAAATAAAATAATAAAATAAAACATCTAAACAATTTTTTTTATTTTATATTTTATTATGTTTTGTTTTTATTATTTTATTTCCATTCTACATGACTTTACCGAAAGAAACAAGAAGATGAATCCCTGCAGTCACGAAAGCTTTAAATCGAAAAAAAAAGTTACCCTGAATGAATGTGTTCCATGCATCAACCAGAGCTACCCTGGCACAGAGTCTAGCAACCCAGATCCCCAATTCTGAGTCCCCGGGTTCAATTCCACACCAGGGTGATTGAAACATGGAGTGTTGCATCATCCACCACTCACTCTCTCCACCCTGCAGTACAAATGGGAACACTGTAGCATGTCGATAGTTAGATCACGAGAGCTGGGGTACAGTGTGAGTACCCTGTAAGAACGGTCTGGTGAGGGTGGAAGAGCAGGCTGCATTCCTCGCAGAAGCTAGAGGCCTTTGTCCTTTGCTAAGGAGTACAGCACACAGGGGAATACACAAAACACCTCAATGCTGTCTGCATTCTTAAATTAAGGGCTGTGCTTCCTCCTCTTGAATAAACATAAACCTTGGCAGTACCAATGCTCCTCTCTACCCCTACCACCACCCTAAAAACACATAAAAGGTCAAGCACCAGGTAGCATCTCCTATTGGAAAAGTGAAATATGAATTTGGTAACCACACTCAAATAAACTGCACTAATTCCTAGAGATCCATGAGAGGGCCGGACACAGCCAAGGCAGGCACGCTTCCGGCCGAGAGAGAACGCGGGGGAGAGTTTGCACATTGCGCTGCCACTGAACACAGACGCGCATTAATGCATCTCAAAGGCTCCGATTCATCCCAGAAAGGCTGGCAGGTATCGCATATGTCCGAGGTGGCCCGAGGTCTGTGGTGGCACTCACCACCCACACAAGCACACACTCGGAAAGGCCAGCGCAGATGCTTGCCGGAGGAGTGAGTAGGCGTGGGATGGCTTTTTGGCTGCTGGCGTGCGTGCGCTCCGATTACATTTCCTGCATCGCATAAACAATTGTAACTCAATTCAACTACGCCCCGCAGACCACTCTGCCGGGTGGATGTGATTACGCTAATTTCGGCCGGATGTAGCGTGGTAGCGCGAAGGTGGATGTCCGCACGCCAACACGGGGCTAAGTCGCCGGCCCCGGCCAGCCCTTTGTGCTGCTGTACTCCTGCGATTCGTGTATACCGTTAGGGAGCACCTATTGGGTCTAGGCCAGGTGAAGGGGGCGATGAATGCAGGAAACAGCACACACAGCCAGTACCGTCTCACCATTGCTGATGTTCACAAGCTGAATCAACCACTCGTATTGGGCTGACCTAGTAAAGGACAGGGTAAGATGCAGGGAATCAAACACGGATTTTTGGGACCATAGTGCAGTGCACTAACCAACACTCCTAACCAACACACAAACACACACGGACGAGGAAATCAACATAGCATTCCTCTCACACACAAAAGTACACATCTACACACAGCAGACATCACAGCGCTGACTGCGAGACATGGACAACATCACAAAGAGGCCTGTCGCTGGACAGGGCTTCACGAAAGTCTCGATTACCCGGGAGAGAACACGAAATGCGCCGTCCCTTTAAAGGGATGTTACATGAATCGGGATTTGACTTCAAAGGGACATAATTATCAGTCTAAAATCGACGCCACATTAAAACGATATACATGCCCTTATAGGGAGATATGGAGGAAAGGGTTGTGCCATAGGTGGAGATGCAAAAACTGGAAGTGTCCCGACCATGCGGAGGGATGTGAAGCCGTTGACAGTGTGTTGGGCAGCTGCACCGTGGAACCAACGAGGGCGTTCTGCTCCACACAGCAGGAACGCTGCCGCCACACCAATTGGAGCGTACACAACGATGGCGATTGCGTGAATTTAAACACACTCGTGTCAAATGTGCTTCTGCCTGTGCTGTTTCTATTTACAGCTGATGGGGATTTTCACTGCCTGGAAAATGTAAAATTAGCATATGCAGTTCTGTTTACACATATTGCAATTATATTTATACGGGATAAGTACACTCTGAACAAAGATACATTGCTGCGTGTACCTATATCACTTTATGCACGCACACCCATAAATGTGTACACATCCCTGTAAGTACACAAATCTGTGTACACGCACCCCCAAACAAGGATGTAGTACACACTTGTATATCCCCACATCCCTGTAAGTACACACACAGCCCTGTTCACATACACTTGTGTGTACACACACCTCCCTGCGAAGGCGTGCCTGTGTGTACATACTCCTCTATAGAGATGCATACATCCATGTATGAAAAAATATAGAAACGTCAAAAGACATACTTGTGTCGTGACATAAATGGGGCCACTATGGCGTTTAGCGCCAGCTACCGTCACAAGATTGGAGCGGTGTGTTTTGGGCCTCGATGCCATGGAAGCGGGACCTAGGGGGCATAGTCCTGGTGACAGTAAGAGAGAGGTCGAGTGAGTCTGGGTGACCCCGAGAGGGCACGTGACCGGACGGGGTGGCAAGGGGAGCCCAAAAGGGGGAGAGAGGGATATGTGATGTAGGGGCCAGAGTCTTCAGGAAGGATGTTGAAGGGGGCGTGGCCAAGGGCGGAGCCCGGCCACGCCGCGGCCCATAAAGGCCGAGTCCCAAGCCCCGATTGCGGCTGTTCTCTGGAATCAACCCTCGGCGCTACGTCTCTCCGATCTTCGGTCTCCGCTCGACATCGTGGGTCAGTCAGGATGTTACCGACTGACCTGGTTATGTAGTTACCCTGTTGGGGTCTAGTTAACGTGTGTCCATTTATGTAGTTGGCCCTGTTGGGGATGTGTAATAAACGTGTTGCCTCCAAGTCAAGTGTGTGCCTCAGTGAATAACACTACAACTGGAGTCAGAAGTGAAATATAATAGTCAGGTGAGCCTAGCGTTAAATAATGTTAACTAAGCGGAAAAAAACTCACCAAGTCGTCTTCAGACGAGGAGAACGACGGGGTGATTCCACAGACAGCCCCGGGAGCTGCAGCCTCGGAGATGGAACCCGAAGATCTTCTACAGGCAGAGCAGGGAAAAAGCCCGGACGTCACTGCGCCGCCGGAGAAGGAGCGCCGATCGCAAAACGTGTGCGAAATCTGCGTACCCCGGGATGTACCATGTCGGAAGGGATTCCCTGGTCCTCGAAATAATGTTGCCGCTACTGAAGAGGACGACTTGTCCTCATTCAAAGTCGCACAGTGCCTCCAGGCACATTTCAACATCCAGCAACGTGCGACTGTGGCCGCGTGCACCGGACCTTCCAAGGGCGAAGGTGCACCCAAAGACGCAGAGCCTCTGCAAGCCTGCGCTTCACTGGACGGTGCAAAACGGAAGAAGGGCGATGCGAGATGACAAGGTGGTCGAGACCGGCCGAAGGAGACCTTCCCTCGCCAAAGGGACGACCCGGTCATCTGTTTCAGGTGTGGCCTGCCGGGACACGTCTCGATGCGATGCCATGCTCGACGAGGGAGGAACTTCACGACACCGCAATCATACGCTTGACCATCCATCACTCTGCTCGGTCCTCAGGCAAGTCGAGGCGCACCACACGCACAGCCCTTGCAGTCACCTCAGGCATCGGGTTCGGAGTTGCGGGTCGTCGGTCCTCACCGGGTTGCGTTGCACGAGGGTCGAGTTGTTGTGGGCGATGGGTGGCCGTAGCGTCCCGGTCAGTTGTTGGCATTGGGCCGCCGTGTTGTTGCTGCTGCGGCGGGATCGTCAGCCATTATCGGAACCGTTCAGGGCGTAGAAGTACGGGTGCTCATCGATACCAGAGCATCCGCCACCATCATTTCGGGGTTCTGGCAGTTGCCAGCTCTCCCGATGGCTAGAATACCTTCAGGACTACTCGTTTGTGGTCTCATATAGAAAGGGTGTTCGCCATGTAAACGCTGACGCCCTATCATGACTACCACCAAGTGATCAGTGTGCATGCATTACAGGGGCAGGGCGTTGTAAGCCCGCTGCGACGGGACCGTCTCGCACTGTTGTGGCTGCAGCGCATGTCACACACACACAGACACTGCTGACATATGGGACAACACAATCAGCCTCACCCACACGGCATGGGGGTGACTCCAAGAGGAGGATGCCTCCTTATTTAAAATAGGGCGCCGTTTTAAGAACTTCGAGGAGGATGGGGGCCGACGAGCATTGTCCACAGTGATCCTTAGAGGGGGTCTATTGATGAGGTGGGATGGGGAATTGCGGAAATATAATATCGTTGTGCCCACCGTTTTGTGGGGCAAAGTAATATGGGCAAAGCATGAACGAGTGATGCAACTTGGTGTCCTAAAGACATTGTCGACTCTCTGGCTTAACTTCTTCTGGCCCGGGATGGCAGGAGACATCCATAATGTTTTAAAAGGATGCACGAAATACGCTCGTCAGAAACCTCCACCAAAAATGGCATGTCCCCCACTAAAATCGATCAGCATGTCCCGTGTGAATGAACTCGTCGCGCTCGACATGCTCGGCCCGTTTCCTACCACCCCGCGGGGAAATAAATATTTGTTGGGAGGTGTCGAGTATCTATCTCGTGGGCCAATGGCCTGGCTGGTGCCGGACCAGTCGGCTGCGACGATTACTGACGCGTTTCTCCACGGTCACGTTTTGGAAAAGGGGGCCCCGGAATGCCTTCTTACAGACCAAGACAAAAAATGTTCTTCTAAATTACTAAAGGAGGTATGTGATCTGTTGGGCACCAAGAAGGTTCGCAACTCGCCCTATCACCCGCAGACTGATGGCATGGTGGAACGTCTGCACAGGACCCTGACATACATGTTATGTCAGCAGGTCAATGAGGACCAGTCTGACTGGGACCTTCACGTTCCAGGTGTTCTCGCGACATACAGAATGACCCCTCACGCCTCCACTGGCTTCTCGCCGTTTTTTCTTATGTACGGGAGGGAGCAGGATCCACCAATTAAGGTTCAATTGAACCCGGAGTAGGGTAATAAGAAAATGCCTAGCCCCATACGCCTTACCCTCAAGCGGTTATCAGAAGCAAGGGAAGCTTCTCGAGGGAATTCGGCCTTGCGGCAAGCTGCAAACAATCATCTAGTTGGGCTCCGGGAATCTGGAACTAAATGGTCACCAGGTGATATGACTTGGCTTCACTGCCCCCAAGTTCCAGTAGTTACGTCCCCCAAATTGTATAAGCCTTGGCGAGGCCCGGTGTAAATTATAGAGGTTACATGTCCACAAAGTGTACGCATCCAGTTCGGTCGCAGGCACTGGTTTGGGCATCCGTCACGACTGAAACCATTTTTTTCTGCCGGACGGGATCCCTTCATCTCCACGAAGCAGGGGCTATGTGTCTGATGCACCAGACGAGCTGGGGCACGTGTCCGCGGAGGTTGTTCCTCAGGGGATTCTGGTTTTCTGCCCGCAGGATCTCAGCACCTAGAGCCCTTGGCGCAGCCGGTTACACTAACCGGAGGTGGATTGAGGAGAGAGGAGCGGCCGTCATCCACTCCTTCTCCTCTTGCCGGACTTCCTTCTTCTTCTCGGGAGGGGCCGTGCTCGTTAGCCATCTTCTACCTGTCCCTAGAATCCCCGGGAAGGCCACACTCGCCCCGCCTGGGGGTCCAGCGACGAGGACCTGCTCAAAAACTGCCCGTTTTAAGTGACCCTCATTTAGCAAGCTAATTGTCCCTACACCGTGTGGTTGTGGTCACACATGTGAGCCGGATGGGTCATTGGCTGATCCTGGCTCTTCAGATGCCACAGGGGGTGACTCATATGCGGGGGTTGGTTGTGCTGCTGCCTGGACTTCGAATTGGCGCATTCTTTGGCACATTCACAGTGCCAACATTTTTTAATCTTTCTTTAAAATCTTCTCCCCTTTTTTATTTTTTCGGTGATTGTATACATAGTATGGTTTCTGTATTTGTTGCGCCGTCGTTGGCTGCGTTCTTCGTTGCTAGGCTTTTAATTACTTGAGACATGCTGCTGATTTTTTTTCAATTCTGGGGGGATTTTTAGCCGGGACAGCTGTGTTTTATAAAGGGGGGGGGGGGGGGGGGTGATGTAGTCACTATGGCGGATCGCGCCAGCTCCCATCACAAGAGTGGAGCTGTGTGTCTTGAGCCTCTCTCGGACACCAGAATGGGTATGCCATGGAAGCAGGCCCGAGGGGGCATAGTCGTGGTGACAGTGAGAGAAAGGTCGAGTGAGGACATGACAGTCTGGGTGACCCCGAGAGGGCACGTGACCGGATGGGGTGGCAAGGGGAGCCCAAAAGGGGGAGAGAGGGACATGTGATGTAGGGGCCAGAGTCTTCGGGAAGGATCTGGAAGGGGGTGTGGCCAAGGGCGGAGCCCGGCCACGCCACGGCCCAGGGCGGGGCCCGGCCACGCCGCGGCCCATAAAGGCCGAGTCCCGAGCCTCGATTGCGGCTGTTCTCTGGACTCAACCCTCGGCGCTACGTCTCTCCGATCTCCGCTCGATATTGTGGGTCAGTCAGGATGTTACTGACTGACCTGGTTATGTGGTTACCCTGTTGGGGTCTAGTTAACGTGTGTCCGTTTATGTAGTTGGCTCTGTTGGGGATGTGTAATAAACGTGTTGCCTGCAAGTCAAGTGTGTGCCTCAGTGAAAAACACTACACTTACGCTTTGGTTTTTTCGGTAAAGTCACGTATGTAAAATAAAATAAATTAAAACAACTAAATTAAATCATCATCATTTATTTTATTTTACCTACGTGACTTTACCGAAAAAAACAGAGTATGAATCCTTGCAGTCACGAAAGCTTCAAATCTAGAACACTACACTTCTACAACACATAGGTTGTAGAAACAAACCTGTATATACATATATACCTTTAAGTACACACTCGTGTATGTACACAATCATACATGCAAGCATAAACGTGTACACACACCGATATGCAATCACACCCATAAGACAACACACCCGATTAGTGCGGGTGGCTAAATACGGTGAGAATGGAGTTCAACATACATACATGCCCATACCTGTACACACACAACTCTACACCGTAAAGAAAAAGAGTTATGCCTGTACGTGCAAACAGTTAATATATAATTACTTACATACACTTACCTGTATGCACATACATACACACCTGTACACGTGCTGGACACAGGTGCGCGGTCACTTGTGCATGTACACTGGCTGACATATACCTGTGTGCACAATGCGTCTCCCGCAGCATATAGTTGTGTATATACATACTGCACACAGGTGTACGGTGTGAGTACACATACTTTCTGTGTGTATATGTACTGCCCACAGGTGTACGGTGTGAGTACACATACTGCCTGTGTGTACACATACTGCCCACAGGTGTACGGTGTGTGTACACATACTGCCTGTGTGTATACATACTGCACACAGGTGTACGGTGTGAGTACACATACTGCCTGTGTGTACACGTACTGCCTGTGTGTATACATACTGCACACAGGTGTACGGTATAAGTACACATCCTGCCTGTGTACACATACTGCCTGTGTGTATACATACTGCACACAGGTGTACGGTGTGAGTACACATACTGCCTGTGTGTATACATACTGCACACAGGTGTACGGTGTGAGTACACATACTGCCTGTGTATATATACTGCACACAGGTGTACAGTGTAAGTACACATACTGCCTGTGTGTACACGTACTGCCTGTGTGTATACATACTGCACACAGGTGTACGGTATAAGTACACATCCTGCCTGTGTACACATACTTTCTGTGTGTATACATACTGCACACAGGTGTACGGTGTGAGTACACATACTGCGTGTGTGTATACATACTGCACACAGGTGTACGGTGTGAGTACACATACTTTCTGTGTGTATATGTACTGCCCACAGGTGTACGGTGTGAGTACACATACTGCCTGTGTGTACACATACTGCCCACAGGTGTACGGTGTGTGTACACATACTGCCTGTGTGTATACATACTGCACACAGGTGTACGGTGTGAGTACACATACTGCCTGTGTGTACACGTACTGCCTGTGTGTATACATACTGCACACAGGTGTACGGTATAAGTACACATCCTGCCTGTGTACACATACTGCCTGTGTGTATACATACTGCACACAGGTGTACGGTGTGAGTACACATACTGCCTGTGTGTATACATACTGCACACAGGTGTACGGTGTGAGTACACATACTGCCTGTGTATATATACTGCACACAGGTGTACAGTGTAAGTACACATACTGCCTGTGTGTACACGTACTGCCTGTGTGTATACATACTGCACACAGGTGTACGGTATAAGTACACATCCTGCCTGTGTACACATACTTTCTGTGTGTATACATACTGCACACAGGTGTACGGTGTGAGTACACATACTGCGTGTGTGTATACATACTGCACACAGGTGTACGGTGTGAGTGCACATACTGCCTGTGTGTATACATACTGCACACAGGTGTACGGTGTGAGCACACATACTGCCTGTGTGTACACATACTGCACACAGGTGTACGGTGTGAGTACACATACTGTGTGTGTGTACACATACTGCCTGTGTGTATACATACTGCACACAGGTGTACGGTGTGAGTACACATACTGCCTGTGTGTACACATACTGCACACGGGTGTACGGTGTGAGTACACATACTGTGTGTGAACGTACTGTACACAGGTGTACGGTGTGAGTACACATACTGTGTGTGTGTACACATACTGCCTGTGTATACACATACTGCCTGTGTATACATACTGCACACAGGTGTACGGTGTGAGTACACATACTGCCTGTGTGTACACATACTGCACACAGGTGTACGGTGTGAGTACACATACTGCCTGTGTGTATATATATACTGCACACAGGTGTACGGTGTGAGTACACATACTGCCTGTGTGTATACATACTGCACACAGGTGTACGGTGTGAGTACACATACTGCCTGTGTGTACACATACTGCCCACAGGTGTACGGTGTGAGTACACATACTGCCTGTGTGTACACATACTGCACACAGGTGTACGGTGTGAGTGCACATACTGCCTGTGTGTATACATACTGCACACAGGTGTACGGTGTGAGTACACATACTGCCTGTGTGTATACATACTGCACACAGGTGTACGGTGTGAGTACACATACTGCCTGTGTGTACACATACTGCCCACAGGTGTACGGTGTGAGTACACATACTGCCTGTGTGTACACATACTGCCCACAGGTGTACGGTGTGAGTACACAGTGTGTGTGAACGTACTGCACACAGGTGTACGGCATGCTTCCCGTGCATAACACACCTGCGTGCAATGTGTTCGCACACATACACACCTGTGTGACGCGGTAGACAATGCTAGCGATGCTGGGGCTGATAGCGACGAAGCAGACAACAGGTGACAACAACAACAACAGCAGTAAACTACCCCCCCCCTCGTGCACGCAGAGCGTGGGATAGCGAGCGGAGCGGGGTGCACCAGGGAGGCGCTGGGATCCCTCACCGGCGGCGGAGGCTCTCCCTGCCGGGCCCCCGTCTCGTCCTCGTCCTGGGCCGCCAGGGCCTGGCTGCCGTCACGGCGGCGCGGCACAGCTGGACATGCTGCTGCTGATGATGCTTCTGACGACGATGCCGCTTCAGCGGCTGCTGATGATGATGATTGGGATGGGGGCCGCAGGAAGTGACGCCACAAGCCCAGGGGGAGGGGGGGCGGGGGAACAGCGCTTCCGGGTAGTCATGGCTGCCGCCGCCCGGAAATGAGAGCTCGCACCGCCATCTTGGTTCGGGATATCCCGACTCACACTGTTGTATTTTAGTTTCCTTGTCTTTAAATTATAACTAGTCTAGTACTCGTCTTAGTTTGTGCCATTCGGGTGAAAAGAAAAACATACTTTATAATCACCAACGTGATATTGTTTGGACGGGAACAATTTTCAGCGTTGATTAGATTGATTAGACGACCTTAGGAAGGCATTGGGTCTGGCCATGAGAATGTGGATTAAAAAAAAGAATATCTTCTTTGGTTCTTTCGGTAAAGTCACGTAGAATGAGAAAGAATACTCAATCTGGAAATGAGGACCCACATCATCAGCAGTGCTTTAGGAGAACCGCACCGTGCTCGTCTGACACATTCATTAACGCCTTCCCACTCAGCGTTTGTCCACGAGCTGTCCATCCACAACAGACCCCTTGGGGAAGGAGAACTCGCAAAGATTGCCCGAGATACACCAACAATGTCCACAAGGTTGCTTTGGGTTAGATCGCGTAAATAAAAGTGTCGTTCAACCCGCCACCACCGACAGCCAATTAGGTTTGTCACGTAAACAAAACGTGCCAATACTGTTAGTTGTAACTTCAGCACACCGGTGTGTTGGAGAGTAAAGCCACAATATTTACAATTCGAGTATGACGTCTCGCTGGTGATAACAATCTGCTTATGGGTTTACTCTCCCAATACACCGGTGTACCGAAGTAGTCACGAATTGGCAAGTTTTGTTTACGTGACAACCTTTGCTAATTGGCTGTGTCGAGTGGTGGCGGGTTTATTTTTATTTACGCGATCTAACCCAAAACAACGTTACCGTGGATATTAGTCGCGAAAGCTTACGTGTTCAATTCACCAACACTGTCCTTGTAACACAGGCTTTGCTAAGAGCGACTTAGTCTCGTGAAAACTGCTCACATTGAACCCAGAGTTGCGCCGAGAGGTAGCCACCAACTGGGTTTCGGTGCGCGTGTGTGAAAGCGTTCACAGAATCCATGCGTGTGCGTGTTTTTTTTTATTGTTACAACCAAATTGGGGGATGCTATTGACGTAGCAAAGCTGTAGCGTAGCCCGTTTGGGGCTTTTGCTGTAAAGGTTTGCGGCTGGGTTCTCAGTGGCCGTCCTGATTAATACTGCGGGCGCAGTGACAGTATGCTGTGTACCGCTCCACGCCGTTTGCGTCAGTGGACATTACAGGTCACATGATCATTGTGACGGAATCAATAGTTGAGGTGTGATGTAAGGTGCTTTTCGTTGATCAGAAACGTGTGGACATGCAGATGCGTATAGATTTTTGTATTCACAGTATATATACACTGCATACGTAGTCTTCATTTCAGTCTGTAAGCTACTTCAGATGACATCACATGTATTGCAAAGCTTGGCACGTAAATTATGTAATATCGGCCTTTGAAGATATTCATTTTCTAAGAACCAAAATTATGCCATTGAAATTATGCAATTACAATGATGTCAATTTCATGGCAGGAGCAGGTGTCTACTTTACAACACATATGCCTTGCACACTACATTTCTTGCAGTGAGACAAAGCATTCTCGGGAAAGCGCTCTGAAAGACAAATGAAAGTGGTTTTCAAGAGACACAATAGTGTGTGCATTTTGAATTAAAATTATCTGAAAGCAATAGCAAAGGCATTTGGTTGAATGTGTGGCTAAGGCTTCTGTCCTGTTCATGACAGACATTGTGGTCTTAACCTCTGACCTTTTCGCCTGAAAAGAAATCCCAGGCAAGAGGTGTTGGTAATGAACCATTTCTGGACATTTCATTAACATTGGTCACTAGGTCAAACAGATATTGGGAAGAGACAGGCATGGCTACTTAACCTTAATAGTGAACAAAATAATTACCGTCGTGGATAATTTAAGTAACCATAAATACGCACACAATACGTCTCTTGTATGTCCCTCCACAAGTCATCCTGACTGCTGATGAGACACTGAATGTCGAAATCGGTCCAGAATTTACCAATGCTACTGAAATTAAGCATTCCCAGGTGGCTGCGGCTGATGGGATGTGTAAAAAAATATTTTTTGAAAGGTGGATTAGTAAAGAATAAAAAAGGTCTGGAGATATTTTTCTGCACATACTATCTTTATTATTTACAACATTCACAGCTATACAGGGTTTATGCACATAAAAATAGCCCTATTTGCTAAATTGTTCAATTTCCAAAATGACAAACATGTCTAAAATATACTATTCTACACATCTTATTTCATTGAAATTAAAATAAGTATTTTTTGTATTTCCATCGGCATCATTAACTAAGCGGCGTGTTATTTTAAAAGTGATCTCATTCCTGAGTTTAACGTGCTCTTAGCACCCCAACAACCGACCATTCATCACGTGGTAATGACCAAGGGGAATTGCTCGACTTTGGTTGGCTGGTAGGGCCGTGGGAAAAGGGTGCAGCTCAGGAATGAGCTTGGGAGCGATACGCGCAAGGGCTTTTTGTTTCCTACTGGTGCCAGTGTGCGCCTCTGCATAGAGTGGTATGTTGGTAAATGTTGCATAAAAAGAAGGCTGCCGTTCAAGCTCAGGACTGATGAGAAGGAAAAAAAATACAGAAAAGTAAAACAAACAAGTTGCTTGCGCCGTTTTCTCTAACGTAACCTTGTTTAACCGAGGTTCACCGTGACCCGCGGCATGATGTGATGGATAAACATGACTTTGCAACTGATTGAAGAAAAGATTGTACACATTTGAAATGTTAATGTATAAATCCTGTGCTGTATTTTGCGTTGAAAGGAAGAGAGCTGACTCTATACAACAGAAATCCAAAAATACACGGTGATGTGGGGGTAGAGTCTTGCAGACCCTGTAATCCATGGGGAAACGTGATTTTATTACAAAAGCCCCATCGCTTAAAAATCGCTAACTTTTTTTACGGATTACAGAAATGTAGAGCCACCCTCCAAAAAATATCCAATAATTTGCAAAAACTCATAAATGTAAGGATATTCGCCCTTGTGGATTACCGGAGTTTCCGCGAACCGTAGGGGCGCCACAAATAACAGGATTTGGAAATTATCGTACCATTTTTGTAGTTCATTTAATGCAATGGTCAATATTAGAAGATGTATTTGTGCAGTCAGGATCATCTCATTACACAAGTCTTTTAAATGCAAAACAATAATTTCATGCATCATAATAAAACATCACATCACTAAAATTATTCTAATAAAGAGAAAAATAATTGCATCTGACATGGAACATCTCATTTACCCACTCTTCAGAAATTCAGAAAATTGAATTTCATGCAACAGTTCTAATAACAGTTCTAACACTGTTGCATACATCATCAGCATAGGGTTTGGCAGAATTGAGTATGAAAGCATATTGGGGTTTTTTTTTTCCGGACAATCACTGCCAAAAGGACTCGGACCGTCGAATTTACCACATGGTGACCTCTGCGTGGTGTCGGTAATAATCCAGGACTTGAAGCCAGCATATAAGAAGTTCTGACCTAGGAACTTTGTCATGAACCTTAGATCATTCAGTTATATGGTCACCTCCCATTGATAGTGACTGAAAGTGGCTGGAACAACCACAGATGGCATAAGAGTGGTGACAACCACTCAAATATCCCCTCTGCTTAGGAGAAAGGCAGGCCCTCACTGACTGGCATATTGATATGAGCAGTCAGAATTGGTATGCTGCTTCCTTCACGGACTGCAAACACCTGGCATTGAACATTAGAAATTAACAGACAGCAAACAACTGGATTTTAACATTGTAACAAACAGGGTTCAACCATGAAAATTAAGTGACTACATCCAGCAAATACAAATGCTTATAATGCAATAAACATGTTTAAACAAAATTTTGCACTGTAATCATTAAAATAATAATTGCCCAGTCAATGAAGTGATTAGTAAAACATACCTTAATGATATCAGAGATGCCTTGGTCACTGCGACACTCCACAAAGGTCTCAATTGGGTAATTTAGTCCAGGAACCAGCATTGGAAGCTAGAGAAAAGCATACATACACAAAGTATATTGTATATTTGTTCCTCAAAATAGAATTGAACAATTGTTTTTTTTGAAAAATGTTTCCAACAATCCCACCTTGAAGAAGGCTTGAGTCATAGAGTACAGGCGCTCATCATATAAGAAGCAGACAAAGAGTCCCACACAGGGACGGCTTGGCGATGTATTCTGCAAGTTCAGCGTCAGTTTAAAGTTGGGGCCAATGCCCTGCACCTGCACGCACCACACAGCGGTCCTGATGTCAAGGAATTTCTACACAGACCCTTGTAAAGTGATGCAGAGTAATTACATGCAATTATGATGCACAAAGCCATCCTATCACAAGTCATTCTATATTCATGTTTGCTGTCTGCAAGTGAAGCTCTATTCTTCTACGTAAAGGTAATTTGCAAGTGCGCTCCGTGCCCCCTCTAGTGGACAAATCTAGTAAATGAGATTAGCCTACAATATAGAATGGAATTCAAACTAAACAATTTATCACAATTGCAACAAAATTGTCAGACCTGGTGGATGCACTGAGAGAGGGGAAGAGGAACACATGGATTAGGGAAGAAACGCAAGTAAGATACATCATATACGGTTGTTTTATAATTTGTTAGCTTCGGTCCTTTATTTTGTTTGGTTTGCTTGTCATTTTGAGGACCCAGGCCACTCTTCCGAATGAGACTATCCTATTACCTCGAGTTCTCACCTGGTTAACCAAAGGTAACTTCATGAGAATAAAACAACTGAGAAGACTGCGAATTGGGAGCAATTAAATTAGCTCCTGTACAGGTGCTAGATTAATTGTTGCATCGCAAGACCGTGCCAGATGACATTTGCTTGGGAAGGCTTTTACCTAGCAGTTGCTAGATCGTGACTTATAAAGATGATCGGACCAGGAGAAATGGTAGCAATTAAGGTTATACTTATATTACACTTAGGTGAATGGATTGGACAAGGTCGGGCTTCGAGATAGGTTTGGACCAGAGAAACGTGCACATGGGCGAGGAAGGCACGCACCGTGGCGTTCAATTTGAGGGGCTCGGCGAGGCTGGAGGAGACGGGCGCGAGGCAGGAGTCCAGGGCCTTCATGTAGGCACGTGCCGCCTCCAGACGCAGGCGATATAGATCCGTTTGAAACACCCGGTGCATGGCTGGGAATGTGCGTAACAGACAGCAAGTTGCAAGAAAGGTTTGAGGGAATTGCTTAATAAAGCAACTACTCATCCAATGACTAAATAATTAACTTAAACTCTATATATTTGGTTATAGGGAAGTAATAATCCAACCCCTGCACAATTCAATTAACTGTCACAATTTGTGGCCAAGTAGGTATCTAAAATACTCCCAAAGGAACTAGCTACACATCCCCAGGAGGGTCCTGAGGTCTTGAGATTCAATATATGTTTCGGATGAAAAAAGGTTTCATTATTAACACTCAAATTACAGAGACGTTTGGAAGTACATGCCATGCAATGCGGATCCTAGATGGTGGTGGCAGTCTTTGTGAATGCGTTGCACATTGCACAGTGCCATGCTCCAGATTGAAGCTGGACAATTTGCGATGGCATTTGGATATATCATGAAAAATGGGTCTCGTCTGGTCAAAGTAAAAAGTGAAATTGTCTCCGTGCTCAATCGAGCAATGGAATGGTGCTCATTTCCACTGGCATCCCTGAAGCAGCGACGGAAATTCAACATTCCCATGTAGGGAGCCAGCTTGCACACTCGGCAAGCACTGTCGAATTTCCACAAAACCCTGAACCGGATTTGAACCCGCATGTTTCTGATTGAGATGGCACCCTAACACCAGTGAAATGGAGTTGATGTTTATTCTCGCCCCCCGATAAGGAAGACGCACAAACGGCACACTCGCGCTCGCGTAGCGTCTGATCCACGTAGAGCTTGGTCTTCTTGGGCACGTTGAGCTTGATGTTCTGCGCCACAGGGGGCCCCAGAGTGGCGTCTTTCTCCTCAAACACTGCCGTGCGCTTCAGAATCTTGATGGCCAGGCCACCACCTGCCAAAAACGAGGCAGACATTACCTACAGTTATCCTGATCAATGTAGAAATTAACACATCAGTGTCATTGTAAACAACACAGGCAACAAAACAAATGTGCAAGCAGTACACCTCCTACCCAAATCTGTCTCTACACATACAAAAGAAAAGTATGTATTTTTTACACAACCGGGCCTTCTGATAGTGATTTATTTTCAGAAACATTGGCTTATTACAAGTAAACTCCGCACAGGTTTTTGCAATCAATGTCTCATCAACAGGGTCAGGCTTGTTTAAACCAATGCTGGTAAACTATCATATTTTTAGGCAAGGGTGCTCTCTATTAGCTATGGGTTCTAGTTCAACGCAAAACTATATAAAATAGAGGTAAAACAATACCATCCCACACACATACATATCATATATGTATTAACATAATACTACATATGTGAGGGTAAGTGCTACCTACTTCCACACCATAATTAATCTCTCATGCATCTGCCTTACCTTTGGTGGTCATGACCAATGTGCTGTCCTCACGGCCATATCTGCCGAAGCAGACACTGGTCACTACATCCTGCGAACAACAAAGACCGCAATTAATCAGTGGTGAATGTCACCCATGTCAATTACTAACTTGGCATCATAACAAAGACGTTAATGTCACAAATTTCAGCAGCGTTATAGATATTGTTGGTTCTTTCGGTAAAGTCACATAGAAGTGAAACAATAAATAATTACAAAAACGTCGTGAGAATTTTATTGTTTTAGATTTTTATTATTTTATTGTTTCCCTTCTACGTGACTTTACTGAAAGAACCAAGAATATGAATCCCTGCAGTCATGAAAGCTTTAAATTAGTGTTATAGATGTTCTAAAACGCATGCGCAATTATGGTTCTCTCAAACCAAATACTTCACAATCCACTTCCCTGTTTTATAAAGGCAATGAATATACCTTAGGCACTTAACATTTCTGTTGAGAACAATTTATTGTTAGTACCCAGGAAAGGCTTGCTCATGGCTCTTTATCAGTACCGTCCTGTCAAGTTTTGTCAGTCAGGGGCGATGACTGCTATGAAGATTCCAACGAGTAAATTAAGGGTAATTATTATTTTTAAATTTGGACCGGGACGCTGGCACACAATGGCTAATCATCACGATTAACCCGCACCGTGAACCATTAAGACAATGAAAATCCGTCCCTCTGGAACGAGGCGTGAAACGTCACTCCATCTGTGTGTTAAAACCTGAAAGCATGCACCGACGCTCATTGTACCTGCGTTTTGATGATGTTCACGAGGTACTTGTCCCGGTATATATGCACCTCGGAGTTAACCATGGCCACCAGAACAGCTTTGAAGCCTCGGCCCTTGTGGTCCATGAGCTGCATGGTGGTTATGGCGGCCGGCAAGTTGACAGTCCACAACTTTTTTCCCTGTGATCCACCGTCACCAAGACAGGAACACTCATGGTCACCGCTCATCTACACTGCCACTGGCTGTCCTCTGCATTAGCAGGGATGGATGTGGTAAATTTTAATAGACTCGGCTCTGCACAATAACAAAGGATTGAAGGTGTGACTTATGTTGGAATGACAACTTTTAGTTAATGAATTTAAATATGCCGAGTTTTATATGACAGGAGTTTAAATGTCTACAACTTACGAATGTGGTGTAAAGATAGGTTTAAAATAACATGATTGTTTAAACCATACAATTCGAGGCAACATTTTGCAAAAACATAAAACACATGAAAGCAACTTAAAACAGGGAACTCTATGCATTTGTATGCAATGGTTATAACAATACTAATCTTTACATGTATATGTCGCTGCTTAAATGCCTCAGCAACTAAAAGTGCCTTGCCTTGCATATAATCTCCAACATTCAAAGGGCACCCCCAGCGGCAGCTTGCAAGTGGGCAATCGTTGGCGAGTGAGGGACGATTAGTGGTACGTGTAATCCCAATGTAAGTTGGGTAGCAGGCGGCGGACAATTATGATTAATATACCAGCAGTAACAGCCAGGGTGCCATTTCTAATCCAAACTGCAAACCTCTGCAACAAGCAGACGAGCGTACTCCCGCTGGGTCACGTCAACAAGAACAAATATGATAAATGCTCAAACTCAATGCTTGTAGGAGCTACAGTGGCACGGCCACACCTTCTGCGTGTATCCCTGCAGGCTCTCGTCCATGCAGCCCACCACCACATTCTTGTTGACGCGCACAAGCCCCACGGGCTGCGAGCTCAGCTCAATGCAGTGCCGCGGCTTCTTCGAGTCCCTTCGACAGGATACGGGAAAGCGCACGGGCATTCGGGTTAAGCGAGACTGCACTTCAGATCGTCGACACGCGTAACGGCAACACAAACGGGCACTGCCGATGGCCAAGGCAGAAGTCGCGCTACGAGGCTGCACCCTTTCCAGCTGCTGATGGATCGTGCTGTAATTTTTAGGTTTAAAAAAATTACATGCATTTTCTAAAATTCCGGATGGAATAAGAGCAGCGTATTAAAGCCAAGTGAAAACAAACGTCTCGTGTGCCAGCCTCATTTCAAGCCAAGTGGATTCTCACTCGCCAACATACTTCCGGAGTAATCTCCTTTGTATAAATGGGATGCTCGAGCTCATATAGAGTGGGTACAGAAGGATTATTAAACCCATTTTATGGGAACTGAGATAGTTAAAAACTTTTACTTAAATGAAAATAACTACGCAGCAGATAGCACTGTCTTTCTTCAAAATAACTTGTCTCTTGTCAACGCTCACAATGCTTTATGTTAGGACATTCAATGCTCCACGTGCACGTGTGCTGCTAGGTACCGCTTGAGGGTGTAGACGTTGCCGTTGCGGCAAGCCACCACCACTCGGAACTCAACGTCGAAGAGGCCGGATATGTCCACGAAGACGGGTACACTGGGCAGGCTCATCTGTCGGGACGCATGCAGTCCACCATCACCCTCGTGTCGATTAAGGTCCACGCTGTTCACCTCATCTCATTCAATTACAACTCAAGAAGTGCTGTCTTCAATTAACCACGCAATTGCCCGAATGTCAACACCCCCATTATATACGATATACATATCGAACATGTTTCACATTGATGGGAGCATCTTTGTAGACTTTCACCTTAAAAACATCTTCCTTTACATTTTCCTCTATGGGTTTCCTCCATAATTGTGAATAGTGCACTACCTGGGCTATAGTTTCTTTAGATATTTGTGTATGTACATGTAAAATCCCAATTTACATAACGTTGTTCTAATTCATTAGATATGCAACATATCTGTCAGTCGGCACACACTCAAACTGTGGCACTATTTTAAATATAAAATCTTAAAATGTCCCGTTATCTAAAATCTCACAGACAAGAGTTTTGATTCTACAATGCATCAACCCAAACAGATGGTGATAAATAAAACCATATATAAATAAATATATTGTATATGATCATTCACAGATGTTTCCACAAACCATTTGGCATCTTGCAGGACTGTGAGCGTCAGCTCTGGGTGTGGGGGTGAAGGGTCACGGGAATGGAAAACTGTGCAAACTAAATATTTTGACTCTGGTGCTCAGTGACTGTGCCTGGAGTAACAGCGCACAATCGCACCAAAGATTCCTTTCTCTGTGATTAGCAAGAAACATGTGATCCTTATTCAAGCCCGAACACGCAAATAGCATGTCAAGTGCATTGAATCATGCCCTAATGTTAATTGAGGGTTCATGGTACATTCATTGAATCATAAAAATTATTATAATTAACTCATATACACGTATGTATCTTGAACTTCTTTCACACTTTACGTAGCCAGCCGTGCTAATCATGAAGGCACTATGGGTGCTACATTTAATACAACAGATGATCATCATTAAAAGTCTACCTCCTAACCCACGATCCCAAGCGAGGGTGAGGCATGAACTCCCGTGGGAAGTGGCGCACGTTGTAACCCAGCGCTTCAGAGGCAAGGGTTGATGTACCTCGTAGATTTTTCAAATTCACCAGGCTGCGAAGTGGCCACAACAGAAAATCTGTTCATGAATCCATCTGTGCGGACATTTGAGTGTTATCCCCTTGGAAGTATAGGTTTTATCTGGGTACTCTGGTTTCTTCCCAACTAAAAAAAAACTCCTTAAAACGGAACTAGTCAAGTATTCCAATGCAAGAACCTCCAGAAAATGAATATGGAGAATTAGTTTCATAGCTAAATAAACGATATCCCCATTGTTATCTTGGCACGCCGTGCATTTGTAAAACAACGCAGTGGCTTGGGTAGGGCAGGGAAGGGCTGTAGCTTTGCACACACTCACTTTGGCCAGGATAGTAAAGGCCTCGGGGTCCAGCACAAAGATGTCGGAGCTCTCGGTGCCCACCACAAGGCAGCTCACAGCGTCTTCATCCGCCAGGCTCTTCCGCAGCGTGCTCAGGCACGTGATCACTGTCTGCAAGTTTTATCAGCAGATAACAGCTCACCCCAAGACTCAATGACTCAATTGGGCTTGTTAATACCCTCCTGAACGAGACTCAGTGAGGCTTTTCTGGGTAAACAAGCGTAATAATACAATTTGGGATGAACATTGCATAACTGCTTGCATGTATATATGTCTGTGTCTCAATGACGGTCTGAAGCCCAGATCAAGTTGACTATTCTTTCGTTGTGTGCTTAAAATAATTACAGAAACGTTAAAAATAATTGCAAACATGCTGTAGAAACAAAGTGAGATTAAAAAAATCAGTGTTCTTTTAATAAGTTGACGAATTTACTTAAAACACGTGACCAACCTTGAGTTATGAGTAACGGTGTTTAAATGTTGCTAGGCTCGACTGCATGCGACTCAGGTGACACACATTTACTTACGCTAAATATAACAACCTAACCTCATTGGTAACAAAAAAAATTAAATGTTCTTTTGCACGAGTTAACAAAGAAGCATCCCTTGTCTGAATACTTTTGAGAATATAAGAATAGGTTTTACCCTTTCTGGCAATAAAACAGTTGTGTTACGATGTTAAAACACCAAACTGAAACCTTTTGCAAGGAATCGTGTCTGCATTAACCACATATACTTGTGAACATGCAAACAAAAAACATGCTCTGACAGTATATGCATTGTCTTTTAAACTGATTGGTCCACACCAGAGACAGCTTTCTTTAGAGCCCAGTCTCAAACAGTGTTAGACCAGAGGACGCCAAAAGGCGAACAGCACAAAGACAATGTCACTATCACGACATTGAGACCTCTCTTGCTATTATTAAAATATAAGAATAGGTTTTACCCTTTACGGCAATGAAATAGGTGTTAAGATGTTAAAGTAAGACTTCTTCACAAATCTGGCTGTCGCCTGATGAAGCTCATTGTAATTACTGGCGAAACGTCGTACTCGGTTTGTAAATGTTGTGGCTTGGCTCTCCAACACACCGGTGTGCTGTACTCGTGACGAAATGGCATGTTCTGTTTACATGACAACCCTTAATAGTTGGCTGTGTCGGGTGGTGGCGGGTTTTAATGACACATTTATATATTTATGTGATCTAACCCAAAAACCTTTATTATGGATGATATTGGTCACAAAAGGCTACGTGTTAAACTGTATTTATTGCATAAAGCATTTGCCCTTGCATTTGTGGCTTAGTGTCATTTTTGTAATTCTATCTGGTTGTGCCATGCCATATCATTTATCTTCCATAGGTGGCATCTTGTATTTTATTAATTCTCTATTGTAAGAAATTATTGACAGATTTAATGCTTGAAAAAAATTGTTCACATATGCAATGTAGAATATAACTAAACCCACAGTATGTCATTATAGGGAAATCAGAATAGCTTGGATATATTAATAATGGTTACACATGTATCTAAGTTCCAGTAGAGTTAGAATCTGTGCAAATGTTGGTGGAAAAAAAGTCATGCATAACTCTCACGATAGTTTGGTTCCATCGTGGCCAATATCCAGTGACTGCTCAAACCCCTCAAAAAGCTGACAGAAGCAGACACGTGGCGCCTCCTGCACTCTCATGCCCGAGCTCACGGCTCAGTGTTGCAAATTAGAGGCAATAGCAGACTAATTGACTGTCAACTAATGCTGCACGTGTAAGATGTACAACTCCAGTGATACCTATCATTAGATATTTTTAATAGGACAGTACTGAGCCCTTCATTTAAGAGCATTACAAAACAAGTATACATTTCATACACTCAACACAAATTCACATTTACACTATTTACACCAAAGGAGGCATGAGATAGACATAAGGTATTTACAGTAATCTCTTGAGCTTGTCCAGAACAACACTGCCCACCAAAGCCATGCACATCCACAACAGATTACCGCAGCCTATCTGTTTCTTTGGATCCAGTGGAAGCTGTTCAAATAAAGCATTGTGAAGATGTTATTGCATCAGGAGCCTCAACATCATCCTATGCAACGCGGTGGTCAATATAGCTTTGCCATAAAGTAGCTAGGCTGCACGCAGCTCATAGGCAAGGAGCTTTCCGAATGCGGTAAATACATTTTGCGGCTTGTTGGGTGGTTTACGGGTGAGTGTGGCTTGCCTGGCGCTTGAGTGGCGTGTGTTTGTGAACGGCAGCGAAGGCTGCCATCTCCTGAGGCTCCACCATGAGGAACCTGTCAGCAGCATAACATGTTCTTAAAACCTGGGCCAGACACAAGCAGAGGCTGTGGAGCTCTGGGAAATCATCCTCATGATTATGTACCGATCTATCTGGCCTGGGATCTAGGGTTCAAGGCTCGGGTTGCCACCCAAAAGGATTTTCTGTGCACAGCGAGTTAGATGTTCTCAGCCCAGTTGTGAGCTGCCATGCGAATGAACAGAAGTAATGTGAATGCAACCTACAACCCTATCAGCCACGCGTTGTTCAGACACAAAATAAAACATGCATTTCCCACACCAATAGAGACAGCAAGTAGGAGACATTGAGGATTAGCCAAGGGAAGTCCAGAATGCAGGAGTAACAGAATTACTAATTCACTAAAAAATCTAAACATAGCTAAGCAAATTACGATGTGTCAGGTGAACATAAAAACTCCATGTGATTTTAATGACAGTATGATCCTTTTTTTCTATTATGCTCATTTACCCAGGAAAGTACATACAAATGTTAGCACTGCACCACTACAGCATGTAGCTAAGCCTTTCATTGCAATATATGTATGCGATCTCAGAAGGGACTGTGGCTGAATTATGTGCAAATGCCGAAGACTGTAATGCTTCCCTTGGAAACCCTATGGGCAATATATATTTTTGCATGTACTCAGAGACGGATATGAATTATATGCAAATATTAGCTGTGTGATTCAAAGCCATCACTTAGGAAATAGATTAACTTAATTAACTTAGTATGTGTGAGATTCATTTTAAAATGTATAAAAAAACAAACACACAATGTAACTGGGTTTCACCAAATATCCCAATTCTGAAATATACCTGCAAATTACTAAATTGGGATTCCATATATCAACAGAAAACTTGGCAGGACCCTCCTGAAAAAAAGCCTTCAGGCTAAGTGAGGCTTTCTAGCATTAGAGGCTCTGTCTCATTACTTTCTAGGTATACAATAAACCAGGCCAGTCCGCTGTATGTATATTATTAAATAAATGCATCTCTTGAGCCACAATATTGGCAACAACTAAACAAGGACAAGAAACTCAGCAGCAGGCTACATCTGACGCATTTTATAATGCAAAACCAGAAACACGTTGTAACGGTGGGCATTTGATGAATAGAGGACTATCACTCATTCCAACACAAATATATTTTTGGGTTAGGCCACGTAATAACTTGGCTAATATCTCCCGCAAAACCCTCCAGCACACGACACAGCCAAACAAATTCCGTAGTCCACGTGTAAAAGCATTCAATGCACCAATTTCAATGCACCAATTAACCCACAAATTGTTGTTTCAGCTCACCAGTAAGCTGAAGAACAATTCTCACAACTCAATCTAGCAATTAGAAAAGATGCTTCACTTGAAACTATGTCAAACATCTCCAGGAAAATCCTGGAATTCAATAACCAAATACAGGAAGTCAGAATGATTTGGCCAGATCATTACGTGGTTCAACCCAAATCAATTATGAATAATATTGGTTATGAAATTCTATGTGCCCCGTCTTTTTGTTTGTTTGATACGCATAATGGTACAGCATAGACTTCATAATACAAAGTGCAACCTGTTCTCTGAGGCGAGTGCATGGCTTGCAGCTGATGTTGCATTGCACAAACAGGACTTACTTTAGCGATCTGACAGTAAGAGGGACGTCTCCTTTGCTCCTGCAATGTGTGAGAGAATCAGGAGCAACAACATTCTCCATTGGTACAGCACAAGGAAGTAAAACATTGGAATTTTCAGGAAGTAACGTTTCATTGTGAAATCCAAACCTTAATCTAACTCACTTGATCCTAATATGGATCCTATTCAACTGCTCTTGACCATAGATCCCAAACCCTTTTCTGTTTTACCATAACCCCAGCCGCAAACACTTTCAAAAGTTTACTGTCATCATTTAACAAGAGTCTTAAAAATAGTAATGTTTTAAGTGTGGAATTTCCTGCACCGGCACAGGGCTCTAAACAGGAGATGGGCATACCCTCAATGCTCATTTGAGCAGGAACTAATTTTGACTTGGACCTAACAGAGTACTTTTGGCATGTCTTAACATGAACACCGATTCAGAGATGACAATGCTACGTATCACTTGAATGCACCATATCTTTTTTTCAGGCAACCCTTCATTTAACTCGGTAAAGTAAATACACAGAACACTACTAGCAACAGTACTTGTTTAAAATCACTTGGCACAAAAAGAGCTTTAAAAGCTTCCATTTACCGTATGTTTTCCAGCATTTCTTTGAGAGCCATGTAGTCGATTTTGTCCTAAAAATGTCAAGAAACAATTTTCGAAGCCACACATTCAGATACAAATCTTGCAGCATCATTCCCTGGGGGCTCTTCCCAATGTGTTGTTCGGCTCTCCATTAGTGTTCTGAACGGGAATATCTTTATCTCAAAGCATAGCAGTGACAGCACGGTTCAGATTTTTCTGGTGATTAAGAATACAAATTATATTTAAGAAGTTTCACTGTGTTGTCATGAATAATATATACAGTAAGGGTGTAATAATGCAGAAAATCCTTACTACCAATATTCTTCAAGACGGCACAACATTGGGATGTTTAGAAAATTAAATGAATGAGTGTTCTAACAATGGGAGTCATTGGGAAACACCAAGATACATGTATTGAACAATTCTTGTAAGAATCAATGTTTTTGTTTATGGAGAGTATATGCAAATGATACATTTAGGCTAATAGGGTGAATGCATGTACACAAATGAAACAGATCAAATGATAAACAAGACAAAATAATTTACACTAGCGACAAAAAAGTATTTATTCTTCAATTGACAAAATTGATGGGATTGATAATCATGATGAAATTAATGACAGATGGTAAAAGGGGCTCATTTACCTCTCTCGCCTGGATCCAGAGGTCCATCTCCAGCTGGTTGACCTCAAGTGGCGGCAGGGTGAACTTGAAGTAGGGCCGCAGGTTCTTGTAGACGTACACGAAGGGACCCGAGGCGACGGCGATGGCGGGTGAGCGGGGTTCGTTGGTGTCCATGAAGAAGGTGGCGACGCCGGTGGGCAGGTCGATGAGGGTGTTCTCTACGAGTGGCGCCGTGCCGCGGAACACGCGCAGCTTCATGCTGTACGCGCCCGTGCCCAAGTCGGCCACCACCAACTATATGCACAAAATCAGAATCGTTAATGATTTATATTCGGGTTGTTAAATGATAACCGCTATACTGGAAGCCATGTCCAGTAGGATATTATAAATAAAGACACTGTTTTAAGAAATGTATCCTATTGTTTCAACTGCCGCCACTAACAGGTGACCCTTAGATTGCAAGTCTAGTGAGCTAACCATTAAACCACGACAGCTCCCTTCGTTTCTCAGTTAAAAAGGTAAACATGCAATGGATATTTCTCGATATTTCAATATGTGCATCAAACCGGTAGTCGGTTTTTACCATTTTCTTTCAAGCTGCTAAAACTATTTTATGAACATATTCTTGGTTTTTTCGGTAAAGTCGCGTAGAAGGGAAATAAAATAATAAAAATATAAAACAATAAAATTTCACGACGTTTCGACTGAAAAAATTCTCACGACGTTTCGACTGCAACACAAGCAATCATCATCAGGTGTGAAAACCACAGCAAGAACATTTGAAAAAAGTGGTGCTTTTTTTTACGTTAGCACCACGGAGAGCGATTTGGCAGTTATTCAGATGGACGAGTCCATCTATGTTCGGAAAAGAGGAGGGGGGAGACGAAAATAATGGATGCGGTCTGAAAGCCATCGTAAGCGTGAACAATCAATTAAGACCCGAAATGGTTTATCAAATCCTTCCAATGATTGCTAAGCCATAATCCATCGTCTCGGTTGAAATTGTCTCTGTTTTTATATGTGGATAGCCTCATGAACGAATCTCTCATGGTAGCCAGATGGCTTACAAAGAACCTCTGTCTTTTTTCAAATTTTCCTGCTGTGCTTTTCACACCTGATGATGATTGCTTGTGTTGCAGTCGAAACGTCGTGAGAATTTTATCGTTTTATATTTTTATTATTTTATTGTTTCCCTTCTCCGTGACTTTACCGAAAGAACCAAGAATATGAATCCCTGCAGTCACGAAAGCTTTAAATCAAAATGCATTTTATTAACCCTAATTTATTGCATTGTCATCATTATCATCAGCTGCCGTGGAGTAATGATTAGCACACTGGACTGGCCATCCAAAGGACACTAATTCGATTTGATCTCCTAGGGTGGCAGTTTAAACAATGAGGAACGTTTCTCAAATCCCCTGTCTCTGTCCACCTCGCAGTATAAATTGGTACACCACAGTTAGTCGATCAGCAGGTTGGATGTGGTGGGGAAAATGTGAGTACACACATCTCTTCTAACACGTCAGGTGAACGTGGAAGAGTAGAATAACCTCGAGCGTTCGCTCTATTTGAGGCTCTTCATGCAGCAGTAGCTTAATCAAGGAATTGCAGGGCTGCACCTTAACATTTTACCTTTATCATCATGATGCCACAAGTAGATGTAATACTAAATAAAGGCACATTGTGGCCACCTGGATGCAAATGGGATACTCCCGGGCCAAAGTGCTCACTGAGAGCTCGTAGTGTTGACATTCTGGGTTCGATTGCGGGTTTCAGCCACTCAAGATTAAACTGGGTTCTTAAGTTAAGAGTTGACGATCTCCGTTCTTTCATCAAAAATTGTAACAAAAAATTCAATCATAGCAGAATTTGGTTTTCACTTTATTTGGCATATTTTCAGCAATGAGGACTAAACAAAATAATAGATTGATGTGACAGCATAATTTAAATATAATTAGGAGACACGATCCAAAATACATAAAGCCACATTCACCTAATATATTTTTGTGTGTCTAAGCTTTATGTAACAAATTAACAATTCATATAGCCATGTAGCACTTCGTTTTCATCAATTAAAAATTTAAGTAATACTTATAATGTTTTATGCTACAAATTTTTCATGGTGCTTTAGCGAAATGCACGAGATATGGGGTGTTATCATAGCAGGAAGTTGATGTGCTCTGATAGACTATACCTGCACATACCTTATTGTCTCCATCTCCATGCAGATCTGCCAATGCTGTTGAAAAATAAATGCAGGCAAGTGTGAAGGTATAAACTGACGTCATTTTCAATCCACTTTACTTAAAAATTAATGGATATTTTCCCATATCAAAATGACTTACAATATTAAAGATATAAAATTCAATGTATTTGTTGCTGTCAGGTGATGATGTCCCGAATATTGATTAATAAGTGGAGGAAGGCACATTAAAAAGTATGAACTATTATGAAGGTTATGATTTTGGCACAGTTGTATATATAAAATTTCACAGCTGAGGTGCGGGAAAAAACCCAATAACTCATAGAAAGTTCACTTAATAAAGTAGGTTGGCAACCTCCCCAGTTTTCAATAAAACATTCAAATAACCATTTAAAAGTAACATAACGAAACTTAAACAATTTCATATTGATTTTGATTAAACTGAATTAAAAACGGGGCACTCAGTTTACATCAGGACAGTGCTATGCCCAGGAAATAATTGGATGCAGAATACAGCCACGTGGATGACTTAAATCACAAGCAGCTGATCTACGATGCTGGGGAATGGCAAGGTGAAAGGAAAACCACGACCAGAGTTACCATCATGGTGCCCCAACAACCTTATCATCAGATTGGTTATTAGAGATGAATGGATAAATGTGAACATGCAGTGGCCTTAAACATTGTGCCATGAAAATAAACCTGAAACCTCAAAGTCAGTCTATGATCTGTAACCATGAAGACAATTTAAGTGGTGTGGACACATTGACAATAAGTCAAATTGATGCAAAATACCATCTCAAGTGTCATCTATCTTATAAGTCAGCTGCATGTCAAACGTAGCTGTACACCTCACCCATGCATGAAGTGAAGGTGTACAGGTTGGCCACTGGGTCGTAGTGTGCATCTAGCCACTTGGGGTTCCCCTCCACACTGCAAACACAGAACATCGCTCCACGTCACCCACAATGACAACAGACACTGGCTATCCACTAGCGATATGCACGAGAGCCTGGTCAACCATAACATGACTCAACTTTGGTTAAAAAAGCACAGGCCTGATGTCATGTCACCGATATTGCTTCCTTTGACGTCATATTTTCGATCAATCAGGAACATATTTTTATTTGTATCGCGGCAAGATTTTCGAATTCCTGTGAAGATCTGGAACACATGGCTAGGATCCACATATTGTGACACTTGTACACGTGGACTTTTTGCCAAATGCTACAATTACATTTGCAATGCTTCTGGTAGCTACAGTTTTATATTTGGGATTTCCATGCTTTCACCAGGATGGCAGAAAGTTGTATCTTTGTTCAACTAAAAAAAAACATGTCTGAAGTGTTGATTTATTGGTACAGATTTGTGGTAGGGATTGGGGTTATTACTAGAATAATACACAGAATGGGATTAAGGAAATTGAATGGGATCCAGATCAGATTTGGATAGGATCAGCAAAGTTTTCCTGGTTAAATTATATAATTAAATAGTTATATATTATTACAGCAATAATTTCATTAATTTGGTCAAAGATAAATACATGACCATTAAATAGTATATATATTTCTATTTTACATAAATATCTAATATTGCATCCAGCCAGGACCCTTATATTAAAGTGAAGGTCCTTGCCTATAACATCTGGCAATTCATCAGCATTTATTTAAGACTGCCTCTGCTGATGAGACGTTGAATGATGAAAAACGGCCAGAGTTTGCTCGTACTGATGAATCAATGCTGCTGAAATTATGCTCTCAGAAGCCCATATGACCGATGGTTTGTGTAAGAAATATTTTTTTATGTAGACCTATATCGAGGCGACAGTCCGCTTACGTATTTCGTTATTTATTGAATGCTGATTATTTTGTGTTCCAAAAAGTATTTAAAATTTAGGGTTTTTTTCTCGATAAACAATCTACGTGTTTTTTTTGTTAATGTAATTCTCTACAAGGGTGGTTTCTTCATGTGGCTATCTTTAGCATCGTATGCACAGCAGTCCGTGATTAATGAGCAAATACCACGTAACGTGTCCAAATGAAGTTGACGAGTCTAACGTGAAGCGCCGATGCTGACATCACCGGTAACCTTCCCTCGGAAGCTAAGCCGGTTTGAGCCTGTAGAGTGCTCGCCATGGGAGACCACGATGCATAACAGGTGCGATAGGCGCTGCGTGGTGGGCAACAGAGGGCAATGCAGCAAACCCCGCTGTCCTCCCCGCCTTCATCAAGCCGCACCGACCACCGTGGTGAAGTATGGCAAAAACAACCATCGCAACCTGCACAGCGTGGGGAATAAGGCCCCTCATCCAGCACTGGATAGGACATGTGGAATGGAACCCAGGGAGCCGAAGCCATTCACCCACCCCTTAAGTCTAGAACAGTGATGTTGGGCGACTCGAACTCACCTCTCCTTGGCGTCTGCGTTCTCCATGGCTGCTCGGGTTTGAGGAGGCGCCGTGTGGAGGGTGACACAGTGCGGCACTGTGCAGACACACTCGCTGAGAGCTCTCCGTGTGGAGACAGACAGAGACACTCTCCGTGTGGAGACACTCTCCGTTACGTTCACGGCCTCTCGCTCATGAGCGCCTCCACCGTCGCCTAGGCTACCAGGGCCGACCTTTAACCCTGCGCCATGACGTCATGAACGCCCCGATGGTTTGACGTAATGACATCACGACATCTATATCTGGTGTGGTGACGTCAAACGTCAAGTTCGAGTTGATTTTGATTGACGATGTGAGAACTCGGAGACAAAGAATAGATTCTCATTTGTAAGTGACCTGGGTCACCAAAAATTACAAAAACAAAACAATATTATTGTGTTATTTTATTTTATCAATTTATTATTTTATTCTCATTCTACGTGACTTTACCGAAAGAACCAAAGAAGATGAATCCTTGCAGTCACGAAAGCTTTAAATCGAAATGAAAAGTAATGCAATGAAGCAAATAGAAAAAAGCGGTGAAAACAACTGTCACATGAGAAGCAAAATATATTGCGCACAAAAATCTATTTAACATTATACATTTCCTGTAGCGCAAATCTGGATTGGGAAGATTACTTTTCGATTGATCATAGCACAATTTCAATTGAGTTACAGAAACATGTAACAGCTATACCGTGGGTATTGTACCACATATGTATACTGTCCAAATCAATTGTAGTGACGTGATAAAGAGCCTGGTATCACACTGTGATTTTGATGGCAGTGACCAAGGACATTTTTGTTAATAGTCCTTGGGCCAGACCAGATATCGATACCACCCGAGGTGGCAAAACTTCACTGGTGCCATTTTATTTGTTACACCAACAGAAGTAAAATAATACATGATAATTGTTCTTTGAGTCTTTCGGTAAAGTCACGTAGATAGAAAAAAATTATAACAATAAAATAAAAAAATGAAAATAAAGTGAATAATTTTAAAATATATATCACGACGTTTCGATCGCAACACAAGCAATCATCATCAGGAGAAAAAAGAGGGAGAAAGCTTTTGAGGCAGGCTGTTTTTAACGGTTTGAAATCGGTGTAGCCCAAGGGTCATAAACGAAGTGAGCAGGGCTATTGATGTTAAATGAGAAATTTGCATGTCAATGTAAAATCGGAGAGCTACACGACAAGGGCGCGGAGGTGGCCATTGTATTGTGAGAGATTAGCATGTCAATGTAATATCGCAGAGCCACCGTCACATCGAGGACACGGGCGACGGCGGCCGTGTTAGTGTGTTGAAAATAACTGCTAACATCGTAAGGTAGGATGGAAACATCACGGCCAGTTATGACTTAAACTGGTTAATAACGTCCTTCCAATGATTGATCAGTTTGTACCCATCTTCTCGGTGGAAGTTGTGTCTGTGTTTATATATCTGGATGGCTTCATGAACAAATCTTTGTTGATAGCCAGTGGGTTTGCAGAGTACCTTTGTCTTAGAGAAATCGATTTCGTGTGAGCCCACCGCAAAAAAACAATGATCAGCTACGGCCGAGGTATTGGTCCTATCGTGTTTCAGATCTGCCTTATGTTCACGAACACGGTCCGAGACATGTGGCTTAGTTTCCCCAATGAAACTACTGCCGCAGACACAGCTTAGTTTGTAGACGCCGGGGTATTGCATGTCAGGGATCATATCCTTCACAGATGGGATCAGATCACGAATTTTGTACTGTGTTAAATCGAACCTGGATCTTGTGTTTGCTCATGATTTTGGACATCTTTTTAGTGACCCCGGCTATCTATGGCAAGGTGATGCTTTTGATTGGGTCCTCAGATGGTTCTTTCCTGACGGTTGGGGTGATAACTTTATGGATTGTGTAGTCTGAATATCCATTCATCTTGAGGGCTTGGTGTACGTGTTCCAGTTCACTGGCTAGGTGGTGATGGTCGGAAATACATCGAGCTCTATGGTGTAGAGTTTTGATGAGGGAATTCTTCTGGGATGGATGGTGGTGGGAGTCAGGTTTTAGGTAGGCATCCGTATGGGTGACTTTCCTGTAGACAGTGTCCCATTGAGCCATCTGGTCTCTTTTCGATTAAAACATCCAAGAATGGTAACTTGCCATCCTTTTTCACCTCCATGGTGATTTTGATGGCTGGGTGTATGGAATTGATGTGGTTGAGGAATTGGTTCAGAGCTGGTAGGCCATGTGGCCAGATGACGAACGTGTCATCTGCGTACCTCTTCCACAAGGAAGGACGTAGGGTGGATGCCTGGATGGCATCTATCTCAAAATTTTCCATGAAAACATTGGCTACAACTGGAGATAAGGGAGAACCCATTGGGGTACCTTCAACTTGTTTGTAGAATGTTCCATTCCAGGTGAAGTAAGTGTTGGTGAGGTAGTGTCTAACCAGGACCGGTACATCAGCATTCAGTCCTTGTTGGACCAAATCTTCAATGATTGCAATGGTGTCAGGCACAGGAACTTTGGTAAACAAAGAGACTACATCGAAACTAACAAGCAAATCACTTGGAGATAGTGAGATGTCCTTAATTAATGATACCAAGTGAGCTGAGTTAAGTACAGCTCAGGTGGTCTTACCAGTGAATGGTTGTAAGGTCTCAGACAGAAATCGGGCCAGTTTGTCGGTGGGTGAGTCAATGGTGGAGACGACGGGTGTCTCTTCTTTACGGATTTTTGGTAAGCCATACAATCTGGGTGGTCTAGCAGCAGTGGGTTTTAAGGAAACCCGCTTGGTTGGTTTGATTAAAGATGTCGAATCAGTGATGATATTGTTGGTTTTCATAACCAGGCGGTTGGTGGGATCTCTATTGATTTTGGTATAGCTACCATCATTAAGTAGATCCTGAATTTTGTTATTTTATGTGGTTTTGTCCATGATGACAGTTGCATTGCCCTTGTCAGCTGAGAGGATGACGATGTCATCTCTTGTTTTTAATTGAGAAAGTGCAAAGCGCTCATCCTTACTGATGTTGCCAATAGGTGTCTTAGCATTTTTGAGGATTGCAGCGATTTCCGATCTTGCCACGTTTGCAGGAATGTGTCCCAAACCCTTAAGGGCTACGTCGACCTGGGCAATATCATTAACTGGGATGTGTTTAGGGGTGACTGCGAAATTCAACCTATTAGCTAGAACCAATTTTAGACTGTCGCTGACATTGAGGCGGCTGAAGAGGCTGTCATGTTGTCATGTTGTCTACATGTTCCCAATCTTACATTGGCATTTAAAAGGTTAAATGTCTCACACGAACACAGCCGTCTACGCCCGTGTCCTCGATGTGGCGGTGGCTCTGCGATCCTATATTGAAATTCTAATCTCTCACAATACAATGGCCACCTCCGCGCCCTCGTCGTGTAGCTCTCCGATCTTACATTGACATGCAAATTTCTCACTTTAACATCACTAGCCCCGCCCACTTCGTTTATGACCCTGGGGCTACACCCATTTCAAACCTTTAAAAACAGCCTGCCTCAGCAGCTTTCCCCATCTTTTTCTCCTGATGACAATTTCTTGTGTTGCGATCGAAACGTCGTGATATTTTTATTATTTTTTATTCACTTTATTTTCATTATCTTATTTTGACAAAGCTTTCGTGACTGTAGGAATTTATATTATTTGGGTCTTTGGGTAAAGGCACGTAGCTAGAACAAATAATATAAGCTTTATTTTTATATGTATTATTTTATTGTTCTTTTTTTTATCTATGTGACTTTACCAAAAGACCTAAAGAATATTATTTTATTGTTATTATATATTTTTTTTATCTATGTGACTTTACCGAAAGACCCAAAGAATATTAATTCCTGCAGTCACGAAAGCTTTAAGTCAAGATTTAATACATGATAACCTTTCCAAATGAGCAGCTGTTTAATTTTTCTCGCAGGAAACCTGTTTTTGCACCTATCGCAATCACGCCTATTTGCCCGGACGTTACAAATAAAACATTCCAACACCTCTGCTGTTAATTACGACAATAAATAATGTACAAAATGGATGTTTGTCCCCAAGGCACGTATTTCATACATATTCTTGCATTTATTCACGCTTGTTCTTCAATTTTAGTGACTTAGTTAAGTCTGGCATAGATTGGCGCTATCTCTTTTCCGTTTCTAGCAGCTTGTTTGCTCATGATCATTTACTGGCAGGTGAGGCAAACACTGGTGGTTCTGTATTATTTCTGTTCAGTAAAGATATCTGAAGTGCAAACTTTACCCTCAATGTATTGATCATGTTCCTGTTAAGATTATTAGTTAAGGCCAGGTACTACAGGCAAAAATAATGATTTTTGTTCAGTTTGTCAATTTTTATATTGTTTTTATATTTTGCTTCTATAAATTGTAAAATTTCATAACATGCACACAATTATTAACTTTGTTATTGGTAATAATTGATGATTTTATACAAACTACGATTTTATACAAACTAAGTAAATAACACCTTAAGTTAGCGTTTTTGAGCATCTTTCATCGCAATTTGTCTCCGCATTTTAAGAAATTACCTCGTTGAATTGCATTGAAAAGCTTATTCTCTGGATCAGATGTCTAGCTTAGTCATATATGGCTATTTACTTTGCTGTCATGGCAATAAGAGGGGGAGCACAAGTGTCACTCTCAAATCTCATTGCTACTGTAGTGTTTATAAAGACGAGTAAACTTCTTAGGAGGCATACTCTGTTTATTGTAATTCCTTTTTCATACAGTCCTTAACACACAGAGGGGTATCCGGTCCCCTCACCCGATACCCTAAGGAGGTACAGCCTCCGGACTCAGCGTAACCTACACACAGGTCTCCTTGATACCTAAGGAGGTAAGCCTCCTAGCTTGGCGGGACTTGCACATCTACCGCTACCCTATCCCAGAGTCCTCCGGCTGGGACCTAGGGGAGGCTATCTGACCCACCGCTGGCCCGGTGGGTCCTGACCACTGGATACGCTGAGCCTTAACCCTTAGAAGGGCTGGAAGGCTGGTCCAGGGTCCTAGCTAGTCTTCAGCCCGGGCTTCGGTCTTCATGTAAAAAGAGAACTCCCTGAGCTCTGCGTGGTCACCCTTCTTATACTCGTTTGTGGCCAGGTACAACCAATCCCACATTCTCACGTGGAACCGTCTGATTGGTTCACTTCACCTCGTCTGGCCCCAACCGTTATGTACACCGAGGTAACGCTGCACTGCCCCTTTGATACCTGGTGGCAATGCAGGTTACCGAACAGTGCGTAGTTAACACCTCTACACTACTAGCATCACAATGCCAGAACTGGCATTGCGATTTGCTCAAAATGACAATTTGCATGCCGAGTTTGACAACTCATGTTTCATAATAGGTATTCTACATACTGCTTCCTACTTGGGACGGCTAGAAATGTTCAGAAGGATTTGTTTTATATCTTTCGTCATTTGTATTTTACGTGGTGGTATTATATCTAAAAAAGTAGGTGAAAATCTTGTTTCTTTTTACGTGTCAATTGTATTTTAACATAATTAACTGAAAGAACAATATTTTGACAAAAGCCTCTGTAGATTACCAACCAATTAGTTATTGATCACATTAAAACAATCCAAAATGTTCTGATTTTATCTACTACGTCAATATTGTGTTTTACATAATATGCAAATGTTGGGCATATTTAATGAGATAACACATATGCATAAATGAATGAGGGGAAAGTCACAATACAACATTTTTTTGTAGTTTTGTGTATATTCATCTGGTAATTTAGTTAAGATTAGTTAAGGTGAATTTGACCCTTTATCAATGTTAGTTTTGTTTTTGGGTTGTGAAATGATGGTCATCCCCGACAATGTAGGCTATCTGCCTACCATCAATGCTCCAGCGATACAAATGTCTACTGCTAACGAGGTGCTTAACCAGTCACTGAGCGTCATGCAGTACTTAAGCCTGACAAAGATTGTCTGCATCTTTGACCAAGCCCTGCAAGCAAAGGCTGTCGAGATCACTTGGAAACACTGTGACACGTTCCATGATATCATCGTCAGGCTTGGGGTATTCCACACCATTTGCACACTGGTGGCAATAATAGGAAAGCGTTTCCAAAATGCTGGACTCCGAGATCCCTGCATTGAGTCTGGCATGATCGCAGAAGGCTCCATTGCTGGTGTTATGGATGGCCGCAAGTGCAACAGGGCAGTGCGACTACACAAACTCCTGTATGAAGCTCTCATGCGACTGACATGGAATGGTTTCCTGTCCTGGTTGAAAGCAACTGACATGAACGACATGGTTCACCTGGATGAGACACTGAGGACCATTGACAACCTTGGGAAAGAAGTCTCACAAGCCACTTTGAAGGAGGTCCTCGAGAACAGCTCATGTACACGCATCATGGAACTGTTTGATGTCTACCACGAGTTACTCAGAGGTGGAAACGGCAGCCTCTCGACCTTCTGGATGTCCTATTTGGACATGGTAAAAATCTTGTTAGGGCTCATCCGCGCATCCAGAGAGGGAGACTAGATGCTACACTTGGCAAGTATTCGAGCAATGATCCCATGGTGCTTCGCTTATGATAGGATTAATTATGCACGCTACCTCCCCTACTACTACGCCCAGATGTCTCAGCTGCCCATCACACACCCAGATGTGTCCACGGAATTCATGGAAGGAGGCTTCTCAGTTCAAATGGGCTCCACCAATCCCTTTGGCCGAATCCCTGTTGACCAAGCTATAGAAGAAACGGTGAACAAAGACACCCAGACAGCTGGAGGGACAAAGGGATTCAGCTTGAAGCCAGGTGCCATGACCAAATATTAGCTAACAGCTGAGTACAGAAGCATGTACCTTAGACAGCTGAGAGACCTGATAGGTCAAGGCAGGTCCAAACTGTCCCATCCAGATTTACAGGGTCCAAGGATCAAAAGAGATGAAGCAGATGTCCAGTCTCTCATTGACCTTATGGAGAATAACTGGATCAATCCTACGTCGCCTGATGACCTGGTTAGCCTCTCCACTGGCACCATGGCTCCACCTGATGTGACCAGGTATCTCTTGAGAGCTCTTGAGATAGGAGAAGAGGCCTACCAGGTATTCAAGCAAACAAGGTTAGCTGAAGACCAACCATCTGTGAAATTCCACGACAAGATGACCAAGAAAAGTCTGAAGACATTATCCAATATCAGCACAAAAACAGCACATGGAAAGAAAGCACAGGATGTGTTTCTGAAGGCAGACATAAACCTTAGTTTTTTCGGTAAAGTCACGTTGAAGAGAAACAACAAAGTATATATAAAATAAAAAAAAATTCTCACGACGTTTCGACCATAACTCAAAACGTCGTGAGAATTTTTTTTTTATTGTTTTATATATATTTTGTTATTTTGTTGTTTCTCTTCAACGTGACTTTACCGAAAAAACTAAGAATATGAATTACTGCAGTCACGAAAGCTTTAAATCAAAATTTAAAGACATAAACCTGTTCAGCCACATGATCCTGGTGGCTAAAAGCAGGAAAGGTTAATATGAAGGATGTCCTTGCCCACCCACTGGGCCTACTGCCATGGGCGCTGGCAAATGCTGATGGGTCCCTACGAAAAACAAACAAGACTGCACTTGCCAGAGAGCTTGAAAAGAATGTGTCTCCTGCAGAAGACATCCCAACCCCATCTACTGCCATCATTGATGGGATGAGCCTGGTCCAAAAAATGAATGGCAACAACAAAACCTTTGCATGGTCAGCCTTGACTCAGGTCCTCCACGAGGGGGCACAGAGTGAGAGGACTGATGTTATTTTTGATGTCTACCGACAGACTTCGATAAAAGATGCTGAACGACTGAACCGGGTGCAGACACCACTCTCCCGTACAAATAACCTTGCAGGGGGACACCACATCCAGCAGTAGAGAACATTCCTGTGCAGTCCCTCCAACAAGACCAGTCTCATCAAGTTTCTGGTGGAAGAGTGGAAACTCCCACGATATAGAGAAATGCTGCATGGCAAGGTGTTGTACATGACCTGAGGAAACCTGCTACAAGTTGACAGAAGATGAGTGTGAGGAAGTAGCAGAGCTGACATCCGTCTGCATGCATTGCACGCAGCAAATGTGGGCTCAAAGGCAGTTATCATCACAGCTGAGGACACTGATGTCATGGTGCTTTGTCTTGGCTTCCAGAAGGACATCACCTGTCCCATCTAACAGAAGTGTGGGACACAGAACCGCACACGGTTTGTCGATATCAGCAAACTGGCAAGGTCACTTGGAGACAGCATCTCTGACAGCCTAATTGGCTTACACGCCTTCACAGGTTGCGACACTATCAGTACATTCGCCGGTCGAGAGAAGCTGAATGCCCTGAAGATGGTGAGAAAGGACACTTCCTGCCAAAATACTTTTAGTCGACTGGGGCAGTCATGAAATGTGAGTGATGAGCTGTTACAGAAAATTTTGCAGTTCACCTGTCGCCTGTATGTTGCTAACAGCAGCACTGGTGAGGTGAACGAACTGCGCTACCAGCTCTTCTGCACCAAAAGGGGAGAAGTCGAGCCCAGCCAGCTGCCGCCATGTAGAGACTGTCTCTCCATGCATGTTCAACGAGCCAACTATCAGGCAGCAATCGGGAAGTGCTGTCTGCAGGCTAACCCTGTGGTGCCAAGCCCTACTGAGTATGGATGGACAGACGATGATGGCAAGCTGGCCATTTACTGGCTGCGCTCCCCACCCGCACCAGATGTGGTCTTGGAACTGCTAGCATGCAAGTTTGTGCGTTCATGCAAAATGCCAAGCTGCACGTGACTGTCAAATAGACTGACACGCAGACATGCGCAGGTTACAGACCTGCAGTAACTAAAAACTGCAGGATGATCCAGAACCTGACTTTGAACTCGGGGAGTCAGATGACGAGATAGACGAGCAGTTTGACGAATGACACAGGGTGGTGATTCTGATGGTATAACTGTGGTGGTAGTAGTGTACATTGATGCAGTGTGGTGATTCTGGACTTGGTTACCCTTGTTAACACCAAGTACACACAGAGCTTGATAACAATAATGTAACCTTCTTCACATATACCCATCACTAACGATATATATGGGATTACATGTATCATTGACTAAGTATATGGTAATGACAATGTTTATAATATTCAAGTAGTTCTTGACCTCACTATGGTTTTCCTTATTATCCTGTTTTCATTGTGTATTTAAACCAATAAAGATCAGTTTGTGGCCTAACTGGCTTTGGTCGAGGTAGTTTTCAGTAATGATGCCAATTTCAACCTTCCGGATGCCGGTCATGGGGTATGGGTATAAAAATCATGGTAACTACAACTAAGCTGCCACTCCGCAAAGGTTATGATATCAGAAAATGTCCCACACAGATGGAGGATTACAAAAATCATTACTAGACTTTGCCACCTCAGCTGGTACCAATAAGTGATTTTTTTTGGTCTGGGGCCCATGGACTATAATTGGGGCATGGGCAGACTGAGAACCATGCGAGTAATCCGTTCTTGGTGCAATGCACGTTAGCATTATGGGGCGTCTAACATTGAGAGGGGTTTGTTCCTGAATAAACACTTTGGTCAGCTAAAGCGACTGAGTTGTTTTGAAAGAGGGTGATAACTGGTCTTGGAGTAAAGATTCCAGTGATGAGTGGAGTAGTTGGTTTGTAAGTTCAAGTAAAAGGCGCAATAACAGACAGGATTGAGCAAATCTAAGGTGGATTTAGAGGTTGATGTGTATTGTCAGCATAGTCCAGGTGAGGCATAGAAGGCAGCAGCTTTAAATAATTTCCATGTAGAAGATGGGAAACATGATTTTATTGAATACAAAGTTCCCCATATTTATTCTTAAATTTTCTTAAAATATTTGAAGTTTGAGAAGAGATTTAAATTTCGATTTAAAGCTTTCGTGACTGCAAGGATTCATCTTCTTTGGTTCTTTCGGTAAAGTCACGTAGAATGAGAATAAAATAATAAATTGATAAAATAAAATAACACAATAATATTGAGAAGAGAATCAAGCCAGATGCCAAGATGCTTGTATGATGATTCATTTTCAATTAGTATTGTGTCCCGTATTGCAATGGCTATGGATAAAGTGCAGTTGCTCCGAGCTGCTGTAAGTTACACATTGTTTTGTGTTTGCACTCAAGTGGCTGTAGTCATCTTGTAATTTTAGTTGTACATTGTCGAATTGGAAATCCTGGGTCAGAGATAATTATGTAACTGCCAAAAATTGTATGTTAAAATGAGACAGAACTGATGCGATATTATTTATATAGACTATACTGCAACTTAGCACAGAATCCTGTGGGAGAACTTTGCTGAGTGGAATGAAGTCAGAAGATTGCCAAATGTTACAGACTGATAGCCTTCAAGGGGGTACTTGAATGCTTTTAATGGAGCACAATAAGTATAACTACCAGGCTAATTATGAAAACCCTGCTATTTCCATGGAGAACAAATGCTGCCCATTTCCAGCTTGCTATTAATATTGCTTTGATGTTAGGTTTTATTTACATTAAAAGGTAGAAAGGAGAACACCAACGGAACCACAAATATTACAATCCAATTCTGGAACAAACAATCCAATGCTACAGCAGTTGTGCATTAATGCACTAAACCGATATTTCCTGGAACGCCAAGTTCCCGCAGTGTGGAGACGCAGGGCACAACAAATCGCTATTATATGTGGTACAATTATATCCGCCCGCATTATTTTGAGGGCACAAGTATATGATTTCCTCAATTCAAATGTTGGTGGGGAAGGCAAATAAATGCCTTCCCAACTCCATTCCCACACCATTGTCAAGACATGGTTTGGGTGTACAGGTACTGAAGCGTAGCTTACACAAACACAACAAAATCCGTCTAAGCTCACTGACCTTCACATCTAATGTGGTATAAAGTACAATGTATCATTCCATATTTCAATGTTTTGTATTAAATAAAATCCATCTTGAATTAACCACATTTGAAATTAAACTACATTTCTCAAACAGAACAAACAGTACTTAACAAGAATGGGTAAGAGCATGATTACAATATGCATAAATGAAGCGGCAACATTTACAAAAGGTTTATTTCAGCACTGATTCACACAATCTGCAATCCACCATTAGAGTACACTATACATCTATAACAAATTCAACCATCAAAGTGTTCTCGACTTCATACAAATAAAAAAAATTGTATTTTATAAATTCCGAAAGCATATGCACTGCCATGTGCTTAAACTAGGAACTCTTAACATGTAGATTTTGCAGCCATAATCATTTATAATTGTGTTTTGAGTCAGACCACGTAATGGTTTGGTCAAATATCTGTAGTCGATTTAATGATTGGTTATGTTGGGTGGTGGAGAGTCTTACAGCAGAAATGTTGCCAGATCATCACGTGGCCTAAACCAAAAATCTATTTAGAATTAGAACTGGCAACTCATTGGCATGGTGTGATAACAGGCGCACACGTGTCTTCTGTGGAGAATTGTATTGCTTTGAAGTAACAAAATTCATTTTAACACCCCAGAACTGGGGAACATTCACATTGAATACCAGTTTCTCACTCGGAACTACTTATGTGGTGTTTGGACCCAACTTCAATGTAATGGGCTGTGAAGACAAAAAACAAGTTATTTTGGTATCACATTTTAAAATCTTACAAACCAACCTGTAGGCAGTAAAATAAATGGTGTACAGTATATACAATGAATTACATTTTTTACGTAATTCTTACAATTCAAATACATTCATATGATTCTCCTTAGAAGCTGAAACTGTTGAAAATTTTATAACAAGGTAGTTGTAACACATTTTAAAACTATTTGTTATCAGCGAAACGAAAAATACAATCATGGAATAAATACAGCCATAACCAGGATTAATTCGGGTGGCAATGGAAAATGTTGAGGACTCGGACTGCCAGATTGACTGCGTTGTCTCATCCCCATGCTATGCTCAACAGATCACAACACTTCTCGTTCGGATTCTTCCCTCGCACCACTCGCCTATGAAATTCCATCCCATCTTCTCTATTTTTCAAAGTATTCAAGAAATGTGTTAACTCTATTCGACTATAACTTTGATAGTGCTGTTTTTTGCTGTATTGTTCTCTGCTATTGCTGTCCAATTTCGCTGTTTCTCGTATTTTCATGCATGCCACTGCCGCATGTTTTCTGCTGTTGCTACACAAGCCCCCTTCTTTCATGTGCCGTGTTGCAGAGATACAGTGAGGGAAAAAAGTATTTGATCTCCTGCTGATTTTGTACGTTTGCCCACTGACAAAGAAATGATCAGTCTATAATTTAATGGTAGGTTTATTTGAACAGTGAGAGATAGAATAACAACAACAAAATCCAGAAAAACGCATGTCAAAATTGTTATGAATTGATTTGCATTTTAATGAGGGAAATAAGTATTTGACCCCTCTGCAAAACATGACTTAGTACTTGGTGGCAAAACCCTTGTTGGCAATCACAGGTCAGACGTTTCTTGTAGTTGGCCACCAGGTTTGCAGACATCTCAGGAGGGATTTTGTCCCACTCCTCTTTGCAGATCTTCTCCAAGTCATTAAGGTTTCGAGGCTGACGTTTGGCAACTCGAACCTTCAGCTCCCTCCACAGATTTTCTATGGGATTAAGGTCTGGAGACTGGCTAGGCCACTCCAGGACCTTAATGTGTTTCTTCTTGAGCCACTCCTTTGTTGCCTTGGCCGTGTGTTTTGGGTCATTGTCATGCTGGAATACCCATCCACGACCCATTTTCAATGCCCTGGCTGAGGGAAGGATGTTCTCACCCAAGATTTCACGGTACATGGCCCCGTCCATCGTCCCTTTGATGCGGTGAAGTTGTCCTGTCCCCTTAGCAGAAAAACACCCCCAAAGCATAATGTTTCCACCTCCATGTTTGACGGTGGGGATGGTGTTCTTGGGGTCATAGGCAGCATTCCTCCTCCTCCAAACATGGCGAGTTGAGTTGATGCCAAAGAGCTCCATTTTGGTCTCATCTGACCACAACACTTTCACCCAGTTGTCCTCTGAATCATTCAGATGCTCATTGGCAAACTTCAGACGTGCATGTATATGTGCTTTCTTGAGCAGGGGGACCTTGCGGGCGCTGCAGGATTTCAGCCCTTCACGGCGTAGCGTGTTGCCAATTGTTTTCTTTGTGACTATGATCCCAGCTGCCTTGAGATCATTGACAAGATCCTCCCGTGTAGTTCTGGGCTGATTCCTCACCGTTCTCATGATCATTGCAACTCCACGAGGCGAGATCTTGCAAGGAGCCCCAGGCCGAGGGAGATTGACAGTTCTTTTGTGTTTCTTCCATTTGCGAATACAGTAATCGCACCAACTGTTGTCACCTTCTCACCAAGCTGCTTGGCAATGGTCTTGTAGCCCATTCCAGCCTTGTGTAGGTCTACAATCTTGTCCCTGACATCCTTGAAGAGCTCTTTGGTCTTGGCCATGGTGGAGAGTTTGGAATCTGATTGATTGCTTCTGTGGACAGGTGCCTTTTATACAGGTAACAAGCTGAGATTAGGAGCACTCACTTTAATAGTGTGCTCCTAATCTGAGCTTGTTACCTGTATAAAACCCACCTGGGAGCCAGAAATCTTTCTGATTGAGAGGGGGTCAAATACTTATTTCCCTCATTAAAATGCAAATCAATTTATAACATTTTTGACATGCGTTTTTCTGGATTTTTGTTGTTATTCTGTCTCTCACTGTTCAAATAAACCTACCATTAAAATTATAGACTAATAATTTATTTTTCAGTGGGCAAACGTACAAAATCAGCAGGGGATCAAATACTTATTTCCCTCACTGTAAGCAACACATTGGCTGCCCCTCCCATGCTGTTTACGCCAAACAGCTTTCCTTGCTTCTGCCTCGCAACTCTCGTCCTCCGCCCACTCACAACTTTGGAAGCCCTTGTAAGCAGTTGCATTTGGAGGCTTGCCCCCTCTTTCCTCTCCGCCTGATGAAGACCGCTTGTGTTGCGATCGAAACGTCGCGGGTTTTTTGCTTATATTCTTTATCTAATTTTAATTTTATTATTTTCTATCTACGTGACTTTACCGTAAGAACCAAATAATACATTTTTGGAACAGCAACAAAAGTTATATATCAATGTTTAGGTTCTTTAGCACTTCAACAGCATTGGTTGTAATTTATCAGCAATTGATAAAAAAAAATATGACCCTTTTCAAATGTGGAGTAAAATGCTGTATAAACATTACGGAAGGAGTAATTTGTGGGAATACCTTGCTGCAGTAAGGACACTTTCCAAACACGACGTTGAAGCTCTGTGTGCACGAGGGAAGAGACCTCAGCCACTGCTCACATGGCAGACATCAAGACACAGACGGACACATTCACAGTATTCAGACAAGTTGTTGAAGAGACAAATGTCACAGGGTGCAAAACCAGGGTCAAAATACTTGGAAAATGTTGACATTTCTGTGGCTTAACAGGCTCGATGGTTGCATTTTCGTGATTATTTACCTTTTCAGTCCAGTGGCAAGACAAAACAAGTCCAGGTGTTTAATTTAAATTATGACACATTTATTGCTTAAATGAAGTCACGAGCAGGTGTTAAATAGTACAAACATTGAATTAAGGTGTTTATCAGAAATAATTGATTTAACAAAGAAGATGACCTCCTGTTTTCATTATGATGGAGACAGTAATTAAAATCGTTACATAATTACGCATACGACAGCAGGTGTCTTAACCGTGAAACAAGCCACTATCTTTGAAGCTGTTGTCCTAAAAGATTACATGAATTAAATAGTAATTAAATTCTGGCGCACTCCAAGCTGAAGTATTTGTGACTTAGAGAAACTGTGCATGGGATGGGCTAAATGTATTTTTGATCGTACATTCCATATATAAGGAAACATTTGATTTGTGGCACGGCAGTATATTTACATCTACACAAATTCTATACGATGGGGTTATGTAAACCAGTGCTTATTTAAAGCAATCTAATTTGGCTAATTCACTTTCATGTTTGAGGCCATGCCTTGACCATATACTTTCGGTGCTTGCATTCCTATATGGGCCAACTTTCATTAACAATGTTGTACCTCTTCTGTCAGAGAATAATCAGCAATGAGTGATACACTTCGTGGGTGTGTAATTTATGCTGGTATTTTTTTTGACTCGCCACGATTGTGCGTCAAAACTTGGCAGCTCATCAAATCCCATTCAAAGAGAAAAAGTTAACCCTTTTCAATACCCTATCATTTTAAATGCTCAATTGTTATTTTATAAAGGATATCCAATACAGATTTTTCCTACGATGCATTCATTTTCATTAGGTAAACTAAAACCCATGCTACTTCTGAAACGCATCAATCCTGTCTGTTAGTTATTTTCTGTTGATGGCTTATTTGCTGATGTTAACTGGTGCAGCACAACATTCGAAAGCATCGCTAAACCTGTTAATCTCGCACGATGCTGCCCGACCATAATCAGAAGCATTATTATCTGATGCAGCCAGGATGACTGTTGGCTGTAACAAGATTTAGGCTGCCATCGTGTCCGACATATCGTTTTTTTTCGCATTTTCAGAATGTTTAATGTTATCGGCCGCTTTGTACAATGCAATAACATGACACAGCGTTGCCGTTGATGCCGATTGCGGCCCTGAAATGTTATATTTTGATTGCTGTTCCATTTACCGCTTTTAGAATGGGCTTCATACGAGGATAAAATTGCTTAAAGTTGAACCGATTGCAATGTAAATTTGATGCGTTATCGTAAAAGCAAGACAAATGAATAATTTGGCAAGTTTGCAACAATTAACAAACTGTTAGAACTGACATAATTATGTAAACAAACACTCACTATTTCTCTCAAATCAGTACAGTAGTCCGTATTTGACCAGGTGAATGCAATAAAGGTTGTATATTAGCAAATTAACAATACTATATAATAATTACAAATGCCTGTAACATTTTTTTAAACCTATTAGTGACATTGCTGATTAGACCACAACCTAAACTTAATACGAAAATATTAGTAATCAAAATCTGTCATCAAAACGAAACAAAAAATAGCACTGGCAGCTTTAACATATATGTATACAATGAAGGGAGCATGCCAATAATATTGTAGCCACGGTGTAATTCGATTCAGAAACATAGAAAGATCCCACTGCTTGTTAAATTTGAGTCCAAAAAGGAACTACAAAAGCAGAAATAATATCCAACAATTGCCCTCAGTGCGACCAATGAAGCAGTTAAAATTCACAACACACACACAGATGGCTTGGCGGACCTCGTAAAGGCAGGCCTGGTGGAAGGGCTGACCACACCGAGGCTCGTCGCACACCTGGTCAGGGATTGCACCTTCCAGCCGGTATGCATAACAGATGCCACACTCCATACTGAAGTCCTGCGATGCACACAAGTCAAATGTCCTTCATTCAACCAAATTAGTATCCAGTGAAAGTATCTCTTTGTTAGAAGGGTGCTGCAATTGTATGTTTGCATATTTCTTTGTGGCTATTTTGCATGTCGGAGGAAATTGTAGGTATGTACGTTGAACTTTTTTCGCACCGTACGTAGCCAACCGTGCTAATCGGAGGTGCTGTAGTAGCAGAAAACATATATACTGCTTTCCACAGGTCACCAATTGACCTGCCGATGCCATGCTTCAAACATAATAAAAAAAATATGTAAACAATAGTCCTGTCTCCAAAACAAGGTATTCAGGTCTACCACCAGCTTTAAATTAAGTTGTGGGAGACTTAAAAATTTGCAACTTTACCTATACCTTTCGATTTAAAGCTTTCGTGACTGCAAGGATTAATCTTCTTTGGTTCTTTTGGTAAAGTCATTAAGACATCCTTTTTGGATGTCTTAATTAAAAGGAGACATGATGGTTCAATGAGCCACTCTGTCTACAGGAAAGCTACCCATACAGATGCTTACTTGAAACCGGATTCCCACCACCATCCATCCAAGAAGAACTCCCTCATCAAGACTCTATACCATAGAGCCCAATGCATTTCCGACCAGGAACACATTACCAGTGAATTCAAGCACGTACACCAGGCTCTCAGGGATAATGGTTACTCCGACTACACAATCCGCAAAGCCATCACTCCAGTCATGAAGAAGGATCCTCTTGTGGAGCCACTCAAAACCATCACCTGACCCTACATTGCTGTTCCAGACATACAGTACCCGGGCGTTTACAAACTAAAGTGCCTCTGTGGTAGTAGCTACATTGGAGAAACCAAACGACATATCTCGGACCGCATCCGCGAACATAAAGCAGACTTGAAACACGGTAGAACGAACTCCTCTGCCGTGGCAGATCACTGTTATAATTCAGTGGGCTCACATGACATTGACTTCTCCAAGACGGAGGTTCTTTGCAAACCAACCGGCTACCATGAGAGATTCGTTCATGAGGCCATTCACATATACAAGCACAGAGACAATTTCAACCGAGAAGATGGATTCTGGCTTAGTAACCATTGGAAAGATGTTTTAAACCATTTCCATTCTTAATTAATTGTATTTTACGATGACCTTCAGACCGCAGCTCTTTCGCTGGCATTGACTCTTAATACCTCTCACACCACGGTTAATGGTATGGTTTACAACATGGAGTATAACAGCGCCTCGCAGCTGTCTCTCTCCCCCTCCTCTGTTCCGACCATGGATGAACTCGTCCGTCTGAACGGGGCCCGTAGCTATCCGTGTTGCTAAAGTTGAGGGTAAGAATCCACCCATTTTTTCGCCATATAGCATTGTGATATATAACGAGTTATTGTTGGTAGCTTAGCTGATTGGAGAATATATAGAGTTTATTGATAATATTGAGGTAATTTATATTTTAGTTTTTTTATTGGTTCACTATATAGTATTCATTATATATTGCAGTGTATACCCAGTTACTGTGAATAGCTCAGATGTGTAGGCCTTGACTTCAACATAGCCATTTCTGTGACCAGTCACAAGCTAATCACTCAGTTATTTCAATGATAAATTCGCCTAGTTATTTCAATGCTAAATTCTCCTGTTTGATTTGTACTAGGTGTCTCTGTGAATGTGTATGCTCTGACTTTAACATAGCTATTTCTGTGACCAGTTACAAGCTAATCACTCAGCTATTTCAATGCTAAATTCTATGCTAATTCCTTTTTCAAGGGGTGCCTCTGCGGATGTGCATGCTTTAACTTTAACATAGCCATTTTTGTGACCAGTCACAAGCTAATCACTCAGCCATTTCAATGCTAAATTCTATGCTAATTCCTTTGTCAAGGCGCTTTGTTTCTTCTCACACAGCTTAAAGGTCGCGATCTGAGCGTGGCTTTTTCACTCCAGCGCTGTCCTCCAGACAGTCTCGTCCCTTCACCTGATGAAGGCCGCTTGTGTTGTGGCCGAAACGTCGTGAGAATATTATTGTGTTATTTTATTTTATCAATTTATTATTTTATTCTCATTTTACGTGACTTTACCGAAAGAACCAAAGAAGATTTACCTATACCGTCAACACCAAAAGATTTATAAGTCAAAGCTCAATGCAATCCCAATTGCTAATTCATAGATGTATGAAAGCCAATGAAGTGTAAAAAAACAGTAATTAAAAAAAAAATTCCACAGTTGATGATGAAACACAATGGACATGTAGTGATGTGAGACAGCACTTGGTGTTTTTAACGATTCACTGCAACGGCAGCAAACAGTTAATGAACCTCGGGAATGGCAGCGGCAGTAATGCGTGTGTCGGCAGTGGTGAAAGAGAATGCAGCCTTACGGCCTTGTTGTGGGTTGCGGGCGAAGGAAGCTCAATCTCCAGCAGGTGGAGCAGGTTGTGCAATACTGAGGCTTCAGGGTGCCTGTTAAACGTACAAACGTGGTCATTTCCCAACGTTATATCGAGTGCAAGTATACAAAGTGTAGATGCAATGCTTACACGAGCATGCACCGCCAACAGTAACTTCAGCCACAATTTTCACACAAACTGAAACTTCTCATGATTCCTGTTACTTACCAATGATGCATGTTTGCACTGAGCTTGTTCCTTAGAGGGGTGACCACTGAAAAGGTAAAATTATTGTTATACAACACAATTTCATCGTAATGCAGTTGTTTTAGCAGATGGAGTTTAGTCTTGTGGTTCTGTTAACAGAATAATAGTTGAGGAGACAGGATAACAAGTTATATTTAGACTATTCTGCAGTAATTTTGCAACATGACATCACTCAAGATAACCGGATTACAGGGATACCAGTTGAATATGAATTAGAATTAATAAAATATAATCAAGGAAAGCAGTGCCATAGTAATTAACACACTACATTGTAATGCCAGCGGACCAAATAGGAAAGCCAGCTATGGCCAACAACGATGACGAGTGAGATCATCTAAACTGATCCTGGCTCCACACTCACCAATCCACACTGACCAGCATGGTGAAGTATGACCAGACAACTCCAAGGAGGAGGCCTTAATCCAGAAATGAACAAAGGGGTGCCTTAGCATCGGTTATAAAAGGGATACGATGGATGTATAATAGTATGGGTTGGGTTTAGAACAAAACCCATGAGCAGTGGATGCCATACCGTGGTCAGCACCTAGGAAGCGACATTCGGGAAACGTCTTGGGATGCTGTGGGTCCACCTCCAGGTGCAGCGATGCACTATTGCCTGGAAATAATTTTATTTTCAATGTGTTTTTGATAAAAAAAAAACCAGGGACATAGATATAGAAACATTATTCTGTGTTCACATGTTACTTTTTTCCCATGAGCTAAAAACTATACTCCACTTTCCTCACACGCAAGTACGGTGTCAGGGGAATGGTTGTGCATGTCTGTAATTTAGTAGTTTGCAGCTAAAGGATGGTGGATCACATGGATTTGTGAAATGCCAGCTGGGCTGAGCTTTGGGGTGGCCAGAAAATTGTCATATGTAGTGGATTCAACTGAGTCTCAGACATACTCTTTGGAGGCAACACATTTATTAATACCAACACATTAACACAAAAGGGGTAACTGCCCCTTTATATCAGATAACACCCTATGGTGGTGGATCACCAGGCAAACTAAACTAGTTACACTGGGAGTAGCTACAACGGACAGGACGCTGGCTTGGGTCCTAGTCCACGTATTGGTGACTTCTTCTTGGACGTAGAACGTATATCTTCAGATGGCAACAGCAACGCTGCACCCCCGGTCCCTCTCAGGGGCCCGGTTTATATGCTCATTGGCCATGGCTGGCTCCGCCCTTGGCCACGACCACCTTCTCGAACCCTCTAGCAGGATCTCGTCCCAGCACGTGACCACCCCCAGCCCCCACTTGGGGCCCTTGTGTAGATCTTACTGGTCACGTGCCTTCCAGGGTCAACCAGAGTGCCATGGCCTGGGGTAACCTCATTCCATGGCTGACACTCCCACACCCCGTCCTGTCGGCACTGCACGCCACGCGTGGTGCCACCCAGCGCTATGACTCAGCGCTCACCGAGCCCCCACTAGGGCTGGTACTACACCCACCTACGGGGTGTCTGGTAGGACAGCGCTGTCCTACCAGACAGTCTTGCCCCTTCACCTGATGAAGGCCGCTTGTGTTGTGGCCGAAACGTCGTGAGAATATTATTGTGTTATTTTATTTGATCAATTTATTATTTTATTCTCATTCTACGTGACTTTACCGAAAGAACCAAAGAAGATGAATCATTGCAGTCACGAAAGCTTTAAAACAAAGTATTTCGCCTAGCAGGTACTTCAGTTTACTCAAGATCAAGATGTCATCATGCCCAAAGCCGTTGATACCACAACACATACCCTTGTAATTCGCTGACCTGCTCCTACTGGACATCTGTGAAAAAGAGCTTCATAGTTCATCGGATTCCTCCAGGATAAATTGAGATTCTGAGATTCCGTAGCTGCTGCACAGTCGACTTGTGACCTCCAAGATCTACCTTGGCAGTGTCCTGCCATTTGGTCCCAGGTCTACCCCTTGATCGCCGTAGAGTTTATTTGCAAAAAACACTCGTGAAAAGAATCGGCCAAATCTCTTAATACAAGACCCTCGTAAAAATAGTCTGAAGATGCATGGATAAGCAAATGATGATATTATCCCTGTTATGCCCATAGTGTTTGTGGTAACCACTAAGGATGGAGATGCTCGTGTGTGGCATACAGACCAATGGCGATGCGGCGTGTAGTGGAAGCACGGGAGGGCTTCTCGGGTTCCAGCACCCAGGTGTTCCGGTCGATCTCATCCATCGTGTCCCAGAAATCCTTCAGGGCTTCCACGGCTGTCAGGAAATGACTTTGCATGGTAGCCAGGCTGCTCTGTAGGCGCACGGCATTCACGTGCCATTCACATGACTTTCACGCGCAATTCACAAGCCATTTAAGTGCTATTCGCATGCCAGTCCCATGATATTCACTTGCATTCAGGGCTCGGGATTAGAAGGCAAGGTGAATCCATAGACGACTCACTATAGATAAGCTTCGTGCAGCAATTAAAAATGCTCAAAAACAAATGTTGTGCATTCATACCAGAATTACCAATGCAAAGATAGGAATGTAAATATTATCAGATTATATGAATGGCACAATTTGCAAAATTGTATAAATTTATGAGAATTTGCATGTCAGCTATATTCTACATTATTTCATTAGATTAAAAGGTTTCACAATGGAAATTAATGCATGAAAGTGTCTTAATACTGGAAGACAGATATATAGAGAGCTACCAAACCTCTTTAGAATATTGTAATCAAGCATTTGCTTGCAGAACTCAGTAACGGTAATCAATCAATACTGGTTTTCAGACATTACAATATGCTTGACAATGACTAAAAAAAAATCAGGCTCCTATTATCACACCATGTCACCCACTGTATTGGGTGGGAATGTGTGATTATTCACAAGTGGGGTGGATACACAAGGTGGAGATTTGCTTCCCGCTGATCTGCGTTCATCAACTATAGTATGTGTTTATCCACTGTGCAATTAAGTGGTTGGCAAGCTGTAGCAGGGATATTTAACAAACATGTTATAAGAATAACAGGTAATTAAAATACTGTCTCTGACTGCTAGGCCTTGATGAGGTATGCTCAGGTCTTGTTTTGTTTGTTAAAACTGAGTGGAGAAGAGGGAATTGCATACGAACAAGCCTGCAATCATGCATATTGTTTGTGGTCAAAGTGATACGATTTTAAACGTAGAAGGAAAAGTTTTTCCAGTTACTGACATGTAGATGACATGATATAATTAAGACAAAAAACTACTGCAATAGTCTTCCTAGTATCATTGTCAGTCATCATCTATCCACTGCTGAGTGAAGGTCGCACCACACCAATCTATGTCCCTCATGGTCTCTTGATGACACAATCCATCTCGCTCCTGCACGTGAAGTTATCTCCCTGCTATGTCTCCCCAGTGGTGATCTCATCAATTGGCTACAATTCCATAAACGGTTTTGTCCCCAGTAATCATTCCTTCTTGCAGTGCACCCTACCTAAAATCCTCAGTGTCTCGGATTTGCATTTATTCTCTTATGCACGTGTTTGCCTTTTTTGTTTGTGCAATTCCAAACATGCATCTGTCCAAGTGTATTTGCATCATTTTCAGCTTTTGTTGGATTTTATTTCAGTGTCAATGTTTCTGATGCATGTCATGGTCGAAACTATGCACTAATTGAACACGTTCTTCTTGAGGTACATTGGTTGCTACTCCTTGTCAGTGTCATTTTCATCTCTTCATTTAATCATTTTTATCCCGGTCTTCCTTCCGTGATTGCCCGAGGTATGGTATTACATTAAACAGTGCATCTCAAAAAATATATAAGGTATGTTCGTGACACTAGATAACCTGAAGCGTCAATAGTTTTAAAACTGTGCATTAAATATAACCACTTAGTCACTGTGATGTTGTTTTATCTTCGGATGTATATGATTAATGTGTCAGTGTGATTAGCAAAGTATTGTCTCTGGTTTATTTACAGCAAATACTCTTACTTGTGGGGTCCAGTGAAGGTCAAATGTCACAGGGATATCAACCAAGCATTCTGGAGCCTCAACAGGGTACTGTGGACAACAACAATCATAAACATGATCCATTAGCATGCAAACACAACCCTTACACACCTCCACAGACATCTTGCTTGATTTTCACCTTATAAAAATTTGTAATGTAGCCAAGCAACAAGACTGAAAGCATCCTCTGTGCACGTGGCATGACTCCTTGCGCAAGAGGTGCCAGAAAGGTAACAGATTTATCACCGAATGCCCTCTTATATGTGTAGTAACTGTGAATGTCACTGTGTGGTGCCGGGCGGATAATGTGTTGGCATTATGTGCAGCCCGCTTACTGGGCGTAGTACCAGCCCTAGCGGGGCTTGGGTGAGCGCTGGTCAGCACGGAGGCACCGCAAGCAGTGTGTGGTGCGGGCTCCCGGTAAGGAAGTGAGAGAGAGCGTCAGCCAGCCAGGGTTACGTTGGGACATGATATGCCGGTTGACCTGCCGACACGTAACTGGATGATATTGGAGGGGGCCACCGGTGGACGGGAGGCCGCTGGGCGGTCACTTGGTATAAAGGAGCTCTCGGGAGCCTTCGGGAAGGAGCTCGAGAGGTCTAGAAGGTGGGCGGGGCGAGGGGCGGAGCCAGCCCCAGCCTAGGCCGATGTAACGGGGGCCCCGTGTGGGGCTCAGGGTTCTTCGGGTTGTTGGTGAAGAAGATCCACGTCGGGTTGAAGAAGCCTCTAGCCACGCGGTCAGGGACCCAGCTCGTGGTCTGGACCGGGATAGCGAACCTGTCTAGTTCTGCCATAGTATGGTTTGATGGGCATTCAACACCTGAGTGTAGGTTACGTTGTTGTGTTGAGTTGATGTAATAAATAGTGTCGCTCCCAAGACAACGTCTCCGACTCAGTTGGACTCACTACATATGTATGGCAACTGAGCTTGGCTAAGAACTGTAGTCAGGTACATGTTTCTCAACATTTTTGGTCTCAGCAGCATGGTAGAAGCCGCCATGTGGCTTGACACATACATGTGTCAATGTGTCTCCTGTCAGCGCGGCTCACAGGGTCCAGTGGAAGATTAAAATGAGGGTGAGCGACCACTGGCATTCAGAGAAAGGGACACATTCATTTTTGTCCATGCACACAATTACCCAGGAATCGTAAAGCCAGTCACCCGCACCGGCTGTCGGGACTGACCCAGAAAATATTTTCTGAAACGGATGAGTAGTACGGACAATAAATGAATCGTGGAAAAGAACTGTGCAGTGTATATAGAGATATATGCTGTATCCAATTAACAGAACTGTCAAGTATTCCATTAAATACTGGCACCGCTATTTAAATGAGAGACTAACACGAAGCACAATTATACAGTCAGACTCACGAGGGAGCGGGATTTTTCAGCACACACTTTAGCCCCATTACAATGTATTGAACGGTTAAGTGTGCTAATTGATCTACATGAGCTTGTTGGCCTTAACACCATACATCCTGTTGCTAATAAGCGTGAATGCACTGAACAAAATCTATTCTCTTTGCAGCCACTGCCAGCACACCTATCTGTTACCCTTTGGAAGATATTTAATTGGGTACAAATATATCCTCTCAATTGCACGTACACATATCAGAATCACAAATAAATCGATCCTCGATGAAATGGGCTACATAAATGGGTTGCTTAAGTCTATTAAGAAGAGAGAGAGATGATGTTCCTGGGACACGTCCTGAAGAAACCTGGAGACTGCCTGGAGAAGATGCTGATTCAAGGCTCAGTCCCAGGAAAGCGAGGCTGAAGCCAAACCAGAAGAACCATGATTTGATGACGCTGTATGTGATCATGGAAGGCTAGAACCAGAAAGGAATGTTATATATAGTTATATGTACTTGTAAGGATAATAAGTTGTTCTCTACGACTTATCGATGCAGGTCGATCCATATGAGCCCATTCAACAGCAGTGGGAGACTGAAATCTATATATGTAATGCACTTCACATGCACACATCTTGTGTGTGTAGGATTCATTATATTAATTGTATCTATAAAGTATTCTGTAGAACATTCATAAACTACATTGCTTGTGTTGCAGTCGAAACGTCGTGAGAATTTTATTGTTTTATATTTTTATTATTTTATTGTTTCCCTTCTACGTGACTTTACCGAAAGAACCAAGAATATACATTCAGGAGAATTACAAAAATCCATGGCAATGTGACGGTGTGCCACGAATCTTATAGTCAACAGCACACCGTGATATTACTCCAAATAGCTGCACCTAAATTTGCATAGTCTGTTGATTTTAGGAGTTTTTGGCCAGGCAACTCCAATAATTAATCTGCAAATAATTATTGGAGGACACACTTTCTGAGTTGTACTCTATATGTCTATGCATAGTGTGCTATTTTGGGCTGTTTATCAAGGCAGATACCACAGGCAAATGGCTTGTGATGATGTTATCATAATATTATAACACTCTATTTGGGTAACAGAGTGTTTGCTCTTAACGTTAATCTAATTAAGTTACTTAGTACAACGAATAACAATGCTATTGCAGAATTTTAAACCTCTTTCTGAAAGCTGACCAAGAAATTGGACCAAATTCTTTGGTGGGTGAATACCTGTGGCTTCAGGTTGAGGGTGATGGTATGCGGGCGTCCACTTGTGTCCCAGAAGCTGAACCCAATAGTGCTGAAGTTGGGGTCGATGAAAGTTAGCCTGCCGAAAAAAAATAGTCTGTAAAAGGAAACTGGCTGCTCAAATGTAAAAAAAAATATTTCTAAGAATGTAATTTCCATTGTGCACATCAGAGAGTGAATCTTTCATATCATGCATTGCTTGATTTCATTGTAAAGCAAGTGCGTACACCACACATGAGTGGTCTGAATGTGGTAAACAGGCACCCAAAGAAGCTCAATCCAAGAGATCACTTCATTTGACTCTACTGTGAAATGTAAAATAAATTGGGCACACAAGTCAGAGGTATAAAATACCTAATACAGCATTTTTAAAAAATTATCCTGGACTTTTCACATTTTAATGCAAAATTTGCATCACTGATCTGTCAAAAACAGCTCAATCCTTCACTAGAATTTCCCACATCAACAACCGAATATCTGCACATAAACCTGACATGGAACACTTCTGGAATCATGATTACACCTCTCACATTAACCTTCACAAGGTCATGAGTCAGCAATCTCGTAAACACTGGTGCTAGACACTGTTACTCTTACAGCAGGTTAGGGCATGCGTGCAGAGCATCAAATTGTGCAGGTTAGGAGCCTCCCCTCACATGCATGTTTTTCAAATGCCTAAATTTGAAGAGTTTTTACTTATGAAATTTTCTTAAAAACTATTTGTGCCAGGAATTGGATAAACGATCGTGTGTCTGTTTCACATGCTGTTATTGTTATTACAGTCAGCGGGTGGTTGTATTGGCCCAGCTGTCAGAACACAGGAGCCTCTTCTTGCACAGCAATGCGGCACCTTTAATGTGTGCAAGCAGCCCGCCGCGTAGATTGCCTGATGTCCCCAAATCAGCCAGCACACACAACAGTGCTGTACAAGTGTATAACCTACATTATGAGTAAAACCATTTAAACACTGCATTGTTTTTCGAATATTTTAATCAAACCAAACGTAATGGTATGTATGTTGTTCATCTGGAAAAATACATGTAAAACACTTTTTGTTATAGACCGCACAAAGTGGCGTTGATCTTTTTGCTGCATTCCCAGTGGAACTACCTTACGAGGTACTTCTACCACGGAGAAGGTAAGGATTCACAGCTTGAATCCCATATCAATGTGGTAATGTTATGGACCATTAGGAAAGCATGCCATATGTTGACAGGAGGATGTTAAAGACGATAAGACATCATCTGTAAAAGTAGGCCATTGTGTATGGATGACCATTGCTGTAACACCACGCTTTAACAAAAAATCACAAAAATATAAAATCTTAATAACTACACTTTCCTGATGTTACTAGACGTTTCAATTGATAATCTGAATGCATTAAGTCATTGGGGCCTCACCTTGTTCTAAGCAGACTCAGATTGACACTACAGTGTTGACAATAATTATATAGATCTTTGTCAAAGAAAACACTTAAGAATATTTCCAAAACATGTTCATCTAAAAAAGTATGCACAAATAGATATTTAAACGTACGTGTCTGGTGTTGTAATTACAAGTCACAATTTTTCTTGCCCCCACTTACATTTTAGAGTTTTACTCTAAATTAGCATCATATGTCCCTGTATTTGGCACATCTGCCAGTACATCCAAAAGCTTGCCAATAAATCCCTTCTGTGCCTACAATGCCAACCAGCTGCAGTATGCTAAATAAAGAAATGAACACAACACATATGGCAAAGGTCTACTACTCCTGCACTTACGTTTCCCATCCCAGGGCCTCAATTTCTCCAATGAGCCGCGAGTAGTAAGAAGGAGGTGGTGGCGCGTGCAGTGCTCTTTTGCTCCTTAAAGAAGTCTCCTGGGAGATACGGGGCGGTACGAAGGTGGCACATGTCCACCATGGAAGCCGGTGCTGTCAGTGGGAAGGAGCGCTGCTAGACATCTTAAAATGGCAGTACACCAGGGTTACACTGAAACACCGACACTCACCAAGATCATCTTTAGCTCCACGATGAAGTCTTCTAAGGACTGGCTTTGTTCTAGCCTCTGAAATACATAAGCATACCTGTGACATACCAAAGCGTGCATAGCATGTTTTATCGTATATTAATAATACAATTTTTAAATCCACTATGTAGCTCATAGGGGTTGTTTTATCATATTTCACCAAGCTGGTTGTAGTGCAGATTTCCAAAATGGGGGGGGGGGGGGGCTCAGGGATGGTTCAGACACCACTTGCCACCAACGTTAACCATGGCCAGGAATCAAACTCAGGTCGTTGGATGCATTGCAGAGCACTAATTGCTGCACCACTGTGCGACTTATTTATAGTTCTGTAATTCACACTATATTATTAATGCTGTGCCCTATTTTAGAAGTGTAGTATGTTTTCATTTGAAAATATGAACAGGAAAATATATTCATGACAAGGTAAAATTATATGGTAAAACATGTGTGCAAAGAGTAGAACACATGTTAACATCAAACTTTACAATGCCTCAAGCATTACAATGTTGATAACTGAAACATTATACGTGAACTATTTTACACTGAAAATTGTACAAGATTTACAAAAACAATGAGTGTTTCTGCTGGTATCCTGAAGATTTCACAATACAATTTTTCTACGGAATTACAATGCTAGAAATCTAGACATTTTACAGACAAGTACTGTAGTATATTATAAGACTAAGGTAAGCAACAGCCTAATGATTTGTGAAATAAAATACAAAAGCTAACATCTTCTTTGGTTCTTTCGGTAAAGTCACGTAGAATGAGAATAAAATAATAAATTGATAAAATAAAATAACACAATAATATTCTCACGACGTTTCGGCCACAACACAAGCGGCCTTCATCAGGTGAAGGGGCGAGACTGTCTGGTAGGACAGCGCTGGAGTGAAAGAGCCACGTTCAGATCACGGCCTTTAAGCCTCAAATTTGAGGCTCGCCCCTTCACCTGATGAAGGCCGCTTGTGTTGTGGCCGAAACGTCGTGAGAATATTATTGTTATTTTATTTGATCAATTTATTATTTTATTCTCATTCTACGTGACTTCACCGAAAGAACCAAAGAAGATGAATCATTGCAGTCATGAAAGCTTTAAATCGAAACAAAAGCTAACATTTTAAATATAAGATCAATAAATAATTATGTACTGAACCAAAAGCAACAATTATAATTTTATGTCTAACCTGGTGAAAGCCATTCGAGATGCAATTAGCATTCGCAAAGTGTATTTATTAATGTAGCCAAAATTACCTGCTTCACAAGTGCTTGGTGGCCTCGGAGTGCCTGCTTGAGCTGCCAGCTGCAGTGCAGCCTGGCAACAGAAGAAATTGCATTTCAGGTCACTGAGAATCTGTCAGAGACAGCAGATGATCAAAGTTGAGTTTTTTTTTGTAGGAACACAATATCCTAGTGAAACACCTTATTCAAAACATTTAGATCAGTAAAAACTCTGCACAATGGCTTCTGAGTAATGAAATCACACAATAGGCAGTAAAAAATGTTTAATATTTAATGTTGGATGCATGTAAATGTTTGATTGTGAAAGGGTGATTCGACTTGGTAGAAAGTGATTGTCATCCAAGCTCTCTCTCAAGCCTTGGCCTAAATATAAAACAAATATTGAGAAATACTATATGGCATAAAAAAATTGAACAGTCACATATTGTATGAATCAAGTACCAAGCTACATCTTAAAAGTGAAGTCACATAAGGTGATGCACTAAATCACAGCGACATTAGAAGATATTCTTTGAAAATCGGATTATAGAAGCAAAAGCATAAATACTAATCGAGAAGACATTAACCATATTATATTTATTGATGACATTGTCATTATAATGTCCTATAGGAATGAACTGCAGGAAATGGTACAATAATTTAATAAAAGCTCCTGCAAAGTTGGGCTCAGGATAAATATGAAAAACACAAAGGTGATGGACAACAAGTTCCCTAAACGATTGGATATATATATTTTGGAAGGTCATAGCTGGAAACCAAAGCAGTATATGTATACCTAGTGTGGCTATTGAAGGTGGACGGGGATCCAAATGATGAAATAATGACGTGGACAAAATCAGGTTGGGGTGCTTTTGTAAAAAAAAAATCATTATGAAAGTAACATAATAATGCACCTGAAAAATAAAGTGCGTACTACCTGCAATGAGATATGGTTCAGGCACATGAATGTTGAAGAAAATGCAACAGACTAAAAGTGCGCATGGAAGCTTGGATAGATGCATGCTTGGAATTACATTAATAGACAGAAAGAGGAAAACATGGATTTGAGAACATAAACAAGTTAATGAAATTATTCAAACTGTTAAGAAAGTGGGCTTGGGCATGACACGTTACTTTCAGGGATGATGGTCGACTGTGAAGAGTAATAATGGAGTGGCAAGCAAGGAATGGAATGTGTGCACATGAAGGATATCACTTTCCCACCTGCCCTTCTACAAAGTGAAATGCTGTAATTTTAAAATCTGAAGTATGAAAATTATACGATAACCTACTGATGACAGAAATAAACTGTATATGTCACATTAAGTACGTGACAGTGACGACTGATGTTTACCTTGCATTTCTCACTTGGTCATCTGGTGGAAGTGCAACATGCAACCTAAAATCTCTTTTCTAGATTTAAAGCTTTCGTGACTGCAAGGATCCATACTCTTTGGGTAAAGTCACGTAGGTAAAAAATAAAATAACAAAAATCACGACGTTTCGGCCACAACACAAGCAGCCTTCATCAGGTGAAGGGACGAGACTGTCTGGAGGACAGCGCTGGAGTGAAAAAAGCCACGCTCAGATCACGACCTTTAAGCTGTGTGAGAAGAGGAAGGTCAGCGTCTCGATGAGCTGTGACTTCTTGTCCCGTTGTCTGTTAAAAGCTCTAACAGATAGGTGAAAGCCCTCCCCATAGAGGTTATCAATTCTAGATTTAAAGCTTTCATGACTGCAAGGATCCATACTCTTTGGTTCTAATGGGTAAAGTCACGTAGGTAAAAAATAAAATAACAAAAATCACGACGTTTCGGCCACAACACAAGCGGCCTTCATCAGGTGAAGGGACGAGACTGTCTAGAGGACAGCGCTGGAGTGAAAAAAGCCACGCTCAGATCACGACCTTTAAGCTGTGTGAGAAGAGGAAGGTCAGCGTCTCGATGAGCTGTGAAAAATCATGAAAAGATAAATCTGTAAAATGAGTGTGCTGTCATACTGATATCTCAAATTTTAGAACTGGAATTTAGCCAAACGAATTTAATGTGATGTATTTTGTGGTCAATGGTGACCAAGGTGTGATGATCAACTCACTATATGCTTGAGAACCAAGTTTTAATCAGGATATCAGGGGTTACCAGCTCAAAATTCTGACCTCCGAACCACACGACTACCTCTGGTTACACTGTAATTTTAAAATCTGAAGTATGAAAATTATACGATAACCTACTGATGACAGAAATAAACTGTATATGTCACATTAAGTACGTGACAGTGACGACTGATGTTTACCTTGCATTTCTCACTTGGCCATCTGGTGGAAGTGCAACATGCAACCTAAAATCTCTTTCCTAAAAAAATCATGAAAAGACAAATCTGTAAAATGAGTGTGATTCAAAGGGAATAAAAAAACACATTTCTGTAAACTAATGAAAAATATTCTGATGCAATTATTACAAGGTTTACATTTAGCATATTTATAAACATGTCATCGAAGACACTCAAGGGTGCTTTACACAAACAATTAGGGCATAATTTGATTGGAGACATTACCGATAAAAAATAACACTGTGGCACACAAAAAGGAAAAATATAGCCACTGCATTCCAAACATGGGCAAGGTTCAGTCATAAACAGTGAATTGACCAAAGACACGAAAAGACTTCCTTTAAACCATATTTATAAAAATCACTGTCATGAGAACGCTCAATTGAGACGGTTGTTGTTCTAAACAATGTGAATGAAACGAGGGCTTACCCTGACGGTGATGAAGCCATCATAGAGGGTTCCCTCTTGGTTCAGCCGCACAAGCAGAGGGCACTCCTGCATCATCCCACTGCAAGCCATGACTCCTGCTCACTCACGACAAGACTGAACACTTGGTTATATAGTGTATGCCAACACCGTGGCTTACAACACTATTCATGAAAGCACACTTGCGATATGCAGTAGTTTTCCACATTTGCTATTTACATACGAGCATATCAATAACAAATTAGCATTACTACAAAAAAATGTTTAAATATCTGCTGGTAACGTTATTTTAATTCTAAATTTAAGGAATAATCTGGTTATACCAATGTACGTGTTAGTACCAAATAATTTAATTCTAAATTTGTTTATTTTACAAATAGGCAACGATTATTGTACTCCTGTCAGGATCTCCAGCCTCCCCACTCTGCTAACCAGTAGCATATATTTTAAAAGCATACATTATATATTTCACTGATATTCAGTATTTAGGTGTTAACTAAATGTATTTGGTGGATAATTACGTGTAAAAGTCATGAAATTAGAATTGATTATATTTACTTATTTGCAGTATATGTATGGGATGCTGGTTGGGAATCGGTAGAGTTGATGGGTTGGTTGGCGCGGACACAACACAACGTTGGAGTTCACCAAATTATATAACATACTGCAATACAAAACCACATTTTATTTGGGTCTATCTACGTGACTTTACCGAAAGACGCAAATAATATGAATTCCTGCAGTCACGAAAGCTTTAAGTAAAGAAAAAATCCACATGTAATGAGAGTACTGTCTCTCCTAAGAATGATTGGAGAAAGCCAAATTATTTTACGAGTAGGCAATAGCTTTGCTCTCGAACCCCCACTGAATTGCAGACCCCCGAATGCAGCAAAAAAAAAGTTTCCTTGCGCAAAGGTGGTCCTTGGACATCATAGCGGAATGCATGGCAATATACCTCTACAGCATTCAAACGAACCCATGGTTTCTCATCAACAGCAAATAAAAGTTTTTTATGACAACAATCACTAGACCGTGTATTAAAGATAAAGTGTACAACCAATTGTGTAAGAACAACGTGTGACTGTGGGGACCCCCCGTGGGGTCTCGGCCTCTGACCTCCCCCGACAGGAGGCGGGAGCGGAACGCGCGAGCGGCCACGAGGAGGCGGCTGGCGGCACTGCGTACAGAGCCCCCCCCCCTCGTATTAACCATACTTCACCGCGCTGGTCAGCACGGGCTGGTGAATGCGAGCAGCAGCATAGCCGCGTGGCCTTCTCCCATCAACCTGAAGACATACAGGACTCTCGTGGATGATGAGCGGTCGCTCATCAAAGCACTGTCCAGGCTCTACGCCTGCGACAAGTTCCCGCGCATTCCGAGCCATTTCATCAATGACGCGGCTACTCTTACCTCGTAACATTTATCATTGCTACGTATGCAATGACAATTGTGTTCCTATTGTTGTTGTAATAATCGCCGTGTAAGGTAATGTAATAATGAGGTAATGTAATGTTTGAATGCCGTGGTCTCGGCGCCTCACTCACGTCCAGTCCCTCCGAGGCGGCTTCCGTCCCCACTCCGGTTGCCAGATCAGAGGGAAAACATGACAATGGGGGAAATCCCTCTACATTCAAACGATTTCATAAAATTGAGGTAAAATATATACACGTAGGCAGCCAGCCTGCATATTATTTGCAGATAATTTTGTATAAATCTTATGTAACCAATTCGCATGACTCCATGCATGTGAATCTCGATGCGTTATTGGGCATGGCAGCAGCGGTGTGTTCAGGAGCTTGATGCCAACGTCGAGGACTGCCGGCCACGGCAAGAGGGCTTCACAGAATGAGACTTCTCAGAGAGAGTTCGTGTAATTGTGTGATTGCCCCATCCGTGGAAGGTGCACAGACGACAGTGGTTTTAATCTACAATCGCGCTACTACCGTGAATTATGAATGAGATGCACGCATCGGACTGCTGGTGACGTCCTGATATGATTGATGGTCCCACCAGTGTCTTCGAGGTAGATTGTCACAGCCAGGAGGTGGGCGATGATGCACTATGTGAATCGATTGCAATCGATGATGCTCGTCGCTCTGGTGACCAGGGGACCGGCGGAGTTCGTCGCCTCCTGCTGCTGCCGTCGCGGGCGCTGTGGCCGCCAGGGAGCGCCATTGTACCACCGGTCGTGCCTGTGGGTCTCGGGCTTCTGAGTTTTTATCATTTCAATATAACAGGAACGATAATAATTAATATACATATCCTTTGTCACTACACTCAGTTCTTCAAAAGCACTCTTCTCGTTCTGCTCCTTCCCTCGCATTGCAAGAGTTTGGAATTCACTCCAATTCTTTATTTCCGTCAAGCTCTTAAAATAATCACATTGCTTCTATTTAAGAATCGTGTGATACTCATTTATATTACAACTTGGATGGTGCAGTTTGTTTCTGGCTGCTTCGCGTTTTGGGACTTTGCTCAGCAACTGTTTACAAAAGTCATCACCGACTCTCGTCCGTCTCCTTAGTTAATATGGTTTGCAAATATATGCATAACTGTACTCTTGTTTACAAAATATTGTGTTGGTCAACAGCAGGTCTCCAAGAAGGGCAACGCGAAGTCCACAGCATGGTTTTGTACCTGGATGCAGTGTCCAGCAGGGGCAGTACAGCAACATTGATGGTTGTACCGTACTTGTATGTTCTCATGTCTATGGTCCCTGGCTTCACTCCACCTAAGTGGTCAGGTGATGGCAGTACAGGAGTGGATTTGTTAAATATATCTGGGCGGAGCTTTGAGCGTTACCCTCTATTACGTGCGGATTTTTATTTAGGCGAATTCAGTTTCCCTTCACCTGCCAAATCACACGTGAATTAAAATGGCTAAACATCCCAAATTGGATCGTCCTAAAAAGTCTTGAGATTCAATCGGCCATCCCTGGGCAAAGGGCATCATTATTACCTACTAGGCTCTAACGAGGGCTCCTGTGTATCTGCAGTTGTATATTAACAATGGCAACCGGGGAATCACAATGATCCTATTCCCGCTGCCACCTGTGGAAAGGCAATGGGAGATGTTGAGGAGGGATTCGCGGGATGTCAATGCCACCATGAATGCCCTGTGGTGATAGGACCTGAGTCTAACATCGTTTGCGAGCCACATGGCCCACCCCGAGTGCTGATGGTGGCCACTGCTCCATACGATGTGTTGTGGACATGGTCTGAAAGCAGGCGCGTGGCAGCAGGCACGCAACAACTTGATCCACCTTCTTTGGTTCTTTCGGTACAGTCACGTAGAATGAGAATAAAATCATAAATAAATAAAATAACACAATATTATTATTTTATTCTCATTCTACGTGACTTTATCGAAAGAACCAAAGAAGATGAATCCTTGCAGTCACGAAAGCTTTAAATTGAAATTTAACTTGATCCACATTTGTGTTTTTGAGCCAGGCCACGTGACAGACGGTAGTTGTCTACAATTTTTTTTGTCATGAACCCTCCACCACCCAATGCGATTGTCACGTTTACAAAGATAGTATTTATACCTGGCAATGTATTGATCAAAGTCTAACTGATAAGCTCCAGCTCACAGCATTATTTGTATATAGTAATATACATGTGTTTTACAGAGCTTGAACATAAAACAAATACCTGTGGTATTAACAATGCCCTTGGACACGCATGTGTGTTATAGTCTGCAGAGCTAGATATCTCTAGCAACCTTTTTCAATCCCCTGTTGAACGAATACCTCAAATGGATACATTTGCCTATGATTCTTCCTGCATATCTCCAATCCTCACTTCCACTGTAGGGGTTTCATCGCTCCATCTTTCGCTTACCTGTCTCCACCTTGCCCACAGGCCACCTCTTAACCACGACCCAATCCCACAGTGTCCTCCCCCTGTCATCGTTGTTTCCCCCTCATCGATCGATCAACGCACACCGTTGGCCACAGTGTATGGATCGAAGATGTGATCAATGGCATAAAAAATAGAGAAAAACATCTGAGAATCGCTTAAAGGCAAATAATACGTGGCAAGGTTAGAATAAACGAAAAATACACGGACTGCATCGAGAACAGAACCCAAATGTGAGACATCACACTCACCATTAGAACAAGTTCAGCTGGCAGATTGCTGAATTCAACGTGGCAGATGATGGATAAACACGTCTCCCCTCTGCACGTCTGTGGCAATTACTATTCTGGCCCCACATGAAACGTGGAGCGCATTCGTATGGCTCGTGCGCGGTCCCGTTGTGGATCTAAAAATGACTAAATGACCGCTTTCAAACCTGACGATGAAAATGACTGCAATTAAGTGTCAGGTCGCCATTGTTGGCGCGGAGAGGGCTTCTGTGTCGTCTTTATTTGTAATTAATTATTTATTTCGCTGCCTACAAAGGTGACCCGCGTTGTCTCTCCCTGTGCCGCATGTGTGCCAAACACTTCACCCTGCGCTAAGTGGTGGTTGTTGAAATGTGGTGGTGGGGGGGAAGGGTGGTGGAGGGGGGGGGGCGCGGTGGGTGGGGGGTGACACAGGGTGGCAGGAAGACGGTGTTGGCTGGGAGGTTTTAAGAGAGGAGCAAGGGGGTTGGTAGGAAGTGGTGATGGTCTTGGGGCCACTGCATCTAAAAAAACACACAAGGGAGAGTGGGGAGTTAGTGGAGAGGTGGGGGAAGATGGGGGACAGTAGCAAGAGCCCAACGCTGATGAGTGCAATTTACTCCCCACCGGCCATTTTCAGTGAAAATTGTCCCGCGCATAATTGCATGGCTCGGAGCTGTTGTCTGGAGTGTATGGCCAGGTTTGTGTGGCATGCCTTGCTTGCAATAGGGCTGCACGCGTGCTTTATGGAACACGCAAGTATAGAGATGCACACACACTCTCTCACGTTCTTCCATTATGAGGAATTATACAGGTCTGTTTTTTTTTTAAAGCGTGGAAATCCCATGAAAATTAACATGAATCATATGTTTTAAAGGGGAATAAAAAAATTGCTGATAATGGTAATTCCCTAATAATAATTTAATAAGGCTAAACTAATTCACGTTTTAATCATCTTAATGGCTGCGTTACGGAATAGAGACATCGTTTTCACAGCAATTTGTTGCTAATACTTATTGAAGCTGTCTCCCAAGTGTGTATATGCACATATAATGTGGTGCACACATGCACACACGTATGTGTAATTAAGATAAAAAAAATCAACAATTCCTCATTTTGTGCCAACTCCAAGTTCCTAAAAAAATGTTGGGCAAATGTCAGAGAGTTGTGATGACTCGTCAGCCCACAAAAAACCCACTTCCATCAGATAGTGTGAAAAATCACTGCCATTAAGCATCTTTATTAAAAAAACAGTTTTGCTTCCAATGTTGTTTTATTTAGCAGAGATGTATTTCTAGGTTTTCAAATTGTATTTTAATGGGCTACATCTGCTCCGCAAGGTCATTAGCCTGAATATATTTTTTTTAACTTTCCAATCGCCATCCGCTCCCAGACTCGCGATACATTTCCTCGGACACGCTTACTTTCACCGCTCATTGCGCTAATAGAGCCCCGTTCCTTACAAGGCATTAACGAAATTAATTCCTATGTATAGCGTTTGGGCCTAATCGCCTTCATCAAATGAGGCAGAAAACTAAACTTCCAGCAAGCTATTACTGTCTGTGGCGCGGCATATGTTCATTCTGATAGATTTACGATCATTTGACCGCTGCGGTACATACAGAGCTTATCCTGCAGCACGCAGCCAGATAGACCACTTACACCGAGATATGTACACGGCACGCGTGCACAGTACACGAGTGTTTTCCCACACGTGGGTCGGAATGATTTAAGAACAAGCTCCTTGGTGTCACATTGCTCTATAACGCCTGTAAAGGTTTGATGAGTTTATCTTGATGTACTCATCATGTAACAATGCTAATTTATTCTGACTAAATATCATTGATGTTGATTGTTCAGTTTAAGTTCACGTCCTTAAATTGTTTTATCGCCCACCGCATATATTATGCGCATTATAAACATAAACTTACGGAGGGTGACAAGTCCGAGTAAACAAGGACCCTACGTGATACAACAACCACACTTGGTCTGAATAGGGAGCTGCTGCATGGCTGTTGGTGAAGCGCGTAGTTTGTTTGGTTGCACGCAAGGTGGCCGTGCAAAGTGAAGATCGGCGACAAACTGAGGTCTGAACACAGGAGCCGTGCGAGGGGTCCGCAGCCGATTACAAACATAACAGTGTCCCACCAGGGCCATGCTCACGTGACATCACGTTACCGGCTGTATTTGTCACTTACTCACTTTGGGCCCTGTGTCCATTTCGTGTTGGGTATGTGTCTCAGCTGTGTCCCACGGCCAGGGTGAATAGCACACGCTGCCGACGATAATGAAAAACATCGGGGATGTTTTTGTTCTAAACGCACATCGCCTGCCTTCATTGAGCAGATTACTTTGAAGCATCGCCTGCCTTCATTGTGTACATGCTTCACAACACGCCTTGAGATGCACGTTTTTATTTTACTAAATTGTTGACTGGCTCTCGGTTTGGCACAGTCACGGTGAAAACAGCAAAGCGGTGTGGTCCCAGCGAGGGGATTGCCACTGGACGGGCATTGTCCGTCGACTCCCAACTTCTCCGACGTGTCTCAACTTTTGATCGCGTTCCAAAAAAAAGATCGAGACCCGCCGCGAGGAAGCGCGGAGCACAATTATTTCTTTACCCCCGTCCCCAGGTTTTCAACCTATTTCACGTTCAAATCACTTTGCATATGTCTTCATTTGCTTTCCGATTATACAGTTTTAAAGCCTCTTTGCCTGGCTCATTAACCTCTAACGGCAAGCAGCATATGTCGTATGGGCACCCAGGGACAGCCAATAGCATTCGCAAAACCCCTCCAAAACAGTCGGAGCACCGCGCCTGCTGCTCACCCTGCCACAGGCCAATCAAACAAATCAATTCTGCTGTCACTTAATAGGCGGCTTAACCCCTTGTGCAGATCACTCCAGGCGACACCAACAACACAAACAGTTGACCTTGTGTGGTTTGGGCTTTGGCAAAGGAACTGCCTTTGAGCAGACCACGCGGAATCTGCCCGATCTTAGAAGCGGAGCAGCGTTGAGGCAGGGCAGTGATTGGATGGGTGACCACCATGCACAGCAGGTTGTTACAGGCTGCGGGGCTATGTTGTTGGCAGCAGAGGGCGGTATAGCAACATCCATTGTGCTGTACAGTACGTCCATGCTCCCTGCACTGACCATTGTGCTGCAGTACGAGCAAATAGCCCCTATGATTGACAAGGCGTGGGAAAGCCCTCATCCAGCAGTGACTTGGAAAATGGTTGTTCATGTACAAAGCAACTAAATCTCAGCTCTCTCCTGTGAGGTATGTTTTAGATCCTGTGGCATCTTGTGCAAGAGTAGTCCGTAGTGTTCCAGTGTGAATGGGGTAGATTCTACATTTGTAAATTAAAGGTGATTTAAAGTAAGTAAAAGAAGAACGGCAAGGTTTTTATTTGTTACATGGTTTTTCAAGTCTCTCTTGAAAGTGTTCTTGAAAGGCGTAAGTTTATTGCCTTTGAGTAAGAATGTCGCTTTAAATGTAATGTTTACCGTTATTATGAAAGTGGAATGTTTTGCTACTTTAACCTATTTTTATTCATACTAAAGTCTGATAAGAAGTCTATTGAATAAATACCACGGGCTGTCAGTTTGGTGGAATGCTTACAATCAAGATGCACGACACTTAATAGTATCTTGTTTTTTCAGGAAAGATAGTTTGTAATGAAGTAAATAAGCATGCCATTGATTTTGCTTTCTGGAACGGATCAGGAATTAGCTTAAAGACCATGTGAAATCATTCATAGGGAGTGCCAACATCATGGGCCAACTTTGCCAGATTTGCAAATTAACCCACAATAGGTAATTTACAATTAAAGTGGTGTAATGCGAGGGCTGGGAATTCCTTGCAATTGAGACTAGATATGTCTTTGGCTTTCGGTGGCATAAACATTCTGGAAATATACAGGCTACAATCGCTCAAATGTAAACAACATTTCAGTGATGATAGTATTTTATATTTCAACTATTCAACATTGTTCTGTTTATTGTTTAACGTAGGAAAATGCTCGGTGGGATTCTGGCCCTTTAAAAAAATTACAATTTGGAATAAAAACAGTAAGTTGGGATTAAGTTGGCATGATTTCCACTTTTAGGTGATGTTGCCCAACTTTTATAAACATTGCCAATCAATATGCCATGCTACTATGTGACCCGTGCTGCATACTGAAATTACCAAAGCATTTTTTTTCAAATCTTCAGGCCACTAATTGTATGATGACTATGATAAATTAACCAAAGCACATGTCACTCACACACTGGCCAACACCGAGTCGCCGTTGATTGCACGTGGCCTGCTGTGAGACGTTGACTTTAGCTCTGAACCGCAGACAGTTTTCAATGCGTTGATTTCTTTTGTTTTGTTTAAAAGAACCGTGAATTGCAAATTCTAAAAATGGGTTTCTTGAATGAATTTATTTATTTATTTTTATTTAGCAGTTTTTAGTTAAATCGAAAATGAGTAATGTACCACCTTGAAATGGGAATTCAGTTCCCATACCTTTAGCAAGACACATAGAATATGGCAGATTATGAAAAGCGTTGAAATGATCACAATCAAAATCCATCCCACTGTGCTGGCAAATTTCAAAAGCCGCTGCATTTAATTCTAATGTGAAAATGCCTTTTAGTTGGGAAATTAAAAAAAATAAGTTTTAATAAAATTCAATCCATATTTTTTGCCTATGATGGATACAGTGACAGATAAAAGCAAGAGGCGGTTGGCACAAGCCGAGAAGCATTGAAGTCAACGGGAGTGGTTTTGTGTTAATACCTCAACTGGGATCCTTCTTGTGAGCGTGTGGCGTCCGTACGTGCATGCGTGAGAGCGCGTGTACCTGTGTGCATGCACGTGCATGTGTTTATAATGCGCGTATTAATTTAGTATGCTTTGTATTAGCGCCGTTCTTATAGTGCAGGGCGATCTGGAAGGGCTATGTTTCACACACGGATATAGTCTTCCAGTAGAGAGCAATGTAGCTGTGTAATGAAATAAGATTTTGGTAATTTTTCTAATTTCGGCAACGCCAGCACGCAATGGCCTACTCGTGTTGATTGACGTCACGGGATCTTGAACGTCCCTTGTGAAGCAGGCATTTTATGGTCAACACAATCAAGAGTATTAACCAAGGTGCCCTGCTGGATTTAAACCGCAAACCTTTGCAACAAGCGGTGAACGTGCTGCCGCTGGGTGGAGTCGCCGCCGCACCGCATGCTACTGTGTACCATGCGTGCGTGCGTTTGGGCTAAACTGAGGTCGTCAAAATGTATGATATCCTGCAACTGCGCCACCGGTGTAATTTTCTTCCGCGGGTCCCGTTCTGTTGCGCGCCCGATAGTGGGGATGTTCGCACGTCCTGATTAGAAAATGCCCCCCCGTGCGGACCGACCGACGGGGCTCGCGTGCGTGCAGCAGGCCTGGGAGGGGAGGGGGGGCTCCGGGTTTCCGCCGGAATGAAAAGAGGCAACAAAAAAAAAACCCATCGCCGAAGCCAGGCCCCGCTGCGCGTCCGCACGTCGAGGGGGCCTCGTGCCTTTTGATGTTCCTCCTCAGATATGCAGCGACGTCACCACCGAAATCCACACGGAATTGTGTGCCGAGCAAGTCGCTTGTGAACCGCCAAATGTCTTTGAAGGTCTTGGCGGACAGGGAAAAAGAATTCGAGTGAGATGGAGAGAGAGAGGAAGAAATAAAATGAAGGGGGAAATATCTGCTGAACAGCTATTGGAGAGGGTGGGGGGGGGGGGGGGGGTTCTCAGTGCACGGGATAGAAGAATAAAAGGGAAAATGAGGGCAAAGAATTTGTCACAACGCTTGGTTGAGTCTTCACCTCTGAGTTTACCGCCTGCGATCGAGCAATTAATGGTCTTTCGTGTGAATGTGTACGCAGCGTGCTTGCAATGCACAATTAAGCACGCTCGTATGGTGCGTACAAATAAGCACTCTAACAGGGGCCGGCATGCGCTTAATGACGGGTGACGCGGGTTTCGGCTCTCCAGCCGGCACCACGACTCATCCCAGATAGGTCGCCTGCCAGAGGATCACCGTCCTGGGTGGAGGGGGTTTTCAGGAGGCAGTTGTCGCACAGCTGAGGGACACTATTTGTTAAATTCTCAACGTGCAATTGGAAGCTTACACACTTGCGGGTTCAACTCCTGGTCACAGATCACCAAACCCATTATTCCCTCAGCCTTAATACAGTTTGTAACTCTTTGTGAGAAATCCAAAGAGGTTATCCTATGGAGAGACTCACCCCCATCATAACAATGAGGAATTTACACCACTGGCTGAATGCTGTAAAGAAGATGTGACCACCGCCTCAACACCCATTGGGCAAGAAATAACTTTGACTTTTTGTTGGAGAATGGCCCACAGAAGCTGATACCACAGAACTACCTCTGAGATCCTACTGTAAGGGGCAACACCTTCCCACCCGCCCTACCGCTAATCGTAATGTTTGTCACATGGCAGTCAAACCAAGTTTTAATTCTCAGAGCTGAAATGTATCCATATAACGTGTAGAACCAAACTTACTGTGATTTTAAGGGACTGGTCTTGTGATTTAGATTGTTCTACTGTCGGCACATCATAGTCTCCATGGTCAACCTGTCTGATCACCGCGACACTTTGGCTTTGCGCAAGATCCTCCTGAGTGCCAGGTCGTAAGTGTGCTCAACACTGAGCCAGTAGCTATGGGTTGATTGGTACTTACTCTTTGGTTCTATTCGGTAAAGTCACGTAGGTAAATAATAAAACAACAATAATCACGACGTTTCGGCCACAACACAAGCGGCCTTCATCAGGTGAAGGGACGAGCCTGTCTGGAGGACAGCGCTGGAGTGGAAGAAGCCACGCTTAGATCACGACATTTAAGCTGTGTGAGAAGAAGAAGAAGACCACGGGCTTTGACAAAGGAATTAGCATATAATTTAGCATTGAAATGGCTCATTGAAATAGCTAAGTTAAAGTATACACATCCGCAGAGGTGCCCCTTGACAAAGGGATTAGCATCGAATTTAGCATTGAAATAGCTGAGTGATTAGCTAGTAACTGGTCACAGAAATAGCTATGTTAAAGTCAGAGTATATACATTCACCGAGGCACCTAATACTCATCAAACAGGAGAATTTAGCGAAACACAACCACGCTCAGACATCGGACCTGTGTGCGAGCAAAGAGGTGGTGTACGTGCCGGTGGACTTGCAGTTTGGCGAGGGGGGGGGGGAGAAAGGGGGGAGGGGGATTTTACCTATTGATGGTGTGAAAATGGGAATTTATAAGAGCTGCGAAAGTTTGGAGTACCACTACTCGAAAAATATACTGTACCATTGAAATTAGTTTAATGTTTAGTTCGATTTAGAACATCTTTCCAATGGTTGCTTAATTTGAAACCATCCTCTCGGTTGAAATTGTGTCTGTGTTTGTAGATCTGAATTGCTTCATGAACAAATCTCTGATAAAAGCCCGTGGGTTTGCAAAGAACCTTGGTATCGGAAAAAATTATATCGTGATCCCCCACAGCGTTGTAACAGTGATCAGCTACGGCAGAAGAATTCGTTTTGCCGTGTTTCAAATCTGATAATTGGTACTTTCCACAGAGCCACGTGGGAAGATTGCAGTTGTTTATGAGGGTCGTGAAAATTGATGTTATTTTATTTTATTAGAGTTCTCAATAATGGCTTGGAAAATTAAGAAAAAAATTGATCAGCAATTTTCGCACATATTGAAATAATGTCTCTACGGAAAAAGGCTCAGGATAGAATGTGAGTAGAACAAAGGTTACGTACAACAAGTCCGTTGAACAGTCGGGGACATCTGGCAGAGGGACACAACTGGAAATCAGAGAAGCACGTGTGAACCAGGGACAGCTACTGAAGGCCGACCAAGATCACAACGATGAAATAAAGGTGGACTAGAGCAGGGTGAAGTGGTTTTGGAAAACTCAATTTGACAATGAAAAGCAGCACAACCCTGTGCCTATACAATAACTTTTAAAGTCAGTATATATTTCCTGCTATGAAACATGGTTCAGCAAGCTAGTCATAAACAAAGAAAAAAAACTGAAAACAGAAGCAAGAAGATAAGCATTGTTGGAATTGCATTGAAAGACAAAAAAACACGAATCAGAGAACGTACTGTACATTTCTTTTTACGTATTTCAAACCGTGAATATAGATGGGTTTGGTCAGGGCACGTGGGTCTGGGTGGGACGCGTCACCAGAAGAGAGGATGAGTGCTTGTTGAGAATAATGACAATAAAATAAACAAGATTTGAGATTTTGATTTAAAGCTTTCGTGACTGCAGGGATTCATATTCTTGGTTCTTTCGGTAAAGTCACATAGAAGGGAAACAATAAAATACAAATAAATAAAAAAATATAAAACAATAAAATTATCACGACGTTTCGACTGCAACACAAGCAATCATCATCAGGTGTGAAAACCACAGCAAGAAAATTTGAAAAAAGTGGCGGTTTTTTTAACGTTAGCACCACGGAGAGCGATTTGGCAGTTATTCAGATGGACGAGTCCATCTATGTTCGGAAAAGAGGAGGGGGGAGACGAAAAAAATGGATGCGGTCTGAAAGCTACCGTAAGCGTGAACAATCAATTAAGACCCGAAATGGTTTATCAGATCTTCTTTGGTTCTTTCGATAAAGTCACGTAGAATGATAATAAAATAATAAATTGATAAAATAAAATAACACAATAATATTCTCACGACGTTTCGGCCACAACACAAGCGGCCTTCATCAGGTGAAGGGGGGCGAGACTGTCTGGTAGGACAGCGCTGGAGTGAAAGAGCCACGTTCAGATACGGCCTTTAAGCTGCTGCCTTTAAGCTGCTGCAGCTTAAAGGCCGTATCTGAACGTGGCTCTTTCACTCCAGCGCTGTCCTACCAGACAGTCTCGCCCCCCTTCACCTGATGAAGGCCGCTTGTGTTGTGGCCGAAACGTCGTGAGAATATTATTGTGTTATTTTATTTTATCAATTTATTATTTTATTATCATTCTACGTGACTTTACCGAAAGAACCAAAGAAGATGAATCATTGCAGTCACGAAAGCTTTAAATCGAGGTTTATCAGATCCTTCCAATGATTGGTAATCCATAATCCATCTTTCTCGGTTGAAATTGTCTCTGTGTTTGTAGATGTGGTTAGCCTCATGAACGAATCTCTCATGGTAACCAGATGGCTTGCAGATAACCTCTGTCTTGGAGAAGTCAATGTCATGTGAGCCTACTGAATTATAATAGTGATCTGCCACGGCCGAGGTGTTGGTCCTACCGTGTTTTAGGTCTGCTTTGTGTTCACGAATGCGGTCCGAGACATGTCGTTTGGTTTCTCCAATGTAACTACTACCACAGAGGCAACTTAGTTTGTAGACGCCAGGGTACTGTATGTCTGGAATAACATCTTTTACAGACGGAACCAGATCACGGATTTTATGTAATGTGTTGAATCGGGCCTGGATCTTGTGTTTATTCAAGATTTTGGAGATCTTTTTTGTGATCCCCGCAATGTAGGGTAAAGTGATGGTTTTGAATGGCTCCTCAAGAGGGTCCTTCTTCATGGTTGGAGTGATAGCTTTGCGGATTGTATAGTCGGAGTAACCATTAGCCTCAAAGGTAGCTTGCCATCTTTTTTGACTTCCATGGTAAATCTGATGGCTTGGTGTATGGAATTGATGTGGTCGAGGAATTGGTCTAGAGCAGGCCGGTCATGTGGCCAGATGACAATACATACTTCACTTAGAATGGAACTTTCTACAAACAAACTGAGGGCATCCCAATGGGCTCCTCCCTATCTCTGTTTGTAGCCAACATTTTCATGGAGAAATTTGAGACTGACGCCATCCAGACTGCCACTCTGCACCCAACCTTATGGAAGAGGTACATGGATGACACTTTTGTCATCTGGCCACATGGCCGGCCTGCTCTAGACCAATTCCTCGACCACATCAATTCCATACACCCAGCCATCAGATTTACCATGGAAGTCGAAAAATATGGCAAGCTACCTTTTTTGGATGTCCTAATAAAAAAGAGACCTGATGGTTCAATGAGCCACTCTGTCTATAGGAAAGTTACCCATACGGATGCTTACCTGAATCCGGATTCCTACCACCATCCATCCCAGAAAAATTCCCTCATCAAGACTCTGCACCATAGAGCCCAATGTATATCCGACCAGGAACACATAGCCAGTGAACTCAAGCACATACACCAAGCTCTTAAGGCTAATGGTTACTCCGACTACACAATTCGCAAAGCTATCACTCCAACCATGAAGAAGGACCCTCTTGAGGAGCCATTCAAAACCATCACTTTACCCTACATTGCGGGGATCACAAAAAAGATCTCCAAAATCTTGAATGAACACAAGATCCAGGTCCGATTCAACACATTACATAAAATCCGTGATCTGGTTCCGTCTGTAAAAGATGTAATTCCGGACATACAGTACCCTGGCGTCTACAAACTAAGTTGCCTCTGTAGTCATAATTACATTGGAGAAACCAAACGACATGTTTCGGACCGCATCCGTGAACACAAAGCAGACCTAAAACACGGTAGGACCAACACCTCGCCCGTGGCAGATCACTATTATAATTCAGTAGGCTCACATGACATTGACTTCTCCAAGACTTCTCCAAGACAGAGGTTCTCTGCAAGCCATCTGGCTACCATGAGAGATTCGTTCATGAGGCTATCCACATATACAAACACAGAGACAATTTCAACCGAGAAGTTGGATTCTGGCTTAGCAATCATTGGAAGGATTTGTTAACCATTTGGGGTCTTAATTGATTGTTCACGCTTACGGTGGCTTTCAGACCACATCCATTATTTTCGTCTCCCCCCTCCTCTTTTCCAAACATAGTTGGACTCATCTTCTTGGTTCTTTCGGTAAAGTCACATAGAATGAGAATGAAACAATAAAACAAAATAAGACAATAAAATTCTCACGACGTTTCGGTCACAACACAAGTGGCCTTCTTCAGGTGAAGAAACAGGTCTATCCAGGAGACAGAGCTTGAATGGACGCTGTCACGCAAGGACCGAGTCTTTTTTAAAGCTGTATGGGCGGAGTTGGATTAGCAGAGTTGGATTAGCATGCTACCAGCCCCCACCTCCGGGGTGGAGGAGGGAGGGGTGCTGGTAGGAAACAAACAACAATTTCAAAAGGTAAACAAGTGCCGCAGCCTAGGTGCGCTGCTGTGTACTGAGTTGCATTATGACTATGCTATAAACAGGACTACTATGTAATACAATATTATACCCTCCAATCTAAACTACATGATATAACATAGACAAATTCCACCTTTGAATTATACAATGCGTTACTTTACACTACCCTATACTTTAGACTATAAAATATTAGACTTGTAACATTATACTATGTCTTATTCTATGAATCCAACTATATACCACACTACTGTATATTCACTATGCAATTACGATGCTATATATTGCCTTATGAGTTATGTTAAACATTACAATGTTATACTATTAATTGTTATACTCATGTTATAAACCATACCATCTGAATAACTTCCAAATCGCTCTCCGTGGTGCTCGTAAAAAAAACCCGCCACTTTTTTCAAATTTTCTTGCTGTGGTTTTCACACCTGATGATGATTGCTTGTGTTGCAGTCGAAACGTCGTGAGAATTTTATTGTTTTAAATTTTTATTATTTTATTGTTTCCCTTCTACGTGACTTTACTGAAAGAACCAAGAATAAGATTTGAGATGCCTAATGCGACTTAATTATTTTGCACGTGTGCTATTGGTGTAAACGTGATGCGATAAGAAACACTCATGTAGACCTCCAGCAGCAAGCACTGCACCACACGGTTTCAGATGACACCACTATTGGCTCACCCTTTAATTGCAAGCCCAATAAGCCAATTCTAGATTTGAAGCTTTCGTGACTGCAAGGATCCATACTCTTTGGTTCTAGTCGGTAAAGTCACGTAAAAGTATAAAACAGCAAAAAATAAATAAATTCACGACGTTTTGGCCACAACACAAGTGGCCTTCATCAGGTGAAGGGACCAGACTGTCTCGAGGACAGCGCTGGAGTGAACACAGCCAAGCTCAGACCGTGACCTTTAAGCTTGTGTGAGAGGAATTAAGGTGCCTTGACAAAGGAATTAGCATAAAAATTAGCATTCAATTGGCGGACTCAGCATGGTGAACGGTGTAGAGGGGGTGAACATGTGTAGACCGGCGAGGGGGAGTTTACATATTGATGGTGTGAAAAGGGAATTTAAGCAGCTGCGAAAGTTTGGTATACCACTACTTGAAAAAATATACTGTACCATTGAAAATTAGTTTAATGTTTGGTTCGATTTAGAACAACTTTCCAATGGTTGCTTAATTTGAAACCATCTTCTCGGTTGAAATTGTGTCTGTGTTTGTAAATCTGAATTGCCTCGTGAACAAATCTCTGATAAAAACCCGTGGGTTTGCAAAGAACCTTGGTATCGGAGAAAATTATATCGTGATCACCCACAGCGTTATAACAGTGATCAGCTACGGCAGAAGATTTCGTTCTGCCGTGTTTCAAATCTGATTTGTGCTCGCGAATTCGGTCAGAGACATGTCGTTTCGTCTCCCCGATATAGCAGTCACTACAGGTGCAGATCAATCTGTAAACTCCGGGGTACTGTAAGTCAGGAATGACATCCTTCACGGAAGGGATCAGGTCACGGATTTTGTGTACTGTATTGAACCGGACCAGGATCTTGTGTTTGTTTAGAATTTTGGAGATCTTTTTAGTAACGCCTGCTATATATGCCAGTGTGATGGTTTTGATCGGAGTATCAAGTGGTTGTTTCTGTATGGAGGGAGAAACAGCTTGGCGGATGACACGGTCAGAGTATCCATTCCTTTTGAGGGCCAGATGCACATGTTTTAATCACTGGTCAAGTGGTGTTGGTCCGAAATGCAATGAGCCCTGTGGTATTACGTTTTGATGAGAGAATTCTTTTGCGTCGGGTGGTGGTGGGAATCAGGTATCAAGTAGGAATATGTGTGCGTGGGTTTCCTGTAGACAGAATGTCCCAATGAGCCATCAGGTCTCCTCTCAAACAGAACATCCAAGAATGGCAGCTTGCCATCTTTCTCCACTTCCATGGTGAATTTGATGACGGGGTGTCTGGAATTAATGTGGTCTAGGAAAAGGTTCAAAGCCGGGAGGCCATGTGGCCAAATGACGAAAGTGTCGTCTACATATGTCTTCAGCTGGAATAAACAGAATTGAATGAAAATACAGTTAAGCCTCTATTTGCGTTGCTTCTAATTATTCTGTTTTACTAGAACGTCGCCAACGCATTAGGGATCAGAATTCGACTTAAAATGCATTGATTCACAACAACGTTGTTTTGAGAAATGCAACGAAAGACAATGCAGTAATTTGCGGCGTGCTTGTGGTGTTGTGACGACCACTACGCAAAAGCGCCCCACGGCGAAAATTAAATTCCCAGTGCTTGACAATCTCCGCCACCGTCTCCCGTGAGTACTCTGTGTTGACTTATGTTATTTATTTAAACGAATTATATAACATCTTCTTGGGTATCTTATCTTTTTGTGGTATTTAATTTAATATTTTTGTTTAAACTTTTTGACAAAAAAGAATCCCGGAACATATCCTAAATATATATCATTCAACCAATGGTAAACTAGGTTTCGATTTACGTTGTTTTGCCGAACGTTGGGTTTTCCAGGGACGCATCCTCAAAGTAAATAAAGGCCTTCTGAAACCATCAACTCACTGCGCTTAAGAACCCGCTTCAATCACGGGCGTCTGAAACCCGGACTCAAACCCAGGCCCTCAACAGTGTGGGCTCAGCGCTCCGACACGGGATCAGCCTCCATAGCCACTCAGCACCTCCCCGACTTCAATTACTTTGACAAATGTATTTATTTATTTACTTATATCTCGGCCACGTAGACTCAGCGTAAATAATCAATTAACAGATTAATAGATTGCCTTGGAATGACACAAATGAGCGTAGTGATTTGAAACACATAATTGATTAGTATCATTATTCTGGTTAATTGCTCAATCCTAATACACATTGACAACAGGTTTATGAAGGTTGGCCAATGCGATATGCAATTACGTTTGCAAGTAAAAGCATACTTACAAAAGTAAACCAACAATTAACCTTAAAGGCAACGAAGCTCTGCAAACTGGGTGGATGGACAATATGCTTTCTTAATGTTTGCTTTTTAAAGAAAATTACAATTAATAAAACATATGAGGAAGACTGTTTTTTTTCATATTTGACTTCGTTAAAGAATAATAATAATTTAGCAGCTAAACTATGATGCTGATCACGGTACATTGTCATTTGGAGGCAGCCTTGAAAATGATGGTTATAATTTAGGGCCATTGCTTTTCATGTTCCTAACATTGTGGGCACTGTGCTCAGTGTGGAATTCTCTACGGGCAATTGCAGGCCTCTTACTGGATTCACACGCGCATCCATGCGGAGAAGAATAAACATCTAGACGGGGGAAACATCTGCTGATCTTTCTGGGGGTAATCTATCCAACAACATTGTTCTCAAGAGTATTGCTTGGTAGAGTTTTGATAACCGTAGTTGTCTAATGACTATATTTAAAAATAGTTGCTTCTGAGTTACTTAGCAGCCGTGGGCCAAATCTGCTGCAATGAAACACTTGGTGAATTGGTGATCCTGCCGATGATTATCATGATGATAATTAACAAACGTGTAATATATTTGGTCGTGTTGCTCCACTTCGTGACAAATCCCTTAAATGAAAGAATGTTACTTTAGGAACGGGCTCGTTTAAAATCCTTCAGCACCATCACATTTCTCCCGTGCCTTCACGTGCGCAACGTATTGCAGGCTGCGCACACAGACCCCTAACCTCGGGACGGCAGGCCGAGGGCCGCCCTGGCCGCGCACGAGCGAAGCCGATCCCGGTCGGCTTCGTCGGCTTCGTCGGCGTCGTCGTCGTCGTGGTTATCCCGGCTCAGCGTCGTGCGCAGGGCCGGGTGGACTGGCGGTGTCCGCGAGGAGCGTTGTGCCCTGCCAGGGTCACTGTGACTAATTCAGACGACACCCAAACCCATCATCATCATTATCGGGCTACAGGACTGCTGTATCAGCAGTTGACAGCAAAATAATAAAATCACTGCAGCCAGGACGGCACGCGTCATCAGGCGCTGACTGCAAATACGGTGTTTGCAAGTTTAGCACAAGAAGAACGCATTGAATATATATATAGTTTAACTCATTGCTCATTCGCAGGAAATACATATTATATTGTGGTACACGTCTGAAATCAAAGCCTCTCTTGTGTCGGTTTGGATAAAATTTGAAAATCGACAAAGTTGTTCTAGCCCTGGAGAATAACACCCCCAAATAATATAGCAAGCAACGTGACAGTGGGAAATACAGTTATAAACCACGACAGTCGTTGATGCCTTTTGGAAAAAAATCTTAAACGCGTGTTTAATAGTCTGCATTTCACCCATTGATATACAGCGAATTTCTAATTTATTATGCCACTAACCGGTACTCAGGCCAATTAAATACATGCTCACTCTTGGTAGCTAATTCTCTCCGCCTTCATTACAATGAGCACAGGAGCCACAGATATAAGTCTCTTTTGCTAGTGTTTGACTTTTATTCAAACATTTTATTGGCTTTTCCTCTGCTGGCAATAATGTCTCACGGACATACATCTTCGCGTCGCCACCGTGTCTTGCTGTAGAAAATAACCATCCATATTTGCACCAGGGCTAAGGTTGTTAAGTTTAAATCTGTACAACTTAACATAACAATGTTCAGCCTTATATTCCACGTCTAGATGATGCCTCCGCAGGCCAAAGCGTCGTTTTGAGTATGCTTCGCCATGTCTGGTGAGTCTAAGTTTGTGGACTCGGTGTGGGAGTGTGGTTGGGTGATCTCCTGCACTCCCACTCCAGCCCGCGATGAAGCTGATCCGATACAAGTCCCACCATGTGCTATGTCACGCCATTATGTCACAAAGCCGCTGAATCAGAGACAAACTCTACAGCGACACCCTCAATTGTTCATTGCTTAAAACATCAATCTGTTTGACAATTGTTATCAACCAGTAGCAATATTAACTTGTGTATAGCTGGCTTTCAGTCATGCATTCCGATGTCCTTACATATGCAACTTCTTTGATTAATCTACTGTAAGATGATAGCCTATCCCACGCCGTCTGAATCATTGGGACTGCTTAACCATTACTTCGCCACGGTGGTCAGTGAAGCAGGTTGTTGAAGGGAGAACCAGGAGCGGTGTAGACATCACTCGCCACTGTTGTTAATACAGCCCAAACTATGGACCTTATAGTGAATCACTGTCGTCAGCACTCTTCAACGGAGGAGGAGGAACAGCCAAACGACACGGACTCTCTCCTGAAACACTCTCGTGGCCAGCAAACCTCGAGATCGGCAATTAGCTCGGGAACACATTGGTTCCATTACACCACGCAAGAATAGAATGCTTTAATAATTTTTGATGAAACTGAACATTGATAGCACATCACATTTCACAAATGCACGTTTCACAATGCAAAGTAATTCAATACATTTTCACATGTATGCATTGCATACAAGTGTATTTAAGCATTACTTTGCAATACGTGTGAAAAATCCGCGTACCGTACTGTATGTGAACATGTATGTGATTAAGTCAATATGGAATTCTTTCTCAAATGATATTTAAAAACAAATCATCGCCATTGCAACAATAAACCAATATCATTCGCCCGACACCAGACTCTGCACGGTGGGCGAGACCACTCCGCCTCCAAAGAGGGCAGCATCGGAGAGATCCACCACGAGATCCATCACGAGATCCACCACGAGATCCACCACGAGATCCATCACGAGATCCACCACGAGATCCACCACGAGATCCATCACGAGATCCACCACGAGATCCATCACGAGATCCACCACGAGATCCACCACGAGATCCATCACGAGATCCACCACGAGATCCACCACGAGATCCACCACGAGATCCATCACGAAATCTATCACGAGATCCACCACGAGATCCACCACGAGATCCATCACGAAATCTATCACGAGATCCACCACGAGATCCACCACGAGATCCATCACGAGATCTACCACGTGATCCAACACGAGATCCATCACGAGATCCATCACGAGATCCATCACGAGATCCACCACGAGATCCATCACGAGATCCATCACGTGATCCATCACGAGATCCACCACGAGATCCACCACGAGATCCACCACGTGATCCATCACGAGATCCACCACGAGATCCACCACGAGATCCATCACGAGATCCACCAGGAGATCCATCACGAGATCCACAACGAGATCCACTACGAGATCCATCACGAGATTCACCACGAGATCCACCACGTGATCTACCACGAGATCCATCACGAGATCCACCACGAGATCCATCACGTGATTCATCACGAGATCCACCACGAGATTCATCACGTGATCTACCACGAGATCCATCACGAGATTCACCACGAGATCCATCACGAGATCTACCACGAGATACATCACGAGATCCACCACGTGATCCACCACGAGATCCACCACGAGATTCATCACGAGATCCATCACGAGATCCACCACGTGATCCACCACGAGATCCACCACGAGATCCATCATGAGATCCACCACGTGATCCACCACGAGATTCACCACGAGATCCATCACGAGATCCACCACGAGATCCACCACGTGATCCACCACGTGATCCACCACGAGATCCACCACGAGATTCATCACGAGATCCACCACGTGATCCACCACGTGATCCACCACGAGATCCACCACGTGATCCACCACGAGATCCACCACGAGATCCACCACGTGATCCAACACGAGATCCACCACGAAACTCATCACGAGACTGCTTGACGCTTTGCAGGGTCACTCCTCTCTCCACGAGACGTCTGCCACACGCTGCTGCGGAGACGAGAACACCGTTCACGCCGCGCATGCACGCGACGAACGCGCTCTCAGAGCTGGGTATAGATGCAAATTAGGAGCAATCGCGAAGTTTGTACCATGCCTCGTTTGTGCAATCATCGCAATGCGCCTCTAAAACCGTGACACTCGCTACACACAACAATCAACGAGGGCCTTCCAGACGCCTCCCACTTCTGCATTTACTTTTTCTGACTTTGCTTTGGCACGTGTACGTAGTCGCCAGCTGAGTGTGTTACGCGGACAAATGGCAGAGCTGTACGAGGACAGATCCAATAAACGCAAACGGCGATGCTCCGCGGGCAAACGCTGCTGTTGACAGTGGGGAAAATGACCAAAGTGTTGATGTGAAAACCACTCTCTTTCTTGTATGTGTTGAATTTCTTTCGCACCGTACGTAGCCAACCGTGCTAATCGGAGGTGTGGGTGGAAGGACAACAAACTCAACACAAAAAGCAGTTTTAAAGAAATTAGTCTTAAATCTATATTCAAAAGTACATAGCTCCAGTGACCTCCTTTCTTGACTCGAGTCATTGTCGGCAGAATTTCAACGTGCAGACAATCGCGTAAAAGTAATACTTAAATTTTTACTTTTTAGTTTCACAATTTTATAACATTACTTTCCGACAGGTGTAGCATTCGCGCGAATGCTGGGCGCAAGAGATGCTTCGCTGTGGTTAGCCATATGATGTCAGAGCGCCGCGCTATAGTGCACGTTTTTAATGTCAAAACTGCATTGCTTCGCAATTCTTTGTTGAGAGATGAGGCCAATTGTTATAGCATCCCTAATTTATTATTAATCGGCAATGAATGTTGTGACATTTTTCCAAATCCAATACCAATTTCTGTGTAATTGCCATAATGAGATATACTTGCACAAAATTAGTGCCCATTTTCACTCGCGTCTGTTTATACTGCATCCGCTGATTGGCCATTGGTCCACTTACAGACTGCAGCTTTTGTTGTGTAGCATTGCGCAAAATGTCAGAATGCAGCTCGTTCCAACGTCCTTCATATAATCAAATCACAGCCCTTTAAGTTACTATTTTGTGTTTCCAAGGGAGAGCTGGGTTGATACACGCTCAAAAAAATAATGCTCTGATTTTCAGTTGCGGATTATTTTCAAGTTCTGGATTTGGACTGTGACACAGACATATTGGCCTTCTTTTGCAAATATTGGTAATGCCTCAGAAATTACTAAATCTTACTGCAGGGGCTTCGTACCGCTCCAGAAAATAAAACCCAAGAAGTTGCTCCGAACACTTTTTTTTTTATCTACAGAAGGCAGCATAACTCCGGATAGAAAACATTTCTCTTCACCTCGCAGATTTGGTATCCCAAGTCCTGAAGAATATCCAACAATATATAATGCATTTTCTCGTTCACGAAACTTATTTATTAAAAGCCTCGTGTAAACGTGACAAAGCGACAACAGCTACTTACCGTAAACCATGTTCAGGGTTGAGAAGTTGCAATACTATGGAGCACCCTGCTCTTACCTCACTGCACCGGATAGAATTCAACGCAGTCAGGGTGATTGATGATCCAGCGCTCACTGATTCACTCCATTCACTCGCTCACCCACCAGTAGTTAGTTGCCAAAATGTCACTCTTCCATTGCTATTACCATGGTTACTCTTCACTCATTGATTCCTCTCCATCGATGTTGAGAACTCGGTCTAGAAGACTGGCTGATTCATCTCAACAATATTGTGTCCCACAACCACACTGCTGGTCACTTAAAAGGAATTCACCTCCTCATCCACTCACTCAACCACGACACACTGCAGATCAAAACACACTCACCTACTCACTCATCCACGCACTTAACCACCACACTACAGATCATAACTCACTCACCCATTCACTCAACCACCAGACACTACAGGTCACAACTCACTGAACCACCACACTGCAGGTCACAACACACTCACCTACTCACTCACCCACTCACTCAACCACCACACTGCAGGTCACAACCCACTCACCCATTCACTCAACCACCAGACACTGCAGGTCACAACACACTCACCTACTCACTCACCCACTCACTCAACCACCACGCTGCAGGTCACAACTCACTGAACCACCACACTGCAGGTCACAACACACTCACCTACTCACTCACCCACTCACTCAACCACCACACTGCAGGTCACAACCCACTCACCCATTCACTCAACCACCAGACACTGCAGGTCACAACACATTGCTCCGCTTTGAAAATTATTTCCATTGCCTCTTTCACCCAGGCTCAATGTAAGAAATGCTCTCACTGTTATCCATCACCACTTTGTGAGTGCTGTTAGTTTCTGGCCGGTTGACGTATTTGGGCCTTTGTTTAGCAACTTTGTTTCAAACAAAAACGAAGTCGCCACGGCCCTCGGGGTGACTTTGCAGGCACCCTGCGCCGGGCGGAGACGCAGAGGGGGCCACGTGGCGCGGCGGCTCCAGACGGCCGCGCGTAAATATTACATGGAGCGGCGGGGTCAAGGGGAGCGTAGGAGCGAAACAAATGACACTTTAATAAATCGTGATGCATATTTAATGAGGGCCGGATAAAATATTTAATTAATGCTGACAATAACATAATGTAGACTCACAAATATTAACGATCGTGAACGTGGCGTGGGGGGGGGGGAGCGATGGTCGCCAGGAGCTCGGGAGCGGCCGTCAGGGCCGCTGCGCTCCCCAAGTCAAGCCACAGGTTCTGCTGGCCCCACGCTGACTCCCAACCACGGCGAACATCAGTGGCGAGTGACGTCAGAACCTGGGCTGGGCCACCCCCGCCTCTTTGGCCAACCCGTACGAACCGGCGTGGCGTAGTATGGCGAAGTATGGTGAGGTATGGTAAAGTATGGTGAAGTATGGTAAAATATGGTGGAGTATGGTAAAGTATGGCGAAGTATGGTGAAGTATGGTGAAGTATGGTAAAGTATGGTGAAGTATGGTAAAGTATGGTGAAGTATGGTAAAGTATGGTAAAGTATGGCGAAGTATGGTGAAGTATGGTAAAGTATGGTGAAGTATGGTAAAGTATGGTGAAGTATGGTAAAGTATGGTGAAGTGTGGTGAAGTATGGTGAAGTATGGTAAAGTATGGCGAAGTATGGTGAAGTATGGTAAAGGATGGTGAAGTATGGTAAAGTATGGTGAAGTATGGTGAAGTATGCATGGGGAGGCCTTCATCCAACAGTGGATTGACAAATGGCTCTACGGCACATTTATTTAATTATCATGCCTCGTTTTTAGGAATCCAGTAAAAAAGTACGGGGGCGCGTTAATTACACACAAAAAGTGAATTTCATGTATATTATGTTGGATTATATTATGATATATCGGTGTATTTGCGGCAGCGCGAGGGATTTTTGCTCCTCTCGCCCGTGAGCGACGACTCTCAGAGTCCAGCTCGAGGTTTCCAGCCATCGACGCCAAACCCTGAGAGGTTTCGCTGCGGATGGCAGCGAGCTCAGCCTCACACTTGCATCAGCTGACGGTTCATTTGGAACCCCAATTGCTCCATCAGACTTTTGTTTTTCGACATGGGGGAGGGGGGGGGGATTTTATTTGGCTCCAAATCAATTGGTTGAGGACATTTCTGCTTATAAATATACGAGCCTTTTTGCCCATCCAAGGACGGGTGTGTTGCAGTAAATCTGAAACTTGCAAGCGAAAAGCAGACCGCGAAGTGATATTCATTGCATCCATTCGTGTGCAATTTGTAAGTGCGCGGTGACACAGACTTATTTAATTTTAAGGTTATAATCCCTTGCTCATCACGACGTCCTTTTTACTTTGATGTCTCAACAGCGTTACGGAGATCACGTGACGTGAGGGTTCTGGCTTTGTAGTGAGGGTTGTAAGTTGACGGCGAGGAGGGGGGAGGAGGCGCCTCGCCCCCCATGTGGAGTGACGTCACCCGCTAATTATTATGAATTGGGGGGGGGTGTCCATTTGGAGGACGTCACCTTATAATGATTAATAAGGAGGGCTGTTCGATGTGGAGTGACGTCACTTGCACATGATTATTAGTGAGGGGGGTTCTCCATGCGGAGTGACGTCACCCTCTCATGATTATTAATGAGGGGGGCTGGTCGATGTGGAGTGACGTCACGAGCGTTAAGGACATTCCTGGATGATTCACTATGTAACACAAATTTGTTCCTGGGTTGTAAGTGTTATTTTCTAATTGCTTATGTCTCAAAAGTATAGAACATGGTTGTTATTTCCCACAAACTATGCTTTTGTGACCAGGACTTTACGTGAAGGAATGACACAAATGCACACCACGTTTTCTCATTGAAAATAGGTACATTTCAAAATATCACTCTCCTGGTCACAAAAGCAATTAGGACATGACGCTTATTACCCAGGAAGAAAAAAAATGAAATCATTTTGTTACACAGTGAATTATAGTAGGTATACGGAACTTGACGCAGATGCCAGCGTACACATAAAGAGTGTATTAAGGCCATATGAGGCCCTGTCGGTCGTGGGGGTTCTTTGACCATACTTCACCACGATGGTCAATGCAGTTTGGTAGAGAGAGTGTGAGCGGAGCAGGATCAGTTCAGACATGGCTCGCCGCCGACGTTGCTGACAGGCAGGAATCACCTCGCCAGGTGCACAGTGCTGTCTATGGGCCACTGCACCACCACTCGCGCACTGCGCTCTGTGCTATTCCAGGTTTAAAAAATGTTGCAACCGCGTTTCATAAAAAAACCGCCCCACGACGGATTAAAAATACATCACCACCATCTCGTTTCCTCGTACAATTACTCAGGTCTCCCTGGCTAAGGAGATATACATCTCCATGGGCTGTCACCTATTCCTAAATAAAGGAAACGTAATTGAATTTGCAGCAGCTAGGGATTCAATACTGCTTACTGTGCAAACAGCTACAGCTCTCTGTAAAAGAGAATTTTAATGATCTTTTTTTTGCTACAGATGTTCGCCTCATGCATCACTCCACTCACCCACGGCCCCCTGTCTCTCGGGTCAAATGAAACTGTGGCCAGTTGCCTCTGCACTTGTTTTTCCTCATTGATCTATTGCAGTGTCAGAATGACAGCCCGGCTGTGAGACATGGGTTTATTTGTCCATGAAGGAAACCATTTAACCACATCAACAGCACCGTCCCAAACGCACTCCTATTGCGTAAACTGCCAGGGCGCGTTTGATCACGAGAACCGAGATGTTGTGGATTAATAAAGTCAACACGGGCATCGAGGTGCTGCTACTCATCTCCTGTTTACAGCCCTTAAACAGCGGTGGAAATGTCCGCCCCCACTGACTTCCACACCACTAAGGGGTACCTATTTTATTGACCCCGGAGCAATGATGGGCTGAGTCGACCCCCAACCGAGTTTTGAACTCGCGACCTTCCGAGCCCGCTGAGCGGCTGTCACCACGCAGCCCGACGGAGGCTCAGCGATGCCTCGTCTCAGAATGGGGCTGCGGCCTCGTCGCGCCATCACATCCCCGTTTTAGTGCACCGATAGCCACGGCAGGTGTCATCTCGGCGTCATAACCCCGAACGTAAAACAAAAACCTGGGCTCCGTCGTCAGCGTGCCTCATTGGGGGTTTAAACTCCCCCCCCCCCACCCGCGCTGCTCACTGCCGCAGTATCCACGTCTCCGCGAACGGCGCGGTCTCGAGCGGATTGTAACGAAGTGTGGACCCGTGAGGACTCAACACGAGACGCGGCTGCGCTGCCTCGTTGTCATTAGCGCGGAGCGGCGAGCGGCTGCGCGTTGGTGACCCCCGCGCCTTTCATTTCCCGGCGCCGCGTGCGAATGAAAGACAAACTCTGGTAAACGAGAGGAAGCGAAGTCCCGCACGGGGGCTCAGCACGCGGGCTCCTCTGATGTGTCGCGTGACATTGCCTCGGCTGGCGAGCTGGTCACCTTGTTTGTGCAAGATAGCGCACGCAGACGACGCGCACCTGCAGGAGAGTTTTGCTCAGACTTTGTTATTAAATGTTGATTAAAAATAAATGACGGCCGGGTGCGGGAGGCAGCAGCAGCGTGCGCCACTGCGTGGAGTGACGGGAAGTCGGCACACGAGTCGCCCCCATGATAATTCCTTCACCTCGTCTCATGCCAACCCCTCCCTCCTCTACGGTCGCTCGCGTCTATCATCGTTATTCATTTACTTATTTAGGAGGCTCGTGTAGAATATCACAAGTTAATAAGCGAGTTTTTGTTTACATTTGCTCCACCATCATAGTTTGTTCGAACAAGTTTGTAAATCAGCGAAGAAACGGGTGTTGATAGGTGAGCGGCCATATCGCAGCGCGTCCTGTGTAAATTATAAAAGTAATCGATGAAGACAACTTTATCTCTTCACAACTCTCCTCTGCCGCCAGACGCTGTTTGGTAATGCGCAAGCGCATCTGATGACTCGCATTTGTTAATCTGGATGGCATTGTGGCAGAGCACTCGGCTCACAGCCAAACTCAGCCAGCGGTCAACTCCCAGGATTGTTAAATTGAGACTCACCTCGTGGGAAGTCACCAGTGACCTCCTATGGATAGAATTACCCCTCCCCCCACCCACCATGAGAATGTGGAATTTGCATCAGCGGTTCAGGCCGATCCGTGGAGACGAGCACCGTCCCAGCATCTATCCGAGCGTGGCCCCAACTTGACTTTGTACTTTGCTAACTAGACACGCAGACACGTCCTCCCGGTGGCTATCAATAACAGCGTCTTATCCACGCGAAATGAGGCATTAAACGAGTCAAACGCGTAGGACAAACTTTAACGAGGAGTTTGCCCTGGGAAGGTGGCCCGTGCACCCCGCGGGGTCCGCGTTCTTGTCGAAGGAGCGCGCCCCCGCGGGGCGCCGGGCCCTCCTCGGGGGTCACCGCCGCCGCCACGGCTCGCGCTGTCGGCACAATGGGGGCCATCTGTCTTGGGCTGCACCCGCGCCCTTCCCCGGGCGCAGCTGTGACCCCAGGCTGCGTGCGTGCCCGCACGGCAACGTTCCCCAGAATTCCGGCCACAATTGCTTAATTGTAGTATAGGAGCACTTTTTTGTGAATACACAAAAAAACCCTCTTTCCGATATTTGCCATCGAGCGATTACATTTAAAACGGTGTGAGTGATTAGGTTGAAATAAAAAAAAACATTGATTTGGAAAATGCACGAAACGTTCCTCTTAATTTAATAAAATATTATTCTCTTCTTGCGTATGGCAGCAGAAATACGTTCATGATCGAGATGCCAATGCCGAGGTCTGCTGGCCACGACTAGAGGGTTTTAGGAGAGAGTTCGTGTCCTTTTACTATTCCTCTTCCGCTGAATGAGCCCAGACTGCGTTGGCTTATTAACTTCAGCAATAACGGACCACCTGATCATTTGCATGGGATGGATTTTTTTTCTCCAAAAATAAAAACGACAAATAGATAAAGTTCAAAACGATTTAAACGCGATAACATAACGAGTGCATCCAGAAAGGATGAAAAGGTAAGAGAGTGGGGTTCACGTAACGCCTCCACACTGATATCTCAACATCAGTGGATGCCACTTAACATCTCGCTGTTGGGATCTCAAACGTGCACGGCAATTAGCGAGGCCAGCGCAGCAACCCCGGAGAATCCACGGAAAAAAACAACCAACCCACAGATTCCAAAAGATCCCCAAGCGAGGCGTGGCCTAATGACGGCTCTTGAGATAACTTCTTACTCTCTACAGCTGCACAGGCCGCGTAGGATTCACACGCACACATGTCCATACTCTATGAGCGATGAAGTGATGAATACACAAACTGATTATATTAATTTGTACAATTTGATTTAGCAACTGAATATTTGTTTGTACTGTTTGTCATTGGTCTTTTGCATTTGATAGCCGCAAATCATGGTCACATGCACAACATCGAATGCATGTGTCGTGATATGTATAATCGACGGCTGCGACGGGGCCCAGGGCCGCAGACGACCGTGCGGTGAGTCGCGCTCGCCTGATTCAATCGGGGGGCTTCGCGTCTGCCGTGGATCCCCAGACCATCGGGCCACGTGGCGCCCTCATCGCAGTTTTGATCTCGGCGCTCGGTAACACAATCAATCAAATGTGTCCCATTCTTCTAAACAATACCTCCAACCAAAATATTGCGGGGAATTTCAAATAAAAATTTCAATTGATTTTTAAATGCTCCGAGAAAATCAATCCCGGTGTTTTTGCGGGGTGAATTAGTGAGCGCTCTCAAAATGCTGTGGCATTCATCGGCGGTGTCTCCCCGATTCTCGCACAAAGCTTGCTATTATTTATTTTGGGTTATTTTTCTCGATTTATTCCTGTTGAGCTTTTGACATCACGTCACGTGACAAAAAATCCATACGGAAACCGTGCAAAACTGATCCTACGTGTCGAGTGAGCGCCAGTCAAAGTGATAGTGATGAATATATTTTTTTATTCTTAGAGCCGGAATTTAGTTTAATTGCTCAACCAATGTTAACGAGGTATTTTGTTTAATCACGTTTAGCTACCATAATTCAAACCAAGGATCCCAGCGGTGCTGGCTCAGCACTGACCTCTGCGCCACCGGCACACTTCAAAAAGAGATTGTAATCTTCACGAGGACAACAAAGAGGTGGCTTTTGCACTTCGGCAGTTGGAATTAATATTTTACCGGTAAAGCGTTTGCTGAAAGTCGAGTTTAGCGGGCATGATTACTTACTGCAAACCAGTGGCATAAAGGTGTACGTGGGGTTGATAGATCACACAAAGAAGAAGCCGCTAGGCACGAGACACCACCACCTGTAGAAAAGCGAACCGCGCAATGGTGGCCCGTCCGGGTTCTCTCCGGACACACCAGTGTCATCCCGTACACAAATACTAAATGTGCCAGGCACCTCAAGCAGGACCTCTCTGAGAATGAGCCTTGAGATTCAGAAAAGCTTTACTGGGTAAATGAGGAATTATAATAACCTCATGTCTCCACTAGAGGGTGGGATAAGACCTTCTGTGACTAGGAAAGGTTAAGTCTGCCTAAGTGCAGAATAACTTTTGACTGAAACGCGTTGACATTGGAAGTTTCCTGCTGGGTTGGACAGGTGAAGAACGGTGTCCAACATCACTACCGCCGTGACCAGCAATCACGGATGGTGCTGGTATACGTGGGCTTTCGCATAAAACATACTCTCATGATAATGATGGTGCATTTAATGCAACAAGTAACTGTATAACAGTGTAATACGTAATGAGGTCGTGGTGAAGTGCTTAGCCAGACTCACGCTGCAAACATTGCCACCTCAGTTTGATTCCCGACCACGGCTAACATCAGTGGCGATTGATATCTGAATCAGTTCTGGGACCACCTCCCTTTACCATCCTGTACTGACCATTGTGGTAAAACAACTCCCTCGACGAAAGGGCGTGGGAGTCCTTAATCCAGCACTGGATTGACCGAGGGATGTCAATTATCACCGTGCACCGCTCACAACACCACACACGCACGCGCGCGTGTGTGTACACCCACACTGTTCAGACCGCTTCCTATTCATGTGCTGTGATGTTTCCGCAGAGGGGAAACAGCAGCGAGCATGAGGCTGCAGCACCGGCACTTCTACATTTACAATTCAGCCACTGCATATACCATACATTTGCTTTGAACTCACTCTCAGGTATTGTTTATAACAAGTCAACTGACAGATGTGTATCTGTGGCATATTCTCAGTGCCCCGAATCCCAACATAGCTTTGTGCCTTTTTGAAACAGTTCTACACTTGTTGGCGGAGCGTTACCCAATGCCCCCCGTGGAGTTTCAGGCTTCTTCCCATTCACTGAATTGAGAATCTCTCAAAATCCATGGAAATGTCGATCGCATGATTTACCCAACCCAATGCGAGAAAACCCTTCACCTCAAACCTCATGAAGCCCTCAATAATAACTGTTATCTTTCCCTTCGTATGATCCAAGAGAGGCTTACCGAGTCTTTGGACTCCTTTACAGGAGGATCCTGCGTTGGGAATGTTTGATCAAATCCATTAACGATCGTTTCGCATCAACCTTTTAAAAACTGCCTTGGCAATTTACGTTTCACATTAAAGCTGGCATTCTTTCTTCACATGCACGATTAACCCCAACGCCTTCCCAAACACGCATGCAGGCCAGCCCCCGTCTCCCATCTCTCCGGCGCACCCGAGGAACTTAGTTTGGCTGTCACCGCCGCAGTCTCTTCGCCGAAACTTAAAAGGAAACATCTCCTCAGACTTCCACAAAACTAACTTAGCAGAAAGAGAAAATAGGTCACCGTTGTTATTCTTTCTCTCCTAATTTTTCCCCCTTTCTTCTCGTGCTGCTAAGACAGAACATAAATCAATACAAATGAAGAGCACTATCTCATAAAGCGATTTGTTTAAGTAAACAGTTGTGTTGATTACGGCGGCGGGCAGAGCGCCGGGGGCAGCCGTTGATCGATGACTGCGGCACGCGGAATGGAGCGCCGTGAAATGTAAATGCGGCGAGCCCGGCGATGCCACGGCGCTGATCACCTCAAGGTCACCGGTGATGCATCCCCGAAGGCGAGCTCCCTCACTCTACCCTATCTCCCATAAATTACCTCCTCATTTAAATTCGCCTCCGCCCAGTGCTCCGAAGAAGCGCGCGCGAGCGCAGCGCACGACGCACCCGCCTACGGAGGGACGTTCAGTATTTTTAAGGAGAGAAAAGTAAAACAACAACGACTAAAATGAGGACAATCAAACGTGAAACCGCTCCACTACGGTCTGTGTGTATCTGTACATCAGTGTCGGTGCTTTCGTGCGGCCGGGTGGCTCAGCGGGAGAGTGGGTGGCTCTCAATCGGAAGGTTGCGAGTTCACATCCTGTTTGAGGGTTGACTCGGCCCATCATCACTTGGGGGTCGATTAAATTAATAGACTCGCCACCCCCCTTCATAGAAATGTGGAATTACCACCTATGACTCAGGGCTATAAAAAGGCGATACGCCGGTGATCGCACTGTGACCCCAGTGCCGTTATCAAAGACGACGAAGGTCTGCGCCCGTTCGGATGCGAGGTGGCGGGGCCGTTGTGGCTCAGCATTCGCGCGTTCGCCCCATTTGTTACAGCAGTGCGTGGTTCGAAACCGGCAGACTGCCCCGGTTAATACTGCTGGCTTATTAACCACAACATACGACGTGCTGTTCGCTTCAGTGCCGTTATTTGAAGAATAGTTGAAACATTCCTCGTAATTTACTCGATTCTGAAACACGTGGCACCGCGACTACAAAAAACCGAACAGGAGCCTCCTGAAAAAAGGAGTATTGAGACTCAGTGAGCCTCTTCTGGGTAGAACGAGCGGTATAATAATACAATCACCTTACGAAGGGCCATTATTTGCTCTTCGGAAGGTGTGTGTGTGTGTTTTGGTAGGATCAATATGGGGAGCGGTAGTGCAGCGGTTAGCGCGCTGCGCTACGACCCCGGAACCCGAGTTCGATTCCCGCTCACGGCCAACACCAGTGACGATTATCTAAACCGGTCCTAGGCCTGACCTAGGTCGACTCAGCCTGAAATGAGTACCTTGTGCGATGTGGAAACATCGCCTTCTGGGGAGACAAAGGCGGCCGGGCGTGGTGTTGGCTGCCCACCTCTTGCTGCGCCGTGCTACTCGCGAACAGCACTTGCCCCAACAGTCCGTTGAGGCTATACGGGGGATCTTTGTCTTGGTGGGGTCAACACCCTGACCCAGTGGCCTCTACGGAGCCCCGCGAGGAGCACCTCGAACGCGGTCCCCGCTGGAAGTGGTGACATTGACACTGACGCACGATCACTCGGGGCCTGCAGCTCAGCCCTCGTGTGTTCACGTTCAAATAGAGTAGTCGTTTATTAAGTGGTCCTAAGTGTATAAATACCGTGAAAAAGAGTCCACTTAACGTAGGATTCCGATACTCGTGCTCTCTAAACGTGTTAGTGTTCCGACTCATGCAAAAGTTGAAAGGACCCAAATGATTGCATGTATCAGTTATATCCACGACAACGTCAGAGGCAATATATACTGACGAGTTGTATGAAAAATTTCGAAAGGAACATAACGTGCATTAAACTTTGATAAGTGAATATGACTAAGACACTGATTAGCGCGGTTGGATAAGTATGGTGCGAAATAAGTTCAACATACTGTACTGTACATACTGTAAAAACTCAGAAAAAGCAAAGTGAATGATAAATAATGTAAAAACACGGGGGCTTAGATCACAGGAGCACACGGGGGGGGGGGGGGGGGGGGGCTTACGGGGTAGGGGGCGGGGATGGAGGAGTGAGTGAGGGGTGAGTGAGGGGTGAGTGGTGAGTGAGGGGTGAGTGAGGGGTGAGGGGTGAGAGAGGGGTGAGTGAGGGATGAGTGAGTGAGGGGTAAGTGAGGAGTGAGGGGTGAGCGAGGGGTGAGTGAGGGGTGAGTGAGGGATGAGTGGTGAGTGAGGGGTGAGTGAGGGGTGAGTGACGGATGAGTGAGTGAGGGGTGAGTGAGGAGTGAGGGGTGAGGGGTGAGTGAGGGGTGAGTGAGGGGTGAGGAGTGAGTGAGGGATGGGTGAGTGAGGGGTGAGGGGTGAGTGAGGGGTGAGTGAGGAGTGAGTGAGGGGTGAGTGAGGGGTGGGTGAAGGGTGAGTGAGAAGTGAGTCAGGGGTGAGTGAGGAGTGAGTGAGTGAGGGGTGAGGAGTGAGTGAAGGGTGAGTGAGTGGTGAGTGAGTGGTGAGGACTGAGTGGGTGAGTGAAGAGTGAGTGAGGGGTGAGTGAGGAGTGAGTGATGGTTAAGTGAGTAGTTAGTGAGTGATGGGTGAGTGAGGAGTGAGTGAGGGGTGAGTGAGGATTGAGTGAGGGGTGAGTGAGTGAGGACTGCGTGGGTGAGTGAGGAGTGAGTGAGTGAGGGGTCAGTGAGGACTGAGTGAGTGAGTGAGGAGTGAGTGAGGGGTGAGTGAGGAGTGAGTGAGGGGTGAGTGAGTGAGGGGTGAGTGAGGAGTGGGTGAGTGAGGACTGAGTGGGTGAGTGAGTGAGTGAGGAGTGAGTGAGTGGTGAGTGAGGACTGAGTGGGTGAGTGAGGAGTTAGGGAGTGGTGAGTGAGTGAGGACTGAGTGGGTGAGTGAGGAGTGAGTGAGTGGGGAGTGAGTGAGTGAGTGGGGAGTGAGTGAGAACTGAGTGGGTGAGTGAGGAGTGAGGACTGAGTGGGTGAGTGAGTGAGTGAGGGGTGAGTGAGGAGTGAGTGAGGGGTGAGTGAGGACTGAGTGGGTGAGTGAGTGAGGGGTGAGTGAGTGAGTGAGGACTGAGTGGGTGAGTGAGTGAGGGGTGAGTGAGTGAGGACTGAGTGGGTGAGTGAGGAGTGAGTGAGGAGTGAGTGAGGGGTGAGTGAGGAGTGAGTGAGTGAGGGGTGAGTGAAGAGTGAGTGAGGGGTGGGTGAGTGAGTGAGGGGTGAGTGAGTGAGTGAGGACTGAGTGGGTGAGTGAGGAGTGAGTGAGGGATGAGTGAGTGAGTGAGGACTGAGTGGGTGAGTGATGAGTGAGGGGTGAGTGAGGAGTGAGTGAGGGGTGAGTGAGTGACGACTGAGTGAGTGAGGACTGAGTGGGTGAGTGAGGACTGAGTGAGTGAGGGGTGAGTGAGGAGTGAGTGAGGGGTGAGTGAGTGAGGACTGAGTGGGTGAGTGAGGAGTGAGTGAGGGGTGAGTGAGGAGTGAGTGAGGAGTGAGTGAGGGGTGAGTGAGGACTGAGTGAGTGAGGGGTGAGTGAGGAGTGAGTGAGGGGTGAGTGAGTGAGTGAGGACTGAGTGAGTGAGGGGTGAGTGAGTGAGGACTGAGTGGGTGAGTGAGGAGTGAGTGAGGGGTGAGTGAGGACTGAGTGAGTGAGGGGTGAGTGAGTGAGTGAGGACTGAGTGAGTGAGGACTGAGTGAGTGAGGGGTGAGTGAGGAGTGAGTGAGGGGTGAGTGAGGAGTGAGTGAGGGGTGAGTGAGTGAGTGAGGACTGAGTGAGTGAGTGAGGACTGAGTGAGTGAGGGGTGAGTGAGTGAGTGAGGACTGAGTGGGTGAGTGAGGAGTGAGTGAGGGGTGAGTGAGGACTGAGTGAGTGAGGGGTGAGTGAGGAGTGAGTGAGGGGTGAGTGAGTGAGGACTGAGTGAGTGAGGGCTAAGTGAGTGAGGGGTGAGTGAGTGAGGGGTGAGTTAGGAGTGAGTGAGGACTGAGTGAGTGAGGGGTGAGTGAGGAGTGAGGGGTGAGTGAGTGAGGGGTGAGTGAGTGAGGACTGAGTGAGTGAGGACTGAGTGAGTGAGGGGTGAGTGAGGAGTAAGTGAGGGCTGAGTGAGTGAGGACTGAGTGGGTGAGTGAGGAGTGAGTTAGAGTGGTGGGGGGCGCTGCCCCCCCATTGCCAGGGCGCAGGAGGCAGCGAGAGGCCGCGTGAGGCACAAGTCGACGACTCCCAGCCCCGACCCTCAACTTGCAGGCGGTCCTCCTGCATGCGAGGAGACGGAGCGCTGGAGCGGGGGCGGTGTTCGTGTTCATTGTAGCGGCGCCTTCCTCACGCGGCCGCCTCTCCCCGCGCCGGGAATCCAACCGGGAGGAGGGAGGACTCCATTGGAGACCGCTCCTCGCGCTCTTGTGTTGAGCATCGCCGTGAGCTCGGAGCCCTCCGCGTGCTCTTCCCACCGCGCCGTGCCCGGCGACACGAGGGAGCGGGCGAGTGGTGGAGCGAGTGCCCGCTCGTTCTATGTTAAAACGATTTGCTGAGGTTTCAAAGGCACAACACGTCAAGCAACAAACAGCGCTGCCATCTAAGCTGTAAGAGATACGAGTGTGAGGGGGAATTCTGAAAGTGGAGCAGCATAAGGGAAGAAGCAGAATGAGTGTGGTGACCTGCAGTTGTGGTGAATGGGTGGGTGAGCGAGTTAGTGGTGAGTGTTTGAGTGAGTTTGTGAGTGTGTGAGTAAATGGGTGAGCGAGTTAGTGGTGAGTGTTTGAGTGAGTTTGTGAGTGTGTGAGTAAATGGGTGAGCGAGTTAGTGGTGAGTGTTTGAGAGTGAGTTTGTGAGTGTGTGAGTAAATGGGTGAACGAGTTAGTAGTGAGTGTTTGAGTAAATGGGTGAGCGAGTTAGTGGTGAGTGTTTGAGTGAGTGTGTGAGTAAATGGGTGAGCGAGTGAGTGGTGAGTGTGTGAGTAAATGGGTGAGCGAATGTGTCTGAGTGAACGGGTGAGTGGATGGGTGAGTGGGTGGGTGGGTGAGTGGATGGGTAAGTGAATGGGTGAGTTCGTGGGTGAGTGAGTGGGTGAGTGGATGGGTGACTGGATGGGTGAGTGAATGGGTGAGTGGGTGGGTGAGTGGGTGGATGGGTGAGTGGGTGGGTGAGTTGGTGGGTGAGTTGGTGGGTGAGTGGGTGGGTGAGTGGATGGGTGAGTGGATGGATGAGTGGGTGGGTGAGTGGGTGAGTGGGTGGATGGGTGAGTGGGTGGGTGAGTTGGTAGGTGAGTGGATGGGTGACTGGATGGGTGAGTGGGTGAGTGGGTGGGTGAGTGGGTCGGTGACATGCAATGTGGTGGTAGTGGTTGAACACAGTGTGGTGGTGGTGAGTGCGGTAGACAGACCTCACCACGGGTAAAGGAGAAATCAGTGAGTCAAGTTCACAGGAATGGTGACCGTGGTGGTGGTAGTGGCGACAGAAGCGTGGCACGAGGTCAACACAGCTGCATATCTGTGTTGGTGTTGTCCCAGCGTCTATAAAGGCGCCGTGTTTATCTTTTGAATGCCTCAACATTGTGTTGCTCGCAGATTCCTCACCGTGCTGCCTTATTCCACTGTATTACAGTGCGATGGTAATTTACATTTCTATCCCCTTAATTATATTTTAATTTAAAAGAGCTTACAGAACATGTTTTTTTAACAAAACCTAGTAAAAAAATTGTTATCATATTTGAATAGTTTTATTAACATATTCATGCATTTCTACTTAAGCGCAGTGTGATTGCTTAATTCATTAATTAGCAGGATTATGTTTTTAATGGATCGAGAATTACACGAATTCATTTGAGTTATGGAGATATATTTTAATCATTGTCATGCTTCTGGTTAATTTTCCGTGATTCTCAGCACTGTACTTTGCAAAGTCAGGAAATAGATATGGACTCAATGAAGTTCATATTTAGGCAGTTATTAAGCATTTTGGACAGTATAGGAACTTAGGAATGCCAGATAAAAAAAAATCAAATTATAAATTGTTAGTTGACACGAATGGATACGAAACGTATGAACGCCACGTACTGAAGCCAGAACTCCAATGTTGGCTCTTCCCAGCAGCACCACTGCTGAATTGTTAGCGGCAGGCGTTGGCATTCAAATAAAGTCAGCATCACGATCACCAATTGATGTAGGAATCCATGTCGTTATGTGTGCTGTCAGCATAGACACTGTTACAATTACCATTGTAACAAGATGGTATTTGATGTATGTATTTACTATGATCCCATTTCATTATCGATTGAGATTACTAAAGGGTGTCGTGGTGGTGAGGAGATGGTATATCCCTCCGCTGGTACGTGGAGTTCGTGGGGGTCTAGGGGACAGCAGCTGGAGGGGGATCCGCTATGATGCCACCAGCCTGTAAATGTTTGCTGGTCTCGTCACTGTTTAAAAAAATTATATTTCGCGACTTTTGAGTTGTTTTCCAGATTTAAATCTCTAGGTGTTAACCTTATACAGGACAGGTAAGCTGCCTTGCTGTTTAATGATACTGTGAAATTAAAGTTGATTCTATTTGGGTATATTTTTGTAACGTCTGTATTAATGTTATTGTACGCAAATCTAAGTCTCGTCACCCAGAGGCTCTATTCTCCACATCTGGTAACACGAGCCCCGGATGGCTATATGACATTTGGTGGATTTTCTATTTCTCCCACAGGAAGATACTTAGAAGGTAAGGTTTTTTTAAATCAAAGAGAAACACCTGATCTCTCGGTGTGATATGCAAGAAAGTAAAACGATGGTAAATGTTTTTTTTTTTAACAAAATCTCCAATTAAAAACATTTTCATTTCCCACAATGCAAGATGGGGAGTGCGTCACGCGGGTGGTACTGTACTACAACAATAATAACACAAATAGTAAGACAATTAAGGGAACAAATTTGGAGGCAATCAGTCTGGTTAAGATATGCAGGTCGCTTGCAAGTTGCCTACGTAACACGACACTGTGTTTAGGATTCTTAAAATTCAGGCACCGACAGCCAAACTGGCGTGCAGCGTGACTGCCGTGCCCTATGTCCAGCATTGTGGGTGCCCACAGACGCGCTGTGGTGATTCCGAACATTCCACGTGGCCAATGTCTGCGTTCTGCTGTTCCTGGAGGAACCCGGAGGAGGCTCGTGAAGGACGCTGCTGGGCAGTTGGAGGCAGTCACTCTCCAAGAACAACCGAGGGCAGAGAGGAACGACGCTCACAACAACGAGTGGAGCGCAGGGGGGCTAAGATACAGAAAGTTGACACAGTAGTCATCTCAGTCAGCCAACCCATTGCACCTGGGTCTGTCCCAATAACGCCTGTCAGGGAGCCTTCAACACTTCACGTGGCCTCAAAGTGCCCTGGCACAGGCGCCGTCGTGACGTCACCGTATCTGTTATGTTGGGTCGGTACGAATGACGTCACTGCCGGGTCGGGCAGTGTGGAGGCTGTTGACGAGTATACTCTTTGGTTCTATTGGGTAAAATCACGTAGGTGAAAATAAAATAACAAAAAATCACGACGTTTCGGCCACAACACAAGCGGCCTTCATCAGGTGAAGGGACGAGACTGTCTGGAGGACAGCGCTGGAGTGAGAAAAGCCACGCTTAGATCACGACCTTTAAGCTGTGTGAGAAGAAAAAGACCACGCGCCTTGACAAAGGAATTAGCATATAATTTAGCATTGAAATGGCTCATTGAAATAGCTAAGTTAAAGTATACACATCCGCAGAGGTACCCCTTGACAAAGGAATTAGCATATAATTTAGCATTGAAATGGCTCATTGAAATAGCTAAGTTAAAGTATACACATCCGCAGAGGTACCCCTTGACAAAGGAATTAGCATATAATTTAGCATTGAAATAGCTGAGTGATTAGTTTGTAACTGGTCACAGAAATAGTTATGTTAAAGTCAGAGCATATACATTCACCGAGGCACCTAGTACTAATCAAACAGGAGAATTTAGCGAAACACAACCACGCTCAGACAGCGGACCTTTAAACTGTGTGCGAGCAAACAAGGTGTTCTGACAAAGAAATTAGCATAAAAATTAGCATTTGATTGGCCGATTTTAGGAAAGAGGTGGTGTACGTGCCGGTGGACTTGCCGTTTGGTGCGGGGGGAGGGGGGGAGGGGGAGTTTACCTATTGATGGTGTGAAAAGGGAATTTATAGGAGCTGCGAAAGTTTGGTATATCACTACTTGAAAAAATATACTGTACCATTGAAATTAGTTTAATGTTTAGTTCGATTTAGAACATCTTTCCAATGGTTGCTTAATTTGAAACCATCTTCTCGGTTGAAATTGTGTCTGTGTTTGTAGATCTGAATTGCTTCATGAACAAATCTCTGATAAAAGCCCGTGGGTTTGCAAAGAACCTTGGTATCGGAGAAAATTATATCGTGATCCCCCACAGCGTTGTAACAGTGATCAGCCACAGCAGAAGAATTCGTTTTGCCGTGTTTCAAATCTGATTTGTGCTCGCGAATTCGGTCAGAGACATGTCGCTTTGTCTCCCCGATATAGCAATCACCGCAGGTACAACTCAATTTGTAAACCCCGGGATACTGTAAGTCAGGAATGACATCCTTCACAGATGGGATCAGATCACGAATTTTGTGTACTGTATTTAACCGGACCTGGATCTTGTGTTTGTTTAGAATTTTGGAAATCTTTTTAGTAATGCCTTCTATATATGGAAGTGTGATATATAGCAGGCGTTACTAAAAAGATTTCCAAAATTCTAAACAAATACAAGATCCAGGTCCGGTTCAATACAGTACACAAAATTCGTGATCTGATCCCATCCGTGAAGGATGTCATTCCTGACTTACAGTACCCCGGGGTTTACAAATTTAGTTGTACCTGCGGTGATTGCTATATCGGGGAGACAAAGCGACATGTCTCTGACCGAATTCGCGAGCACAAATCAGATTTGAAACACGGCAAAACGAATTCTTCTGCCTTGGCTGATCACTGTTACAACGCTGTGGGGGATCACGATATAATTTTCTCCGATACCAAGGTTCTTTGCAAACCCACGGGCTTTTATCAGAGATTTGTTCATGAAGCAATTCAGATCTACAAACACAGACACAATTTCAACCGAGAAGATGGTTTCAAATTAAGCAACCATTGGAAAGATGTTCTAAATCGAACTAAACATTAAACTAATTTCAATGGTACAGTATATTTTTTCAAATAGTGCTACCCCAAACTTTCGCAGCTCTTATAAATTCCCTTTTCACACCATCAATAGGCAAACTCCCCCCCCCCCCCCCGCGCCAAACGGCAAGTCCACGGGCACGTACACCACCTCTTTCCTAAAATCGGCCAATCAAATGCTAATTTTTATGCTAATTTCTTTGTCAGAACACCTTGTTTGCTCGCACACAGTTTAAAGGTCCGCTGTCTGAGCGTGGTTGTGTTTTGCTAAATTCTCCTGTTTGATGAGTACTAGGTGCCTCGGTGAATGTATATGCTCTGACTTTAACATAGCTATTTCTGTGACCAGTTACAAGCTAATCATTCAGCTATTTCAATGCTAAATTCTATGCTAATTCTTTTGTCAAGGGGTACCTCTGCGGATGTGTATACTTCAACTTAGCTATTTCAATGAGCCATTTCAATGCTAAATTATATGCTAATTCCTTTGTCAAGGCGCTTTGTTTTCTTCTCACACAGCTTAAAGGTTGTGATCTAAGCGTGGCTTTTCTCACTCCAGCGCTGTCCTCCAGACAGTCTCGTCCCTTCACCTGATGAAGGCCGCTTGTGTTGTGGCCGAAACGTCGTGATTTTTTGTTATTTTATTTTCACCTACGTGACTTTACCCAATAGAACCAAAGAGTATGGATCCTAGCAGTCACGAAAGCTTTAAATCTAGAACTGTTGACGAGTGTCATGGGGGTCGTGTCAGGCCGTGGCTCTCTGAGTGAACCCGACCGGACACGTGACCGGATCAAGGTGGGGGCCAGGGGCCCCAGGGGGACCTTGGGGGTAACGTGGTCGGGGAGCAGAGCCTTCTCGAGGGTTCTAGAAGGTGGGTGTGACCTGGGTGTGGCCGGCCACGCCGAGGCACATATAAGCGGACTCCACACGCAGAGCGGGGCTGTTCGTGTCCGGGACGAAGACGCCTCATGAAGACTGAAAACAGACGCCTCAAGTCTTCGTGGCCAAACAGAAGCTCTCCTAGCTTGGCCACGTTGAGTAGTACCCGAGTGTTCGAGTGTTAGCGAGATTAGGACGGTGGTCACCACCTTATATATCAGTGTGTGTGTTACAGTTGTATTGCAGTTGTGTTAAATAGTGTTGCCTCCATACGAGTGTGTGCGCCTCTATCAAACCATTACATTAGTATTGGAATACTGTCTACAGGTCAACAGGCAGGCGGTGGCACATACCAGGGGCTTAAAGTGCCGGGTGGTAGAACTCGCTGAACATTTGAATCAAGGTCATTTGATCTCATATGCAGGTCCTCAGACAGTGCAAAGTGGAAAAGAGTAAACGCTTTCGTCAGACTCGACGCCTCTGCTGATTTCAAAGTGACATTAATATGCGTACCTTCAAGTTATCACGCGAGGAATTCCATAACTTTTGGAAAAGTAGGGCACTTAAAAAAATGGTCCTATTGCCTAAATGTATTCAGTTCACCAAAGGTTCATTTATAATTTTGGTTTCCGTAAAAAGATAATTGCTGAAGCATTGATCCAGTTGTTCCCTTGCAGTTGGGAAGCAACTGCATCTCAACCCGTGGAATGTATTTGGCTGTGTTAGAGCACGCACCGGGATCGTGCGTTCCTTTGCAAGCAACGCAACAAAGCCACAGGACACAGGTTGTGTGAAACAAAGCAACAATGCAACCCAAGCAAGATGAAGAAACTACGGATAATAGAGATTAACTACACACAGAAACGTCATGTAATATTGGCGAACAATAATAAGTATTACCAATCCACTGCTGGATGAAGGTATTCCCAGGTCGTGTCGGTTATAGGGATTTGTTTGACCATACCTAACTACTCTGGTAAGTGAGGTTGATAAAGTGTGAGGACCCATGCACATCTCCACCGATGTAGCCAAGAATTTAACTGAAGTCTTAGGGTTTGTAGCACTGCAATCCACTACACCAAATATTCCCGACTCCAATAAATATATCAAACACATGTATATTTGTAAATAGTCGATTATGGTTAAATGTTCAGACATTGGCCCCCAAATAAGCACGCTACAGCCGATTCGTTGCAATTATGCCAGTCTCAAATCCACATCGCAGTAATTGGTGTGCAGCGGTGACAGGTGGAGGTGGAATTTCAGCCGTTGAACCTCGGCCATGTGACTCGTGAATGATGCGCGGCGTTCTAACAATCGGGTTAACTAGGCGCACGTGATATTTGGTTGTGAATTCAAATAAAAATAACACAATATTTTCATCTTCACTATCCTTCCTATCGTTGTGGTCCACAAAGTGACCTTCACTCTTCATATATATAAATAAAAAACCACCCCAGTGGAATGTGCAGAACTCGTATTTCAAAAAGGCGAATTTTGGGTCTGACACGAGGACCTTTTAAAAGTGTGATGTCCTTCGCCGTTAATAATGAATGCTTTTTAAAAATTCATCGGTGTACGCACGCACTTTGACAATTTATCTTCAAATAAATCTCAGATATGCCAGCAGCCAGGCTACTCCGCGGGGCGAGAGACAGCGCCGAGCCCGGGGCCCGGGTCGCCTTAGCGCCGCCGCCACCGCGAGGGCGCGCGTCCCCTCCCAGCGCCGCGGGCCCCGTCTCCTCTTCCTCCTCCTTCTCGGAGCGCCGCGTCCCAGCAATGAACCACGCCGCCCGAGCAGGAACCGCTAAATGAATTTGAAATTTAAAGCAGCGTTTGATTAACACGTAGCCTGATTTAACAATTACCTTTAACCCCACCATGCGCTTCGCTAGCCGTTCACATGAAGCAATTTGCAAGTAGCACTAAGAAAGCCATTATGCAGTTGGTGCATCGCCAGAATGGGTCCTGACCCTATCACTTGCGCGAGCGCTGCCGCAACAGACTTGATTACGGCTCCACGTCGTGAGCTGCGCTTTTGCACCACGCAGCACAACACTGCACCACGGCGGCTGCGTTTGTCGTGGCGATGTTTTGTTCTCCTTCGGTGCCGATGCCACTGAGTTGGGGGGCGGGCGGATGGGGGGGGGCTGCTATTGTCGTGTGAAGGAGAGAGAGAGAGTTTGGAATGGAGGGATGGGATTGTAGGAACGAGACGGATGGGGGGGGGGGGGGGGCAGTGGGAAATAGCGAGGTCCGAAGCGGGGTCGGCGGGCGGGTGGGCAGGACCGTGGCCGTGGCGGGCCGGGGGCGGCGCATTTCCAGCGCACGCGGTACCCACTCATCTCCTGACTGTGCCGTGATGCACGGCGTCGTGATGCACGGCGTCGTGATGCAGGGCGTCGTGATGCAGGGCGTCGTGATGCAGGGCGTCGTGATGCATCGTGATGCAGGGCGTCGTGATGCAGGGCGTCGTGATGCATCGTGATGCAGGGCGTCGTGATGCAGGGCGTCGTGATGCACGGCGTCGTGATGCAGGGCGTCGTGATGCAGGGCGTCGTGATGCATCGTGATGCAGGGCGTCGTGATGCAGGGCGTCGTGATGCACGGCGTCGTGATGCAGGGCGTCGTGATGCACGGCATCGTGATGCACGGTATCGTGATGCACGGTATCGTGATGCACGGTATCGAGCCACCACGCAAATCGAGATCGGTGGCTGCCTCGCGGTAATGAGCTGCTCAGGCCGGTGATAGAACTTGGAAATGAACAGAAACTTTATTAAAAAAAAATACAACTACCTTCACCATCTGGTGCTAGCAATGGTGACGGTGTTCTCGCTCCGTCGGTGTTCTGCACACTTGGGCCCGAATCCCATTGCGCAGAGGCTGCACCGATGCACCTGAGACTCTCCGCCGAGCACGGTGTGATGAGGAGGGCCGGTACGTGACTCCAGAGAAGTGCTGGGCTGTAGAAATCTCATCTGCATGCTGGTAAACACATTATTGTTTGAAGTGATAGTTTTACTTGTTCCAGTGAAGGTTCAATCAACAATTCGTGCACTTACATTTAATGTGTATGATCAGCTAAATTGACAGCTGTCAAAATCCCACATTATCATGTAAATGCGCAAACAATCCCATTTTGACTCAGCCTTCTAATCTAAGGTGACTCGTTTGAGCCAACTTATTGGCATTGGCTTGGCTCAACAGATACACACGACGTCGAGTTCATATGCCAGGCAAGTCATGGGCCTGCCACTACTACTGCACACAGCCACGACTTGAACCTACGTGTTAATAATTGTATGACGGCCTGTGCATCTAAACACCAACACTCCAATAACACAAACAAGCATTACCACTTTCATATGACAGACTGTTGTGGCACGTGATGTGAGCGAGCATCACCTATGAAGGCCGGAACGGCACACGAGGGGGTGGTGTGGCCAGCACGACGTCCGATTGCCTTGTGTCCCCAGTGATGATGTTTACTACACCCCGGCAGGTGCTCATTTAAGGATGAGTCGACCTAGGGGAGCCCCAGGACACGTACATTCACACAAAAGCGCGCAGGTCAAGCGCCCACAAGTGTACAAAGACAAAGATCCCCCGTATAACCTGAACACACTGTTGGGACGAGTGCTGTTAGCACGCACCTATGAAGGCCGACACAGCATAGGAGGGGGTGGGTGGCCAGTACCAGGCCCGGCCGCCTTTGTCTCCCTCGTGGCGATGTTTACCACACATTGCATCAGGTACTCTTTAGCCACTGAGCCGACGCACGCGCACGGACGCGCACGCGGCTCGGCGCGTGCATCTCAAGGCGCAATCACGCATCCCGGGCCGCGGCTGCAATTGGCCGTTGCCAGGAAACTGCAAATCTGCATGTGCGCTGTTGGCAGTGATGAATGGACTGATGAGTCACCATGGCGACAGGCCTTTGTCACGGGCTGGCACGGGAGGCCTTCGATGCAGCGGCTCCCGGAGTCCTTGGCTGGGGAGGGGAAGTCCGCGAGTGGGGCATCTTGCGCGATTTTGTTTCACGGTTTGCGATTTAGTTGGTAGGATTCGCTTTTTTTTTCTCTCTCTCTCTCTCAACTCTCTCCCTTGTCGTTCCCGTTTCTCACGATCGTCGTCTGGCAGCTCACCAGCATTGGTTCAGGCGAGCCTCACTCTGCTGCTGACGAGACACGGAATATTGTAAAGGGAGTTCGGAGATTTTGCACGGCTTGAACGAATACACTCCCAGGAGGAAGGCCGTGTGGCTGATGGGATGTATAAACACATATATACATATTCTTGGTTCTTTCGGTAAAGTCACGTAGAAGGGAAACAATAAAATAATAAAAATATAAAACAATAAAATTCTCAATATATAAAAATATAAAACAATAAAATTCTCAATAGTGAGAATTCCATTGTTTTATATTTTTATTATTTTATTGTTTCCCTTCTACGTGACTTTACCGAAAGAACCAAGAATATGAATCCCTGCAGTCACGAAAGCTTTAAATCAAAACATATATACCTGTATCTATTTATTTTAATGTGGAGGAACAGATATGTGGAGGCGAATTATTCGCGTATCTATTTAGTTCCTGATATTCACCACGATGACGCCGATGATTGTTTTGTATTACGTAAAATAAAACTGCAGTATTGGAAACTCCCATTGATACCGATTGCGATTGGAGTAGAAACCGGCAGCTGTGACGCAAACTGAACACAGCACACGTGGGGGTGGCCGCTCGGCATCGCCAGCATCGCTGCGTGTGACCCCAAGATAAACGTCCATCTGACGAACTGAATCTGTGACCTATCTATAAAAAAATAATAAACTATACACTATTATTTTTTATTTTACCAGGTAAGGCCCACCGAGCTATATAGTGTATTTCTTTTTTAGAAGCGACCTGGCCACAAATGATAGCCAACGAAGTGTTTTATCATGTGTATATATTTTTTCATAACAGACAAATACTCCAAACACATGCTTCTAAATGTGGAGGAGAAAACCGGAGGTCCCGGAGAAAAATCCACGCGACCACGGGGAGAACATACAAACTCCAAATATACAGGTGTCAGAGTCGGGATCGAATTTACGACCTCCTGTATACCAGGCGAGGTAGTTAACATCTCGCAGGACTTTGGTGATTGTGCTGCCAGTGCTGTAGCCCGAACATCTCAAATGAGAACATTTACTTCGCAATCAACCGTAAGGCATAAGACACGGACGAAACGAAATAATCAGAAAGCAATTCTGGCAGCAAAACGAAACAAGGAAATTACACTGAGTGCAGGGAACGGCAGGGAATGACCGAATGTGAGGAGAGGATGCAGGCAGTCTCCAGATCACGCCGCTAACTTCAGCTGAAACGTCTCGACAAAGCGCGAGGTCGCATCCGTCCTGCCACCACGGACAGCACCACCACCACCATCACCACCACAGACAACACCACCACCACGTACAGCACCACCACCACGGACAGCAACACCATCACCACCACAGACAACACCACCACCACGGACAGCACCACCACCACGGACAGCACCACCACCATCACCACCACAGACAACACCACCACCACGGACAGCACCACCACCACGGACAGCACCACCACCACCATCACCACCACAGACAACACCACCACCACGGACAGCACCACCACCACGGACAGCAACACCATCACCACCACAGACAACACCACCACCACGGACAGCACCACCACCACGGACAGCACCACCACCATCACCACCACAGACAACACCACCACGGACAGCACCACCACCACGGACAGCACCACCACCATCACCACCACAGACAACACCACCACCACGGACAGCACCACCACCACGGACAGCAACACCACCACCATCACCACCACCACAGACAACACCACCACGGACAGCACCACCACCATTACCACGGACAGCATCACCACAGACAGCACCACCACCACCACCACGGACAGCACCACCACCATCACCTCCACTACCACCACCAGCACTGACAGCACCACCACCGCGGACAGCACCACCACCTTCACTACCACCACCTCCACTACCACCAAACATCGACAGCACCACCACCTCCACTACCACCTGCACGGACAGCACCACCACCAACCATCTCTCCTCCTTTTCCTGGACGCGAGATCATGGACAGCTTGGACAGAGCGAGTAGCAGCCCCGTGGAGTTCGGCGCTGCAGGGCGTGTGTTTACTGTATTCAGATTTAATTAGGCTTTAGATATTTTTCACCTCCCATCTCTCCCCTCTCCACTGTTCCCTCCCCGGCTGATCCCAGCTCCCCACCCCTCCTCCTTGCCACCTTTTCCTCCACTCCATCGCAACACAAACGCCTCCTCCCTCCCCTCTCACCCGCGCTCCCCCGACGCCAACAGCAGCAGCTGTTTTGGGGGCCTCGGGCCGCCCTGGGCTGCAAACCCAATCCATCATGGCGTTAATTCCCGGCTCCTCTGAGAGTCCTAGCGCAGGGCCTTCCTGACGTCGCAAGCTGATTAACTGCGCTGCTCGTGGCAGCCGGGTTGGCTGCCTCGCCTCGTGCTGCCAGGCCCTGAGCTGCCCACACTACAGCCACCACCACCACTACTAAACACGCTCACCGCCACTACGGTGGCCTCCGCTCTCACAGCACCACGTCCACCAACACACCACACTCATCGCCACCATCACGGGCACTGTCACCATCCCCACCGCCACCATCAACCACAGTAAGGTTGCCGCATTTCCATAGACCAAACCCAGAAATATTTCTAAACTGTGCAGTATGCGGTAATAAAGTTAATCACAATGCCACCGTCAAACAATTCCTGCCACCCAAACACAGATGCCAATTCTTGGACTTTCTAAGTCAAGACAGGTGGAAACCCAACAACTAGCACCACTATCACCGCCACCACCACCACCACAACTACCATCTCAATAATCTCGGTGGCCTGGAGATGGACATGCTGCTAGCTCCTAAGTAGCTGCTGTTCGCTGCTCCCCTGCTCTGCCACCCGACGTATCATGCCATCTTGTCAGACTCCGCTCATTTGTTTGTCTGGCGATGGAAAAGTAAAGTGCGGGTCAAAGTGGTGCTCTGTTCAGTTCGTCTGGAAGTGATCATCATCATTGTCATCATCGTGACCTTCACCGTCACTCTCATGGGTCATGTAGGGCGTGGCTCTGCTGAATGCTGATTGGCTGTTGGGTGCGTCTGCTTTCTTCAAATGAAAGGGAACACAATCCGATATCATGCAAACGAGTCGTCAGCATTGTGCTAACGAGTAGCAACCGAATTAACGAAACATGTGTGTGTCTAATCTTGATTTGAAGCTTTCGTGACTGCAGGAATCCATACTCTTTGGTTCTTTCGGTAAAGTCACGTCGGTAGGTTGTCGATGTGACGGTGCGCTGCGAGCCGATCTTACGTTTACATGCAGTCCTCGATGTGACGGTGCGCTGCGAGCTTACATTGACATGCTACTCACATTTACACAGCACATTTACATGCAAATTTATCACTTTAACATCACTAGCCCCCCCCCCTCACCACGTCGTTTATGACTCTGGGGCTACGCACACACGCACGTGTGAATACACGCACGTGTGAATACACGTACGTGTGAATACACGTGCGCATGTACGCACACGCACGCAACCAGAGAGTGACTCACTCGCGTCTCCAGACTCTCGGAGGCTCACCTCCACAGGAAAATGACATAGAAGGAGTGTTGAACTAAATAAGTCATGTGATGAACACAAACACGCCTTACAGATGAATGTATCTCTATCATCCCTGTGATGAACACAAACACGCCTTACAGATGAACGTATCTCTATCACCCCTGTGATGAATACAAACACGCCTTACAGATGAACGTATCTCTATCACCCTTGTGATTAATACAAACACGCCTTATAGATGAACGTTTCTCTGTCACCCTTGTGATGAACACAAACACGCCTTACAGATGAACGTATATCTGTCACCCTTGTGATGAACACAAACACGCCTTACAGATGAACGTATCTCTGTCACCATTGTGATGAACACAAACACGCCTTACAGATGAACGTATCTCTGTCACCCTTGTGATGAACACAAACACGCCTTACAGATGAACGTATGTCTATCACCCAAGCCTCGTCTGTTCACGGGTGCTGAACAAAAGGGACGCCATGTTCTACTTGTTTGAGAAACATTTATTTTTGGTCTTTGTTCTCAATTGACGACAATTTGTGCTTTCGGCTTTGCGCAACGAGATGGAGAATGCGTTCATAACCCTCGCCGTGTGTGGCTTCCCCGTGCCAGAGAATAATATCGGTGAAATAGATTGTTTCACGACCTCTCCAAAAACACTCTCCCTGTGGCTTTAGGGGCTCTTGCACTTCCCCAAAACCCCGGTCAAGATGAGCGTCACTTGACGATCAAACCGATATACTGCATTTTTAGTTCTCAGAGCTGCAATTGAGCAATATTAACGGCAACGACAATTTTTTATACGCTGTAGATGTTTTTTTGTGTCTGCACGCTCATTGGTGACCCGACGAAGGCCATCAATTCGCTCGACTCAAGAACTCGGTTGACTCAAGAACTCGCTTGACACAAGAACTCGGTTAAATCACAGGCAGTGGCCGAAACCCGCGTTCGACTCCAGAATGTCAGCGGCGCCGTATATATCCATGTATGTTGAACTTCTTTCGCACCGTCCGTAGACAGCAGCGCGAATGGGAGGTACGGGCCGGCTTGGTTTGCGCCAGTCTCTTAGCCACACGGCCACAATCGCACCAAGCTGCGTTTAGCCACAGCATTTCAAGGACAGACACATTTAATAGCATGCCTCTCATTAATTTATATAAACTTTGGAAATATGTGAACAAAAACGCTGATAAACATTGAAACAATATCTTCAAAGCAGGCGACACATTGACTAAACGACCTTCACCAATTGGCCACCGTAGCCCAGGAGGCACGCTCCACAAAGGGTGTATCTTTGCTCCGCTTACACGCTCAGGGTGACGAAGGGACCTTTCTAAAAAGACATTGGTGATATTGTGGAAACGAAGATCTCTTTATATCCAGGCGTTATTTGAATGTATGCATTCCTCTGCCCAATTGTTAACAACCGTCCGACAAAAAATATTGATTCAAAAGAAAAATTGGCAGCAAAAAAGTAATCACAAAATGTGGAAAAATGTTGCTTTTGGTTCGGGCAAAGCCTTTTTGTGAAGGATTATTGAGATCAGCGGAGCCGGCAGCAGCGTGGCCCACGCCGTTGCTCACCGCCGCTTCGTTCACCAACGGCTCGAGACGCCTCCCGGCTGTGCCACTGCCGCGTCGCTGTGCCCACGTGGAACGGCCCCCGGTTTCATTGCCGAGCGGGTAAATGTTGTGTGCCAGGTTTATTTACAAAAATATTATATATTGCCATTAGCTGAAAAATTAAGCCAGTCGTATATTTGTGATAATGGCACGCTCTGACAGATTTTAGCATCCCGGGTCATATATACTGACTAGCCATTAGCGCGGCTCATTCATGGCCGCGCACATAAGCAAGCCATTACTGTCACACCATGCGAGCTGGCTTGATGGACACATTATAGATTTGTACCCAACAGGCTTATTCGTTGTACAATCTTTAAGTGTTAACCAGTGTGACTGCGAGTTGCCGGAAGCTACGATTCTCGCCAAACCAAGTGTCTGTGCCACCCTTGTGTTTCCTGTAGGAATCTTTGCAAATCCGAAACTATGCCTTTTTTGTTGCTGCTGTGAGATTGAAACAAAAACATGTTTCATGGGCAGGCAGCGTCAGAAAACGGGAGAGTGAATTCCACAACTGACGACAACGCTGCTGGTCGAGGGACGAGCGTTTGAGAGCGGCGTTGTCTCAAACCAGCCCAGCGTACAGGCCATGCGGGCGCTGAAAGATACAATTGATGGGAGGTAAGCAGATGCTTACAAAACAGACGAGGCAATTGCAGAAAGGGACAATGTATATCACTCTGCGAGCCGCCTCTCTTAACGGGCTTCTCTCGCGAAGCTCGCGGAACGGCTCGTGCAGCACCGCAGCCTTCGCTCCTGCGAGCGGGACATGTGATTGGTGATTAGTTCTCGCCGTACATTCTATCTTGTTTTTTTTTTCTCACGATATTTTACATCTTTTCTCGTGTAAGTCCTACAAAGCAGCAGTGTTCTGTGCCTGGAGATTATGATTTTTTTTATGAATTGCAATAACATTTAAAAGGCTTTAAAGCAGCAAGAGGAAGTTATTAAAATATGACTGTCCTGTGCCCGGGAGCAAGGAAGGATTTTGTATCGGTCTTATCTCGTTACCGAAATTCATTACAATGTATCGCTTAATGTAATGGAAATTATTTAATGCAGGTCTAGAGGTTTTAGGCTATAAAAATAATTTTCGCAATTACAGTAGCTATTGAAGCAAGTCAGTTCAGGGCAAGAGTAAGCCAGCTTAGGGGGCATTATCATAATTGACTAAATATATGGAGTAGGGCCAGCAATGTACCAGACCCCCGCCACGCTCGGGGAAAGCCAACGGGCACGCCGCCGCCGCCACCGCCGCCGCGGCTGCCACTGCCGTGGTTCGAGAAGAGCCGCGCGTCAGCCCTGCGACGTAAACGGCGAACGAAGGGCCGCGTGCCGCGTGCTGCGTGTACCCCGTGGCACGGACGGCGATTTATTAGGCGCCGCGTCGGCCGACCCCCTGTAAGCAAAACAAAGCTGTGCACTGCATTACGACGGAGAGATTAAATGCCCGTGCGCACAGCGTGGAGGTTTGCTGTGCCGGAATTCTTATGGCGCAAGGCTATCGCGAAGACCCGACGGGTCTCAGACATTACTCCGCAGTAGTTTCACAGCAGGGAGCAACGTTGCTTTGCGTAATCCCAATTGAGAAAATTTGCGGTGTAACTTTCGAACGTGGCAAATGTGGACCGTGACGTCGGCACGCGACGGCTTTCTCGCTCCCAACGACATCGCGACATCATTAACGGCCACTCTGAAGCAGACGTCGCGCACGATGTTACAGTTGAAAGGAGCGCTAACCAGAGCGGCCTGCTGAGTTCGAATGGAGGACTTAGAGAACGAGCGGCGACCGCGCTCCCGGGGGACCGCGAGTCCGGCGATGGCGCGGCGCTCTGCGGACAGAGAGCGCTACAGCGGCCAAAGGGGCACCCGTCTGGCGGGACGGGGTGCAGGGAAGGGGGTTGTCACGGGGGAAGTGAAGTATGGACAATAACCCCCATGACTATAAAGAGCGGGAGGCTTTTGTCCAGCAGAGGACTGACAAAGGAATTAACTTTTGTAAGTTTTATCATTCTGTCATATCAACAATAGTTGATATTCGCTCAGCACCCCTCCACGCCGGGGCATCATGCAGTGCGTGCCATGGCTTGGGGAAATCAACAATGGTTGTCCTGTGGATAGACTCGCCGCCACCATAGGAACGTGGAATTCCCACCACTGGCTCTGCAGGGCTGTAAACAGGAGATGAGCACAATTGCCTCAAAGCTCGTTTGAGCAGCAGGGCCTCACTTTCACTAATTATTGTAATGACTTGGCCTTGCGTTGGCTAAATGGGATCATCCCTCCGATTAGCACGGTTGGCTACGTACGGTGCAATAGAAGTTCAACATACATGCAACAAATAAAATAAATTCATACTTAGAGGAGATGGAAGAATGTTAATGTGGTGAACTCTGCCTCCTGATAGCCTGATGCAACAGAATCAGCCTCGCGCCTTGATTGATTCTGGAATAAACCATGCCACCACAGATTCTCGCCTGTGATTGGCTGCACACCCGCCACATGGAGCGCAGTGGTTGTAGACGCTGATGATGCAGGTGATAGCCTGCTGGCTCCGTGACCCGTAATCTGGCTTAAACTTCTTCTTGAGATTCTTTGTGCGGCTCACCACAAATGCCCAATGCTCAGAAAGCCACACGAAGGCCCAGGCATAGAACAAAGTGGCAGGCGACGCGTCGCGGTGATGGCCGCCGTGGACCTCAGTGAAGTGGATTCCGGAGACACTTCGTATTGGTAACTTCTTTATTACAATACAGCACTCCAACAGTCCTCATACACTGTTCAGCCTAGGGACACAGCTTACTCCTAGCGTGCCTTGACACTGGCAACGCTCTCGGGTCCTCCGCTATAATTACCCTAGGGGAGGCTACCCCAGCCAAGGTGCGGGTCTAGACTCTGGCTTCCTCGGACCTCGCCCCTACAAGGGCGCAGGGCCGGGAGTCCCAGAGTCCCACCACTGGCCCAGAGTCCCACCACTGGCCCAGAATCCCACCACTGGCCCAGAGTTCCACCACTGGCCCAGAGTCCCACCACTGGCCCAGAGTCCCACCACTGGCCCAGAATCCCACCACTGGCCCAGAGTCCCACCACTGGCCCAGAGTCCCACCACTGGCCCGCACAGCGTCGTCGCCCTGACAAGGACAGCGGGTCGAGGGGGTCCAGGGTCCTATCTAGCTGCTGGTCTTCGGCTTCGGTCTTCAACTGGTCCCAGATCGGCTGGGGAGGTCCCCTTTTATGCCCCATGCCCATTGAGGGGTGGGGCTGAGAGGGATCCTAGACCCCCCCCCCGCAGCCCCCCCCCTCCGTTGGGGGCGCCAAGGGGCTTAGCTGGCTGGGGATCCTGAGCCCCCAGCAGCCCCTCCCCTCTTGGGCTGGGACTGCAGCCCCTCCCCTGACGGTACGAGGTACCGTTCCATCTATGGTGCTACATCAGCATGGTAAAGATCAATTGCGCTGCATCCGACAACCGCACATAATAATAATTACACCACGAGGCCTGGTGAGTTGTTAATTGTTAAGATATGCTGCTGTAGCAAAAACAAAACATGATGCATACACGCAGTAACATTGATATAGGATACATAAACATCGCTCCCATCCTCTAATGGTCTGTCAACCGCAGTATTCTAAGATGTCGATGTAACGGCTGTTTCAGTGTCACCATATACTTGATTAATCAATTAACCGATAAAAATGCATTTATAGAGCTCAAATTGTGTAAGAGACTCGTCGCATCGCCCGGGAACGCGTGAAATTTAAAAACCTTGTGCAGGAACACTTCTTATGGCAGTGATGCTTTAGTGACGTTATCATTAAAACGATTAAATAACGGACACGCATCTCTGTGGACAGAATTGTCCGTAAACACGACGCCTTCCCTCCCTCTCACGAAGCCGAATCTGATCCTTAGATCGCAAGCACGGCCACATCGATTTAATGATTTTCACCAATTGCCTTTAGCTCTCAATTGCATCGCTTGTTTTAATGTGCACTGTGCTTGTGTGCGAGCGTGCGCTTGCGTGTGCGTGTGGCGCAATACGTTCACGGGAGAAGCGTGATGCCATTAATGCCAGACCACTTTTGGTCGGCGCCCCCCAGCCTGCCGGGCCCTCTCCCCAAGGCCTCCTTCGGTGAAACAGGCGGCTGCGTTACCGACTGTGTCTCACGCAGAGCGAGAGATAAGGCTTTTGGGGGAAATCACAAGACAAGCCCTAAATAAGAAGAGACATCAGCCACTGCATTGTGCACACAGCCACAACTTAAAAAAATACTTCAAGGAAAGGGGCTTCGGCTTGAACAGATGTGGCAGACGGTGTCAAGATCAAGCACCAGAGCCTGGGATAAACCCAAAAGGGGAAAGTTAAGCTCAACAACGATATAAATATTGATAGAGGGCGGCGAAGCATTAAGCAAAAGGCCAGGATTTTGTCAGAAAAGGTCAGCCTTTCTACCCTGCCATTGCTGCTCTCGCCTAGCTGCCACGGGACTCCTGCCCGGGTCTCTGGGCGAGGCGGCGGTCCCATCGCTCGTGCCGGCTGCCTTCGCCCTCTCGGCGTGCCAGCATGTGGGAGTCTTCTGTGTCACCCTGCGGCTGCGTTAGCGGCTGCTGGCGGAGTCTAAAGCAGATTTCGTGTGTGCACAAGTGCTTTGATACATTTTGTGAGTGGAAATTGTTACAAGTGAGTAGATTGATTGTTGGATTTTGAATTCATTTTCGCAGTTGCTAGTTTATAGCTATGTAATTAATTAATTCATGAGATTTATTGTGGATAACTGCTGTCTTATTTTCGTGGTATCTTGTGTTATTTCGGCCGTTGTTAAAAGTTTTAAACACTTGACGAACCCCCCCCCCCCCCCCGCTATTCGCTATCGCTACTTATTCAAGAATGGCACACACTGCTCATACAAGTAAGTGGACTTGGGCAGGACTCGTCGTGGGAAGAGACCATGTCTGGTAGTTGAGACGAATGATGGAGTGGGAGCCAAATGAGACGTCACTCGCAGAGATGGAGCGATAAGATTGGCTCCAGCGCATCGTGAGGTCAGAATAGATGGCCACAGCTTTGGGAAGGCCTTCGCCTAGCAGTGGATAAATGATGGCTGGTGATGAATCGATTCTCACTTGTACGATGCAATGCGGTATAAAATAATTTAATTGGTTTCTCAATACGGCGATATTTGCCTATATCGGCCACCTCTTTAACATTGGGGTGTTGTTCCAATTCAAGGTAAGATATGCACATATGTACATGCATGTGTGCAGGCTGTGGGCTGTGCATATGTGTGTGTTGTATATGTATATATATGATATGCATGTGATATCTGTGTGGACCCAGAGACCTGAGTGTGCCACAGCTAACATCAGTGGTGATTGATATCTGAATTGTTCATCCAGCTGTGGACTGACACAGAGATATACAGTGAAACCTTGGATTGCGAGTAACTTGGTCTGCGAGTGTTTTGCAAGACGGGCAAAATTTTAAAATAATAATTTGATAAACGAGCGATGTCTTGCAATACGAGTAGTACGTAAAGTATAACGCTTTGTCTGCCGCGTGTCACGTGATCACAACTGAGCCGATGGTTCTTTTTCTCTCTCTCTCTGCGGGATTGTGGGTAATCGTCTCCCATGCTCGGTCTCAGTCGGCGTGCCTCACTCATATAGTCAACATCCGTGCGAGTGTATCCTGTTTACTATAGTACTATAGTGTTGTGACCACGTGTATACTGTTTACTATAGTACTGTATAGTGTTGTGACCACGTGTATACTGTTTACTATAGTACTGTATAGTGTTGTGACCACGTGTATACTGTTTACTATAGTACTATAGTGTTGTGACCACGTGTATACTGTTAACTACAGTACTATAGTGTTGTGACCACGCGTATACTGTTTAATACAGTATAACCGCCACTTTTTTCAAATTTTCTTGTTGTGGTTTTAACACCTGATGATGATTGTGTTGCAGTCGAAACTTCGTGATAATTTTATTGTTTTATATTTTTATTATTTTATTGTTTCCATTCTACGTGGCTTTACCGAAAGAACCAAGAATATGAATCCCTGCAGTCACGAAAGCTTTAAATCAGTATAGTGTTGTGACCACGTGTATACTGTTTACTACAGTATAGTGTTGTGACCACGTGTATATTGTTTACTACACTACTATAGTGTTGTGACCACGTGTGTGTGCGTTAAGCATTTTATTTATTTTGTGTCCAAGTGTAGTGACTGTTCTTTAGTAACTGTACTGCAAGTGAAAGTCGTCCTACACAATAACCCTCCTCTCCTCTCGTCTCCCTCACACCAGCCACGATTAAATGTAATTAATACATTTGATTACTTTATATTACATTTTAATAAAAATATAAAAAGGTATTTTGTATTAATCATTTTTATATGAATACAGTATTTTTGGGTTGTGGAACGAATCATCTGAGTTTCCATTATTTCTTATGGGGAAATTCGCTTTGATATACGAGTGCTTTGGATTACGATCACGTTTCCGGAACGAATTATGCTCGCAATCCAAGGTTTCATTGTAACTCATGATTGTTATAGTAATGGCGTTACACTCTTCTTATCCAGCACTGTGGAGATGACGGTTGGCAGATCAAATTTTGAAAAAATGCACTTCCCATGGGCGTCAAGGAGGAACCATACCCAGGCTCGCCAAGTGAATGCAGTATCGCCTAAAATGTGGGTTCCAGATGTTCCGTCTGTATGGGACAGAGTGTTTACATCTCGAATGCGTGGGGATTCGCCGGCCGCTCCGGATGTCTCCCACATGTGAACACGCATTAATTGGTGGATAACACTTGACTATATAGAGGACCACAGAGCCTGGGGAATTTTTGCCGCTGGCTCTTCATGCGCGCTCTCTCTATGAGAGTGAGCAAATAGTATGCGGCAGAGGCATGTTACAAGTTGAGGTCATCATCATCTAAGTTCGCATGAACGTGCCCCCTTCTAATGGAATGGAGAACCCAAAACCGGCCCCAATGGGCCCTTACGTGGCGAGTCACGCAAGTGAAGCAGATGAAGAGCCGCCGAGGCCCAGTTTGCTGGGCTCACAGGTCACGGGGTGGAGGTCAAGCGAGACGTCACAATTGCTGTCGGTGAATCAAGGGTTGAGGGTCACTAAAATGGGTCCCTCGGCATTGGCGAAAACAAAAAACGAAATCCAATCGTGAACATGCGCAGGGGCAGATGGGAGGAGCCGCGGGTCCCGGGCCCAGCCAGGGAGCCCGAACCTCGCTCGACGGGCTCCAGGGGCCCGAGAGAAGGAGCCTCCTGCTCCTGCGCAGGGCGCGTGGCCCGCACCGTCGTGCAAGCGATACGGCGGGGGCGCAGCCACCGCGCAGCGCATCCCGCTGCATTCAAATAGAGCTGGCGATTCTGCTCGAGTCTATTGGCTTAGATTATGTAATTCATTATAAATATGCACTGTCTATCTTATCTGTAATGGTGTATGACCCTGCGCCGCACTGTAAACGAGACTCTTGTGTCTTTTCCGCGCATCCTCGGGAAGCAGTTTTCCAGAGAGAGAGAGAGAAATGGGCAGACGCGGGCGTGCAAAGTGGCACGCCCGCATGCAAATACACGCACGCGCGTGACGGTATGTGTACACACACACACCGTCACGCGAAGTAAAATATTCCACTTTCAAGCGTATGGGCTGTCATGCTGTTAGCAAGCACCTATTTAGGCTGGCACGCTATACCAAGGGATGGTGTGACCATTAAGCACAATGCCTGGCCACCTTTGTCTTCCTCGTGCTAACGTTCTCACACTGTACCAGGTACTCGCTTAAGGTCGACTCTTCAGTCTTCTTCATGGGTTTCAGTCTTCACCAATACCAAAACGCAAACATCACACTTCTCCCCGACTCCAAGATTCGCAGACAGCTGTTCGATTGTTCACGGTCAAACGGCTTCTTTGCACAAACGAACAGTGGGTTGGTCAGTGCTCATCATCTCTAGTGGCCGCCCTGCGCCGACGGTGGATAGTCCACATTCCCATGGCGAGTACCAGTCCACCGTGAGACCAGGTGAAACGAAAGCCTCGATACTAAAATGTCACGTTCGTGAGAGCAGGGGCCGCGATGCCAGGAGGCTCGCCGAGCCGGATCTCTGATAGCAAATGACACGCGCCACACGACGCACACGCTAACGCGAAACATTAGCTGTGATAGTTTAATAAACCCAGATTCTGCAAACCGCATGTCTGGATTCCGCTGGAGCTGAACATGATCCGTGATGTCTGGGCAGTCACCGAGGCACCGAATTGGAATTCGCCTTCGAGATTAATTTCTCTGCGTGTCGAGCTTATTGCTGCGCCGCTCCTACATTGAACTGATTTTCATTCGTCCTACCCCTCGCTCTAGTATTTCCATATGTACGCTCTTGCGCGGACACTGCACCCCGGCGCTGAGGATTAATCAGAATTCGAGCTCAACTTTCACGAGACACAGGAGAATTAATGTCTAAAAAACATTGGTTCAATGACTTAATATGGGAATTCTTACCCGGCCTGGCTACTGCTGTGTGTCTCTGTCTAGTACGTGTCAGAGGACAGTTTGTCACTGACAAAATATCTGACGTTGAAAAACTTGCCGATTAGCCTCCACAGATACCGGAACATGCGGAGCGAGGAATTTTGTAAAATCTTGTGCGAAAATAATAATACAAATTCAGTCGGGAGTCTATCCACATCTTCATTACAGCCCTAATTGGATGGGTGGGAGATTTAATAAAGATGAAAACATCACATTTCTCAACGACATTCTCGTACGTGTTTTTCATATTGTTTAAGCTGCAATCCCCGCTGTAATAGATTAGTGTGTATCTGTGTGTAGTTAAGTAGCAAAGCATTACCGGGCCATGCGTCTTTCTCAGCCTTTTATGTGAGGTGGAAACCAGTCAGACCCCCCCCCCCCCCCCATATATATAAGGGAGTGAAAACTCAAATTCCACACACACTACCAGCCAAAACGCTACTTATATATACACACACACATCGTGGCTCTATCTGTATGCGATCCAAGTCACAGGAATACAGGGCTGCATCATTGCCACTCTTGAGTTGTATTCGTTTCCTGATCGGTGTGCTAATCTTCCTGCCCTCATAGTGTAACTCCAAAATGCATCTCTCCACGCTTGGAGCATGCTGGTACCAGGCCTGCCTCGCCAATCTACAAAGTGCAGATTAAACAATACGTGGTGCATCATCGCTCTGCTGAGCCGTTGAGCTGTACTGGGGCAAGGTTGACAGGGACTCTGCAACTACTGAACAATTACTCTGCTTTGAAAACATGTGTTTGATTAGATCCCGTGTCATTAGAAAATCAATAAATCCCAGCTGAATCAGTCGTGTCGGGATTCTGCAGTACTGCCGACGATACACCCAGGGGGCTGTCGTTGGTTCCACGTTCATTATTAACTGACTAGTACATCGAGGTATTAATTCACAAACAGAACATTCGATAATTTATTTCAGTTATTTGAAGCAATTGGCGGGACCCCGGGGTCCCATCACTGCCCCGGGGTGGGAAAAACCGCGTAGCGACACGAGTCTTGCCTTACCGACAACAGAACTGGCGTCAATCGATTGGCCTCGTCGAGAGCTACTCGGAGCACTAAGTTTCGTAAAAAGTTGAAAAATTACATAAACACGGTAAATTCACTGCCTGGGGGGCGGGCTCGCCTTGGCAAAGAAGCTGAGGATCGACGGCTGACCGGAGGGCGTTGTCGCCGCGCGCGACTGCGGCGGACGCCCCCCGGGCTTGCGTTTGGCCGGTGGGGTGGCGCCCATTGTGTCGATCGCCGCCTGCTGCTGGCGCTTGTTGGTGCGAGTCTGGGCGGGCGGCACGTTGCTGTCGGGATCACGAGTGGGCGGACTGAAAAATAATAATTATTGACCCGATTTTTGCGGGACCCCAGGGGTCCCGCCAAATGATTCATTTGTCCACGATTTTGAACATTTAGTCTGGGGCAGGGGGGACCGATGAAAAATCCAGTGGCACTCAGTCACTTAAAGGAAGCACTCCCTGCAGCAGACAATATACTCGCGACAGAAAAGGGCACCGACACGATATTGGTAAGAAATATGTGACGCGGTATATAAATGTACAAGCATGCGCACACACACGCCTACACGTATAAGCACATGCACACAGGCAACGAAATGTATCCATAGAGACTGTTCAGGCAAGTGCTACTGTTAGCACGCACCAATTAAGGGCGGCACTGCACTTGAGGGGGTGGTGGTGGTGGTGTGACCGCCAGCAGCAGCAGCAGCACCGTGCCGAACCGACTTCGCCTCGCCTGGACTCAAGTCGACGCTCAGGCCACGTTCAGGCAGAGCAATTGCCGATGGTTTTCATAACCTGGAATCGAACCGTGGAAACTGGGATCAGAGCGTGGTGCACGAACCTCGACGCCACCACGAAGCCACCACTCCGACACACACACTCTCGTACGCACGCACAAAGACAGAGATATCCCTCGTGTAGCCTCAACAGACTTGCGGAAGGTGCTGTTTGCAAGTAGCACCTAGGAAGGCCGACACGGTACACCAGGGGGTGGGTGGTTATCACCACGCTTGGCCACTTCCGTCTTTTCAGTAGTGATGTTTATTAGACACCACACTAGATACTCATATGAGGCCGAGTCGGTCCAGGACCCGTTCAAATAATCGCCACCAAGATTGCCCGTGAGCGCGAATACAATTCTGCCTGCCGGGTTCGTAGCGAGGTGCGCCGCTAACCACTGCACAACTACTCCTGCATAAATCTGTGCGAACACACACACACGTCGTGTACACATTTGTGTACACGACGAACAGAGCGCTCGAGGCCGTAGTGTGTACATTGTCATTGCGCGCAACGCCTCCGGACCGCAGGTTTGGCTGGGGTGGGGGGATGGGGTCAGGGAGGTGGAGGGGCTCTCGGGCCTCACGGCTCCGCGTCTCCGTTGTGCAAAGGCGGCGGCAGCAGCAGCGGCGTTCCCGTGCGTGTGCCATTTGCAGCGGGCGTGTTTTTTTTTTAGTTTTAACAGCGGCCTGCCATCACGGCAATTTTCTGCTCTCAGCAGGTGGTCACCCGCCTGCGAGCCCCGACAGCGTGATTATGGCCCCGTCTCCGCCGACACCTCGCCACGTCACGTCAGCTCGCCGTGTCAGATTATGCAGATTCAACCCCCACACCCAGCCACCCATCCACCAAGCTTACGCAAGCCCGCGGATTATTTTTGGTTTGAATTCGGGGAGTCGGGTGGTGGGGACGGGACAGGTGAGGAGGAGGAGGAGGAGGAGGCTGGCAGACGACGACGGTGGTGGTGGTGGTGGTGCTGGCGGTTTGTGGGCATTAGCGGTGCCGCTTGACGGTGGGAGCACCGCGGGCGGCGTTGCGTCCATTCGAATCGATGTTCTTGAGCCAGGTCAGAGGCCGTTCAGATTATTTTCCACCTTTTTCTATGCACGACTAATAACAGTCATTACACAGGCACGGTTTTAGATATATTTTCAATTGCAAATCATTTTCAAAAGTGGGATACTGGGATCGGACGCGGGCACACAATGACTCTGCTAAATTATTGATGCTCCAGATTCAACAATTTGCAAGAATATATATTTTTGTTACCAAGAAAACTCTCAACCCAACCTCAAAACTCTCTATCATGAAAACCCTGCCTGGGATGGTTGGCCAATTACTGCGTACTTGAGTGTGTGGGAGAAAGCCATAGAAATACGGCAAGAATCACGTAGAAATAACCCGACGCATGTGCAGGCTAAGCGCTCAAAATTTGCGCTTAATGGGCATGGCATCCTGCAGGAGAATTTCGCACGCAAACGAAAGGCTTTGTATGTATGTATGTTGAACTTCTTTCGCACCATACGTAGCCAACCATGCCAATCGGAGGTGTCGGCGTCACGGGCGCTGCCGAACGCACCCAGCGCTCTGCACGAACGTTGCCTGGGGCTGTGAGCGAAACTACCGACGGCTGTGTCTACTCGCTTGTGAGTGAACGCGCTATCCTCTCGGCTATGGCGCTGCCTTGAAAACAGCAGACTTACAAACAAGAGGAGCAGGTTGGAATTCTCCGGCGATTCGGGTTCAGCGCACGCAGAGTCTTTGTCTTCAGGTTTTCCCGCAAATCGGACGGGCCATTGCTCTGAACTATTTTTGAAGTCGTAAAAAAAAAAAGACTTATCATTTCAGATTTCCATTAGTCACACACATTAAGGGTCATCCATAATAATTACCGTCATTTCCACACGCACACGGAGTGAGCTCTGGCGCAGGGGAGGCTGCAGGGGGAGGGAGAACATGTCCTCAATACATACGCTTTTATGAACCAATATCATAATAATGATAATAATTATGATGAATTATGGATGACCCCCCTTGTCAGTGTGAGAGGAGATCATTTTTTCTTCCCCGCTCCGGACGGGGGAGGTCGCGTGGCGGCAGCGCGTGGCGGCAGTGCGTGGCTGGGGCCCTCCTGGGCCGCGCGTCACCGCAGCGAGGGCGACGGCTCGCGGGCGGAAACCTCCAAGTTGGATTCCCGGCCGGGGCGTGACTCTCGGCCCTTCTGCGCGGCAAGTGACACACGTGCTGCTCTGTGAGAGGTCAAAGGCGGTTAGTCAACGATGGGCTGCCAGCTGTCACGTGAACGTGGAATTCCCACTGCTGGTTCATGTCCACCGAATTCCCACTGCTGGTTCATGTCCAGCAGTGGACATGAGCTCCACCCCAAAACCATTGTGACCTTGACCTTTAAACTGCAGTCAGGGTGAGTTATGCTCAAATTATTGTTGAGGCAGCACTCATCAGCTGTACACAGATATGAGTTGGTGTTGAAATTACACTTTCCTATGGCGGGGGCAAGTTTATCCATAATACAATAATCATTTTATCTACCCTAGAAAGATGATTAGCCGAGGCAACCACCAACCAGGATTCGAACTGGCAACCTTCCGATTGCGAGCCGCTCGCTCCACCGCCGAGAAGCTGTCGGGTCACAACAGCGGGGGAAGCGACTTTGATGAGAAATGACAACGGACAGCGACCGATGCGCAGGTTTGTCTTTGAGAATTACACCTCTGGTGAGGGTGTCCTTCTGATGTTTTTTTCTCTCTCGCAGGACAGGAAATCGATGGGAAGATTTGTTTTTGATGCACAATGGTGATAACGTCCGCACGTTGCGTCTCGAATGTACACTTGGTGGTGAACAATGGCGAGAGCAACAACCATCACTCAGGCTTGGGCACCAGAGTGGCGCAGCAGGAACACGTAGGTAGCACAGCACAGGGGTTCGACTCCTGACTAGCTACGTGACCTCGCCTGGTCTACAGGAGGACGTGGGTTTGATCCCGACTCTGACGCCTGCTGCTGTATATTTGGAGTCTGCATGGTCTCTCTCTCACCGTGGTTGCGTGGATTTTTCTCCGGCTTCTCTGGACTTTCTCTCCCCATTTAGCATCAACACGCGGTTAGAGTATTTGGCTGCTATACATTTCCACGTGATAGGCCACATCGTTGCGCTATCATTTGTGGTCAGATCGCTTCTGAAAAAGAGCTATACAGATAGCTCAGTGGGCATTACCTGATAAAATAAAAACAAGTTTAGACTCTGGCGCCTGTCTGTGTTGAGTTTGTTCTCTCTCCCCCTGTCCTACACAAGTTTCATCAGGAAGCCTCGGTTTTCCTCCCATAGCTAAAATATAGAATGTAACTGGTATTGGCCAAACATGTGACTGATGACAAATGGGATGAGACAAAAGCAACGTCGCCCTCTCCTGCGAAAACGTGGCAGGAACTCAGTGTATTCACGTCTCTCGTTTACCCAGCCTTCTCCTGGCTAAACTGAAGACATGAATACAACAAAATGACCACCGCCACCACCACGGTGTGTGTCCTACGGTCCACGAGCCCAGAGCAGATGTCTCACTGGTCGGTACCGCTTTAGGAGTTCCGGTTTCTCTTTGTGGCCAATAACGCTAAGTGACGTAATGATATAACCACTGCCATTCGTAGGGTTATCAGAGAATCCACTCGTATTGACCGTGTAAGGGTTTACTTCCTGAAGGGTTTACTTCCTGAAGTGGTTCTGCTCTGTGCCATGGATTACCCGGCTGCCATTGCCTGTACGCTCACCACTCAATCAGTGAGCAAGACCTAATGCTCGATCTGCTTTTAGTTAGTACTAATACTACTACTACGAAACAGTATTTATCCAGAGAAGCCTCACTCACTCTCAATGCGTTTTCAAGAGGGTCCGGCCTTGGTTTGTTTGGCCAATACCATAAACAGTACCTGGGCGTCTTAGCAGTCCAAACCTCGGTGCCGCAGTGGCCACGAGTCGAAGCACGTGGCAGGCTCAAGCCATCAGCTTCCGAGAACCGATGACATCGCAGGCGATGCTCTGGGGCAATGTTCAAGGCCGCTACCTCCTGGACACGAGTCTTTAACGTCCTTCACGATGTCCTTCATACGCCACTGCATGTCCGAATACGCAAACTATCTAAATAAATCCGCAATCACGAATGCAAAGATAATAACTTAAACTCTATGAATACCGGTTGTGTTGGCGGTCACACAAAGATGGAAGTAACACGAGATTGAACTATCTGTATTGATAATGTACGTGCAGGAGGTAGCACTGCTAGTAGGTTCAGAGTTTTCGCATTCGAGTTTCAGACAGATGCTCTGGGTTCCTCCCGAGCACACAAAAATATCTCAACACAAAATAATGGGTAGATTGGCCAAACATCCCGGTGCGAGGTCTCTTTGTAAACGTGTCCTGAGACTCTTCGAGGCCTTCACCAGGAGAAGGGAAACAACACGTGCGATTCCCATCGCAAATGCAACAACCTCACGACACATTTTGGCGACGCGTTCTATTTGTCACAAGCTACGCCATCGCATCGCGCGCAGAGGCGGCGGATGAAATTACCAGGTCGGAGGAAGGGGGGGGGGTGAAAGCAGAAGAAGAAGGCAAAACAAAAGCTGCAGCACGGCCCCCCTGACGGCTGTTAATCTCGTTAACGACACGACCGCGACTCCTGCACACTCCAACGCTCCCCTCACCGCACACCCTCACCGCACAGCCTCACCGCACACCCTCACCGCACACCCTCACACTCTCACCGCACACCCTCACCTCACACCCTCACCACACAGCCCCGTGACCCCGGCGCCCTCTCCCCCAATCGGCAGCGCTCTGGGGGCAGGGTGCGGGTGTGCGACAGACGGATCATGGTACGCTGCTCGCGGCGCTGGAAGCTGGCAGTAAAGCAAGTGGGTTCCTGTTCTGTCTGTGCTGATTTGTGAATGGTACCCCGCGTGTTAGCAGTGGGGTTCTCTGGGAACTCCGGTTTCAGTTTCCTCCCCAACGAAAGAGTAAATTGGTCAAACATTCAAACGCAGGACCCTCCTGTTAGATTGTTGAGACTTTGGTGAATTCTATTTGGATAAATAAAGGACTCCCCCACCACTATTAATTACCTCCTCTGCATCAACACCAGGGCGGCTCTCTCACACCAGCCCTGACTCCTCATCTTCGAGCACCACCACCACCACCCGCAGGAGCACCACTGACAACCGCGCACTCTCTCCACACTACCACCATCCCCACCACCGCTACCGCCGCTGCTGTCCCTCCGCCTCCTCTCTCCCCACCTCCCAGCAGCCCCGCAGCCCCCACTGAGCTCCACTCGTCTGCGACTGATTTAATCAGCTCAGATACTTTTTTCCTCATGCTTCCATTCTGCCGCCGGTGCAGCGATGCAAAAGTGTTCATGCGCTTTCGTGCGGCCGAGTCGATCTGGGGCGGCAGATGAATCTGCCTGCCCGCGATAACAACAATGGAGCTGCCCGCAATATATAACAATAGAGATGCCGCGATAACAACGAGAGGTTCCCGCGATAATAACAATAGAGCTCCACATGATAAAACAATGGAGCTGCTCGCGATGATGACAATAGAGCTGCCCGCGATAACAACAATAGACACCAATAGAGCTGGCCGCAATCATAACAATAGAGCAGCTGGCGAGTCCCCGTGGTTTTATCTGCTGTTGGCCCATCAGATGCAAGAGCAACGAGGGATTGGTGAGGAGTGGCGGGGCCAAAGGAGGCCCGGGGGAGGGGCGTGAGCAATGGGGAGTACCCCCCCCCCCCCCCCCCACTTGAGACCCTGAAATTTGGCATTTAAAACCATATTTACCAGGGAAAGTACATGAATGGCTTTTGTCGTTGTATTAGTGTAGGCAGCCCTATATAATAACCCTGACATTTGGGGCCGCCCCTGTTGGTCTGATTGATTCATGGCAGATGTCATCATTTAAATCGTGTGACCTGGGCCACGTGTCTCTCGCAGTCTCACAAATGAGCGGATTGTGCGCCGCTAGCTCGATCCGTCGCGACGTTGCACTTGAACTGTGGTGAACTCTGAACGCGGAGACAAATGCGCCAACTTCTGAGCCGCCCAGCCGCCTCGTTTATAAATATCCGTACACGATTGATGAAATGCCGCGTCACCAGTTCGCTGGGTGTCCGTGGATCGGTTCAGCTGCGGGACCGAGGGGACTTTAATCGGCTGCCCAGCTGCAGAGGTTGTCAAGCGTGGAGCGTCCCGTCATTAAATATGCATTAGGTGCTTCATCAACTGCAGCTTTCGCTGATAAAATCTAGAAACACAGCCACTCCGAACATTTCAAGGTACTCTCCATCCCACTCATAATGGGTCCATATTGGCACGACTGCATTTGCATTCCGTGCGTATTTATCAGAACGCTTGCTATGGCGTGCCTAAGACGCTCTCTCCGAGCCATTAGCCGTGTCCACTGAATCCTGAGTGTTCCAACAATGAGATTCTCCGAGACGTGAGTGCGTGATCAAGTGTTGTTTTCGCAGGCGAGAGGTGGCACCACGCGCAAAGCTTGGGATTACAGCTGTTGCTCCGTACACGCTGCGCGATGTCCCTGCTGGGCATTCGGAGGAGTTGTTTCTTTCTGAAACTTGAATTCTTCGTGCAACTGCACTGCCGTGAGAAACGACCCCACGTTAATGGCACAGACGCCAATACTGCACTCTTTAAAGGCTGGAATAGCATCTCGATGAAACGGCCATAACGTGCCACACCTTGACAGCGGTGCCCTCTTCTTGGTAATGGAGACATGGAGAGGTTTGTATAAATTAAAATAAAAAAAAACTAAAATCAGACAAAATCTTGACTTAAAGCTTTCGTGACTGGAGGAATTAATGTTCTTTGGGTCTTTCGGTAAAGCCACGTAGATAAATAGAAAAAGAATTAACACAAAATATCACGATGTTTCGATCGCGGGAGAGTTGCTGAGGCAGGGAAAAAAATGCTCCTGCCTCAGCAGCTCTCCCGCTATATTTTTTCACCTGATGACGATTGCTTGTGTTGCGATCGAAACGTCGTGATATTTTTTATTATTTTTATATCTACGTGGCTTTACCGAAAGACCCAAAGAATATAAAATCAGACAAGGAACATTTTTCCAACACGCGACAGGAAAGCCAGTGCACCCCATAGTGCACACAATATGACAGCTAAAATGCCACTGCCATTTTATTGGCAACCGAAATTCTTGCAATCAAGAAGTGTTTGCCGCATAGCAGAAAATAATTGTAAACCTGGGCGGCCAATGATACATGTGTATCGCGTACAGACAAGGCCACATTAACGCTTGTTTTGAAGTTAACCAAAGACTCTCTATTTTCTCTTCGTAAACATAATTGTTATCACTGTACTTTAAACATTATTCAAAATATACATTCTTGTCAGGCTTTGGAATAAGGCCTGCAACAAAGGCTTCTGCCCTGCTATTATGACACGCGGTGGTGTGTGGTCTGCTGTTGGACAGCGAAACCATTTCAGCACCACAAAAGGCCCTGTGTCGGCTCGCTGCCATCTCTGTTTATCCGTGTTCTGAAGGCCGATGTGAAGCTGATCTGGCCTTCTGAAAGGAAACACGCTTCCAGATGCACGTGCTGTTTGCTGCCTAATATTATGAAAGGATGAGCAAAGCCAAATCAACTAACTATGACACCAAACCCGTTGCAGGTTTGTAGAATTTCAGCTCTTTGCCAATTCAGTGCTGGAGTGAATTTCCCTCCATGTCGTGTAGGTTGTAGGGTTGGTTGACCATACTTCACCACGCTGGTCAATGTAGGTTGAAGGAAGCCCCAGGACCAGTACAGACATCACTCACCACCGCTGTTAACTGGGAACAGAAGAGAGGCTGGCTCGTTCTTAACGCAGTGCGCTAACTGCTGCGGAACCGCTCCATCTCAATGTAGGTTTACAAACGCTATCTTGGTCACGTTCAAGCTGTTATTTATTTAATCGGGGTTGTGAATTTTAACAAGTGTTTTAAAAAATAAAAATGAAATATTTTATATATTGTGCGTGTGGAATAAAAAAATACACATTCCAGTAGCGGTATTCACATAAATATCCAGCGCATTCCGGAGTGCTTTCAATTGTACAGACAATTCCTTACTGACTGCAGTTTTACAGTGACAAATGGTCCTTTTTAAAATATATGCAATTAAGCTCAAATTGCCGAAATGGGAGTTTACAGTTGCAAGATCAAAACTGTCTAAATCTCAATAAACAGACACAAGTAAATAACATGCATTTGGCAGCACATCTGTAATTGACCCACACGTGATTTATTTATTGTGTGGCTTGACAGATGTCTGATGCTTGTCCTAAATGAGAGGAGTTCCTCTGTATCGACGCTGTCTGGTACCATCAGAGGATTGTCTTGCTTTAGTAATGTGTCTCACAAATGGCAATCTACACTTGTTTATTGTGGTTTGGACATTGCTTTTTTAGCAAATCTTTTTTAAAATAAATTAAATATCTTAAGTTCTGATTTCATGAACTTGCATGACAGACACACACATTTGATGTCACAGTGGAAAAATGTGCATGAGGGAGTTATTCCAACTTATTTAGGTATTTTTGGACATTCAGGGACAATGCCGTTCAAGATCTCTCGCGTGCTGCCCAATCCCTTCCCGCCGTGGACTCGTGAAGATATGCCGCCATGTCAGTGACGTTGCGTCCAATTGTCGCATCAATTTGAAAACAACAAAAATATGTTATGGGGTCGTCTAGGCCTGATTTTCAGACATTTTGGATGAATCTAAAAATTGGGAGCGCATTCACTAAAGGAGGGGGGACAGCCCCCGTGCGGGGTTTGTGTGGCGAGCTGCCAGGTACCCTTAATCCAGTTGCTCATTAATAAAATGTCCTGGAGAATGTGGGAACTTGGACGGTGAAACGTTGAAGGATTTTTCCCTGAGAATTCACCGGCGAAATGATGGAATTTCTCTGCCCTCTGAGAGTCAGATTTGAGTGGATGTGGGTGATTCTCCGCGCGTAGATGCTGCAACACTGCCAAACGCAATATATTTGCAAAAGGATAAAAGGAATGCGTGAATCATTAACCTCTCCTTATATGCCGATGATGACAATTTTGCATGGATTGGTGGTCTGCAAGTCACCATGATGCCTCACGCACATTGAACACAACCACAACGACCGCCACAAAACAAACGCAGCACATTGCGCAGCGCGTTAAACGATGCGCGTTGTGACAATGCACTTAATCGGGACGTGGTGCATGTTACCTGCTCTCGGAAAACACAATGTGTGGCTGTACGAGAGAGCTGGCCTCTTAGTTTTGTTTGCAAAACGTTTTAAGATGATTCAAAACACAAGGTTACACGACTGAATGCTGCTGAGTAGGTAATTTCGGAATAACGCAGCATGGAGTACAAATGAGTATTTATGTTTTTGTCGCCAGAAATTGTGCAAACTGTGTTCCTGTGTAAACAATAAATGAAGAAAATTACAATAGCTGAATTTGCAGATGCAAAAAAAAAGAAATGCATTTCCAATATAATGGCTATAAAAAGGCAAACATGCATTTAGATCACGCAGAAAGCTGTGTGAATATAGAAAGACACAGATGGAAAACAGTGAATGTTCATGACACAGCATACACAAAGACAAAGATCCCCCATATAGCCTTTTCCAGACTTTTGGCGCAAGTGCTGTTTGCGAACACATATGAAGGCCGGCACAGCACATGAAGGGGTGGGGGGCCAACAACACGCTCAGCCGCCTTTGTTTCTCCAGTGCTGGTGTTTACTACACACCGCACCAGGTACTCGTATTCAATGTGAATTCGAACTCGGGGAGGGCCTGGACCAGTTCAAATGTTCACTCCGGTTTCTTGGCCACGAGTGGTAATTAAACTGGGGTCGTCGGATTCGTAGCGCAGTGTGCTAGCTGCTACGCTGCTGCTCCTAAAGACACACATAGACACGCGCGCACACACAGCAGCACGCACACGCAGACACACAGCAGCACGCACACGCAGACACACAGCAGCACGCACACGCAGACACACAGCAACACTGAAACACGCTCCTGCAGGCACGCGCGCGCATGTCCACGCCAACACGGACAGGCGTGCCACAGCACGCGCACACGGGGTGCAAGAGTCCATGACAATAAATGAGACTTGGCCCACGTGAGTGTCAATTTGACATCATTAGACACAAACAGGGCTGCTTGAAGCGAGCTCTCACGGTGGCTCTGCTGGCACGGCCACGCGTCCCGAAACCGTTCCGCTGCAGTCTCTAGGTTGTGATACCCCAGCAGGAAAACCCGGGAGGAATAAAGTCCTCCATTTATAATAGTAATTTACAATAGTAATTTATAATAGTAATTTATTTATATTGCAAAACCTCGCTGAGCCGAAATGCACTGCGTATGAGGATGTTGTTCCAGCACACATCACCATGCTTCTAGTTTATAGTGAGGAAACCAGTTCGTCTGTTCATAGAAATCCCGCACATGCAATGGGATAATCGTTGTACTAAAACGTTAGAAACCTACTTGCTGTACTGCTGCTCCGCGCAAGAGTCTCGTTGCCCTGTGGAGGTGTCTCGAACACACGGTCTCATCACGGAATGACCCCCACGCGGACTGCACTCTGCTGGAATGCATGCGCATGTCACCACGTTCAGTAACTCGCAGCTGTTCCGTACAAATAAAGTATTGGAGGAGACAAATCTATGACTTGTGTGGTTTAGTAAATTATGATTTAATTTACGTAGGAAGATCGAGCATATAGTAAAATCGATCTTTAAAATCGATATTGACATTTTTTTCACGACAAGCCCGGGGTCATATATTTTTGCATGTCCCATTTGTAAGAGGAAAACTGAGGTTAAAAATGAACGAAAGAGACGACTGTGAGGGGTGAATGTTCCCTACGAAGATGAATGCACGCGATCGGAGCGAGTGCGTGTGGACGCGTGGATTCATGGCAGCGTGAGCAGCACCGCAAAGCGGGGCGCGATGCACCGCAGGGCGGAGAAGGACGCCCGCGTTCCGGTCAAGAGAGCGAATTCCACTCCTAACCTGGGGTCGTCACGAGCGCGCAAAACAGGTGTAGCGACAAGGTCACACGGCAGCGCACAGAGGACACGCACGGAGCGGGGTGGTGAGAGTCGGCGAGCGTGCCAGACGGGGGCACGCGCGCGGACGAGGACACGCCGGGCCTTGCGCGTGGAGGCAGGGAGGACAGTGATGGAGAGAAGCGCGCCGAGGTAAACGCGATGGAAAAAGTATTCTCCCTGCACGGGCTCCATATGGTCGAGATCAAAGGTGTCACGTGAAATACGGTTTCGTCTTATCGCCAGCCAGCGCTGTTAATTAAACAACACGATCAGAAGCAGCAATAAAACCCAATTAAACTGATCCACGCAGATTGGCGAGCGAGGCATGCTAATTAAAGCCGCACTGCGTTAATTTCCTGCCCCCACGGTTCCCAGCTTCTGAGCACCCAAATAAATAAGTAATGAGCGCTGGCTGTGGGGAGGGGGTGGGGCGGTGCATGCGGCTGTGGGTAAGCGGGGTCACAAATGGAGAAAGGGTGGCTGGGGAGAGGCGCCGACTGCATTAACCCCTTTATTTGACGAGGCCGCGGTCTGCCTACGGACACGGGCGATGGACCCGCTGGTAGGAGCAGTGTGATCGCGCTCGCAGGGGACTGAGCGCGTCTGGGAGGGAGGGATGGAGGAAGGGAGGCCATTCCTCACCATATCCACTCCATAACACGTTCATCAAGAACATCGTCACTGTGGTTGTTTCAGATAATTTATTCATAGCACATGAAAAGGGGGCATTGCCTGAAACGTCGCCTATTATAAACGTTATTTTGTTCCAATTTAATGCTACAGTGGTATTGTTGAATGTGATGAGTGTGTTGTCACGTGTGCTTCTGTACCATTGCCGACGGAGCAGTATCAACAATGTTAATTTTAAATATTGTATTGCATTTTGAATACGTTTGAGAGCATGTGTTTGTGGCAATACATATTCACCCAGATGCGTCAAATTAAATGCATGTGGAAAATCACGTTGTTGACTGCACACACCCACACACATGCTTTATACATAATGAAGAGACACTGGGTAAAATATAAATTCTTTTTTACTTGGAAGTAAACCAACTTTTGAATGACACGTTCAGATAACGCTGGTTGATAATCAAACTCAGGTCGCTGGGTTAATAGTTCTCAGCACGGTGCGCTGACCAATGCACCACCACTCCACCCCTGTGTTTAATCAGTGAAGCAGTGTTATTCGTTTTGAATGCATAGCCTGCGTGTGACACGCGTGTGCACACACACACGTGTGCACGCACACACACTCGTGTAGAAAATCCCATTAATGCACAATGTATAGCATGTCATTCATTTGCAAATCGAGCTCTCCCTTTGTTCAGATCTCACTCAGAGCTTAGAGGCCCTTAAGAGCGTGCTGGATGAGTCTGCGTCTTTATTTCAGCCAAGAGAAGAGATGAACAACAATGACCACGTTCTAACGAATGGCGCAATTGTGGGTACCAGTGTTGTGGCGGCCGGGCCACAAACGTGCCAAGTTGTTCCCAGCGTGCGTGAATCACTGCACGTCCGCCCTTAATGTCTCTTGACGGCACGTGTTCAAGGAGAGTTCTAATCACCTCCACACCTGGAGGAGACGCAGTTAATCTGTGTGCCCGGACTGCCCCTTCCAGACCGCTCCGCCAGGTTCAGTGACAACGGAAGTCGTTTAACAGCTCACGCCGTGCGGTTTACGCGAATGAAATCAAAATTACGTAAATCTACGTGACTTTACCAAAAGACCCAAAGAGTATGAATGCCTGCAGTCACGAAAGATTTAAGTCAAGATTTCATTACGTAAAGGTTTAACCTTTGACCCGATAATCTGCCTAACTTGGTTTATTGGCACCAGGGAGCAAACGTGGGGCGTGGTGGCGCAGTGGCGAGTGCACTGACTGGTAAAGTATGATCAACCAACCTCGACGACAAACACAGCATGGGGAGGCTTTCATCTACTAGTGGATTTTCAAAAAGTGTGGGAAATTATTAAGCTATATATATGTATATATAAATAACATACAAAAAAGCACGTGTACAGGTACCTTAAACATAGGACTAACACACACCTGACACAGACACACAGTAACACACATACACCTGACATAGACACACAAAGATCCCCCGTATAGCCTTAACAGACTGTAGGGGCAAGTGCTGTTAGCGAGCACCTATGAAGGCCGGAACGGTACGCAAGGGGGTGGGTGGCTAGCACCACGCCCGACCGCCTTAATCTCCCCAGTAGCAATGTTTTTATCCACCACACCAGGTACTCATTTGTGGCTGAGTCGACCTAGGGGAGGCCGAGGGCCGGTTCAGATAATCGTCACTGGTGTTGGCCGTGAGCGGGAATCGAACCCGGGTCGCCAGGTTCATAGCGCAGCGGTGACGTCACCACGACGCTTGTGCCAGGCTATGTGCACCCTGAGGCCACGTGAAGTGTCGAACGCCCGCTGGCAGGAGGTCACGGGGCAGACCCAGGTGCCACGGGTCGACTGACTGAGATGACTGGCTGATGCACCACCTTTGCTCTCTACTGTGCCAATCTGCTGTGCTTTAGCCACCCGGCGCTTTGCTCGTTGTTGTGAGCGTCGCTCCTCCACCCTCCGTTGTTGTTGGAGGGCGACTACCTCCAACTGCCCAGTAGCGTCCTTCACGAGCTTCCTCCACAGAGGCCGATCTTGACACCGCTGGTACCAGTCATCGGCAAGTCCACTCAGCTCCACGTCCTCCTGTACCACATCACTCCATCTCTACTCTAGCCCGTGCCGCGCTCGTTTAGCCCCCTCGATCCGGCCAAACAAAAGCTGTTTCGGCATGCGGTGGCTGGGCATGCGGGCTACATGACCCAGCCATCGCAGCCTTGCCTGCCGGAGGAGCTCACCGATGGGACCTTGCCCAGATCTTTCAAGGATTTGTGAGCTCCTCACACAATCCAGTCTGGTTAAACCCAGGATGGATCGTAGGCAGGCCAGCCTAAATGTTTCTAACTGGCGAAGATGTTCCATTAGGGGGGTCCACGTTTCGCAAGCGTAGAGAAGGGAGGGAATGACCGTGGCCGAGAAGACCTGAAGCTTAGTGCGGAGCGACAGACCAGGTAGCTTCCACACAGCGTTACGCAACCGATGAAAATATATTGCCGCTCGACTGATTCGGAGTGAGACCTCTGCTGTTAAACTGGAGCCGGTCATAAGCACACTGCCCAGGTATGGGAAACTCTCCACTCGCTCCACAATTGCCCCATCATCGATTGGGAGTTGTGGGGTTGGAGTGTCCGATGGTACAAAATACCCAGGCAGGTGCTTAGTTTTGGTGGGGCTGATGGTAAGGCCCCACCTCTTAGTGGCACGCCCCAGACTCAGCAGCAGCGTCTCCAACTCCTCCTCTGAATGAGCAGCTATTACCAAATCATCAGCATACATAACGTGGTTGAGCAATAGGGAGCCATCCCTTGACTGCACCCGGGCATCGATCAGCCTCCCATCATATCTGTACCATATGGAGATTCCTCCGGTACAGCTATTGAAGGCTTCACGAACTACGTGGTCAAAATAGATGTTAAATAATGTGGGAGCCAGAGGACATCCCTCTCGCACCCTAAGGTGTACAGGGAATGGCTCTGACTCCCGGCCACGTAGTTTTACCCGGGCCCGCTCACCATCATGAAGGTCCTTAATGATCGTGAGCAGAGGGTCAGGTACTCCAAAAGCACGAAGAACAACCCAGAGCCCAGGCCTACTGATGGTATCATAGGCCTTGACCAGGTCAATAAAGCAGAGATGTAGGTCTTGTTGGAATTCCCTACACCTCTGCTGTAGCAGACGGACAGAAAATATGGCATCTGTGCAGGACCGCCCTTTCCTGAAACCGCATTGGGGCTCCGCAAGCCTCTCCTCAGCGTGCCTGGCAAGGCAATGTTGAATAATCCTTGCCAGGACCTTTCCCGGCACACGGAGGAGTGAGATACCCCTGTAGTTGTTACAGTCTGTGCGGTCCCCCTTCTTAAAAAAGGGGACCACCAGGGCATCCTTCCAATCCTGCGGAACCCGTCCAGTGGTCCAGACTGTTGTTATGATGTCATATAGGGCAGTCTGTGCACAAACACCACCCTCCCTCAGCATTTCGCTTGGGAGATCATCTCTGCCGCTGCCTTTCCTGGTCTCAGACTCCGGATCGCCTTCAGTACTTCCTCAACAGATGGCACCTCAGCCAGCCACTCACAGGGGGTGACTTCTTCCAATATTTGAGGCACCGCAGCCTCAGCAGGGTCATCTTCACTTTGTGCCACGATGTTTTCCTGGCTGAGGGATTTTCCCTCCCCCAGGACCTCACAGAAATGCTCAGCAAATCTGCAAACCTGTTACTGGGGGTCGGAGATTGGATCACCGTTTTTTCCCCTAATGATGGTAAGTAAACACACACACCTGACACAGACACACAGTAACACACACACACCTGACACAGACACACAATAACACACCTGACACAGACACACAGTAACACACACACATCTGACATAGACACAGTAACACACACACCTGACACAGACACACAGTAACACACACACATCTGACACAGACACACAGTAACACACACACACCTGACATAGACACACAGTAACACACACCTGACACAGACACACAGTAACACACACACACAGACACGCAGTAACACACACACACACCTGACACAGACACACAGTAACACACACACACACCTGACACAGACACACAGTAACACACACATACACACCTGACACAGACACACAGTATCACACACACCTGACGCAGACACACAGTAACACACACACACACCTGACACAGACACACAGTAGCACACACACACCTGACACAGACACACAGTAACACACACACACACCTGACACAGACACACAGTAACACACACACAGTAACACACACACCTGACATAGACACACAGTAACACACACACACCTGACACAGACATACGGTAACACACACACACACACCTGACACAGACACACAGTAACACACACACACACCTGACACAGACACACAGTAACATACACACACCTGACATAGACACACAGTAACACACACACAGTAACACACACACACAGTAACACACACACACACCTGACAAGCACGCACATTAACATCTGCACATACAGGGACATACACACATTGTCTCCCACCATCCACCCCACCCTGCCATACTCAGCCACAAAACACACAGATGTTGCTCTGCAGTGCGTTGCGGTGCCTTAATCAAATGTGCCGCTTGAACTGGCAGCAAAGAAGCGGCTTTCTTCAGCGGGAGCCTGGGAGGGACGGATAAGGGCTCGCACACATGACAGCCTCAACGGTCTCACTGCATTATGGGATGTGACATCCGCCTGTTCCTCTCCGAGGAGGCTGTGGACTGTCAGGGGGGTTCGAGGTGGGGTGATTGGGGAGTCGAATGGGGTGGCGTGGGTGGGGGAGTAGAGACGGTGGGACGGGAGAGGCTGTGTGTGTGTTGTGTAAGTTCGTGTGTGCGTTTGTGTTTGTATGTCTGACATGCTGGCATCTAAGTGGCAGATAAGTGGCATTTCTACCATTCTATTGCTACTCCCATGGTTACTCCTCCTTGTGAACTCATATTCCTCCACTTATTTTGAGGACTTGGTCTCTACCAGACACTGTGCCGTCTCGTCCACACCGCGTTTAACCACCACACTGCAGCTCGTAACAGCACCCTCACCCACCCATGCACTCGCTCACCCACCCACTCAACCACTCACTCACCACACTGCAGCTCGTAACAACACCCTCACCCACCCATGCACTTGCTCACCCACCCACTCAACCACTCACTCACCTCACTGCAGCTCGTAACAGCACCCTCACCCACCCATGCACTCGCTCACCCACCCACTCAACCACTCACCACACTGTAGCTCGTAACAACACCCTCACCCACCCATGCACTCGCTCACCCACCCACTCAACCACTCACTCACCACACTGCAGCTCGTAACAACACCATCACCCACCCATGCACTCGCTCACCCACCCACTCAACCACTCACTCACCACACTGCAGCTCGTAACAACACCCTCACCCACCCATGCACTCGCTCACCCACCCACTCAACCACTCACTCACCTCACTGCAAGTCACCTGGCGTCTCGTTATGCTTCTTGCCGGAAACTACTTCGTAACGTCTGCTCATCGTCTCTTTCCTTCCAAGCTCTCGCAAAATTCAAGACTCGTACCAATTGCACCGCTGACAGTGCTGTTTGTTGCTGGCTGCCTGACATACAACTCGTAATAATTGGTCAGTGCTCGCCATTGAAGACAATGTACACAGGGGCCACGCTTCAACTCCTGCCGCCGCTTGGTGAACTATGCACGGAATTAGAAAGCGGACAGCAGGGCCCTTCGAGATCACCACCTGGTTCCATTGAGATGACGTCACAATGGACCGTTACCTGGCTTATCAAGCGACACATCCCCAGGCGTGGCCAACCCTGTGCCGGTGTCTTCATCCAACACCGCAATGATCTATCCACTGCTTGATCGTGGGCTTACCTAAACCCTCGCCACAATCCATCCAGCTCCCACTCACGAGCTGATCTTTGGCTCGTCACTCAATCGTTCGAGAGCCTTCACCACCGGCCATCCATATCCCTGTGAAGACGAACCACGCCTTCGACGTGGAAGCCAAACGGTTTCGATAGCTATCATTGGCCAGGTCCCCCTTGTCTGTTCCACCATGGGCTACTCTGCTTGGGCCATTGCCAGGATAAAGGAGACCAATAGCTCTGCAAGAGGGTGCACGCGTGTGTGCGCGCGCGTCCACGTGTGCGTGTACGTGTGCATGCGTGTTCGCGCGCGCGCGCATTTGTGTGCGTGCGCACGTGTGCGAGCGCGCGTTCATGTGTGTGTGCGCGTGCACGTGTTTGTGCGCGCGCGCGTGGGGCGCGGGGTGGGTACAGGGAGACGCAATGATCTACATGGAAAATTCCGTATAATGAGACGCACAGCTGGTGATGATTGGAAGCAACTCGTGTACAACGCGCAACCGCAGATTCTCCAACGTCCAAAATGATTACTGCAATTACCTGCCCAAAATGTCTGCGCATTTGTAAATTTTGCACATCCGCAGTCCTATGTTGTAAGCTGCCGGTCCCTTTGTTGTAAGCTGTCCTTTGTTGTAAGCTGTTTTTCGCCACAGTTTGCACAATTTTGCATCGGCAATAGGTAGGCACATCACATGCGTGTCTTCTTGTTTCTCAGTCATCATCATCGTCATCGTCGATGCCATTTTTTGTAGCGCATTGCAAAGTAGTTTTCAGGCTGTGAGACACAATCATTGCCCAACAACTACATACATTATAGGGAAAAATATACGCATACGTGCACACACGCACACACACGCATACACACACTTACACACACGTGCGTACACACGTATGTACAAATGTACAGTGTTGAGTCCACTCAACTTACCACCGAAATAATATATTGTGTAGTAAATGTTCAATGAAATATATTTTTTTAAACATCACGTGAATAATACAGATGTGTATTGAGTGAAGCCTCAATTAGTCTCAAGAATAATTTGCAGACGCGCCTGGAATTAGAATATTTCGCCGATTTCCCGATGTGAAAGGAGAGGAAACTGAAGCACCTGAAGAAAGCCCTTCGCGCGCGATCCACCAACCTTCTAGGTCCACGCAAATCGGTCGATTCCATCTTCCAGGCAAGCAGCAGCTGAAACAATCAGAGCCACGTTTCCAAAGCGCCTCTGTCCAGCCAGCAGCAGACATTGTTAGAGCACAGTTGCTCGGTAAGAGGCGTGTGGTGGTGGGGTAAAGTGTGGGGACGCCCTCTCCCGGCACGCCTGCTCACCGGGTACCAGCAAGTCCAACGGCCGCTGGAGAGTTCTCGCTTTTAGTGGAGGCCCGTCCGCCAGCCTGCGGGGTGATAGAGATGACGACTCCGTCTCCTTTACAGTAAATAAGAAACAAAGAATAGGTGCGAGAGAGCGAGAGGAAAAAACCGTGTGAATGGAAACTTTCACCGTTGATGGTTTTCGTTTCAATAGCCGTGGGTATTTTTGTTTTGTTCCCCCTGCCGGGCTCTCGTCTCTGGCCGTGAACTGTAATTGCCACTTCCCGCAACGCCGCTGCCGCCGCTGCTCTCCACTCCCGGCCACGCCAGCGTCATTACAATGCGGCCACGCGCTTCTGTTGTGCAGGTGTCGTCTCGGGGACAATTACACAGTTGACCTCATCCTAATATGCTCGATCTCCAAACACGGCACGATGATTCCAAATCGCTCAACCCAAACAATCATCGGGGCTAGAGCACAGACACTTGAGTGGAAACTGTATTTCCTGTCTCTTGTGCGGGGACGTTTGTTGAATGCGTTGCATGTATGAATGTGAACCTTATCGTTAATCCACCTCCACAATTGTTATGATTATTCGGCCTTCGGAAGAGCCAGCCGCCGGCAATTGCGAGTTGAAAACTGGTATGGGAGATTAACTCAGCCCGTCAATGAAATGTTTGTGGGGAAGTCAGAAGTGGTTGTCCTATGGATAGACTCGCCTCTGCCATAGGAATGTGGAATTTCCACCACTGTCTCAGGGTTGTAAACAGATGAGCACCGCCTCAATGCGAATGAGAGCAGCAATCACGGTGACTTGGACTCGACGACGTGGTGTGCGTGTGTGTGTGGTAGACCCACGTGTGTGTGTGATAGACCCACTCGTGTGTGTGTGATAGACCCACTCGTGTGTGTATGATAGACCCACTCGTGTGTGTGTGATAAACCCACTCGTGTGTGTGTGGTAGACCCACTCGTGTGTGTGTGATAGACCCACTCGTGTGTGTGGTAGACCCACGTGTGTGTGTGGTAGACCCACGTGTGTGTGTGATAGACCCACTCGTGTGTGTGATAGACCCACGTGTGTGTGTGGTAGACTCACGTGTGTGTGTGTGATAGACCCACTCGTGTGTGTGTGATAGACCCACGTGTGTGTGTGTGGTAGACCCACGTGTGTGTGTGATAGACCCACTCGTGTGTGTGTGATAGACCCACTCGTGTGTGTATGATAGACCCACTCGTGTGTGTGTGATAAACCCACTCGTGTGTGTGTGGTAGACCCACTCGTGTGTGTGTGATAGACCCACTCGTGTGTGTGGTAGACCCACGTGTGTGTGTGTGTGTGGTAGACCCACGTGTGTGTGTGATAGACCCACTCGTGTGTGTGATAGACCCACGTGTGTGTGTGTGGTAGACTCACGTGTGTGTGTGATAGACCCACTCGTGTGTGTGGTAGACCCACGTGTGTGTGTGATAGACCCACGTGTGTGTGTGTGATAGACCCACTCGTGTGTGTGTGATGGACCCACTCGTGTGTGTGATAGACCCACTCGTGTGTGTGTGATAGACCCACTCGTGTGTGTGGTAGACCCACTCGTGTGTGTGTGATAGACCCACGTGTGTGTGTGTGGTAGACTCACGTGTGTGTGTGTGATAGACCCACTCGTGTGTGTGTGATAGACCCACGTGTGTGTGTGTGATAGACCCACGTGTGTGTGTGTGATAGACCCACTCGTGTGTGTGTGATGGACCCACTCGTGTGTGTGTGTGTGTGTGATAGACCCACTCGTGTGTGTGTGGTAGACCCACTCGTGTGTGTGTGATAGACCCACTCGTGTGTGTGTGATAGACCCACTCGTGTGTGTGTGATAGACCCACTCGTGTGTGTGTGTGTGATAGACCCACGTGTGTGTGTGGTAGACCCACTCGTGTGTGTGTGATAGACCCACTCGTGTGTGTGGTAGACCCACTCGTGTGTGTGTGATAGACCCACTTGTGTGTGTGTGATAGACCCACTCGTGTGTGTGTGGTAGACCCACTCGTGTGTGTGTGTGGTAGACCCACGTGTGTGTGTGATAGACCCACGTTTGTGTGTGTGATAGACCCACGTTTGTGTGTGTGATAGACCCACTCGTGTGTGTGTGTGATAGACCCACTTGTGTGTGTGTGTGTGATAGACCCACGTTTGTGTGTGTGTGTGATAGACCCACTTGTGTGTGTGATAGACCCACGTTTGTGTGTGTGTGATAGACCCACGTTTGTGTGTGTGTGTGTGATGTCTGGTTGACACGGCGAGACTCGTGTCATGGAGGTTCACGGTGAAGTAAAATGGAGAGATAAGTTGGACAAGTGGATTACCAAATGAATATCAACAAGAACCCCAGACAAAGTGAGGGGAATATTGAACATGATGATTTATTTACTTTTTAAAATAGAACTAATATCATATTTAAAAACGCAGGCAGCAAGAAATCTGAATATTTAGAAGATTGTACATTTGTTCATATTTTGAATTGCATTTCACAGCGATTATTCCACTTTTATTTATGCTACATTCGCAGTGCTGCTATAATATCAACCACAACAATAACAATAACCACAAACCACAACAATAACCATAACAATAACCACAAACCACAACAATAACCGCAAACCACAACAATAAAAACAATAACCACAACAATAACAGCAACAACAATCACAGATAACAACAATAACAACAACCACAACAATAACCACAGCAATAACAACCACAACCAAACGCCACACATTCATCAACAATACCATTGTGGACGTAACGGGAGATAATACTGGAAAATGACCGATGTTTCGGACAATGGCCCTTCTTCACAGCACACCATTTGGCAATGAGCGCCCCCCGTCAACACGGAGACCGTGCGCCGCCCCATTGCCCCCTTCCATCACCAGGGGACGCGTACCCCGCTCTCGTCGTGGTCTCGTCACGCAGGGAGCGCTCCTCCAGTTCGCCTGCTGTAGGCGGGCCCGCCGTGCCCGCTACTCCGAGCTGGCAGTGCCACGCAGGAGGCCCTCACGCTTGAGAAGCACCACCCCCACGCGAGGATGGGAATGGCTGAGGCCATGCCTCGCCGGTGGAGGGACAGCGAGCGGCAATCCACAGAGGGCACTGCGCTCGAGCGGTCTTTTACAGAGCACGTTATTCTACAGCGCGACTTTGTGGGAAGTAGCGGGCAGTGCAGCAATGCCAACGGTTGTATTGCACTTCTATGTTAGCAGCAGCCCCCCTGCTCACCGCCTTCGCCAAGCCGCTCTCATTCCACGTGAAGGTCTGGTCAAAAGAATCCCCACGATCCGCATGGCGTGAGGAATCCCTCCCTCATCCAGCAGTGGATCTACCCCAGGTCTCGCTGTAGAGGCTACACGTTGCACTGCACAGCCACCGCCGTACCAGGTCCACTGCAGGCAACGCCACCACCTTTACCGGGGCTGCTGCTGCTCGCCCATTAATGATTGCAATTGGCCACGCTCGAAGCAGCGGCTTAACTTTACCTAAGTCGGTGAGCACCCTCTGTGAGACTGGGGGGCCCAGGGGTCGCTCTCGAGGAGGGGTGGGGGGGGGGGGGGCAACATCGCAGTAGAATGCCCCCCGCCCCGCCCCCTGTCCGGCTCGGGAGGAGATGAGACGTCGCGAATCCGTGAATGCTCCAACGCAGCACCTGGAGGGCAAAGCGCGGCGCGGCCTCCTCCTCCCGCACGGGCAGGGGAGCTGCTCGACCCGCACTGCTCCTCCACTCCCGGCACTCAGAAACGGGGTCCTACACGGGACCCTACGCGGGACCCTATACGGGGCCCTACACGGGGCCCTATAAGGAGTGCTATACGGAATCCTATATCGAGCCCTATACGGAGTTCTCCACGGTCGTGTCACGGCACGGGCCGTGCTCTCAGAGCGGCCTTGGAGTCGCGGGCACCGCGCTCGCCTCTGAACTCGACCTGGCGGCCCCCTTCACCCTGTGCGCCTCCTCCTCGTCGTGCCCAGCGCCTCCTCCTCCACGTGCCCAGCGCCTCCTCCTCGTGCCCAGCGCCTCCACCTTCCTTTGGCCCATTGAGTGGCGGCTCAAGGCGGGGAGGCATGGGGGGCAATCGCCGACCACCTCCCCTGCCGTGCGAGATCCCACACATTGTCTTTAATGTGTAGTTACCAGAGCATACACTCACTGGCGTGTGTTTACATCGGGCCGCATGAAACTAAATCATAAATGGAAATGTCGCGCCAGCAGCTGCCACCCACAGCTTCTGCATCCGCCTCTGGGCCCATTTGCACGAGTGCTGCACTGCACTCACCGACTCTTCCGATAATTAGCGACGGTCACCTTTTATCTTGTTTCTATTCAACAAATATACATCTATAGATTGGGCTTCATGCACATGGGGGACATCATAAACGATTGGAATGTTTTAATCTATTACAGTAGTTTTGTAAAATGAATGTGTTTTGGTCATGACCGTGTTGTTGCATACAGCCGTCGTTACTTTGTTAAAGTGCGTGGTCAAGCAGCCGGTTGCATTGTCCACATGATGATCTGGCGATGCTGCTGCATTGGCACTGGTACAGACGCACAAACAACAACTACAACAACAACTCATCACATTCGTCAATGACACTGTGGCATTCAAAGTAAAAAGTATATAATTGTCGACGTGTCGGGACATAGGCCTTCACGTGTTATGAAGAACAGCCATTGCCCGAAACGTCGCCTATCATATATATTTTAAATTTTAAGGCTGCGGTATTATTGAGAAATGTGTTGAGTTGTCTTGCCCAATTATATTCGGGTAATCCCCGTGGTTCTCAATGAGGATACATTCGCTAACATTTACTAACTTATGTAGGAGCTGCCCACAGACACACAGATATATATCTCATAAATTCATATTAAAACAACAGATGATGAGAGGTTAAACTGAACTCTGACCCTAATAAACTGCATCCTTTATGTAAATACGAACACAATTGAGTCTTATTCGAAGCATTTTCCGGTCAAGAGAAAAATCCACCTTCCGATGAGGCCCAAGCTGACGGGCGAAGTGCAGCCCAAGCCGCTCGCGACCATCCTGGGGCGACACGTCGCCCCACAAAAACCAAACACATTCATTACAGCAATAGAAATGCAGGTCAAACACACATCTGCCATTCTAGTGTGAGCCTCGGAGCCTCCGGCTGCGGCTGTTTGTGTTTTTGGCACTGTGCGAGACGCGCGCGGGCAAAATCGATGCAAACACCGAGCCGAGTTGAGCAAGCCCTCAGTCAGATCTTTTTTTTTCCCTCCTGCCCCAAAACCACTCACAGGCAACGCCTCTCGTCAGCAGCGGCAGCGGCGGCCCAGCTCCGCTCATGCCCTCGGGGCAACTGCTCTCTCTGGCTCATGCGCCGCAGACACGCACGAGGTCCGTGAGCGCGCGCAACGGGGAAGACGCGCGAACTCCCAGCTGCGTGCGTGTGCCTGTGTGCCCTGGGTTCGTTCAACCACAATTGCCCTTGCCACGGAGGAGTATGCCAATGTTTGCTGTGGTCTCTCAAGTGAGACAGGCTCAGGAGCGTGCGTGCGTGTGTGACCGTTCAGCCGCACGCTGCGGAACCCGGAGGCAGAATTCTGGTTTTGCGTTCAGGCTTCTTGGCAGCATCGTGTGAGCACGGTGGGCTGTGGTTCTGGTTTGTTGGGTATGGAGAGAGGTGAGTGCCAAGGCCAGCAACTGTGGATACAGGGTAATCTGTCGGCCCGATCCGCTTCTGCAGCCTCAAACTGTCCGCGGCTGCTGCTGCCGCTGCTGCTGCCTCCCTCGTCCCATGGAGAGGCGAGGACCGGCGCGGCGCGCTCTTTACGCTGCGCTCGCTTTGAAATGCAGCGGGGAATTTTCGCCAAGTGAACCATGTTTAATGGGTGCCAGATGTTTAAGGCCTACTCAACGACGTACTGTACGCGGATGTGATGCTAACCTACAAATGACATGTGCTGCTTAGAGCCCACACTGCCACGCAGCGCGGATTACACTTTGTAACACAATTTCGTAATTGCTTATGCCTAAAAAGTATAGAAAATGCCTATTATTCCCCGCAAACTTTGCTATTGTGACTAGGACAGTGATCTTTTGAAATTTACCTATTTTCAATGAGAAAACGGGCAAATTTGTGTCTTTTCGTTCACATAAAGTCAGAAAAGAAATGAATCAAAATTTACGTGTTTATGCTAAAGTAATACAAAATTACTACAAAGGATTTAAAAGTAAGTAGTTTTTCGAGATTTACGAGTATACTGTAAATCACTTTCACGAATCAGCCCCCGAATGTAGTCTCCCATCATGTTCTCGTTATACTGTCCTTGGTAGCGGCGTTCAAAGTCCAGTATATCCTTGTGGAAGTGCTCGCCTTGCGCCTCTGAGTACGCTCCCATGTTCAGCTTGAATTTATTAAGATGAGCATCAAGGATATGGACTTTGAGGGACATCCTACAGCTAATAGTGCCGTAGTTCTTCGCGAGAGTCTCAACCAGCCTCACCTAGTTTTCGACCTTGTGATTGCCCAGGAAGCCACGAACCACTGCGACAAAGCTGTTCCAAGCCGCTTTCTCCTTACTAGTGAGCTTTTTGGGGAATTCATTGCACTCCAGGATCTTATTTATTTGTGTTCCGACGAAGATATCGGTTTTGACCTTTGCCTCAGACAGCTTAGGGAAGAAGTCTTGAAGGTACTTGAAGGCTGCCGACTCCTTATCTACAGCTCTGACAAATTGTTTCATGAGGCCCAATTTGATGTGCAGTGGTGGCATCAGCACCTTCCGGGGGTCCACCAGTGGCTCTCACTTGACGTTGTTCCTCCCCACAGAGAACTCGGTGAGCTGTGGCCAGTCCCGCCTGTGGTAGTGCGCGTTGGTGTCTAAATCTTTTGTAGTAATTGTTGTATTACTTTAGTATATATATACATGCAAATTTTGATTCATATGTTGATTTTTTCTGACTTTATGTGAGCGAAAAGACACAAATTCGCCCGTTGTTTCATTGAAAATAGGTATATATCAAAATATCACCGTCCTGGTCACAAAAGCACAGTTTGTGGGGAATAATATCCATTTTCTGTACTTTTGGGAAATAATACTTATTACCCAGGAACAAAAAAAATGTTACACAGTGCTATCTAAATATTCAGATTTCTTGCATGTTTAGGCACGTTCATGTTTGGCATTGTTGGACCAGACACGTACTAGTCTGGAAGTGATAAAATATCACAAGACAATGTTTGGCAAGTGGTTCACTATCAATTGCACGTTTCTTCCTTTGACTACTGGGCAAAGGAACACGTGATATAGTCTTCACTCACTTGTGGGGGGGGGGGGGGGCGACGGCAAAACATTACAGCAGAGGGGTCACAATGGTTTTGTTCTCGGTTCGGGCTTAGACGATGTTTTGTGAGATTTTGTGAGAGTCTGCTTTCTTAAACTGGCCATGCGCACTTAACCACGTTTCGATGCAGTTTGTAGCTTGGCATCCGCAATGTTGAATTTGTTGCGTGGTTAATCGCACGGTTTCACTCGCCAGCAAAGTCGTTTTAAAAGCACGCAGCATTCACAACGGAGAATCGCATCCAACGTTTTAACCCCACGTTTTGGCGACTCGACGAAACCTATAATCATCTTCAGCACCAATTATGCCTTCAATTAAATCACACAAGCGTATGGTCGAATGTTGCTATTTTTTTGGGTTTTTTTAAAACAAAATCTGACTTGATGACGCGTTTCGAGGGCCGTGTATTGTGACGAGGAATGCCGTGAACGTGGCGGCCAAGCATGCTTCTCGGCTTCTTGCACCGCACGGACACGCGTGGCCAATCTGGGGTTCTCTCTGCAAGCACACGCAGGGGTACAGAGACACGCGCACAGATACAACGCGCCGGCTCTGGTACACGCGTTGGAGCGCGTGCGTCTTCATCAAGCGCCCTTCTTGTATCTATTTATCCGTCCGCGTTTTTAATCGGTTTTTGAAACGCGACAGGAACGCTGCTGAATAAAAGGTGACGACGATACCCTGACGAGCTGGGAGTGTCTCGTGATGCCAGGGCGCGCGTGCAGCGTCCGGCTGCCTGCGACGAGTCCACACGGCGCACGCACCGGCTGCCCCGGAAGTCCCTGGGGCTTATAGTTGTGGTTGTCGTGGTGGTTGTGGTTGTCGTGGCGGTTGTGGTTGTTGTCGTTGGCGCTGGACCCCGGCTGCTGGGTTCCGGGCTGTGTCGCGGTGTTGTTCTCTCCCGCGATTCCCTGCCACCCACCCTACTGCCCCCCTTTCACCCCGAGATTCCTTTGTTCGTTTTTGTTAAGTGTATTGAGATGCCATTGCGTTAGATGCGAAATGCAATTAACATTGTTGTTAGTGATACATTTTCGGGAGACAGTTCTGCCCAATCTGTGTGGGGAATGTCCACATGTCTATGGCGGAGCTTGTATCCCCATAGGGATGTGATGATGATGACAACAAACACATTGCCACTTGCCTCCTGACTTCATGTTTGCAGGGTTCATAATCATCAACCACAGTCAATCTACTGCTCGATGAAGGAAAGCTTCCCGGATCTCTGCCACCTCCCTCGATGCTGCAATGTCACATTCAATCCATGGCATCATCTCCTCGTGGTGGACGTTCTTATCGTCCCTTCGAGTGACGTGTCCCGTTTTAAGCCTCTCGAGGTCAGCTGAGTTGGGTAACACGAAGAAGAGAGACGCTACGAAGTGCCGCCTTGCTTTGCAGCTCTCTCTAAGTGTCACGTTCGCTCGTTGCGTCAACTCGTGAATGAGCTGGGAAACTGAAAAAAACCCTCTTCATTCGCCAACAACGGTGGTAAAAGCATCCAGCACAGGGTTGTCTGGACCGTGCAGGTTTCAGCCACCAGCCACGGCGTTGCAGAGGTTATATGATGACGCGAGGAGAGGTAAACACAAGTCGACGGACGATATTGTTTCCATCTCTTTAGTTTAATCTAAAAGTTTGACAGCTTACATCTTGCGGCTGCTGCTGTGGCCGCATACGCTGCAGATAATCATTGAAGCCACATCCTGAGTTTCAGAGTGTCTGTGTGTGTCGAGACCCCGTTTTGCCGTGGATCGGTGGGTCATCGCGTAAGGGTTTGGGAGCACATGTCACCACGTTATACGTACAATTGGCATTCGCCCGTCCCTGCATCGCATCACATCGTCAAATCACAGAGGAGGCATTCGGGTTCGGGGCCATCGTTATCAGAGCGCAAGGAGGTTGTGATCACGCAGGACGGCGCTGCTGCTGCTGCATCACAGACGCGACCTGCGGTCGTCTCGCTGTAGGGTGCGATGATGTTGCTGCTGCTGTATGATCCCAACTGAGTGAGCTGCACGTTGGGGCAATAAAGCCAGCCGCCTGTAAGTCGCAGAGGCAATGGTGTGCACTGTGAATATCGTATTTTAAATTATGTCGTAATTAACTGCTTCAGTGTCATCCATCGACATTTTTGAAAAGCGTAAGCTTACTTGGTTTTCAAGAAAGTCGTCACGGTGTTAAAATAATAAGACTAATATTACAAGATACTCTTTACAGAACGTCTAATGGCACTGGAGGGTTATCGACTGGCAGTCAACAAGAAGGAGACTGCCAGCACGCCGCTGCCCGGGACGCAATGCGCAGGACGCGTCATCTTGAGATTTCCCAGCGATCAAACGCTGCAGTGTTACCATAGCTATTAAAAACACACAAAGTGGTTTTTCCCCCATAAAATGTGTAGTAACCAAAGTATCAACACGACGAATTCATGGAAGCCTCTATAAATATTGTATATTTTTGAAAGGAGGATATTGAAGCATGTCAGGACAAGTGAGTGTGTTAAATAACAAGGCACAAAGGCCAACTCCTGTAGATCACGTGCTCACTTGTGAGGTCTGCACGTGCGTGGGATCTTCAGCCCACCAAACGCTCCTCTTCGCGTCTCTCGGTATCATGTGCAAGCGCACGCCTGTCCCTGCTTCTCTGCGTAGCTTTTGTCCCATCTCCTTCGAAGATGTCCGTGTCTATCTGGTCCACGCATCACTCACGAGCGGCTCCGCTAATGAATGATGTCCCTTCGTTACTTGAAACAAAGTTTTGCAACTCCGACGCGCGCTTAACAACGTCAACTCGCGTTTCAGTCGTTAAACATCAACGTGGTTCTACGCTCGCGTGCCACTACTCACATCAGACGATCTATGTCCATAAATATACATCCGTCACGATATGCACAACACCACCAGACATTTACATATTGACGCCGTACAAACAAGGACATCTTCTCTCTTTTGCTTACTCTCGGATTTGCAGCTGCGCATTACAGACACCATCCAGGTGTCAACACGACTCGGCGCCATTTGATTCTTCTGCCGTGTTTGTTCATCCGTCGCGCAAGGCAAATTGCATTCGTGAGCCCCCCGTGTTGTGTCCGTCGTAGATGTTCAACAACCACCGCCTGCAGTAACCGGCGGTAGACGCTAGGCGCTGCCGGTGGAGGTCATTCTGGGCTGATCGCACGAGGCTCTCCGAAGCCTTGTGCGGCACGCGAGAGGTCACTACGGGGAGTGGAGAAGCTCACTCAGTCTGGCACACACACACACTCTCTCTCGCACCGCTGTTTACATATACCAGGCGATCGATACGTGATACATAACTCGAAGATAATGGGTGGCGAGTCACTACAATAAATAAATATCACGCGCAGCGTAATACATCGATATGTATTGAGGCTTCCGTCTGGCGTATTCAAATAATGCGACTGTCATTTTATCTTGGACTTCTATGTCAGGCTCTGAAAGAGGTTAATGATGATTCACACACTTCTAGAAAAACAATTAATGCGGACTGGTGCAAAGCAGCAGCTTTGGCTTAAGTACACTTGACAGCACGATGGCAGAGTCTGGTAAACAAGTCGTACTTTCAATTAATGTTGAAGCCCCATTTCACGGAAATATCTCTGTGTGTGTCTGTTTATCTGTTGGTCTTTGTCTGCACCGCGCCTCCTCTCCTCCTCGCCGCGCTCAGTCGCAAGGCGCGTGGCTTGGGGGGAGGAGCACACACCCGAGCCTGCTTGATAATTAATGTGCAATGTGAGAAAATGCATTCTCACATCATTATCCGGAATGCTGTGGCAAGGCATCCTGTTTCTGCAGCTGTTGACAACAGGCTTAAAGTTAGCAAGGGGTGTCACACCCCACTTCTCAAAACAATTAAATCTTGATACTAACCGTCTCCAGCTATCACAACACGATTACGCGCCGCGCATTCAAACATTTTTGTAATTATATAGATTTTGACGCATTGAAATGCACAGCTGACAAATTCATCACGGGTTCCACCATGAAATCTGGGTGCAACCTCTGCCTCGAACGCTGCGTGCCATGTGAATGATTCAATTTATGTGTGTATATTGGAAAACAACTTCGAGGCCTACTCTCTAATTTGCTGACTCGCTTTTTCATGCCTCCAAGAGAGAGGCGCCGATTGTTGTTCTTGCTCAAGTGTCTTAAAGCAGCTTTATAAACCCGCGTTGAATATTTATCGCATCGCCAATGCAGCCACTTTGATTATCAAACAACGTCAATTACGCAGGAATACGGCGTCTTGATTGTTATATATATAAGCATTACCGCCCCAGCTACTGATGCAGTAAATCTCTTTAACGGTGGCTCCTGGGCAATTCATTGCTTTATTATTGCTGGTTGATTTTACGGGCGACTTTGTAATTGAGAGGGATTTAAAAGATGAGTCTCCAGGAAAATCACATTGTTGTTCTGATGAATCAGTTGGCAGCAAGTGGCTGCGTAGTCAATTTTAAGACGCCACTTATATGCTTCATGGCGTGGCCCCTCCGCAATTGCGTTTAAACAACTCGCCCGCCAATGCCTCCGCTGTGATTAGCGCCCAGACCGAGAGCGATGTTTTAACCTCGGGCCGCTACTGGCTCGCGATGGTCGCGGCAGAGGCGGCTCCCGCACGCTGGGCCCCCTCCGCACTGACGCCGCGGCTGCTGCTTCATCTTACAAAGGAGCTCGCTGCTGTTTGCCGATGCGTTGCTCTGGGTCGGACGTAAAACACCGAGGCCATTTATCCGGCAGGGCTGTGGGCAGCCTAGCGCCGCGCGGTGCTCCCCGCTGACAGACGCGAAGTCCCTGCCCGAGCAAACGCCGCCTGCCACCCCCCTCCGATAGCGCTCGTTGCCCGTGGAGGTGTCCCGTCACGTGCCTCGCGGGGTCACCGCGTGACACCGCGCCGGCGGTTCTTTTTTCTTGCGGGGCTCGTTCCGGTCGAGATTCCCCACCGTCTCAATTTGCGATCAAGGCTCCCGGTTCTTGCGGACGTGTTTGGGAAATGCGGGAATCTCTCTCGGGCTAAATGCGTGCGTGTGCGTGCGTGTGGGGTTTTTCCTTCTTCTGGCCCCAGCGTGCGGACTGTCCTCGCAGAAGACGTCACGGCGTCTATGGCACCCCCGGCTTAGAGAACGGAACACATCGAGTGAAGCACGGTGGGGTCAAGTGAGAGCCAGAAGGGGTAGGGGGGGGGCAGAGTGTGGAGAGCGCAAGCCGCACACACAGCCCGGTGTCCAGCCTGGCATGCGAGCGGCTCTCATGCACTGGCGTCCCGAGCCGCTGACTTCTTACAAAGCGGTCGTCACATTCTTGGTCACAGAGGAATGATGGGTGGTGGGTTTGAACTCGCGGCCTCCCGACGGAGTGAGAGTCCGTCACTAAAAGCCCTTCGCTGCTCTAACGCCCAGATGCTTAACCACTGCTGCTGCTTCTAATGCAGTGCTTACCGCTCGAGTGAACGTCACTCATTGATTCCTCTTCGCGTGTTGAGGACTTGGTTTACCAGACACTGATTGTTTCGTCCCATGCGCTACCACACTGCAGGTCACAACAATTCACTCACCCACTCATTCACCCATCTACCCACCCACCAACTCACCACACGATAGATCACATCACTTCTCTGTCTGCTTCTTCCCTTGTACCGCTCCACTTTAGAATTCCCTCGTCATCATCCTCTTTCCCAAGCTTTTAGAACCCAGGACAATTGCATCATTTGTTGACGTTTGTTTATTACAACTCTATCCTCTTTGGTTCTTTCGGTAAAGTCACGTAGACAGAAAATTAATAGATCACGACGTTTCGATCGCAAAGCAAGAGACCGTCTTCAGGCGAGAGAGAAAAAGCTACTGAAACAAGGTCTTGTATAGGCCTGAGATGGGTGCAGCCTCAGGGTAAGAGGGCGGTGCTATAGATGGTCTCCCTGAGGCTGTGGAAGTGGCTATTGTATTGTGAGAGATTTGCATGTCAATGTAATCTCTCACAATACAATAGCCACTTCAACAGCCTCAGGGAGACCATCTCTTACCCTGAGGCTGCACCCATCCCACCTGAAGACGGTCGCTTGTGTTGCGATCGAAACGTCGTGATCTATTAATTTTCTACCTACGTGACTTCACCGAAAGAACCAAAGTGTATGGATTCCTGCAGTCACGAAAGCTTCAAATCAAGATAGTAATTGTTGTTTCACTCGCCTTTTGTCCGTCCAAGGACGGGTGTGTTGCAGTAAATCTGAAACTTGCAAGCGAAAAACAGACCGCGACGTGATATTCATTGCATACATTCGTGTGCAATTTGTAAGGGCGCGGTGACACAGACTTATTTAATTTTAAGGTTATAATCCCTTGCTCATCACGACGTCCTTTTTACTTTGATGTCTCAATCGCGTTACGGAGATCACGTGACGTGAGGGTTCTGCCTTTGTAGTGAGGGTTGTGAGTTGACGGCGAGGAGGGGGGAGGAGGCGCCTCGCCCCCCATGTGGAGTGACGTCACCCACTAATTATTATGAATGGGGGGGGGGTGTCAATTTGGAGGACGTCACCTTATCATGATTATTAATGAGGGGGGCTGTTCGATGTGGAGTGACGTCACGAGCGTTGCACACAGACATTCTTGGCTCATTATAGTAGGTAATAATAATGGGGGGGGGGGGGGGTGTCCATATGGAGGACGTCACTGCTCATGAATATTATTGAGAAGAGCTGGTCGATGTGGAGTGACGTCACGAGCGTTAAGGACAGACATTCGTGGGTGATTATAGTCGGTATAAAACCAATCCGAATCGAGATGAATAGAGCGTCTACTCGCAGCTGTACTCAGTGGCGCACGCTACTGTCAGAGTGTGCGTCTCGCATCAACACCACTTGAAAGGGTGCAGGAAGCCACCAGCACGGAGAACTGGGGGAGCCGAGTTGCAGGTGAGGAGGGCGGGAGAGGAGGAGAGGCGACCTTGCTCAAAGTGCAGCTTCCCTGGGGGCGTCGGCGCAGAGGCTTGGGGAGCGTGAGCCGAGAGCCGAGAGCACGTGAGGGTGGCAGAGTGAGATGAGAGGGCAGGAGGGACGCAGTGCCAGGCCTGGGGGGTAGGAGAATGATCTCGTAGTTAATCCAGGACCGTTTTGAGAGCACGTGGAGACATCGGAGTAACTAAATGGGTTTTTTTTTCTTCTGGTGTAACAGCAAAATAAATGGATGGCCCAAAACAGAAACATGAAAGAAGGGTTTTCGAACCGGTTATATTTTGGTCGTAATTTTCGCGTCACTTTGTTGAAGAGAGATGAGCTTTGCTTTACTCAACTGATCTACATAAATCTTGACTTAAAGCTTTCGTGACTGCAGGAATTCCTATTTTTGGGTCTTTCGGAAAAGTCACGTAGATAGGTCCAAAGAAAATAACAAAAAATAACAAAAAACTACGACGTTTCGATGGCAACACAAGCGGTCGTCATCCTGGACCTATCTCCGTGACTTTTCCGAAAGACCCAAAGATCTACATAAAATAAGGACATTATTTTGAATTGCAAGTTTTATAATTGCACAGGAAGATGACTTTTAACGCCGCTTAAAATCCAGAGGCGATGAACAGCCTCAGTGTTCTCTCAACAAAATGAAAACGTTTAAAAATGCATCGGGAGCCTTTTCATAGATGTGACCCACTTCACCGTAGAGACAGGAGGTCCTCCTGTGCTGGAACTCGAGTGACCACGCTGTGATACGTCGATCGAGGTAGGTCGTGTAATTAAAGAACCAAGTCGGATATTCACGTACAATCCATTGTCAATCCACTGCTGGTTGAAGACCCCACCACGCTGCGTCAATCGAGGTGGTTGACCATATTTCATCATGCAAGACTGAATCAGATATCATCGGATAGTGATCTTAGCTATGGATGAAGTAATACATAAACACGTACAAAATACATAGCTCCTAATAGATGAATAGACGCTGTGGACAGCAGCAGCGTCTATCCGTTGGTAGAATGAACACCGTGAGGTCGCCGCGTTCCATGCCAGGATGTGTGTCCTCCTCGTTGCACCTAAAACGCGGTTCTCAAAGTGCCGCGTCTCTCGCCTCCTCATCCTGATATGATCATCCTCACGAAGAAATGATCATCATCACAAAGAAATGATCATTACAAAGAAATGATCATCATCACAAATAAATGATCATCATTACAAATAAATGATCATCTTTACGAAGAAATGATCATCATTGAAAATAAATTATCATCATTACAAAGAAATTATCATCTTTATAAAGAGGTGATCATCCTCACGAAGAAATGATCATCATTACAAATAAATTTTCATCATTACAAAAAAAACCGCCCCAGTGTCGCGGAAGTGGACTCGATCCAACGTTCCTCGCCAGCGTTTCCAGTTCTCGCGGCATATTAATGAATGCATTTTCCTTTGAAGTAATTGAGATTAAGAGAAGCTTAAAAGTCAAGTTGTTACAGGGTACTCAGCCAAGAGTTCTGAGATCCTAGGTTCAAGGTCGATCCTTCAGCACAAGATCAGAGGTGTGGGGGAACGCCTTCTTGGTTGCGCTCAGATTGATCCTCTCGGGATGATGGCTGCCCAAGAATGAAAAAAACCCCCACACATGCAAAACCGGATTCCTCTGCACTTTATTTGCTCTGGCTCTGAGGGCACTAAGCAGAACATGAGAGATAAGGTGAGCACTTTGTAGTCAGCAAGTCCCTCCTGTGCAGCGCAGGAGGGAGGCCGAGCATTGATGGTAATGAGGCATCAGCAGAGGTCCCACAGGGAATCATTCCTGGGCCTTTCCCAGTCTGAACGAGTGGCTCTGCTGCCAAGTGGTGATTCACAGGATGGCACAGTCAGCCTGGAGGATGATTTAGAGCTCACTGATTCACCCCGATCACTCGCTTGCTCACTGGCAGTCTCTTGTCTTAGTGTCACCCGTGTATCGCTCCTACCGTGGTTACCGTTCTTGTGAACTCAATCGTTGCCTTCTACTCCCGTGTTGAGGACTCAGTCTACCAGACTGACTGATTCATCTCGTCTACACGGTGTTCAATCACCACATTGCAGGTCGCAACAGTAAACTCACTCCCCACACGCGCACTCACCGCCACACTGCAGGTCACACCAGTTACCTTTCTGATTTTCCCCTGGCACACCTCCACTTTGGAATTCCATCTCCCGTCATTCTCTCTTTTCACAAATCCTTACAGCAACCCGGCTCGATTCAAGAAACCTGTTCCACTCTTACCTCTTACAGATTTCAGAGCGCTGTTCGTTGCTGGGCGCTTGGCGTTTCGGGCATTTGGGCCTGTGCCCAGTGACTATGTGAAAAAAAGAGAACTCTGTGCTCTTGGCAATCCCCGCAGCAATGCGATGGTCAAAAGCGCATTAAAACAAAATACCCATGGAGACACAGAGTTTAGGGTTACACGGCTTCGCAGTGGTGGCGATGGCCACACATACCCAGATCATTGTCCAATGAAGCCAATGTGAGGGTGATGAAGTGTACTACTAATGCAGTGTACTGCTAATGAAGTGTACTGCTAATGATGTGTACTGCTAATGCAGTGTACTGCCGATGCAGTGTACTTTATTTTGGTGATGTCGAAAACTTATTTGGTTTGGCCATGTTTGTGTGTTGTAGTACGGAGTTAGACTGATGGCCTTATTCTAAGTTGTCTTGTGGTTGTTGTTGTTTGACTTGCATCCCACTGGGATTTTTTGCACACAGCGTTGGTGTACGGTGCTTTTTCAGGAATATTTTGCTATTTTTTCCTGGATTTTGTTTGCACAGTCACATAGTCACTTTAAAATGTTTTCTTGTTCATGTTTTTGTTTTTTGTTTGTTGCGGTTGCACCCGATTCAAGAGCCGCAGGGCTATACCAACTAAATAAAACTGAAAATAAATACAAAACTGAAACTACTGCCCAACGCGTGTAGTGCGATGGCCATGAACGCGGCCCGTGGTAAGACGCCACGCGCGCGCGCGCGCGCCCTCGCTGCTCAAGCGTTCATGATCACGTCTCGCGACGCCTTTGATGTTTTTTCTTCTTCTTCTGCGGAACGCCGCGTTTATCAGTGAGGAAAGATGAAAAGGTAGCGACTCTTGACGACAGAGGTCGTCTGCGGACCCGAGGGTCCCAGACAACACGGGGTAAGCATAACATCAAGCACAGCTGTGTGGCAAGACGCTCGTGCGGTCTTAATTAGCTCTTGGGATTTCTGATTATGAAATAAGTTTCAAAGAGGTTTAAAAAAGGCAAGTTTTACCGGCCAGCAAATGTTGCTACGAGAAGGGCCTCTCCCGGTAAGGGACGAGGCGGCGAGGGAGGCGGGAATGGCGTGGCGCTTCCCTCTAGAACGTGAACGCGTTTCGCCACCACTAATTGGAACCGCAGAGGCTGTGAGTTCTAGTCCTTTGGGGGTGTAGAGTGTGTGAGTTCTACTACTAGTGTAGAGTGTGTGAGTTCTACTACTAGTGTAGAGTGTGTGAGTTCTACTACTAGTGTAGAGTGTGTGAGTTCTACTACTAATGTAGAGTGTGTGAGTTCTGCTACTAGTGTAGTGTGTGTGTGTTCTACTACTAGTGTAGAGTGTGTGAGTTCTACTGCTAGTGTAGAGTGTGTGAGTTCTACTACTAGTGGTAGTGTGTGAGTTCTACTATTAGTGTAGAGTGTGTGAGTTCTACTGCTAGTGTAGAGTGTGTGAGTTCTACTACTAGTGTAGAGTGTGTGAGTTCTACTACTAGTGTAGAGTGTGTGAGTTCTACTACTAGTGTAGAGTGTGTGAGTTCTTCTACTAGTGTAGAGTGTGTGAGTTCTACTACTAGTGTAGAGTGTGTGAGTTCTACTAGTGTAGAGTGTGTGAGTTCTACTACTAGTGTAGAGTGTGTGAGTTCTACTACTAGTGTAGAGTGTGTGAGTTCTACTACTAGTGTAGAGTGTGAGTTCTACTACTAGTGTAGAGTGTGTGAGTTCTACTACTAGTGTAGAGTGTGTGAGTTCTACTACTAGTGTAGACTGTGTGAGTTCTACTACTAGTGTAGAGTGTGTGAGTTCTACTACTAGTGTAGAGTGTGTGAGTTCTAATACTAGTGTAGGGTGTGTGAGTTCTACTACTAGTGTAGAGTGTGTGAGTTCTACTACTAGTGTAGAGTGTGTGAGTTCTACTAGTGTAGAGTGTGTGAGTTCTACTACTAGTGTAGAGTGTGTGAGTTCTACTACTAGTGTAGAGTGTGTGAGTTCTACTGCTAGTGTAGAGTGTGTGAGTTCTAATACTAGTGTAGGGTGTGTGAGTTCTACTACTAGTGTAGAGTGTGTGAGTTCTACTACTAGTGTAGAGTGTGTGAGTTCTACTACTAGTGTAGAGTGTGTGAGTTCTACTACTAGTGTAGTGTGTGAGTTCTACTACTAGTGTAGAGTGTGTGAGTTCTTCTACTAGTGTAGAGTGTGTGAGTTCTACTACTAGTGTAGAGTGTGTGAGTTCTACTACTAGTGTAGAGTGTGTGAGTTCTACTACTAGTGTAGAGTGTGTGAGTTCTACTACTAGTGTAGAGTGTGTGAGTTCTACTACTAGTGTAGAGTGTGTGAGTTCTACTACTAGTGTAGTGTGTGTGAGTTCTACTACTAGTGTAGAGTGTGAGTTCTACTACTAGTGTAGAGTGTGTGAGTTCTAATACTAGTGTAGAGTGTGTGAGTTCTACTACTAGTGTAGAGTGTGAGTTCTACTACTAGTGTAGAGTGTGTGAGTTCTACTACTAGTGTAGAGTGTGTGAGTTCTACTGCTAGTGTAGAGTGTGTGAGTTCTACTACTAGTGTAGAGTGTGTGAGTTCTACTACTAGTGTAGAGTGTGTGAGTTCTACTGCTAGTGTAGAGTGTGTGAGTTCTACTACTAGTGTAGAGTGTGTGAGTTCTACTACTAGTGTAGAGTGTGTGAGTTCTACTACTAGTGTAGAGTGTGTGAGTTCTACTACGAGTGTAGAGTGTGTGAGTTCTAATACTAGTGTAGAGTGTGTGAGTTCTACTACTAGTGTAGAGTGTGTGTGTTCTACTACTAGTGTAGAGTGTGAGTTCTACTACTAGTGTAGAGTGTGTGAGTTCTACTACTAGTGTAGAGTGTGTGAGTTCTACTGCTAGTGTAGAGTGTGTGAGTTCTACTACTAGTGTAGAGTGTGTGAGTTCTAATACTAGTGTAGTGTGAGTTCTACTATTAGTGTAGAGTGTGTGAGTTCTACTACTAGTGTAGAGTGTGTGTGTTCTACTACTAGTGTAGAGTGTGAGTTCTACTACTAGTGTAGTGTGTGAGTTCTACTGCTAGTGTAGAGTGTGTGAGTTCTACTACTAGTGTAGAGTGTGTGAGTTCTACTACTAGTGTAGAGTGTGTGAGTTCTACTACTAGTGTAGAGTGTGTGAGTTCTACTGCTAGTGTAGAGTGTGTGAGTTCTACTACTAGTGTAGAGTGTGTGAGTTCTACTACTAGTGTAGTGTGTGTGAGTTCTACTACGAGTGTAGAGTGTGTGAGTTCTACTACTAGTGTAGAGTGTGTGAGTTCTACTACTAGTGTAGAGTGCGTGAGTTCTACTACTAGTGTAGAGTGTGTGAGTTCTACTACTAGTGTAGAGTGTGTGAGTTCTTCTACTAGTGTAGAGTGTGTGAGTTCTACTACTAGTGTAGAGTGTGTAAGTTCTACTACTAGTGTAGAGTGTGTGTGTTCTACTACTAGTGGTAGTGTGTGAGTTCTACTACTAGTGTAGAGTGTTTGAGTTCTACTACTAGTGTAGTGTGTGAGTTCTACTACTAGTGTAGAGTGTGTGAGTTCTACTACTAGTGTAGTGTGTGAGTTCTACTGCTAGTGTAGAGTGTGTGAGTTCTACTGCTAGTGTAGAGTGTGTGAGTTCTACTACTAGTGTAGAGTGTGTGAGTTCTACTACTAGTGTAGAGTGTGTGAGTTCTACTACTAGTGTAGAGTGTGTGAGTTCTACTACTAGTGTAGAGTGTGTGAGTTCTACTACTAGTGTAGAGTGTGTGAGTTCTACTACTAGTGTAGAGTGTGTGAGTTCTACTACTAGTGTAGTGTGTGTGAGTTCTACTACAAGTGTAGAGTGTGTGAGTTCTACTACTAGTGTAGTGTGTGTGTTCTACTACTAGTGTAGAGTGTGAGTTCTACTACTAGTGTAGAGTGTGTGAGTTCTACTACTAGTGTAGATTGTGTGAGTTCTACTACTAGTGTAGAGTGTGTTAGTTCTACTACTAGTGTAGAGTGTGTGAGTTCTACTACTAGTGTAGAGTGTGTGTGTTCTACTACTAGTGGTAGTGTGTGAGTTCTACTACTAGTGTAGAGTGTGTGAGTTCTACTACTAGTGTAGAGTGTGTGAGTTCTACTACTAGTGTAGAGTGTGTGAGTTCTACTACTAGTGTAGAGTGTTTGAGTTCTACTACTAGTGTAGAGTGTGTGAGTTCTACTACTAGTGTAGAGTGTGTGAGTTCTACTACTAGTGTAGACTGTGTGAGTTCTACTACTAGTGCAGTGTGTGAGTTCTACTACTAGTGTAGAGTGTGTGAGTTCTACTACTAGTGTAGAGTGTGTGAGTTCTACTACTAGTGTAGAGTGTGTGAGTTCTACTACTAGTGTAGAGTGTGTGAGTTCTAATACTAGTGTAGAGTGTGTGAGTTCTACTACTAGTGTAGAGTGTGTGAGTTCTACTACTAGTGTAGAGTGTGTGAGTTCTACTACTAGTGTAGAGTGTGTGAGTTCTACTACTAGTGTAGAGTGTGTGAGTTCTACTACTAGTGTAGAGTGTGTGAGTTCTACTACTAGTGTAAAGTGTGTGAGTTCTACTACTAGTGTAGACTGTGTGAGTTCTACTACTAGTGCAGTGTGTGAGTTCTACTGCTAGTGTAGAGTGTGTGAGTTCTACTACTAGTGTAGAGTGTGTGAGTTCTACTACTAGTGTAGTGTGTGTGAGTTCTACTACTAGTGTAGAGTGTGTGAGTTCTACTACTAGTGTAGAGTGTGTGAGTTCTACTACTAGTGTAGATTGTGTGAGTTCTACTACTAGTGTAGAGTGTGTTAGTTCTACTACTAGTGTAGAGTGTGTGAGTTCTACTACTAGTGTAGAGTGTGTGTGTTCTACTACTAGTGGTAGTGTGTGAATTCTACTACTAGTGTAGAGTGTGTGAGTTCTACTACTAGTGTAGAGTGTGTGAGTTCTACTACTAGTGTAGAGTGTGTGAGTTCTACTACTAGTGTAGAGTGTTTGAGTTCTACTACTAGTGTAGAGTGTGTGAGTTCTACTACTAGTGTAGAGTGTGTGAGTTCTACTACTAGTGTAGACTGTGTGAGTTCTACTACTAGTGCAGTGTGTGAGTTCTACTACTAGTGTAGAGTGTGTGAGTTCTACTACTAGTGTAGAGTGTGTGAGTTCTACTACTAGTGTAGAGTGTGTGAGTTCTACTACTAGTGTAGAGTGTGTGAGTTCTACTACTAGTGTAGAGTGTGTGAGTTCTACTACTAGTGTAGAGTGTGTGAGTTCTAATACTAGTGTAGAGTGTGTGAGTTCTACTACTAGTGTAGAGTGTGTGAGTTCTACTACTAGTGTAGAGTGTGTGAGTTCTACTACTAGTGTAGAGTGTGTGAGTTCTACTACTAGTGTAGAGTGTGTGAGTTCTACTACTAGTGTAGAGTGTGTGAGTTCTACTACTAGTGTAGAGTGTGTGAGTTCTACTACTAATGTAGACTGTGTGAGTTCTACTACTAGTGCAGTGTGTGAGTTCTACTGCTAGTGTAGAGTGTGTGAGTTCTACTACTAGTGTAGAGTGTGTGAGTTCTACTACTAGTGTAGTGTGTGTGAGTTCTACTACTAGTGTAGAGTGTGTGAGTTCTACTACTAGTGTAGAGTGTGTGAGTTCTACTACTAGTGTAGAGTGTGTGAGTTCTACTACTAATGTAGAGTGTGTGAGTTCTAGTCCTGCCTGGGGGTTGACGCAGCTCACCCTTCCTTGTTCTTATCCTTCCCTTTCACCTCCGCTTAGCACGGTTGACCACGTACTGTGCGAAAGAAGTCCAACATCTATACACACATAGAGAGGGAAACACAAACTTGCTCCCGTCATTGCAATTCGGATTTTCCACCACCGACTCAGAGCTGTAAACGGGAGATGAGCAATAACGCCACGCTCGTTTGAGCAGGAGAAAGCACTTGAACATTTTTTTGAGAATCAAAGGAAAAATATGAGCAGAATTCTGCTGGCAATGAGGCATGAATTGCAGCCACTTTAAGAACAATTAGCAGGGATATTGAAAAGGTGGGGCATGATGTGACGACCTCAATTTTGTCACATGTAACACGCGCACTGCTCTCTTTGGCAGAGCGTTAACACAGTTCGCTTGACATTGAGTCCATTTGCATGAAATTCATGGCTTCTTCTTCTCGTGGTTGTGCGGACAATTCCCGTGAGAAATTACACATCACGACGTGTGGCTCTTAAAGACCCCGTGACATCATTCGCAAGAGCGGCACAATCGCGTGCGGAAGGCGCAGCGCGAATTCCGCGTTTGGAAACCTCCTTGAGTCGACATCGCAGCGCGAGTGGCGCGCGGTCTCGGGAGGGAGCGGCGCGCGGCTGCGTGCCTTCTCCATCCCTCCGGCGGACCAATGTGTCACGCTGCCTCTGGGTTCTTGACGCCGTTGTGCCGTCGATGAACCCAACAACAGCATGCACGAGGCTCGTTAATCAATCATTCGGCTGCGCTGGGATACATCGCGAAACACGTGCACGAGTCGTGCACCGCTTTTGTTGATGCCAAGCAGCAAGGGCTGGAAGCCACTTTAACCTGCAGTGTTCAAAATGGATGTGAGAAAAAAATGAAAGAGATGCAAAATATTCCGCTCTGCGGATTTTGTTAAACACCCAATCTCCTTTTGCACAAGTCGATGGCATTGGCAAGGATGGTGGAGATGACGTTCGTGATGATATCCATTCGGAGATAGTCACAGTAATCATGGGTTATAGCCCTTGGTCAATCCACTCCTGAAGGAAGGCCTCCTCACACCTTTCGGTCAGGGTTGCTTAACCATACTTCACCACGCCGGTCAGTATGGGTGCGTAAAGTTGAGGCCCAGATCTGGTTCAGACATCTCTCATACACTCGTGTTGTTACCCATGTCTAACGATTCATTAATCATATTAAAAGGAAACACAGCCATTGTATTTTCCTCTTCTTCTTTTCACAAATGTTCGTGAAACAAAACGATTGTGAAAAGGATTTGCTTCCATGAAAACGGTAACTAAAATGTGCAAAGTATTTTACTGATAAAACTTCAAATAATTGCAATAATAATAATCATCATCACGTTGATAGATCGCGTCATCGTTCGGGCAAATCGCATCTCACAATCGCTGGGGAACCACGAACACGAGCGGGCAAGGTTGGAGCCAGGCGGTGAGCTGGCGTCACAAACAATTGTCGAAGCTCTGCCGACCTCTATATGTGAGGATGTTTTCAGCCAATTACTCAGCGTTTATACACGTGGCAAAAAAGTGGAGCACCCGCAGACAACTAATGCGTGCAAGGGGGCAACACTCTATGCCATAGAGAAGGGAGAGACGATATTAGTCCGCTCTGTGCTGTATTGCCTTCTCGTGGCGATCCAGGGTATGTCTACTTGCCCCAGACGGGAAGAGAGTTTCGTGCGATCTACCAACCCTCGCTGCTGCCTCCACAGTGCTGGACTCCAGGCTGCGTGCACAGCCACCACCGCCCGGCACGCTATGACAAAGAGACTAAATGACCCTTTAAGTGATGATGATCTTTTATTTTCCTCTTTCGGCATCATTAGCTCCTTCTTACATTTGCCGACATTCCATCATTTACAGGGATGATTTTACACCGGACTGAAATGCTCATTTTGCAAACAGACAAGAGTCACGCCGAGAAGCAACCAGCGTGGCGTAGCATCGAAACTTAATTATAAATTACGCAGCCCGCGTCTCAACGATAAGATACACCGCTTGGGAAGCGCTCACGCACGGGGGGCTGCGCTTGCACCATGCGCCGTGCCTAAATTGGCGCAAGGTGCGCGCTTAGAGCTGTCTCGCTCGCGTCACTTCTGAGCGAGAGTGTGACGAGCGAGCTGCGAAGGTGACTGTGAGCTGCCTTTTGCTTGCTGCGAGGGGGGCTGCTGCCGGAGTAGGGGCCAGATTTGTGGGCTGCGACCTCCGTGGGCCCAATTATCACTGGCTCTGGCAGGCAGCGGTAGGGTTAGACTGGAGGGGCGCGTGCCCCGCGTCCAGATAATGCCTCGAGGATGCGTTGGGAGGAGCCCCGACCTTTCGCGAGGGGTCAACGCCACGTTCCCGCCCAGCTCCATCCGCCATCCGCGGCGAGACCTTAACGACGTGGCCTGTGGAGCGGCACTTCAACGGCCCATTAGCGGAGCCCCGTGCAAGAAAAAAAAAACCTCCCATATTCTTCGAGCCCGAAATGACTCCGGGTCAGGAGCAAATTATTGTTCGTGATTGCCCAACAATTCCACACAAATTTATAATTGACGAGTGACAAACCCCGCAGGCCGCGTGCGCGTGTGCGCAAGCCTTTGGTCACTCTAAGAGTAAATGGGAATGTGCGGATCGTCACTTAGAGCGGAGTGGGATCGATGTGGGTGTAATCTGGGTGGGATTGGAGGCAGCTGGAATCAGTCGCCGTTCTCTGGGCATCCTCCTCCTGAACGATTTCAGAAGTGGATTTGAATTCTAAATGTTGACCCTCGCCCATTAGGGAAGGCAGACGACGACACGGAGTCCGGCAGAGAAGAGAAGTTCCGGGGATGCCCCCGCTGATGATCGCTGGGGGCGTTTAAGAGCCTCATTATGCCACGTGGCGTCGCGGTACATTCCAAACGTTCTTTTCCCCATCGTCATCAGTGTATCCTTTACCCCATTCAGTTTTCTTCCTCCTCCTCATGCTGAAATTTCATAATTTGTTCACATTTAATTTTCACTTGGTGGCAGCGCCTTAAATAAAACAAGGGTTAGTTACAGTGTGGGTTTAACAAGTCATGGATGCCTACCAAACAAGTAATTAAGGGTAATGCAACTTCGGCTGCACGCTAATGAGCCTTCACTTCGCCAACTGCCTGCAACCGGGGCTCACATGAAGATGGCTCACAGCCGTCAGATTCTTTGCTGTGTGATCTATAATTCACAGACCTTTGTGAATCCACGACTGGATGAGGGCCTTCCTTACGCCGTGTCGGTGACGATACTTCACCGCACCGGCCAGTGCGGTTTGGTGGAGGGGTGGGAGCACAGCATCGGTTCAGAAGCCACTTGACACTGGTGGTCGGTTATCGAACTTAGATGGCCGCGACTTTAGTGCAGTGCGCTATCCATTGCACCACGGCTCCCTCATATATATAGCTGACATAATTAATCAGATGTGAAGGCATTTGAAATGAGTTTTAGAAAAAAACCCTAAATTTCAAGGATAATCCGGAGTTTTTCTTTCAGATTTATGGATCATTTACATTTTGGAGGAAGGTGAAGGTCTCCGTGCTCATGGAGGCCTCCCCGACACCGCGGGACACCGCTTCTGTAACGTCACGTAAGTGACGTCACGTCAGTGACGTCACGTGACGTGTTCAATCCGACAATTTTTTTCGGAACATCCGACATTGTGTCGAGATCTGCTTAGAATCTTGACTTAAAGCTTTCGTGACTGCAGGAATTCATATTCTTTAGGTCTTTCGGTAAAGTCACCACGTAGATACGTGACGTAGATACAGTTTCAGTTGTATTTATTTTGGTGTAGCCCTGTGAGACATTCGGCTCTTGAATTGGGTGCAATCACAACAAACAAAAAAACACGAACAAGAAAAACATCTTAAAGTGACTATGTGACTGTGCAAACAGAAAATCCACGAAAAAACAGCAAAATATTCCTGAAAAAAGCACCGTACACCAACGCTGTGTGCAAAAAATCCCAGTGGGATGCAAGTCAAACAACAACAACCACAATAAAATATACGTGACGTAGATACGTGACTTTACCGAAAGACCCAAAGAATATAGATCTGATTGCTTTGTTTATGTTTCGGACTATTATGAGATACTTGTGCATGCTCTGTGGGAAGCCTCCCCTTCTACCTGGGGCCCTGGCTGCTCGCTCAGAGACCCCTCCACGCTTGTGCCGGCGGCATCACGAGGGACCATTTAGACGTCCTCCCAGCCCCCTGCCGAACCATCGCCGAGACCGATACCACTTGGAAAATGGCCACCCCGTGGATCGCTCGTGGCTGCGGTGGTGACATTTATCCGTCGCCTCTGCTTGGGGTCGCGGAGCGCCTTTGTGGTGACGGTGTGGGTTGGCTGTGACCAGTTCACCACCACGAACGCAGCCGGTCTAGCCACGTTTCAGAAGATAAGCAGCGCTGGGCCTGGTTACCTCTGCATGTCGTCTCGTGTTTGCTAGACACGCGTCAGTTGAATCGCTGGAAACCCTTCGGAAACGAGACGTTCCACTCTAGATGAAATTTTTTCAGGTTAAATATTTTAATGAATCTAATTAATTCACAATTATTTGAATGCGTGACTGCCAATTCGGGGCTTGTCAGGTGTTGTAGGCGTGGAGCTGCAGTGCGGTGTGGCCAGGAGATGGCAGTACCGAGTGTCTCCCCCTGGCGCACAGCGTGATGGGGTTTCTCCAGGCTCTCTTGGTTTTTCTCCCAGCCAAAGCCAACCACTTGGTCGCCGGGATTAACCAAGCATCCCAACGCTGGACCCTCTTGCAAATGAGTCCCGAGACTGAGCGAGACGAAGCAATGGCAATCATTGAAGAGTGTGGTGTGTTTCATCTTAAGACTGCAGTGTGTGGATGTTACCAATCGATTGACCACGGCGTTCGTCGTCGACGCGCATTCCACGAGACGAGACGACCACCTCCTGTGGGCGTGCGAGTTGAGTGCGCGTGTGAACGTTGCCATTTGGACCGTGCTGCACTTGCTACGAGGGCATTGATTCCGGCCTCGCTGGGAATGACACACCATCTACAACACTTTGCTACCGTTACAGCATTTTCAAGATAATAACAAATTAATAATTGTAGCATTTATATTACGCTCATAACAAGTGGAACATCTCAGAGCGCAGTTTTTTCTTCTTAGCTTAGGGACCCCCCCCATTGGCAGCTTGCTCCTCTTATTCGCGGTGATGTAGGGGATGGCCATTACGGATCCTACGATATGTGATGTTCTCCGCAAATTTATGTCACTTATCTGCAAACAAAAGTTGTGGACAAACGCAAATAATAGCAAGAATAGCAGTGCAGACGTAATAGGAGTTGTCACGGACCCAACAGGTCCCGCGGATGACGGGTATTGTGGGTGATAGGGTGGCGAAGGAGAGGAGTTCTACAGTGCTGCATAATGTCCTCCGTGTGGCATTTGAGAACATTTCCCTCCTACGGCTGGGTTTCGGGCACTGCACTGCCCTCCCACACAAAACTAATTCACTCGAAATTAAACTGTCCAATCTTTTAATTCTGAGTGAAATAAAATATTATCCTAAATAGTATCACTACAATTCACGTTCACATCACGACCATTCACATGACTCGCTGCATTATCCCTTCTCTTGTGGCTCATGCCAGACAGTTGTCTGAATAATGCCATGTTGTTGAATAATAAATAATAATAATGATGCCCTTTGTTTCGCAGGAAAGCCTCATTGAGTCTGCAGATCGTCTCAGTTGGGTCCTGCTCTGGAATGTTTGGCCAATTCCATTCACGTGGCAGCAATCCAGGGAATCCCTGGCACACACGCATGAGGGGACAACACTCATTACTCCGCACAGATGCATTCAAGATCCTTCCGTAAGCTATCTCGCCTCCCAGCATGATTCACCAATTCTCGCCCCCATGGCTTTGGGCCATAGCCGCGCCCTGGTGGCGATGCACGTGGCCTACACTCCTTGACTGTGCAGGTGAGGGTTTAATGGATCACTGCACACATTCACGAAGCTCTTTACCCGTACGCATCGAATTCGCCATCTCCTGGCTGACCAGGTCATGGCAGTAGGGTAAGCGGGTTCATTTCCGTCTCTGTTCCATCTGTACAGGGTTTGAGTGTTACCCCTTGGGCTCACGTGGGCTTTCTCTGAGTACTTTGGTCTCCGCCCGCGTGTATAAATACTCATCAGGAACGGAGTTGGGGCAAATATCCCGATGTAGAATTACTTGGACAATGGTTGGCCCCAGTTGGATCTCAATTGTTGGCCCCGGGTCTGACAGCCCTTCCCGCTTGTCTCTAATTTCGCACGCTTCTGAGTCATGCTCTCCCTCTCTCCCCCTCTCTCTGCGAAAGTGAACGAAAACTGCGCACGCGACGAATTCTACGTTGCTCGTGCTATGTGATGTTTTAGGCACGCGCCGCGTCACGTGGCTCTTTCTGTAGCGTACACACGGAGAGAGGAAGGGCTTCACTGAGCGGCATCTCCTTTATCATTCACAGCTCCTAATTAGAACTCTCGCCGCCTACGAGCTCCGAGGGTCGCGCCGCAGCTGAAGGAGGGTCGAGAGGGTCGCGTGGCCCGGGTGCTGCTGACCGCGGGGTTCTTGATACAGACAGCCGAGAGTCGGCTCCACGGTCCGATTAGGGGCGCTTCTGGTGGCCTGCCAGAGCTCCTCGCAGTCTCTCAACTTGGCCGCGGTCGAGGTGAACGCGACGGTTCACGGAGGGCTCTTTAATTGCGGCGTCTACATTCCGCCGCGCTTGGCGTCGGCTGTGCTCGCAAAATCAAATGGCAGATCAGTGAGCCACGGACCCTGCGCCAAAAATGAGCAAATGCCAGCTTCGCGCGGCTTAATTATTCATTAGCTTATTTATTTATTTACACGGTTTACCCCCTCCCTCACCCCTTAATTGTGTGCGACAGGATTGTGTACTTACGCCGGTTGTGCATTGCAGGGTTCGGCGGTCAAGTCCCAGGCTCTGTCAACTCTGAGGCCGTTGGGTGACAATGGCTGCTGTGGAGAGGATGCGAGACGAGTTCGGGACGTCTCGAGCGGTGATTCCTCCTCACCTGTGCTCCGCGCGACACTCTTGGTCCTTAAGGCCGTGCTGGGAAGTGGTCCGCCGAACTCCTGCAGATGCATTTTCTTCTGTGAAATCATATAACATTTGTGCTGCGGTGGCCGGCTAACATTCTTGAGTGTTGATGGGTATTGTTGGGCGGTCCACGGGACGAATAAAAGGTTGGAACCACTGCTCCAGGGCACGCCATTATCTGACAGCACCGAGGCCCAAATGCACGCTTTCCACATGATGAGAACCTCGCTCAGAGCAATCTGTCCGGATTACGAGATGGTTCTCCGTTGCTGTAATTCACATTTGCGTGATTAATATCTGTGTTGCATGTGTGTGTGTGTGGAGAGCGGCAGTTTAGCGATTAGCGCACTGCATTATGAACCCCGCGTCCCGAGCTCAACTCTCGCTCACTACCAATAAACAGTGACGATTATCTGAACGGATCCTGGGCCTCTTCTAGGTTGGCTCAGCCTCAAATGAGTACCTGGTGCGGCGTGTAAACATCGCCGCATCGGCCTCCATAAGAGCTCGCTAACAACACTTGCCCCAACAGTCTGTTAAGGCTATACGGTGATCTTTGCATCGTCTTGTATGTGTATGTACAGTGAGGGAAAAAAGTATTTGATCGCCTGCTGATTTTGTACGTTTGCCTGCTGACAAAGAAATACTCAGTCTATAATTTAATGGTAGGATTATTTGAACAGTGAGAGACAGAATAACAACCAAGAAATCCAGAAAAACGCATGTCAAAAATTGTATACATTGATTTGCATTCTAATGAGGGAAATAAGTATTTGACCCCCTCTCAATCAGAAAGATTTCTGGCTCCCAGGTGTCTTTTATACAGGTAACGAGCTAAGATTAGGAGCACACTTAACGGGAGTGCTCCTAATCTCAGCTTGTTACCTGTATAAAAGACATCTGTCCACAGAAGCAATCAATCAATCAGATTCCAAACTCTCCACCATGGCCAAGACCAAAGAGCTCTCCAAGGATGTAAGGGATAAGATTGTAGACCTACACAAGGCTGGAATGGGCTACAAGACCATTGCCAAGCAGCTTGGTGAGAAGGTGACAACAGTTGGTGCGATTATTCGCAAATGGAAGAAACACAAAATAACTGTCAATCTCCCTCGGCCTGGGGCTCCACGCAAGATCTCACCTCCTGGAGTTGCAATGATCATGAGAACGGTGATGAATCAGCCCAGAACTACACGGGAGGATCTTGTCAATGATCTCAAGGCAGCTGGGACCATAGTCACCAAGATAACAATTGGTAACACACTACACCGTGAAGGACTGATATGCTGCAGCGCCTGCAAGGTCCCCCTGCTCAAGAAAGCACATATACATACCCGTCTAAAGTTTGCCAATGAACATCTGAATGATTCAGAGGACAACTGGGTGAAAGTGTTGTGGTCAGATGAAACCAAAATGGAGCTCTTTGGCATGACCTTAACACACCGTGTTTGGAGGAGGAGGAGGAATGCTGCCTATGACACCAAGAACACCATCCCCACCGTCAAACATGGAGGTGGAAACATTATGCTTTGGGGGTGTTTTTTCTGCTAAGAGGACAGGACAACTTCACCGCATCAAAGAGACAATGGACGGGGCCATGTACCGTCAAATCTTGGGTGAGAACTTCCTTCCCTCAGCCAGGGCATTGAAAATGGGTCGTGGATGGGTATTCCAGCATGATAATGACCCAAAACACACGGACAAGGCAACAAAGGAGTGGCTCAAGAAGAAGCACATTAAGGTCCTGGAGTGGCCTAGCCAGTCTCCAGACCTTAATCCCATATAAATTCTGTGGAGGGAGTTGACGGTTCGAGTTGCCAAACGTCAGCCTCGAAACCTTAATGACTTGGAGAAGATCTGCAAAGAGGAGTGGGACAAAATCCCTCCTGAGATGTGTGCAAACCTGGTGGCCAACTACAAGAAACGTCTGACCTCTGTGATTGCCAATAAGGGTTTTGCCACCAATTACTAAGTCATGTTTTGCAGTGGGGTCAAATACTTATTTCCCTCATTAAAATGCAAATCAATTCATAACATTTTTGACATGCGTTTTTCTGGATTTTTGTTGTTGTTATTCTGTCTCTCACTGTTCAAATAAACCTACCATTAAAATTATAGACTGATCATTTATTCGTCAGTGGGCAAACGTACAAAATCAGCAGGGGATCAAATACTTTTTTCCCTCACTGTATGTATGTTGAACGTCTTTCGCACCGTAAGTAGCCAACCGTGCTAATGGACCAACAAACTAAACACAAAAAGCAGTTCTAAGGGAATTATTTTTAATCTATCATATGCGGTAGACATGCACACAATGGCATGGTATGGCATAGAAAGCACGGACGTGATGATTCCAAGAGCTTCTCGGCAACTTTAGAAGCAACGTGAATATTTCGTGATGACAAATTTCAGACCGTAATCCCATCTGCAGCAAACTCGTAGATTTTTTTTCTGCCAACCGATTTGCCTGACAGTATAGCAAAGCGTCTCACGTAACCCACCAGCTCCCATAGAGGTGGGAAGACATTACAATGGTAAATATATGAGATGCACAATGCATGAAAATAATACTTAATTTATTTAATTTTATTGGGAATATAAAAGTTTTACCTTACCCATGTCTAATGCAGAGGGTATTTGTTAATGCACATCGAGCAGTGCACATCTTAAGCGTTGGTTCAAGCGAGCTTGACTGCTGATGAGACACTGAGTGTAGAAACTGGTCCAGCGCTTGCTTGCTGTTGAAAGTATTCACTCCTGGAGGATGTGCAAAAAAAATAGAAATGCACATCTATTTAATGCGTGCTTTTATATTTTGTAACTTGTAATTTGGTAATGTCTCCTGACACCGCCACGTTGTGGACAGATTCAAACCGCCCAACAATACCCATGAATTTCGTAAATATCTCAAGCACCCTAAATTGACTATGAGAAAATTAACCTCTCAATGTCGACCAGGGCAAGGCACCGCAACGATAGATAGATGTGAGGACACCGGAACGTCGCTCGGTGGAACGCTGCCACGCGCACGCCACGGGGCTGGCTGGCCGTGCCACCGAAGCGGCCGTCACACATCACTGACAACGCGTGCACGAGGGGAGGACTCCACACGCGTGGCATTCGCGTCCCAGTTACGTGTGTCTTGTTATTTCGGCCAAAAAACAATCGGTGGCGCACGGCCGTGTCACTGGCTAGCAATCACCAGAGCCAGTCATTGATGAATGTTGACGAGATTACATTATGTCGTTAGAGCGTGATAATTGCAAAATAAAGCAAAACAAGGATAATTTTTTGCCCAAAGCTAAATATTGTCTTCTGGTCCTCGCCTCACATTACCGACCAAGGGCGACTCTCGCAGCGTTCGAGTGCACCTTCAAATCGCGAGTAATTTAGTGAATAAAAAGCAGCACACGAATGGTTGCAAAGCAACAAATATAATGATTTCACGGCTCATTGATGAGCAACAGACCACAGCCGCGGTGTGCAGTTCGCTGGGTGGAAAAAGGATGTTTTTTTTTCCCTCTTTAAAATGTATAACCAGTGGGGCGGAGCGGCGGCGGAGTGGTTAGTGCACCGCACCATGATCCTGGCCGCCTGAGTTTGATTCCCGACCAAGGCCTCACATTCGTGGCGAGCGACATCTGAATTGGCCAATCCGCACTGACTTGAAGTCCGGTCAAAACAAGGATTCACAGAGGGCAACACATTGCTAACTATGTATCTATTTATTTTATTTTACGAATTACACACAACGATACAGTGGCCGTATAGGAACAATTGCTATTTGGGAATCGATGAAACCACAATTCTATACAAAAAATACGAAATTATGCCACATCAAGTGTCTCTTAGTTGATTACATTTTAAAAATAAAGCCAGAAGTGCTTGCGCTTTAAACCAGAAAGCGAATATCAACATAGGACGGGCAAAGAAATGTAAACGGTGTCACTGGGAGCGATCCATTTTTGAATGCTCCGAAGGCGCACGGTAAGTCAAGTACAAAACATCGGGCAACTGGCGCGTGTGCCACGCGTAGCGGGCGTGCGCGTGGAATCATCGCACGTGTACACGCGGCGCGATGCGCGCACACACATATATTTAATTTCTCGCTGTATTTTTTTTTTATCTGTTGTTGTGTAGCTTCGACAGAGGCGTTAATTGGCTGAGAGAATGTGCAGCAGCAGGCTGGCCACAGCTGGGGCACCGCGGCGCGCGCTGATAAATTGAGAGCGCCCGGCGGGGCCACGCGGCGAGGGGCCCCCTCGGCAGCCAGCGGCGCGAGGCACGGGAGCGTGAACTGCGGCTCACGTGGCCCCCCGCGTGGGGGGCGAGATGCCCCCCTTCCCCGTGCCGCCCCCCCCCCACCCCAGATCGTTCCCATACACCCTCCCAATCGCTCCCCTCTCCACGACTCCAAACTCGCCCCCCAAAACTCTCCCCCCCCCCACGACTCCTCCCCCGGCTCGCCCCGTCTCCTCCACCCTCGGCACACACTCCATCTCTGCTGTCACCACCACTCGCGAGCGGCCATCACTCCGCCCCCGCCCCCCCCCCCCCCCCCGGGGACGCGCTGCGTGTCCCTGATGCGCGCACGCACGGGCGATGAGGAGGAGTGGGGCAGCCTCGCCCCGGGCGGGCGAGCTGCGTGCGGATGATGCGGCATGGGCCGGCCACTGGCGTAGAGCCGAAGCGAGCTACGAGCCCTTCCTCCTCCACCCCCCAGGGCACCCCGGGGCTGAGCTGCCCTGCTCCCACCTACAGCCCCTCCTCCCCATCCCCCCATGGCACCGCCGCGCACACGGCCCGCACGCACGCACGTGTGGATCGTCCCAATAAACACAGGAGGCCCGTAACAGGAAATTAACGACCGCCACAGCAGCCCTCCACAGCGCTCGGGCAATTAAAGCTTTGTTTATCAAAAGGCACGCGTTCTATTAAAAGCCAGGAGAGGCTCTGTAATTATTCATAAAGCCAGCCAATGGAGTGAGGCCACTCGTTTGTGCACTTAGAGCCTGATTAGAAATTTTTGCATAAATTTGCATAATTGCGCCGGTTGCGATGACAATTTCGATGACTTCTCGCGTTGCACCGCAATAAAAGTCCACCATTAACGACTTTAATGAGCGGGCTTGAATATTCATAAGGGGCGATAATGAAGTTACGCGGCTAAATGCCTTTTTCTCCTCCCCCCCCCCTCCCTTTTTTTTCTTGATGAACTTAATTTTGACTTCTTGCCAGCAATGTCCCCCAAGGCCACTCGCACGTCGGAGGCAAACTTCCTGTGCCAGTGCTCGTACGGAATCAATCAAGGGGATGCGCTGCCGCACTCTTGTGTGCGCCATAAATTATTCTCGATGCTCTTTGTGGCTTTGATGCAATTTGTCTGACTGTACAAGGCACCCGCGTCGCATTTCCATATTTAATTACAAACCCTAATGGGCTGCAACCATGCGCTTCCGAAAAGGTGCAGCCGTGGCGCTTCGGGGTGGTACGGAAGCCTGGAGAAATGACGCTTCAGCCCTTATTTGTTTGAGGCCGAGACGAAAGCATTCCGGAGGCTAAATGAGTGTAAATACCTGCTTATTCATAAATACGCGTGAATACTTGGCGCGGGTGTGCAGTGCGGTTAGAGCTGCCAGCATCGCAGTCGGTATGTTGAGAGTTAAAATCCCTCCCGGGGAATTGACTCATTGACTGTGATGCCTCGGTAGTTGACAGAAGTGAGTACGCATCACTTTGCGGAAGTCAACAATGCTCATCCCATCGCGAGAATGGCACCCGTAATAGGAATGTGGAATTTTCACCATTTGCTTTACGAGCTGCTAAAGGAAGATGCGCGTCACCCGATGTGCTCACGGGAGCGGGGACACACTCTGACTTTGACGATGAGCCACATGAATGTAACACTCACAGACGAATGGAAACTGGTTGCTCCTGCGGGAATGCCAGGCATACGTATAACAAAGCCAATCATATGCTACATTAAAGCCTTTTGATTTTTTAGCAGTCAGTTACACGTGGCATGGAATAGGTTGCATTCAAACAGTGGTACTAGGTGTTTTATATATTTAAATATGTTTGTGTCCCCCCCCAAATATGTTCAATCTGCTGGTGGCATCCAGCGAGGAGGTGAAGAGTCCGTTCGGGAACTGCACAGAGCAGTGCACTCCACGTGTCAGAGAAGGGCCGCAGAGGAAATTTCTCACGGGAATTATAAAACATCCTTCAAGGGAAGTGGTATTTTCATTCGTTACACAGTAGAAGCAACACTTCCCTGCACACTCTGCTATGATATTGTTTTGCCACGTGGCAGTCAAAGCAATATTGTTCGCTCTTATGTCTGAAGCTAAATTAAGTGGGCATCAAAATTTAACGCGACTTCTTTTTTGTGCAGTCATTGGTGACCGGGCCAAGTGAATCAATTCGCTACTTTTGAGAAACCAGTTTAATCCTGAAATTCGGATGACAACTCGATGGTCTGACCTCCGAGTCACCTGGCCCCACGACGCTGCACGTGTGTTTATAGCCAGCACCAACTAAGAATAGAGCTGGTGAATCTATTGAGGACGAGAGAGGTCCTTGATTGTGTCAACAATCGTCTGCGTGTATCCCAAAGCGTAACGACAGTCAGCTGTAATTTGAAAGAGCTCTACTGACCTTTGGTCATCGTGGTTGTTGGGATGATGGATCCCCGATGGCCACGCTTTGTATCAACCCCTTCCACTGCTATCTCTGAATGTCCATTTATAACACTTTCTTCAGAATTTGCCCTTCTCTTAGTCACGTCAAAGACTCTGTTAAGCACGGACAATTCATTACTGTTCCTTTTTAAATTAACTTTACTATTCTCGGTCTGCGTTCAAATGAAAACTGAAGACACCTTTACTCGATCAAGCTTGTAGTCTGACTGAATATGCATGTATGTGTTCTTATTTATTTAGCTTGCATGACCTATTATTTTATTTTGTAATCCTTAGATTATTTTGTTAGCCTTATTTGATTTCTGCGGTGCATTTCCGAACTTTTCCTTCGAAGACGATTCATGAATCCATATTGAATTGTGTTGATGAACAGTACCGGGCATAAGTCTGAGCTTGCGTATGGCACCCAGGAGACTGAAACCTGATCAGTACCAACAAACAGCACACACACCCACACAGACTAACACACACAGCCACACAAAAAAAATCAACAACAAAAGTCACGTGGCTCCCTAGACGTACTCCCTCCCCTCTATGGCAATGAAATATTCAGCCACTCCGATTGCCGAGTCTCGGGAGCACATGTTAGATTCTGCCACCTTTTATCAGTGTATCCAGACTGAGTGGGAACGAGAGCAATTTACGGTAATGGTAATTGTAAGATTAGAGCGTTTTAAAATGCAGTTTTTAAATGTAATTATACTAAAAATATGGTGTATGGTAATATCCGCACACACAAGGCAGTGTGCATAATTGCTTTCATTGTTATACATTTTGAAAATACTTAAATACTAAAATACCCGTATGCACACTTAGGCATGTCCATATTTTCGCTGTCATCTGATTATGTATTATACAGTGCGGCTGTGTGTGTGGTGTGCGCCCATTATTTGATACAGGCGTCTGCGGCACAAAGCGATTTCTACATATGCAGTTCGTTATATTTTTCACGGTGGCTTTTGAAGTAGAAGGCACCCGCAATGTTTTTATTTATTTCTTGCAACTTAAAAGGTAAAAGGGAGGGGTGGGGGGGGGGACAGAAGAGCAGAACAAAAGAGAGACATCCCTGTAATAAAGTAACCGGTGCTAGCCCAGACAAGGTCAATGTGGCTTTAACAGGCGGTTCAAAATAATGATCGCGAAGCCCTCTGTCAGTCCACGCCGTCTGATCTTGGCAGGTGGTGGCTTTTCAAGGTGACACTACCGCGGCTAACCTTTGACACGCGGGTCTCAGAGGTCGGCCCATATCAGATGTCGCCTCTTGTGCTCCGATGCGCTCTGCTGATTTGTCAAGTGAGTGATGGCACAGCATTTACATCCAGCGGGTCAGCTCGCTAATGAGATCTCGCCTGCACGTGAGATAAATAAGGCCTTGGCAAAATTTTATGTGGACAGATTGAAGAAGCGACATTTAAGCCGTCTGTCAGGGGGTGAGGCTGCGTGGGCAGGCACCGTGGACCCAGTCCCACCCATGCAAGGGACGTGGAACGCCCGAAATTAAACACCAGCGAATCTTCAGCGAGGGAGCGGGAATTCAATATTCGGTCCAATTAAAGGACCACCACCATCATCGTCACATTTGTTTACTTCGACTCCTAACGTGTTTTGTATAGCTTATTGTTGTAACGTTCTGACCTGCTCCGGCTGGCCATCTGCGAAAAAGAGCCTTAAAGTTAATCGGATTCCTCCAGTATGAATACAGATTCTGACATCAAGCTGGATGATGACCTCCCCATTTTAATACAAGCACCACTGGTCGTGTCCAGCTACAAAATGCATCTGCAAGTATTTCCATGTCCGAGGTTATCTCCGTCTTAGCCATTGTCTTGAGTAGCTTCCCCTTCCTGGCCCTGCTACTCCATCACACGTTTAGAGGGTAAAGTCGTATTTGACTCCACGTGGGGGTCAGCTGCTACGGTCCCCCATTTCGCCCTGAGTATCGTGCAGCGAGCGTGGTGTTGTGGCGAATGACAACTGTGGGTGTGCGGTATGGTACCCCGCGTCCCGATCGCGTCACCTCCAGGCCGGCGCCAATATTCGGGCCACGCCGATGCCCGAAGCGCACCGATTGGCGCTGTAGAGCGACAGAATGATGCCGTGGCACATGGAGGGATACATTGTGATGTGGGGTAGGTGCGTCATGCTCAAATAAGGTTCCCCTGGGCGCGTGCTTGCCCCTATAAGGAGTTAAAGAACAGGAATCGATTAATATGATTTTGATGCTCGACCCCATGCTAGATCCCATGCTCAACCCATAACAATCCCAAGCTCGATGCAACGATTACAGAATCGAGGCTTTCCAATGGTTGCACTTTGTGGGGCATTGCTTCCCCCATTGGCTGCATGAAGCTCATGCGTGCATAATTCCTCCATATTTCGCAGTCTGTGGCACTACTAGCGGCCACTCGAGGCGCTAATCGGAATATTCCATCCATAGATGATTGTGCTCGCGGGGTGCTGCTGCTGCGTGGGGCTTCGCGTGTCGTTGTGAAGGCGTGGGACCTCACAGCCCTGCACCTCGCCCCCTATCCCTCAACCCCACCCCTCTGCTCCACTCCCCAAACTCACCCCCCTCTCGTTTATAGTCCCCAAACTCACCCCCCTATCCACCACTCCACAACTCACTCCCCTCTCATTCACCATGCCCCGGAGCCCCCCCTCTCCTCCACTCCTCGCCTCCTGTCCCTCACAAGTGAACCATCAGCTCGGGCTCACAGTCGCGGACGTGTGGCCACCGAAGGCCATCGCTGTGTATGCGGTAAGTTACTGGGCAGCAGAAACAGGAGACGTTTCCAAATAAGGGGCGGTAAACCGGTTTACGCTGTGGATATGAGGATCCCTGTACGATGTCTGTTGCAACTACCAAACAAATATCACGCCCAAGAAATAATTTCCACGATACCTCATCAGTCGAGTCGAGGCCGAACGAGAAATTCGTGAGCGTTCACGTCTCTCTCTCCGTTGTGACTCCGGCGTCGTACCGCCACGTGTCGTCTGGCACGATGTCAGACGTTTCGCTCCGTGTGCTTGGGAGCTTCTTCGGGAACGTGGTACCGTGTCGAAAAATCATAAAATACATCAGAGAGCCAGGCATCACAACCGCGCACGGCTACACAGTGGAGCTAATTTTGTTGGGGGCCCTGAGTCTGTAGTTAAACTTCCATATTCCCGTGGCAGGGCCCACGTGGAATATTCGGCCTCACCAAAGCCGCGGTGTGCGCCAAGCGGAGCAGGCGATCCCCATCGGGGCTGGCCATCCTCTTCCACGCCCGCCCGCTGCAGTTGAACACACTCAGTCATTGTCACTTGCGCCACGTTTAAAATCAGCAAACAGGGACAAACGGGTAGAAGGGAAATTGGGAAACTGTAGCAAAGGAGGGAACGATGAACTGAGGGGCAAAGCAGAGGAGGGAGGGGGTGCGTCGATGTAGGAGTGGACACGAGCCCCGTGTAGAGGAGGCGTGGGGCTCACTCCCCACCAATGGCTCCAATCCGTGCGATTCTAGTGGCGCTCTTGCCCCGCGCAACAGCTAAGCCAATAAAAGACAATAATCGGGTTAGAGCGGCTTCCTGTTTAAGACAGAGCGCCTCGCCATGCCTGTCGCAGGGATTAGAGTGCTCAGTGGTTAATGCCGAAAGCAAAAACCAAGGGCCACTAAATAATGTTTCATCACTGTTCATGTGATTATTTGTTTGATAGTGGAATGTTTGAACTCGTTATATAGATGTAATAATTCAGAGATAAATGTGGGCAAAAATACAGTACGTGTATGCTTTCCTGACCCGTGGTGGCATTCATAATTATTATCTGTTTGATGAGATCGTGCAGGCATAATGCTAAATTTGAAGTCCAGCGCTCCACCAGCTGACAGTGAGAGCTGAGCTGCTGTTAACACCGATATGATGCGGGGTGTAATCTCCAGCGGGACGTCGTATATAAAGATTGTTAAATGTGTGCAACATTTTCAACATTTCTTTAGTTTTGCTGAAAACCGAAATCAATTTGGGCCATTTGTAACCTCTTAACGTGGTCTGATTGGCTCTGTTCGGTGGTCAAGGAATATAGTTAAAATGTAGTATTATATCTCACCCAAAATAAACTTATGATAAAATGAAACATGTAATAACTTAAAACTAAAAATGTATTCGACGGCAAAAGTAGAATATCAGCATAACGGAAAACACTCCTTCCGTCCCAGAGTAAATGAATTTGGAATAATGGGAGGTGACGTGCCGATCAAGCTTATTAGACTCGTGTAGGCGATGTGTTTAGAAACGAATGAAGGCGATGATTAGATCAATGTAAATATTGCGATTCATGTCCACGCGTGAGCCATATGCTGAGCGGTATCGGAGGGGGTGTGGGATCACGAGTGATCTGCATTGCTAATCCAGCACGGAGCGCCCTTTGCAGAATCCGCACGCGCGGGCGACTGATGTTCCAGCCTCTTCCATTTGGCTTCCTTTCTCTCTGTCTCTCCAGGGCCGAATTCTCTCCGTCTCCCAAGTCAAGAAAAGAATCTCGGCAGAACTGTGGCATTTGCGAGCATTAATAATGCAAAGTACACAGCGACAAAACCAGCACACTATCACACGCGTAGGTACACACGTGCCCGTGCGCGCAGGCATGGACGCACACACGCAAAAGACAAAGATCCTCCTATAGCCTGTAACAGGCTGTCGGGAAAAGTGCTGTTAGCGAGCACCTATGAAGGCCGACACGGCTCACGAAGTGGGGGGGGGGGGAGGGGCAACACCACGTCCGGCCGCCTTTGTCTCCCCAGTGCTGCTGTCTTTACACACCGCACCAGATACTCATTTAAGGCTGAGTCGAGCTAGAGGATGCCCAGGGCCGGTTCAGATATGTCACTGGTGTTGAATGAATCGAACTCGGGTCGCTAAGTTTGTAGCGGAGCGAGTAAACCACTGCGCTACCGCTCCCCATCACAGGGACGCACACGCACGCACACACACGCACACACTAACAGACGTGCACACACAGACGTGCAAGCAATGCCTTTTGTGCGACAGCTCTAGAGAACTAATCTAAAATATCGCACCTACCTGCTGTTTGCCCGCAGTGGACAGGTCAATTAAGTGGCTATCATTCCCGCTGAAGCATTAATTTTGCCACCAATCCCATTCCCAGGCAAATTGGAAGCTTTTGTAAAAAAAAAGATTTTCAATCCAATTACATATTCACTTGAGGCTTCACTATTTTCCGCATTAAATTGTGTTTTTTCTTTCTTTATGATAACCCTTCTGATAGCGAGCCCTCCAAAATAACCCTGATCATGAATGTGTGTGTGGGACACAACTGTAAGTATGATTGAAGTTTGGATTGTAGGGAGTTAAAGTGAACTGCACGGCTGGGGTTTATTTGAAGAGCTCAACATGAGGTGGCTGACGATGCAGCTTCATCGAGCGGACTTTGTCTGAGGACAACGCATCGACACGTGGAGTGTCACTATTACCTGGAGGAGGCGGACGTCTTCTGCACAGAGAGTACTGAACAACAAGGCAGCCCGTCACGACGGCTTAAACATTTCTCGCACTACGCTTGAGGCTCTTCTGTCAGTTGCTAGAGTTTGGTTGCTGGATGGAGCCTTTGGCATTCTCACCGCATCAACCGCATCAGAACATCAACAGGCCGATAAGCACATCTCGTTCGGAAATGTGTCATTAAAGACACAAGCCACAGGCGTGCGATTGTGGCCACGCAACCCAAACTATTGACCCATATCGTGAACCACTGTGGTCTGCGCTCCTCTAGCGGAGGAGGAACAGCAAAACGGCACGAACTCTCTCTCTTCTAAAGCCCTCTCGCCGTGGCCAGCAGCAGACCTCTATATTGGCGTTGCGCTCCTGAACGTATTGCCATCGTATGCAAGATTAGAAAAGATGACTTAAGAATCACGATCATGGTCTGGTGAGACTTGTGCCATTTGTAGCAACAACCCACAGGTCCTAAATCCACGGTACGTGAACGTATTTCCTGTCTTTCTATATTTTTTACATTGTATGATGATGGTTATATTATTATTCACGGGCTTGTCTTCGTGTGTGCATGCGCTGGCTTTCTGTTCGATATCTCGCTCCGAGATCGCTTGCAGCACAGCACCACAACCACCATCACAGCCACACCACCAAAACTAACACCACCACAACCACCTCAATACCCACCACCACCAACTACCACAACCACCACACCACAATTAACACCACCTCCAACGCTAGGTGGCGCTGTCACGTGGTAGACTCTCCCCTTTGATGGCTATTGTGTAAAAGGGGAACCTTGAAATCGCAATTTAACAAACTACACAACCTGCTCGCGCCTTGAATTTTCATCGCAACTCGAGGTCAAAGCATCCGTTTGGTTTTGAGATACATTAAAATATATCTGGAGAGACAGAGAGCGATATATGTAAGATTACAGCGACATCACCCCCGGGCAAAACTAAAAGATGCCACATGCCACGTGGAGAGCGAGAGAGGAGCCGTACACGCAATGGGTCTGGATTCAGCCAAGTCCAGGAACAGCTTGATTACTTGGGGCTACGGCGCGAGCACGGGATGACAATGAAAACACATGGCCCATCACAGGCGCGCGCAGCATTACAGATGGAGCTTGTCCCGCTTTTGTGGACGGGTTTTAGGTTTCTGCGCCAAAGTATGAAAAACAAAACGGCCAAGTTTCATTTCAGAGCTGCCACGAGGTGTCACGTCGATGTGTATCGCCAATGCGCCCCACATTTGTGACTGGCTGCTTTGTTCTGCTACTGCGAGATCTCGACCCAATGGAACCCAGGGGGTGGAACAAAGCCATGGCGAGTTCCTGCCCAGTTGAGCACTGACACATTGGTGCTCATCTCCCGCTTATAGCCCGCGGCCAGTGGTGGAAATTCCACATTCCCAAGGCGGGGGTGAATCTATCCTTAGGACAACCAACTCGGACAATTTGTTGTCCACGGGACAACCGGCGGTGGTCCTTATCAACGCGGTTACTGGTAACGCACAAAACCCAAAACGGATCGCACGCGCAAGGTTGGCATGAAGATGAGAAGAGAGCAATCGCGAATGACACCGCACGGGACCTGCGGCACGACCACGGCGCCGGCGTGTGGGCCACGTCTCCTCCTGCCTCCGTTGTCGATGCCATCACGCGTTGGAGGACTCGGGGTCGAGTTGTTCAGTCGCCTTCCTCGTCCACTTCACTAAACCCAGGGGCAATGCGGCACCATTAAAACCCTCACAAAGGCCCCGGATAAAGCCAACGGCACAAAAACACCGTGATTCACCGGCATTTGCAGATTTGATTGCCACTTGTGTTTGTGTACTCCTCTCCGTATGATAATTGGTGGGACTGCCACCCCGTGCACTGGGGTGTTCTGTTGGGATGCGTTCCCCCACAACCGGATCGCCTGGTTGGAATGGCAATGCTAATAATACAAGCAGCTTAGAAAAAATATTCTCCGTGTATGATGTTTGTGTAATACCGACTATAATCACCCAGGAATGGCCTTAACGCTCGTGACGTCACTCCACATCGACCATCTCCCCTCATTAATAATGATGAGCGGGTGACGTCACTCCGCATGGAGAACCCCCCCCCCTTCATAAATAATCATGAGCTGGTGACGTCACTCCACATCGAACAGCCCCCCTCATTAATAATCATGAACAGATCTTGACTTAAAGCTTTCGTGACTGCAGGGATTCATATTCTTAGGGTCTTTCGGTAAAGTCACTTAGATAGGTTCAAAGAAAATAAAAAAATACAAAAACTACGACGTTTCGATCACAACGCAAGCGATCGTCATCAGGAGGAAAAAAGAGGGCGAAAGCTGCTGGGGCAGACTGTTTTAAAGGTTTAGAATGGGTGTAGCCCAAGGGTCATAAACAAAGTGGGCGGGGCTAGTGATGTTAATGTGAGAAATTTGCATGTTAATGGGAGATTGGAGAGGGGCCTCCACGACAAGGTCGTGGAGGTGGCTATGTTAATGTGAGATATTAGCATGTTAATAGAAGATCGCAAAGCAGCAACATCGAGCTTGGCCAGCGAGGTGGCTGTGTTAGTGTGGGAAATTTAACCTGTTAATGTAAAATCAGAGAGCCGAAAATAACAACTAACATTGGAAGGTGTTAGGAGGTGAAGATCACAGCCAGTTATGACTTAAACTTGTTGATAACGTCCTTCCAATGCTTGCTCAGTTTATACCCATCTTATCGATTGAAGTTGTGTCTGTATATGTGGATGGTAGCCAGTGGGTTGGCAAAGTACCTTCGTCTTAGATAAATCTATTTCGTGTGAGCCCACCGCATTAAAACAATGATCAGCCACAGCCAAGGTATTGGTCCTACCGTGTTTCAGATCTGCCGTATGTTCACAAACACGGTCCGAGACATGTTGCTTAGTTTTCCCAATGTAACTTCTGCCACAGACACAGCTTAGTTTGTAGACGCCGGGGTATTGCATGTCAGGGATCACATCCTTCACAAATGGGATCAGATCACGAATGTTATGCACTGTGTTAAATCGAACCTGGATCTTGTGTTTGCTCATGATTTTGGAGATCTTTTTGGTGACCCCTGCTATGTATGGCAAGGTAATGGTTTTGATTGGGTCCTTAGATGGTTCTTTCTCAACGGTTGGGGTGATAGCTTTACGGATTGTGGAGTTTGAATATCCATTCATCTTGAGAGCTTGGTGTACTTGTTTCAGTTCACTGGCTAGGTGGTGATGGTCGGAAATACATCGAGCTCTATGGTGCAGAGTTTTCATGAGGGAATTATTCTGGGATGGATGGTGGTGGGAGTCAGGTTTTAGATAGGCATCCGTATGGGTGGCTTTCCTGTAGACAGCGTATCCCATTGAGCCATCTGGTCTCCTTTTGATTAAAACATCCAAGAATGGTAGCTTGACATCCTTTTCCACCTCCATGGTGAATTTGATGGCTGGGTGTATGGAATTGATGTGGTTGAAGAATTGGTTCATAGCTGGTCGGCCATTTGGCCAGATGACAAACGTGTCATCTACGTACCTCTTCCACAAGGACGGACTGTGGCATTGCTCTTGTCGACTGAGAGGATGACGATGTAATCTCTCTTTTTTAATTGGGAAAGTTCATCATGAACAGGTGACGTCCTCCAAATGGACACCCCCCGCCATTAATAATAATTAGCGGGTGACGTCACTCCACATGGGGGGGGGGGGGCGAGGCGCCTCCTCCCCCCTCCTCAGCGTCAACTTACAATCCTCACTACAAAGGCAGAACTCTCTCATGTCACGCTTTTTGCCCGTCCAAGGACGGGTGTATTGCAGTAAATCTGAAACTTGCAAGCGAAAAGCAGACTGCGACGTGATATTCATTGCATACATTCGTGTGCAATTTGTAAGTGCGCTGTGACACAGACTTAGTTAATTTTAAGGTTATAATCCCTTGTTCATCACGACGTCCTTTTTACTTTGATGTCTCAACAACAGCGTCACGGAGTTCACGTGACGTGACGGTTCTGCCTTTGTAGTGAGGGTTGTAAGTTGACGCCGAGGAGTGGGGAGGAGGCGCCTCGCCCCCCATGTGGAGTGACGTCACCCGCTAATTATTATGAATGGGGGGGGGGGTGTCCATTTGGAGTATGTTAATTTATGATTATTAATGAGGGGGGATGTTCAATGTGGAGTGACGTCACCTGCTCATGATTATTAATGAGGGGGGAGGGTGCTCATTGTGGAGTGACGTCACCTGCTCATGATTATTAATGAACGGGGGGGGGGTCCATGTGGAGAACGTAACCTGTTCATGATTATTACTGAGGGGGGCTGGTCGGCATGGAGTGACGTCACGAGCGTTGCACACAGACATTCTTGGCTCATTATAGTCGGTATTTACCTAATAGTGACTACTGAATACCAAACAATATCTTCATTAATCAATAGTATTATGAAATAAACTAATTTGTATTATATGTGAAATTTGCAATGTTGCTGGCACAACATTTAACGCAATGGTATGTTTTTAAACGCTTAGGAATAGCAATGATTACAAGTCACGTGAAACGTATTAATCATAGCGGTATTAAAAAATAGTAAAGGATCCGCTGCTGGATGAAGACCTTCCCACGCCATGCTCGTCATGGAGGGTGTTTGACTATACTTCACCACGCTGGTCAAGTATGGGTTTCATGAAGATATCACTCACCACAGGCGTTGTCTATGACGTAGAATCAAACTCAGGTGAGTGGGTTCACGGTGCGGGGTGCTGACCACGGCACCACTACTCCACCCGTCTTCAGTGTAATAACATTTGGCTTCTCCATTCAAACGTGAATATTAACCTCGTTAAAAAATATATCGATTGTTAAACATATATAGATAAGTTAATGCCATCATGTGATTCAGTGAAAATGGACGCAAAAATAGCAAATCATTGCAAAGCTTTCACTGGGCATGTCTCCTCATTCGGGGTGGGTGCTATTCTCGCACGCAAATGCTCATTGTTGGCATTTTAATTCGTAATTGGTTGCTGCCTCCTGATTAAATTACAGTATTGTCCTATTAATTATGTGACTTATGGTTTAAAAAAAGAGCCACACCGTGAGCTGACCAAATGTAATGGTGACAGATAATAAATGAATAAATATCATCATGCAAAATTGGAAGCTTATTTAGTAAAAATGTGGCTTTCCATTATGCACGCTGTCAGCGAATTGTGACTGTTAGGCCATGTAAGCCTGCTATATATGTTTGGCAAATTAACAGTTTGTATCTTTACAAAGGATAACAGTTCATATGTGTGCTTGCATTAATAAAAATGTAAATTTACGAGTACTACGGCTGTAGAAAAATACGAGGCTATAATTCCACGTTTGAATGATGGAACATGCTTAAATATAAATGGCTCTCTCAGTCTAGTGTTAGACACCACATAACAGAGGCAAATGATTGCTATGTAAAGCAGCATGCTGTGGAATAGTTTTCTAATTGATAATACGCTGTTCGTACGTTAATACAGTCTACTCATCCATTCATGATTGCTAACCCAATATTTGGCGTTTTGGCAGTAGAGCAAAACTGTGATTGCATTACAAACTTCCCTTCTCATCCACCCTCTGACAAGGAACGCTCGCGGACTGCGGCGCAGCTCTCTGATTCCAAGCAAAAGGCGCGCGAGGAGGAGGAGGCAGCCATGGCCAGGTGGTGTTCAGCCTGAGACATTGATCTGTGGAGCCTTCCTGAAGATGCTCGGTGTCAGAAGGAACGGTTGCTCTGGGAATAGCGTCACCCTGCCAGACTATGAGTCCCAATCAAACCCTTGTCGACTATGAAATATATATATACATTTTAAAACGTTAATGAAACCAATCAATTCGAGGTGTTATTTTGGCCAAAAGAAGGAGAGAAATGTCTCGCATGTGCCCTCTCTCTTTTGAAGCTGATGGAAATAAAATGAGAACCGTTATTATTTGTACTTTTTATCTGCAAATAATAGTAACGTTATTGAACGAAGCTGTGAAATTGGTCAACAACAGACGACGCCGCTGGAGGGACTTGATTAAGACTCATCATCAGGTATGTAGGTACTGTACGTTGAACTTCTTTCGCACCGTACGTAGCCAACCGTGCTAATCGGAGGTGCCGCGGGGCAGATCGACTGGCCGCGAGGAAGGAGAGCCGCGGCGTACTGGCGGTGGCACCGCACGCGGCCACGCTCGCAAGGCGCGACGCCTCGCGTTGCCCACGGCGATAGCTGACGGAGCCGATGAACGGGACACTGATGCACGACAACAAGTGCTCTCCCTCGGCCAGACTCCGCTCTGGAGGGCTGTGAGAACGGGCCACAGATGCTTCTGCCATGGCGACAGCTTTGGATCCAGCACAGTGACCTCGCGAAATTCTGATCGGCGTAGCTCGCACATTCCCTGTTGTGGAGACACGCACGCTCACTCCTTAACACGTGGCTCCCGCTGCCCTCGCCACCCTCCAATCACCTTCTCCCTGTCGACAGCAGTGGCCGGCTCGAAGCGCAACATCCTCTACGGCCCTCCTCCTACCGCGAGTACCATTACCGCTCCTACTGCGACTGCTGCCAAGAACGGCGCAGTCGACACTGAACCAAACTCGAGCATCGCACGGGTGGCGCGGTGGTGGCCGCCAGTCTCGCCCGTGGCGGGAGATGGGACGGGAGATGAGACGGGAGATGGGACGGGAGATGGGACGGGAGATGGGACGGGAGATGAGGCTGGAGATGAGACGGGAGATGGGACGGGAAATGGGACGGGAAATGAGACGGGAGATGGGACGGGAGATGGGACGGGAGATGAGACGGGAGATGGGACGGGAGATGGGACGGGAAATGAGACGGGAGATGGGACGGGAGATGGGACGGGAGATGGGACGGGAGATGGGACGGGAAATGAGACGGGAGATGGGACGGGAGATGGGACGGGAGATGGGAGGGGAGATGAGGCGGGAGATGAGACGGGAGATGGGACGGGAGATGGGAGGGGAGATGATACGGGAGATGAGGCGGGAGATGGGACGGGAGATGGGACGGGAGATGAGGCGGGAGATGGGACGGGAGATGAGACGGGAGATGGGACGGGAAATGAGACGGGAGATGGGACGGGAGATGGGACGGGAGATGGGACGGGAGATGGGACGGGAAATGAGACGGGAGATGGGACGGGAGATGAGACGGGAGATGAGACGGGAGATGGGACGGGAGATGAGACGGGAGATGGGACGGGAGATGGGACGGGAGATGGGACGGGAGATGGGACGGGAGGTGAGGCGGGAGATGAGGCTGGAGATGAGGCGGGAGATGGGACGGGAGATGAGACGGGAGATGGGACGGGAGATGGGACGGGAGATGGGACGGGAGATGGGACGGGAGATGGGACGGGAGATGAGTCTGGAGATGGGACGGGAGATGAGACGGGAGATGGGACGGGAGGTGAGGCGGGAGATGAGACGGGAGATGGGACGGGAGATGAGTCTGGAGATGGGACGGGAGATGAGACGGGAGATGGGACGGGAGATGGGACGGGAGATGAGTCTGGAGATGGGACAGGAGATGAGACGGGAGATGGGACGGGAGATGAGGCGGGAGATGAGACGCAGCGCCCACACGGCGATTGCGGCCATCGGAGAGTCAAAACGTGGAGCGCAACGTCCGGCGGTGCCGGAGCTTCGCTCATTCGGCGGCGGCGTCTCGGACGTTCACGACGTCTCTCCCGAAGCACTCCGTCGACTCCACCAGCCTCGACATCACCGCCGGACGTCGCGAGCCACCCTGCCCTTGGAACGACGGAGGTCGCTAGCACTTGAGCCTCTTCTGCATAAACCTCTTCTGAGAACTGTCCACAAACCCAACAGAGCCACTGCTCGATCCTGCCCTGGCATCTTGAGAGAGGGCCTTCGAAGGAACCAGTCACGTGCCTCCACAGCCCCTGGTGGTGGAAGCGGTGGCACGGAGATGGTTTCTACAAAGGACCTCGGGAATGCCCCTCGCCTCGCACTCCCCACTCCGCCCCATCTCGGCCTCCCTCAGCCTGCCCGTCGTAAAAGTGATTATACAGAATAAATCTTGCATCGTGGGATGATTTTTTGGTGGCGGAGACGATGCCGGGCTGCTGAACTCCATCATTTGTTTAATAATAATAATGCGGAATATGAGCGTGGCAGCGCCATTATTTATGGCTCTCTCTGCCAATGTCAATTCTCGATTTTGCGAGTGAGAGATAAGAGGAGCAGCTGCCAATTCGACACCGCCACACCCGCCGTCACCACTAAATCACCTGCTCTACATTACTACTCTGATTGTGTTCTTTTAGTTCCTCACTTCTCCCAGATAAGCTAACACGAGGCTGTGGGCTTTATTTAAACTGACAGCTCACACAAGCTTTTCACTGGCAGGCCGGATAGCCATTGAGCTCGTGAGACGTGACCTATAAAATTATAACTTGCTTATGGTCTCGATTAAACCCACCGTGTGGGAACAGCCTGCAGAGCGGTGCTGCCCATCCCTCGGTGCGTATCAGCGGCGCGGAAAGAACAAAGCGCACGAATCAAGAGTTGTTGGGGAATGCCACCGGTGGAATGACGCTTGCTTGTTGTTTTAAGTTTTCTCTTGTGATCTCATCCCCAACGTGGATGCGTGCGCGTGTCAATTACCGCACGTGTTGTTCTCTTGATGATCGCGTGAGCATCTTCCCACGAGCGTTGTGTTTTTGCGAGTGCTTCTCTCTCAATCTACCGCGGGTGTTGGTGTACGTGATTGCCACGTAACATGTATGCAACATGTATGTGACACGTGTACGTCGCTGCCTTGCGTGGATGCGTGTGATCAGGCGTGTGATTTTACACGCTTGGGGTTATGTGAGCGCACGGGCACACACACACACACGTGTGTGTGTGTGTGTGCCCGTGTGTGTTCAAATTCTCTGCCAGCCTGCACCCGAGCGATGCACGCTCACACGCGTGGTGGTACGCGCGCGCGCATTGCAGGGTTTTTTTTTATGCGCAACGGCTGGGGTCGTGAATTCAAAATGAACACCGCCACCACTTCCCCCCCTCACCCCCCAAAAAAACCAGGAACCCCCACCCCCCACGGCACCGCAACTCGGATGACACCGCCACGCGTTGACGGTGGAACTCCCCGCGGGATTCTCGACTCAACTGTGAATTAGCTGTGCGGACAATCTGGAAGCATCGCGATCACCACGGGGCGCGAATTCCCCATGCAAATTCACCGCGCCGCGAGCCGAAGCGAGCACGCATGCACGCACACGAGTGGTGCCTCCACATCGCGTGATTGTGCACTCGCGGTGCGGGCGCGCACACGGACGCCTGCACGCACGATCATACGAGTGGGCAGGCGGTGAATTTGCTGACTGAATATTCCGCGCAAGTCTCCACTGATTAAAATCTTCAATCAAAAACTCTACTCGCACAACATCCGTACAGCCGGAGTCCATTCTCGATGAACCGGCGGTGTGCCCCATCTAATTATATACACAAAGACAGAGACAAGGATCCCCCGTATAGCCTTAACAGACTGTTGGGGCAAGTGCTGTAAACGAGCACCTATGAAGGCCGGCACGGTATACAAAGCACCACGCCCCACCGCCTTTGTCTCCCTAGTAGAGATTTGTTTACACACCGCACCAGGTACTCATTTGAGACTGAGTCGACCTAGGGGAGGCCCAGGACAGGTTCATTTAAACGTCAATGGTGTTAGCCGTGAGCAGGAATCGAACTCGGGTCACCAGGTTCTTGGCCCAGCGCGGTGACCGCTGCACCGCCGCTGCGCCACACACACACGTATCACTGTATTCATTCATGCGTCTGAGTGGGTGAGATGTTTATTGTATAAAATGCACACTGCTAAAGGTATCGATTTCAACTGTTTGTGTCGATGTCCTTATCAGGGTGAAGTTGTCGTCAGCGCCAGAGCCGCGACTCTCCTCGCCAACGCCTCTCGGGTCGTCTCTCGTTGTCCGCTCGGCACGCGTCGATGGACACCGCGAACACCGCTTGCAGACGAGACGTTCCCTCTCCAGGGATTTTCCAGGTGGAATATATAAATGAATAAACAAACAACCTCCCAATCTGACGACTGTGCTCTTCTGCAGCGGCGTCACAAAATCGCTCCACTGGCTCTGAAGTTCCCTCCCTTTCGGTGGCATAATAAAAAAAAAATGTTAAACTCCACGTCCGTTTGGACCTGTGCATCGGGATATACATTTGAAATAAAGGCCGAAATTGTGGGCCAATTTACAAGTGACTCGAACACTGGTAGACGCGGATAAACGGGCTGCCAAGACCGGAGCTGGTTAAATACGGCCACCGTGACGAGACGGCCGCTCACAGCCTCGTCACACACCACGTGCTATAGCGATCAGACACGGTGGAGGCTTACAACAAGACACTCTTGACACCGCTAATGCCGCTGTCCCTACTCGTGTCAGAATGGCGGATAATGTGGCTCCTCTGTTCAATCTGGATCCTCGTGAGCGCCTACAGTAAACGGGGATACATTTTATGCAGCCCGGCAACGTTGCCGATATAATAACGTTTGTCATTATCGGAGACCAGCGCACACTGCACTCGGGGTTGTTTCCTCATTCTTGAAAGTCTCTTGATAAAAGGGAATATTCGATTTTGAGACAACACTTCCTTCTCTCCCAGGTGTTCTAATGAGGTCCATGCATACATAGAAACATAAAGGTACACGCACACGCACATGTAGTAGGTGTTGGATACATTTTACCGGCGAGTGCACAATAGCGTTGTCTCGGCACTTGACAACCCATGGCGTAAAGAAGAAAAAACCGGCACTGGCCAATCACACGTGGTAAACCGTCAGAATTCGTTTGACACATCTGGCACTGCCGAGCAGCCTGGGATAGCGACACCGGCCCAGAGTTTGCGTGCCGGAACAAATGCTGTTGGTTAACATGTCTGTGAGAGGCTAGCAGGTCGATCGAATGCAATGTTATTCTATTCCAGAACACAGTAGTGGTGCATACCCAGAATGCACCACGACTTATATTTTATGGGAAGAAAGTTTAAGATTCCAAGCCGTCTCACTGTCTGATGATGATGATCTTGTCGAACATTTGCAGAACAGCTAAAAATCCGTTGGATATACACTGAGGGAAAAAAAAGTATTTGATCCCCTGCTGATTTTGTACGTTTGCCCACTGACAAAGAAATGATCAATCTATAATTTTAATGGTATGTTTATTTGAACAGTGAGAGACAGAATAACAACAACAAAATCCAGAAAAATGCATGTCAAAAATGTTATAAATTGATTTGCATTTTAATGAGGGAAATAAGTATTTGACCCCCTCTCAATCAGACGGATTTCTGGCTCCCAGGTGTCTTTTATACAGGTAACGAGCTGAGATTAGGAGCACACTCTTAAAAAGGGAGTGCTCCTAATCTCAGCTTGCTACCTGTATAAAAGACACCTGTCCACAGAAGCAATCAATCAATCAGATTCCAAACTCTCCACCATGGCCAAGACCAAAGAGCTCTCCAAGGATGTCAGGGACAAGATTGTAGACCTACACAAGGCTGGAATGGGCTACAAGAACATTGCCAAGCAGCTTGGTGAGAAGGTGACAACATTTGGTGCGATAAGTCGCAAATGGAAGAAACACAAAATAACTGTCAATCTCCCTCGGCCTGGGGCTCCATGCAAGATCTCACCTCGTGGAGTTGCAATGATCATGAGAACGGTGAGGAATCAGCCCAGAACTACACGGGAGGATCTTGTCAATGATCTCAAGGCAGTTGGGACCATAGTCACCAAGAAAACAATTGGTAACACACTTCGCCGTGAAGGACTGAAATCCTGCAGCGCCCGCAAGGTCCCCCTGCTCAAGAAAGCACATATACATGCCCGTCTGAAGTTTGCCAATGAACATCTGAATGATTCAGAGGACAACTGGGTGAAAGTATTGTGGTCAGATGAGACCAAAATGGAGCTCGTTGGCATCAACTCAACTCGCCGTGTTTGGAGGAGGAATGCTGCCTATAACCCCAAGAACACCATCCCCACCGTCAAACATGGAGGTGGAAACATTATGCTTTGGGGGTGTTTTTCTGCTAAGGGGACAGGACAACTTCACCGCATCAAAGGGACGATGGACGGGGCCATGTACCGTCAAATCTTATGTGAGAACCTCCTTCCCTCAGCCAGGGCATTGAAAATGGGTCGTGGGTGGGTATTCTAGCATGACAATGACCCAAAACACACAGCCAAGGCAACAAAGGAGTGGCTCAAGAAGAAGCACATTAAGGTCCTGGAGTGGCCTAGCCAGTCTCCAGACCTTAATCTCATAGAAAATCTGTGAAGGAAGCTGAAGGTTCGAGTTGCCAAACGTCAGCCTCGAAACCTTAATGACTTGGAGAAGATCTGCAAAGAAGAGTGGGACAAAATCCCTCCTGAGATGTCTGCAAACCTGGTGGCCAACTACAAGAAACGTCTGACCTCTGTGATTGCCAACAAGGGTTTTGCCACCAAGTACTAAGTCATGTTTTGCAGTGGGGTCAAATACTTATTTCCCTCATTAAAATGCAAATAAATTTATAACATTTTTGACATGCGTTTTTCTGGATTTTTGTTGTTGTTATTCTGTCTCTCACTGTTCAAATAAACCTACCGTTAAAATTATAGACTGATCATTTATTCGTCAGTGGGCAAACGTACAAAATCAGCAGGGGATCAAATACTATTTTCCCTCACTTTAGTAATGCACATTTTGACGCCAAATCTATCAAACAATAGTTGTAATGAAACTTTATTTGAAGCTTTTGTGACAACATAGACACACCTCTGTGTGTCTCTCTCTGTGTCTCTGTGTTGTCTCTATCTGCTTGTGTGTCTGTGTGTCTCCGTGTCTGTGTTTTGTCTCTCTCTTAAATTTAGTTTTCTTGCTACGTGACGTAACCGAAAGAACCAAATAGTGGTAATGTTTATTAAAAATAGAGAATGGATGCCATTCAATTTAGTAAAACAAGCTTCCTATCGAAGCTGAATAACAGTAATGAAATGTCTTATCAAACCAAAGAGAAATCGTAATAATGTGTAGTGACATCGGGGATGTCACTGTATGGTGCTGGCCCGGGAGGGCCGTGGCGTGCGATGTACTTACGTCGCGGACAGCACCGGGTGGGTATTTGTGTGAGGCCGGCTCTAGCACAGCACGGCGTGCGATGCACCGTCATCGCGTACACCCCATAGGTGGGTGTAGTACCAGCCCTAGCGGGGCATGGTGAGCGCTGGGATAGCGTGGGCACTACACATGGCGTGTGGTGCGGGCTCCCACAAGGGGGAGCGGGAGAGTGTCAGCCCAGGGACAGGGTTGCCCCGGGCCATGGTACTCTGGTTGACACCGTGGACACGTGATCTGGAGTGTCCACAGAGAAGACCCCAGGTAGGGGCGCTAGGGGGTGATCACGTGTCCAGGGAGAGCTCTCGAGAGGGAACTGGAATGCTCGCGAAGGTGGGCGCGGCCGAGGGCGGAGCCGGCCCCGACCCGGGAGGACATAAGGTGGGTCCCTGAGAGGGACCGGGGTCACATCATTCTACAAGCTGGAAGCGCTACGACCAACGTCTGAAGAGGCATCAACACGTGGCCGGGGACCCCCTTCATAGCTGTAGCCCCTATGTATAGTGTAGTTGTATCTGGTAAAGGGGCAGTTACCCCTTTGAATATACGTATTACGTGTTACAATAAATGTGTTGCCTTTGAAGATTAACGTCTGCGACTTAGTTGGACTCACTACAACTGGTGTCGGAAGTGGCCAACACGCTAGTCTGTACAGCTAGTGGTAGACTACACATCGCAGACCACGTATCAGGACGTCGGACAGGGACCACGAGGACCTCGTGCCACCTTCAGCTCCAGAGGATGCGGGGGAGACGTTGCCAGTGGAGCAGAGCGCCAACCGGGCGCGCGACGCTTCACCGTCGGCGACCCTCCGCGAGGCGCCCATGCGCCTCGCGGAGCTCCTCTATGCTGCAGCTTCGATCCTCGTGGAGATCAGTCCCACGGTCTTGCCGGTGAAGGAGGAAGTGGCGGTGCCGTTCGTGGACGACGACTCCTCCGCCATTTTGCAGCAGGTGGGAAATTCGGCGGCGCAGGCCGCGTATTCGGCCGCGATTTTGTCGCCGACGTGGAGCGTGCAGCCCGCCAAACTTGAAGATGCGCCGTCGGCGCCAATGGACATCCCGGCTTTCCGCCGTCGGCTTCCCTTTATTAAATAGTTTGCGGCTACCAGTAGCGACTGGGTGGCCTTCAAGTGGCGGTTCCTCACGAACGCCGACTTGGCGGGATGGACAGAGGCGGAGGCGCTGCGGGCGTTGCCTGCCGCCCTCGACGACGATGCCCTTGCGGCGTTTCTCGCCATCTCACTGCTGGAGAGGTCCACCCTCACGCAGGCTTTCGACCAGATGGCATCTATCTACGAGCCTCCGGCGAACACGCGCCACAAGTTTGCCACGCGACGGAAGGGGGGGATTGAGTCAGCCTTCACCTTCTGTTGCGCGTTTTTGGAGCTAACAAAAGCCGCCTTCCCGAAAATGGACCACGATGGGATCGACGCGTTGGTCCTCGAGAGACTGCTGGCCTTGGCGAAAACCCTCCACACCATTCTTCTAGCCGAAGATGATGACATCTCGTCTCTCAAGGTTGCTAAGTGCATCCAAGCACAGCAACATCTACAACGGGACAGGGCGCAGGTGACATGTGCCGTGTCCCACACGGAGCCGGGGCCACCTGATGGAGCGGAGCCCCTTTCGGCATGCGCGTCGACTCGGGGTGGAGGTGACCGGCGTGATGGTGGCGCACGACGGACGGACGAGCAGCGGTGGCCAAGGTCGTCGTCTCGTTCCAGAGGCGGCCGTGTTACCTGCTACAACTGCGGCCTGCCGGGGCACGTGTCATCGGGCTGCCGCGTACCATGATGGCGCCTCCCAGCATCACCGTCATCCTACGCTTCCCTACACCCTAAGGCGTTGCACGACTGACGTCTCCCGAATGGCTGCTCATGCCGGCTTCGCAGGCTTCGAGCACGGACGATCCGTCGACCTGGCCTACTGCTCTCCATGAGGAGCCGGGTTCGGCGGAACATTTACACATTCCCCCCGAGACCTCCAGGGTGAGCGAGCCTACCTCCCCTGGGGGCCCGGCATCACAGACTCGCTCAAAGACTTGTTTTTCGTGACCCCCTCACACACACGCTCCCACGCTGTCAGTTGCTTGTCGCGCTCGGTGAGTCGTGGCGGTTATTGGCTGATCCTTGCTGCCATTGAGCTCACGAGCGTCGTTACATGGTGAAGGTGGGAGGTGTGGTGGTAGAGGGGATCCCGTGGGTTCACGCGTTTTTTCTTCTTTTTGGTTGTGTTGTTGTTATGGGTTCGTTGGTTTACACCCTTCTCCCTGTGGGTTTTGTACATTTGTGGATAGTGTTAATTTTGTACAGGTGAGTTTGAGTATTTATCGCTGTTCTTGTTATAGTTGAGGCACACTATGTTTTTTTCTTGCATTTCAATAAGTTGTTCGTTTGGAGGGGGTGTTGACAGCCGGGACGGCTGAATGCTACGAAGGGGGGGGGGGGGGGGTGATGTCGTGACATCAGGGATGTCACTGTATGGTGCCGGCCCGGGAGGGCCGTGGCGTGCGATGTACTTACGTCACGGACAGCACCGTGTGGGTTGCTGTGTGAGGCCGGCTCTAGCACAGCACAGCGTGCGATGCACCGTCATCGCGTACACCCCATAGGTGGGTGTAGTACCAGCCCTAGCGGGGCATGGTGAGTGCTGGGATAGCGCGGGCACTACACATGGCGTGTGGTGCGGGCTCCCACAAGGGGGAGCGGGAGAGTGTCAGCCCAGGGACAGGGTTGCCCCGGGCCATGGCACTCTGGTTGACACCGTGGACACGTGATCTGGAGTGTCCACAGAGAAGGCCCCAGGTAGGGGTGCTAGGGAGTGATCACGTGTTCAGGGAGAGCTCTCGGGAGGGATTGAAAGGGAGCTGGAATGCTCGTGAAGGTGGGCGGGGCCGAGGGCGGAGCCGGCCTTGACCCGGGAGGATATAAGGTGGGTCCCTGGGAGGGACCGGGGTCGCTTCGTTCTACAAGCTGGAAGCTCTACGTCCTACGTCTGAAGAGGCATCAAGATGTGGCCGAGGACCCGAGTGAGGGTCCGACCTTTCATAGCTGTAACCCCTATGTATAGTGTAGTTAGCTAGGTGGTCACCACCTCAGGCTTTATCTGGTAAAGGTGCAGTTACCCCTTTGTATAAACGTGTTACAATAAATGTGTTGCCTCTGAAGAATAACATCTGCGACTCAGTTGGACTCACTAAAAATGTATTACAACGTATTTCTGATGATGATAATCATGATGATGGCGATGAGATAAAAATGAACATGAAAATAAATTCTGCTGACACCCAAGAGGGCATCAATCGCCACTTCACGCCAAAGCTGTCCCATTCCAAGCGTAAGCTGGATTCAACTCTGCACAACAAACGTCGCCCTTATAGGTTTCAGTGTGTATAAAATGTATCTTTATTTATTTATTTAATGTGTTCCTGCGGTAAACCGGCGAGTTGTGGATTGAGAATGTGGCTCCAGCGGGTGAGATAAGGGCCCGGCGGAGCGTCTGTGTCAGTGATCGCCCTCGCGCGGGGAGGGGAATCGCACAAAGCGCAGCCATAGGCCGCGGCTAAGACTAGATAACCCTCATAAGCCGCCAAATCTTCTACGCTACATATTTTTCAAGTTATTACAACGGTGGTTCTTGACAGCTGCGCTGGTGGAAAAAAACGAACCCTAAAAAGCGCTGTGTAATTTAAGCGACGCCTTTGGAAAAAAAGCTTAAAACGGTCAACATTTCTGTCCGATAGCGCAACGCAATGCACAACAAACTCGCGTTCCTTTTTTTTGCAGCGCAATATCAAAGACATTTGCGTAACAGTTTTTTTTGGTGGGGATGTCTCCCCGAGTAACCTTTCCTGACCTTACATTTTTTGCGTTTAGCCATATTATCACGCCATCAGCCAAAACACATTTGCGGCTGGCTGCACAATGCTGCTTCCTCAGCCTCAGTGGCGATTGGCACCTAATGGGGACATTTGGCACCGTGCCACTGCTGGGACTAGTATTTGCATGGGGTGTAACGGATGCTAAGCAGAGCACATAGGGTGACAACAGATTTACATATCATTAACTGTTTCGTTGCTGAAATAGAAAAGGAAATTTTCGGTGCGAATAATAAAGAAGCCCATCTAATGTGCCGATTATCATCATCATCACTACCACCACCACCACCATCATCATCGGCCATGACCTATCCACTGCTGGATGGTCTTACGATGGTCTTACGATGCAACAGAGCGTCGAGTACGGCACCCGAGCTGATGTCTCCGTTCCGTCTTCGTGGTGGATGACCTCCTGGCTGTCATCCCTTCTTAAAATGGAGTGCTGTGGAGTTGGAAACTAATATATATCATTGTATTTATTTGAACGGAATGTAGACGAACTGCACTGATTCCGTGGTTCCCAGCCAGTGCTGCGTGGACCACCGTGTCCTCAAGGCCGTGGTGGGAAGTGCTCTGCGCAACTCTTGCCGATTCCATGTTTTTTTTCCGCAAAACGCCAGATTCTTTACTGCCCGTGACACGACCATTCACATTCTACTCACAGCCCATCAACACGGATGGCTGTTGTCCGAGTCTGCTGATTGCTGGCTTTGTTTACTAAAACCGTACAACGTGTTATTGGTGAGTGGTGGTCCGCAAACATTGAGGCTGGGGAGAGTGGTGCGCGTGGTGCGCATGGCTCAGCGCGGTTGGAAGCCACTGCTCTATAGACGTTTGTAAGATGAGCTGTCACGCAGGTGTGACTGTGAGAGCACTCCCTGTAGAGAGTCGGTGCTAAATAAGAAACAACCCTGGAACAAGACGAGGTACTGACGTGGCAGGTGAGCGTTGTGGAGACGGTGAGGAAACAGCGGCCGTGCCGGGAGCGACGCGTGCGCCGCATGGGGGGGGGGGAGGAGCAGGTGTCGTGGCAGCCATCGGAGTGATCTCCACGAGTCCGGAGACCGAGGGGAAGACATCAGAGCAGATGCCGGGAGACTGTCGGGGCAGATTGTGGAGGTGGCCCAGTGTCCACTGTGCAGCAGCCGTATGGCCTGGCGGAGGGCTGGAAGCGCGTCGCGCAGCGGTGGCGTCGACGTCTCGAGCTGCGAGGACAGCGGCGTCCAGGACGTGTCCGCGGCTCGAGCGTAAAGCGTGGCTCCTGGGTGCAGAGAAACCTCCACGTGCGTGCCCCACCATTCATGCAGACTGGCCTCCCATTGGTTCGGAAAACCCATGTGGTCAAGAGTAAGTAAATGAGATTGGTTGTTGCCCAAAATTAATTTCAAACGGATAGATTATTATAAATTATATGATTTTAATATGCACTAGCAATATCATTCCAATGAAATGCATTCAAAATGTTATTAATTTGTTCGTAACATGTGCAATTCTTTCGTGTGTTGGTATAATTGGCGGGCCACTAGAAAGCCAAGCAAGCATCAGATTAATTCATTACACATGGCCTCAATCTTTAAGCAATTGGAAAAAATGAAGTCATAAAACATACTCAGCTCAATGAACTGTTGGAAATTCGAGCTTTATAATATAAAGAACATCAAACCCATGCACATATATACATATCCTGCATTCATATAATTATACATTTTTCGTATAATTTATAAACCACTGCCGCTGGATGAAGGCCCCCCTATGCCGTGCGAGTCACGGGGGCTGTTTAACCATACTTCACTAAGCAGGTTCAGAGCGAAGTGCGCGCACTTCTGCGTCACTGCTGCCCCGCGTCACACGCAGGATCCCGTAGCCAGGACTTCATTCCCACGGGATGCGTCCCGGGTCACGAGGATGGACTGCAGTGAGCACGCTGCGCAAAGTCACCACCGTAGCGAGAGGTATGCTGGATGTGGGATGCTGCCGTGGCGCGATGGTTCTCACGCCGGACAATGCAGAGGTCGCCGGTTCATTTCCAACTTCCGTCGCGGAAGTTGGAACAATTGGGGACGCTTTGTAGAGTCCACCGCCTGTTACACGGCCTCAGTCCACCCAGCGGTACACACGGATACACCGCGGTGAGTCGACTAGCAGGTCGTGTGCTGTGGGGTAAAGTGTGGGTGCTTCCATCTCTTCCAATAACTCAGGTTAGCGTGGAAGAGTAGGCCAAGTAAACCTCTAGAACCCCCTCTAGTTGAGGCCCCTCTGGTAGGTATGGTGCGACCAAGCAACGAATGTTATCTTTAATGCATCTTATCTTTAATACTGAATGCTGTGTGCTGGATGCCGAAATAGTTTCTGGATTGCTTACCTGGAGAGACATGGCAGAAATGGAACTCTCTGGCTGCAATGCATCACCTACAAAACAAAGACAAAGATCCCCCGTATAACCTTAACAGACTGTTGGAGCAAGTGTTGTTAGTGAGTACATTCTAAGGCCGGCAGGGCACACGAGGGGGTGGGTGGCCAGCACCATGCCAGGCCGCCTTTGTCATCCCGAGTAGCGATTAATTAAAGCCCTGCCTGCAATGCATTACCGACTCACACGGTAATATTGGTATCCGTGCCACATGTCGACTGGCACATCTCCAGCCAGAGCTACATCGCAGGCACAAGTATCCCTCTTCTGCACACTGGGGCAATAGTTTGGTTACGTCGGGTGGTGGAGGGTCTTCCGGCACAGATTTGGCCAGATCATTTACGTGGCCGAACCCAAAAATGATTTCCGAATCACAGTCGAAAAGCGACACTTACATTTTTGAGAATAGAAAGACGGACCAGCGGAGTCCACTGAAGCCAGGCGTCTCCATGTTGGAGGGCTCTTCCTATTTTCGGTCACTCTGCTAGATGCACACAACCAGGGGGTTAACATCTGACTTTATTAATTGGTAAATTTATTCCGAGCAGCAGGCGTTGAACTCTGCTGCCTTCTAGTTTCTGCGGCTGCACCCCGCAGTGTCTGACTTAATAGCGGACTGGAAGTTGCTAATTGCCGCGGTATTGGAAGTTTACCGCCTGCTTGCAGAGATAGCGAGCTTTTGCATCCCAGCACAGAGACCTCAGGGGCATATTAAAAACGTCTACATAATAAATATGAATCTTACTCACTGCCCCAACCCCCAATACTTAATATACCGTCTCTCGCAAACAGCCACTGTGAACAGGCAGGGAGATGCAATGGCATGTTTGCTTCCAAAGTAAAATACAAATGCTGCAACTATTTTTCATCAGCTTTTATTAGTCAATAAGTTCCGATTCTCATTACGCTCCTGAAACTTGCGCTCCCGTTAAATGGAAATAGATCATTACGGCGAATAGTGACACGCGCTTTAGTGTTGCTTGTGGGAGACATTTAGATTAAGAAATGCAACGGCACTCCGATTGTTTTCTTAAACGTCGCCTCGTCTGCGTATATATTAAAAAAGGTGAGTGATAAACAAACACGTGGACAGCTTTGACCGGCGGCGCGCGTGCAGCCACGGGCACGTCCCCCCGCACTGGAGCCACGCGAAGCGCCAGGGAAGGCCTTCAGCTCATAAATTACCCCGCAAGATAGATACACTCCATACATATAGCTGTCCTCGGAGCTGGCTTGTGTCACCCCTAACTGTACTCCGGTGCGGTTTCAAGGGAGTGCTGTGGCTCGTTCTCCCCGCTCTCTCAAAAGTAATGTTGCCATAATGGTCCCTTATTAATGTGCAGCATGGCGGAAGGAGGATCGGCACGTGGCTCTCGCTACCTTTGTGTGTCTTATCAAACTTTTATTGCTTTGTACGGCAGGTGACCCACGCCTATTAGCACACGTTATCCCATTAGCTGGCAATTTGTGTTTGAATTACATTAATGCCTCTCTGTGCGCTCAGCTTCAAAAAAATCTTCATACTTTACATTTTAATGAATTGTGTCGGCTTGGTCAAAACACGTTGTTAAGATGTCGCTAATGAAATTTTCAAGAGTGCTGCCACCATTCGTACCCAGAGTGCATTGTGGATTCCAACGCAATTGGGATCATTTCAAAGGAAACCATTTTTTCCCTCTCCCACTGGCCGTACGCTTTTTATTTATTGCTTTCCTCCTGCCTTTACTTCTTTATCAATATGCAGCGTGTGTTTTGTAATTTACACTTTGATAAAACAATTTCAAAGGCCACTGAAGAATATTCCTTTTGTCAAACGGCCACAATGGCGCAGCTGCCAAGACTCAGTTGCGTCATCGTCTGAGAAGTTGCGGCGCCGCAAGCCCCCCGCGCGATTGAATGATGTTAATTCAATATGCTAATGCAACCTGATTTCATATACATCCATATTAATGTATTTATTAGGCACGCTGCGAATACTAACGGATCAATTTATTTAATTGGTGTTTACAGCGTGTTAACTGACGTACCGTGTGCTTCTTGCCATGCCGGGGATTAGGCTGCGGTAATTGTGGCATTCTGCGCGTGTAAACGTGCATGGTGCATACGTGCGTGGTGTGTACGTGCGCGGAGTATACGTGCGTGCGTGTATGTGACTCCAACATGCATACTTTATAATCAAACAACAAATATATTGTATTCTGTATGTTAAGTAAAAAGTGTTTTTCATAAATCGTTTACGCCAATACAAGATACAAGTATTAATATTTAATATACAGCAATTTAAGTGGGGTAATTATAAGTTTCGGCCAATAGAAAAAGACTGCATTCAGGCGACTTGGTTAATATTTAAGAATTAAACCTCAAAAAACAAATTGCATTCGGTTCGAGTGTCACCCACGGTGGCAGCTGCGTGGAGATAAGAATGAGATTGTCTTCAAGTCGCTTCTCGCAAATGGAACTGCCAACGTTCATTAATTGAATGACAGTAATAATTTCATCGCCACAACTTTGTTATTAATACGATAAGACAATGCAATTTTTTTTTCAAAGTAAAGAAATATTAAATTCCCTTCTCAATCGTACTTTTGCCCCCTCTTTAATTATATTTGTAAAAGTGCCGATCTTTACACGCGCATTAAGACATATCATGACTAATCTGCATTCCGGATGCGTCTAAGATTAACGGCCAGTTTGAGATCATCAACAACGTAAGTTTTAATTTTCGTGGTGAAAGACGAAAGTGGAGCCAGGGTGTTCATCGCTCAGCGGGAGCAATGGCAGCAGCGGAGGGAAGCGTCCTCCACGGACCTCTCCACGACCCCTCGAGAGCAATGAATGACGCCTGACCCTGGCCCCCCGAGAGCGATGACCCCTCACCCCGAACCACGCCGTCTCCCCCCACCCAGCTCCCCACAGCCTCATCAGTGCCTTCGACAACAACAGCCACCATTCGCACTTGCGTCAGGCTAGGTGCACTTTGATGCTGTTGCGTGAAGTGTCGAAGGCTTGCTGGCAGGAGTAGGTCACGGGACAGACCCAGGAGCCATAGGTTGACTGAGAAGATACGCTTTGGTTTTTTCGGTAAAGTCACGTAGGTAAAATAAACTTAAAAATAAAAGAAAACAACTAAATTAAATCACGACGTTTCGGAGGCAACACAAGCTTCCGTCTTCAGGTGGAACAGTCACAACAAGATAGCTGCATAAAGTGGTGCAGCTATCTTGTTGTGACTGTTCCACCTGAAGACGGCAGCTTGTGTTGCCTCCGAAACGTCGTGATTTAATTTAGTTGTTTTCTTTTATGTTAAATTTTATTATACCTGAGTGACTTTACCGAAAAAATCAAAGAGTATGAATCCTTGCAGTCACGAAAGCTTCAAATCTCGAATTAATGACTGAGAAGACTGGAAGATGCACCACCTGCACTCCCTACTATGCCAACTCTCTGCGCTTTATCCGCTCCAAGCGTTGCTCGTTGTTGTGAGCGTCGTTCCTCTGCCCTCCGTTGTTTGTTAGCGGGCGACTGCCTCCAACTGTCGAGTAGCGTCCTTCACGAGCCGCCTCCACAGCGCCTCTCCCCACACTCTCTCTCAAACCCCACAGCTCTCTCTAAATCCAAACACATCGTACACCAGAGAGGGTTCTTTGCGGCCTTATCATTCGGGGATATTCATAACATGGGAGGTGATACGGGAGAACAGACACACATGCATACAAACGTAATATATTTGGTATAAAGTTGAAAAACGAAACACTCGCAGTGTCAGAGATCACACACCAGATAAGATATAACCATGCTCCTATGTAAACATACACATATAACTTAACCTACTGTGCATCAGCATCAGTGGCTGAATTGTAAATATAGAAGTGCCGTTGTAAACCAGATTCGTGCTACAGCCTCATGCTCGCTGCCGTTTCCCCTCTCTGGAAAGATCGCAGGATAGGAACAGGAAGCTGTCTGAATAGCAGCGGTGCACACGCGTCTCGTTGGTGTCGTGAGCAATGCATATACCGACCCAATTCCACCACTGCTGCTGTGCGCACAGCAACACTTACTCGCACATGCCAGCGACTCCCAAACGTTAGCTGGCCAGATCCGTTGGTGGAAATTCCACATTCCTATGGAGGAGGTGGGAGGGTGGGCTCAGTATCTCCGTGCTACGACCCGTGTTGATGTGCCACCAAGGTGGCACTTGTGTGGTCTGCCGAGGTAAGACCATGGGCTCAGGTGACCCCCGCAACCAACGATTTGCCCTTGCGACTTCACCAACTGTGGCTCGAGTGGCAACGCGGCCACGCGCACGCGACCCCCCACGCGCAGCGTGAACAAACCACCTCCGTGCACGCGCGCACCCGCGCCGGTGTCCGACGCCGGTGACCGCATCGCGGCGACCGCGGCGGCGCCTCTCGCGGAAATCTTCCGACGGCCGGGAGGGGAAGTTCGTTCGCGGAGCGCGGCGGACGTTCGTCCGCGTTCCGTCCGCCGCGGGTCAAGCAGGAACGCAGCGCGCGCGCGATGCGGGGTGAGACGGGGGCAGGGGGGGGGGGGGTCCGAGCGCAGACTCCGAGCGGCGGAAGGAAGGGCCCCGCGCGGCGAGCATCGCGCGCAATCTGCATGTCTGCACGCGGCACGTTCGACAGGGCCAGATCTCATGCATATAACATTAAATCGTGTCTGCCGCTGATGGGGCGACACACTTGCAAAAATGAGAATGCTTTATCATAACGGTGTATCAAATCAGAATGGCTCACAGTATATCAAAACCCTTGAAAAAAAGGGCAGGAGACAGAATAATGTATCACAATGCATTCCAGAATTTATTTGTTGCAATACGAACATGCATTTTGACTTCTAAGTAGAATTTGCGATTGAGGCTAGAGAAGGACATACGTTTGGAAAAAAAGTACAGCGTAGGAAAGAAAAAAAATATTCTCACAGCTGGCCAGATTTGTGTTGTTGATGCTTTACAACATCTTGGTAATTTGTCTCGATCAGAAATATAAAAAAAATCCGTATTGAAAATGTGCTTGAATATTTTTGCGGCATCAAGGTGGTGGCACAATTACTTCTTCATCGTAAACATTTTTTGTTGGCAATATTTGAACTCCGCACCCGCGAGGTCCCCGTCATTTCAAACGCTGTGACTCCATCACAGTGCTGGGGACATATTGCTGCTGATGTTTAATTAGAGCCATTACGTCCTTTGAAGAAAATATTTTAATGCTCGGGGATTTGACCATTACATTTCATCACACCTGCTCCGCAAATAAACGCATCTCCCAGATCAAACAGGAGATGCCATCAAAATGCGCATTCCCTATGATGGGCCACAAAAATATTCGTTTTAATGCATTTCCCGCCTTAATATAAATTATGATCAAAACTTGTTATTGAAAACCTAACAGCCTGTGACCATTCGAAGTGCAGAAAATTGCTTTGTTGGCAAGCGCTTAATAGTCATTAATTTAAAATACGCACCTAGCTCTAGCCACTTAATGTGCTTACACGAGGTAAAGGAAGTCAAAAGTGACAGCTTCAAAGATAAAACGGAAATCTTCGATTTGCATCACCAGGGGCAATTGTTGCCGTCCTCCCGAACAGCTCAGGAGGAGTCGGAGACGGTCGCCGCTGCACCGTTCGCGCTCTCACGCGTCTCGCCTCTCACTATTTACGGCCGCCGTTGAACTCAAAACCTCGGCCTTGCCGTTTGTTTTGCATCTGTGCTTTTGTGTGTGTGTCTGCAGGTACGAATTGGAATGTTGTACGCATCGCCGCCAAGATTGATGTTCTGCTCGTATCCCCTGCTTGCCGCTATCAGCAATGTCAATTCAATGTGGCCAAGGACTGACTGCACCTTCCGACGAGGGAGTTTCAAAGTTGTTCGTTCAGAGGCAAAGCAGTCCGGCGCCTGCTCCGACCGTAAAAAAACGATGTACGCAACCGTGCAGGGCGAATATAAAAATACATTTCGACTTAAAGATTTCGTGACTGCAGGGATTCATATTCTTGGTTATTTCGGTAAAGTCACGTAGAAGGGAAAGAACCAAGAATATAAAAATACATATTTAAACTGCTTATTAATTTTCATACAAAAAATTTCTGTCCAAAGCAGCGGAACCGATTTGCGCAGCAGCGCGCAAAACGGCCTCGCGGCTCCAGTTCGCGCCGCGGGGCCGTTCCCCGAGATGGAGGAGGAACTCGCGCGGCCCCGACAACCGCGAGCGTCGAGGGCGAGGACGGCTCCGAGCGTCCCCGAGGGAGGATATCGCACGGACCGCTCCGCTTGTCTGTGGCGTGAACGTCCAAACACCGCAGGCGAACGCAGAGACCGCTGCCGCCAGCGACAGGGTTAAATGTCACCGTTACCATCGCTTCTATTCTTTCGCCCCGTACCTCCCCCACCTGCGTTGGGAGGTTTATCGGAATGAAACGAAAATGTAATTACGCATCTGCCAGGCGGCACTATTGCAAAGGGACGGGCCCAACACCGTCGCCGGAACCCGTTAGCGGCAGGGCGCGTATCTGTGCCTGGGCTGATGGCATCTCGCGACATCACAGCCCACTCGGCTGTTGCTGACACTTCAGCGCTGCCTGGATGAAATATTCATGGTCGAGAAAAACTCCCCCGTCACCTGCGACGCGAACCGCGGGCGATGCCGCCGCCGCCGCCTCGCTCGGCCCCCCGCGGGCGCCCCCCCCACGCCCCCCAGCCCCGCGCAGTTAGCGGGGGCTGGGGGGGGGGGCGCTGGGGCTCCGGCGATGACAAATTTACCGCTCCCCCACCGCAGTTATAATTTTGGTCGAGGCTCCGTTTGCCCCCTTCCGCTTGCTCTCCTCTCTTCACATCCTTTCTTCTTTCCCAAAAATAATTTATGTTTAAACAACATGCTTATCATAAACAAGCAGATTACTGTTGTTTCCAGCGGAAGTGTGAATGCTTTCACGATTCCAATCAAACACTTTCACACTGCCACAGCAGGACATCCATATCGCATAAGCAATTGGGAGTGGCAGGGGGTAAACTCTGCGGAAAAATTGGCTATTTTTGCCCGGTATGGTAGACGCGAGGAAAAAAAAACAAACGCTCTGAGCACCTGCAAAATGTACTTAGAGTCGTCTTACTGAATAACTATATTGTTTAAAAACGAAGCAAACTGAATAAGAAAACAAATGAATAATCACGGACTCACGAGGATTTGCCAGTTTTTTTCATTTGAGAAAGAGCCATTTTCACCAAATGGCCAGACTGTTAAAGACGCAAACAAGCGAGCAGATTAAACACTTGTTACTGCGATTACCGCATTCACAAAAGCCACATCTCATAATTAGGTGCCGCTTATGATTTCTTGTTCAATTCAAACTTTTCACGGCGGTGTTTACGTTATTCTCAACCTTCATATTTGAGACGTGCCGTCGGCCCATATAATTGTGTCGGGAGAGCAAATAAAGTGCGCTCACTCTCTCCCCACTGCGGCCGTGGAACGCCCCCCCCACCCAGCGCGCCCGCCTGTCACTCCCCGCACCGCGCTGTGGCCGCAGGAAGAGTTCAGACGCCCACGGGGCGGCTTGGCAGGTCGGCGACCCTAGGGAATGCGATCGCCCCACAATTTCCATTCAAACCCGATTTGCATCCAAATGACTTAACGGGGCACGATTGAAGTGTCAATTTCGGCGGGTAATGAGACGGCAGTGAAATCAGCGGGTGGGGGTTCTGATTGGAAGCAAGGTGGCCAGGCTGGAGGACACGGGGCTCTCGTTCCCCCAGACCCCCCCCCTCTCTTTCTCTCGAGTGGCCGGACAGGGAGAACGCGCCCGGCTGCCCGTGAGTCGTCATCTGAGGCAGACTCACAGCTACAGCCCGGCCACGTGGCCGAGCCAGGGTGAGCCGTGCACTCCGGGCGTGGCCGTGGACAAGGAACGCGTCCAGGCACAAGTTCCCGTCCGCTTACCTTCGTCGTCATCGTCGTCAGCTGCGATGACTACAATGGACTCCCCAAGCCATCGCCATCCTTCACCATCACGCGATGGGACATTCCCTGCCACGTCTGCACACGAGATCATTTAATGTCTCCATCTCTGTGGTGGATGTCCTCTCCTGCAGGTTCTCTACATTGGCTGCCAGCACCGCCACCCCCACGGTCACGCGCTGCAACAATCCCCCGAGCTCCTGCGCACGAGCTGATTCCATTGCTCTCTCTCCACGGCGGTGCGATCTCAGGCCTCTTCCCTCCTTTGGCTGCCACTCCATCGTTAAGTCTCTACCGTAGGTTCGTGTCCTGCCCAAGCCCATTCTATGTTCCTGAATAGTCAAAATGATGTCTCCAGCTTGCATATGCTATCCAAACCATTTTTTCCTCTTACCTGTCTGACAATGTAATTCCAAAACATGCATCTCTCTCCACGCTTCTTAGCGCACTTTTTCAGATTTTTATTTTTACTATCAGCTCATGACTCTGATAGCCTAGGGTTGACTCAGTCCATCGCTATAATTGGCACCATCCTTCCACACGGTTGACAAACCTATCAAGACATTGCACAACGTCAAAGGTGGGTCTGTCATAGGGAAACCGGCCCTTGCCATCGAAATATGGAATTTCCACCAATGTCACAGCAACAGTAAAGGGGTACTTGAGTACAGATGAGTATGAGAATAATCCCTTTGAACCACGCTCGCGTTTGAAGTCTGCGACAAGGGTCCCTCGTGGTTTCTGGTGATTCTCTAGGGGATCGTGGAGACTGCAGCCCCAAAACCGTGGCCCGACACTGCCTCCCTGGGCGGCACAGAAGACGTCGCAACATCGGAGAACGCGACTCGCCGACAATGTCCAGCACCCCAAGAGGAACTCCTCCTATCCGCGGCTGCTGCACAACCTCCTCCGCCGCCACGACACGTTTAGAGCGTTTAGAGTCCGCCGCAGTTTGGTTTTCTTCACTGGCCTGTCAACAAACAACAACAAGCCAGCATACACCGCGCGTTACATTCAACTGGGTCCGAGCTTGTGTGCATGAAACAGCGCTCGTTGCTGTCACCTGCCCATCAGTCGCTCACAGTCTCCCTGTAACAATGCCTCCGTCCTTCTCATATTTCCCTTTCAATTGAACCACGGTCTGTCCAGGTTATGCCATTGAACTGCCGACTTATTTATGTGCTTTTTTATTTCATTCTCCTTTCATAAAAACAAAAAAAACCACAGCCCAAGCCGGGCTCTCTCGGGCTGTTATTTCATATGTATACGGTTTGGGCAAATACCTCATTTATATGATAGGGCTGTGGCCGATGCTGATATCATTACAGCTTTTTCAATGATTGGAGGGCTTCCCCCCTCCCTCCCCCCTTCCTGCCTCTACAATGGGGACATTTATTTATTACATTTTTCCCCTCTCTACCATAAATCAGATATAAAATGCGTAAAATTGGAAGCAAACAAATTGGCAACAAGTTTGCAGCCGCAGAGCTGGTGAATGAAACACTGAACGACGCCACAGCGTGGAGCCACGCTCAGGTTACCAGCAACCCACCTCACCCATCCCCACGACATCATTCTATGAGGATGCTGCTTGCAATATTTGGCTAATTAATTAATCAAAATTTTTGATAAATTATTTGTTTAATCAAATTATCTGAATAAATGTAAGAGCCCAAACCACTACCCCCCCACACACAACAGCCGCCATTACCCACTAAATGGTAGCGACGTCACCACAGCGCTTGTGTCAGAAGAGGTGCAATTTGAGTACACGTGAAATGTGGAAGGCTCGCTGGCAAGAGGTCACAGGACAGATCCAGATTCTATAGGTTGACTGACTGAGATGGCTGGCAGATGTACCACCTGTGCTGACCACTGTCCCAGCTCTCTGAGTTTACCCACACACACTTAAACGTGCCAGCAATTGGCCAGCAGGCGATTAGCTGAGTTGCCCAATCGCCGTTCCACAACCCTCATCGAGACTCTACTGCACTCGCTGAGCATCGGATCATTCGAAAGCGCTGGGTGCGTGCCTAGCCCTGAACATCCTCACAAAGTCACGCCACCCTTGGCCCTTTAACAGCTGTGTTTTCAATCGTGCGCCAAGGCACATCAAGCAAGACATCGCATTACCTTTGCTCGTATTATGCATATCAGCAGCGTACTCGGCCCACCCTTTGTATGGGTGGACCCAGCTGGTTTATGGCACGGGCAGCTCATCTGCATAGCGAGAAGAGCACCAATCTCGACCACGTGAAGCACGTGTCCGGGAATAATAATGAGTGTTGCAAACATACAAATGGTTTGGGTGCCAAGTTAAAGACTCCGAGTCAGAAACTTTGAAATTTTGGGTTCAATGCAGCGGCTGCCGCACAATGGGGGAACGAACGAAAATGTCGTCGTTTTTATTGTTGTAATCAATTCAGCTGCATCCTTCGCGGAAAACACAAGAACAGCACCGGGCTATGCCACAGCCTGCACACTCGTTCCAGAGCTGACGATTGCTATATCGCAATAATAATACTAACAATACCGTCAGCACAGTTTGCATCAACTCCCTGAGAGAGATGGATTCAGAGGTGCAAGAAACCACAGACAGCCGGGAATGATACAGAATTGGCCCCAACAATTTCTCAAGTTCCGTGGTCCAACATTAGGAGCTCTGGCCAACTCCACTCATTCGTGGGAGGGAATCAGAGTTTTGGGAGAATGTGCAAACTTTTGAGTGGGTGGTACCATCCAATCGCTGTACAGATGGAAATGAATCCGCTTGCTGTACTGCCATCGTACCCTGGCAAGCCAGGACACTGCAACCTCAACCCCGCGGGTAGGGAAAGAGCTTCACGAACGAGCGTGTGATTCACCAACCTTCGCTGCCTGCACAGTGCTGGATGACGGGGCGAGGCACAGCCACCAGCGTCGGGTAGACTCAATACCTGCACCACCAACCACCCAGGCACCAGGCGCTCGTTGAATGAACTGGAGCAAACGTCTTGTGGTATCACATCCCAGAGGTAGTCCCGGTCAGCTGTTAGCCACAGCTCAGTAATGTATTATTTTAGTTATATTATTATGTTTGTTGACTTGTTGACTCACTGAAGTCTCACCGACTCTCAAGACTCTCTTTCAGGAGAGTCCTGCCAAACGTGTGCAGTCGTGGACTATGTTGCCATGTATAATCCAATCTTAGTAATGCACATGTCAATTCTCTTTGGTTCTATTGGGTAAAGTCACGTAGGTAAAAAATAAAATTACAAAAATCACGACGTTTCGACCACAACACAAGCGGCCTTCATCAGGTGAAGGGGCGAGACTGTCTGGAGGACAGCGCTGGAGTGGAAGAAGCGACGCTTAGATCACGACCTTTAAGCTGTGTGTTTTCTTCTCAGCTGTGTGTTTTCTTCTCACACAGCTTAAAGGTCGTGATCTAAGCGTGGCTTCTTCCACTCCAGCGCTGTCCTCCAGACAGTCTCGTCCCTTCACCTGATGAAGGCCGCTTGTGTTGTGGCCGAAACGTCGTGATTTTTGTTATTTTATTTTTTACCTACGTGACTTTACCCAATAGAACCAAAGAGTATGGATCCTTGCAGTCACGAAAGCTTTAAATCTAGAACGCATGTCAATTGTTGTTAGACCAATACCGGTTACATTGAGGGGGGGGGGGGGTGTTTTTTCAGCGATGGTAGGAAATGGGCCAACCCGGAGGAAACCCATGCAGAGCAGGGGGAGAGAGAGAGAACAAACAAACCGCACAGAGAGAGGCGCCCGAGTGGGGAATCGAACCCAGGACCCTCGTTACCAGTGCCCTGGCGCCCTTGCGGCAAGTGGCCCCACTTGGCGAACGTGGTTGGAAAAGGCAAACACGGAGAATCCACGGCCCTTGTGCTGCCAATGGCTGCTGATTTGGCGGGGAGCCGATGTCGATCCTCGCTTCTGCGGTAGTGGTACAGGGGCTTCACGCGTCCACGTGATCCCCACAGGGGCACCACGTGTCCTCGTGACCCCCACAGGGGCACCACGTGTCCTCGTGACCCCCACAGGGGCTTCACGCGTCCTCGTGACCCCCACTTAGCCCGGCAACTCTCGCTAAGTTAGGCAGCTGCCGCGCAAACGCGGGCGCGCATCGCTAATCAAAACAAACGCTTTAATGAACTGACAACACCAACCCAAAACAATCGAGGGCCCATTGCCAACCGGTGTGGGCACGATGGAACTTCGAGTGCAGTGCGATCGCATGGCTCTGCCGTAAGATGTGCGGTTGAGTTCGGCGTCCTTTGTTTTACCAGGTAACACCCCCATCGGTTTTCATTCCCGTGGGTAGTGGTGCACGTATATGTACAAAGACTCTTGCGTTGTATAGTTCTGGGTCAAACTACGATCCCATAACGAACAGAGAGGGCCTGTGCCCATAAACACCACCTGGCAGTTCAACAGCATACGTCCAAGCAAGCCTAACTCTGCTGATGAGACACTGAGTGTTGAAAACCAGTCCAGGATTTGCTTGTTGAACGGATGCTGCTAAACAAATCAATGCCAGAAGGAAGACTGTGTACCTGATGGGATTTGTACAAAAATGTACTTCTTTTTTACGTAGAGGGACAGATGTGGTAGCGAGCCATATCGTCTGCGTATGTATTTGTTACTTGCGTTCTGCACCACGACGATCATCATCATCATTATGTTGAGTTATGTCCTCCTGAGATGTAGAGTTGGTGGTCTCACAAAGATCGAACGCAAAGCAGCGAAGGTGGCTTGAGGAGGTGCTCCCCATTTGTCATTAACACTGCCTCAAAACCTAAAGTCGAGAACAAGAACACATTTGGGGCAAGTCACTCTTTTTCAGAATAAACAGACCGGAGAGGATGATCTACAGTTAGAGACTGAACTTTATACTGTGGGTGCCTTGTAGGGCATTTGGGAGGTTGACAACAACTGTGCTGAGTTGCTGGATCAAAAGATGTTCTACCAACAGACGTCGAGGAACAGACGAACCCTTCGCCACAGATGACTCAGAAGTGGAGTGAGCGGCTCCCAATCGGAGGTTCCATGGGTTCAAGTCCCGGTTGGAGGTTGACTTAGACCATCACCATTCTGGGGTCGATACAATTCCTAAAATTTTGTGGAGACGTTAACAGCATTTGTCCTAAGGATAGACTCGCCCCGTCATAGGAATTTTCACCACGAGTTCAGGGCTGTAAAGAGAGGAGATGTGCACCAACCTCTATACTAATTTGAGCATGAAATCACGTGTGTATAAATATATTTAAACAATACTGTGCATAGGGCAGCAGCAGTGCAACCTGGTAAGGGATGTAGATACACGGAAACGGAGCGGGAGCAGTGCCAGAGTGCCCGGTGGAAGCCAGTGATAGGATTGCTGAATGATCTGCGTGGCAATTGTAATGCAGGGCTTTCTCTCTGCTCTCTCCTCTAGATGACAAAAAACATATTCAACAAGGAATTCGGCAAAAATATCAACGAGGCCCCTTTTAGACTCAACGGCGCTGTCTCCTGGGTGAATAAAGAAATAACATCACGAATTTCCCAAATGTGACCACAGCGAGGAGTATAACCCCCCCCTCCACCCCGTATTAATAAGTTGCTACGGTTCAACGTTTTTCAATAACTCAATTGAAGAATCAAATGTTTTCTTTTTTACACTGTGCCGAATATAGTGGTCTCCAGTGGCTGGAGCAGATCACAGGAACCAATTACTTATAACACATGTATACACACTCATTGAGTCTCACACATACAACAATTGATGCATCTATCGTGAGCTTTATAATTGATATTTTAAAAATCTAATTTCCTCCCACATGGTCGATAACTGATTAATTGGCTGATAACGTCTAAGTATAGAGAGAGGACCACAGAGCTTGGGCAATGTTGGCTCCTGCTCATCACGTGGTTTCCTTCCTACTGGTCTGTGGTTTCTTGTGCCTTCCGAGTCATTTTCTCTCTACGAGAGTGAAAACACACTCGTTACAAGTTGAAATTAATATTACTATATTAATCGATTTATCAATGCTTAGAATTTACAATTAAAAAAAAAACCTCATGGGACCTCCTTTGCCAGTACCAAAATATGATAATAAGTTTTTCCCCTGTTTGCTGGCAACAAAACAGCTGTGTTAAGATGTTAAAACACCAAACTGAAACCTTTCACAAGGGATCATGTCTGCATTAACCACAATGCTTGTGGTCAGAATGCAAAAAAAAACATACTCTGATAATATATGCATTGTTCTTGAAACTGATTGGTCCACACCAGAGACAGTTTTCTTGTGAGCCTCGTCTCAAACGGTGTTAGACCAGAGGACGCCAAAAGGCGAACAGCCCAAAGAAAATGCACTATCAGAGTAATGAGAGCTCGGGGCGAGCATCTACATCATGGGACCTCCTTTGCCAGGACCTAAATGTGATAATAGGGTTTTCCCCTTTTTCTGGCAACAAAACAGGTGTTAAGATGTTTTTGTTTTTTCTTGCATTCTGACCACAAGCATTGTGGTTAAGGCAGACAATGATTCCTTGTAAAAGGTTTCAGTTTGGTGTTTTAACATCTTAACACAGCTGTTTTGTTGCCAGAAAAAAGGGGAAAACCTATTATTGTAAAAACAAAAACCCTCTCTGGAGTGGTTCTGTTTGGCTTTATTGGTGTCTCCACTCATCATCCAGACACAACCCGCCCACCGCCGGATGACGCTGTCACGTGAGCAAGACATGCACCTTTGAGTATTTTCCCAAGGATTTCACTGGAATTCTCCCTCAGGAGAGAGGATCACGGCGCTGCGCTCGTAACCGTGGGAACGTCGGGAGCTCGCAATGCCTCGTAACGCGCACGACCCAAAACGACCGCGGACATGCTTCCCGCCACCCCCTCCGCCCACCGGGCCCCTCGCACTTCTCCAGGCGTCTTCTCCTGCCTCGTTACACCCAATTGATCGTCCGCCCCTTAATTTGTTTTCGTTTCTAAACGAACGACGGTGGACGGGGCCGAGGCCTCGCTCTCCAACCGCCGCCCGCCGAGAGGCCCCCGGCTCAGGAGCCGTCCCCCTTCTCCCGCCCCCTAACGGCTTCGGGCGCGCGTCCAGCGGCGAGCGGACGTCCGTGCGAAGCCATCTCCCGACCACCGTGAAGGGGGGAGAGGGCCCCCGAGGCCCATATTGTGCGTTCGGACCCGCGCAGTCCGCACGTTTGCTTCTCTGTCGTTAGGTTTAGGGTTAGAATGGGAAACGTTTGTACGGCTGGATAAAGCCTGGCTTCAAGGCGTAATTCCTTGCCGGTGCGCAAGGACGCTGTGCTGCAATTCAGTTACAATCGCCTTAGTGTACGGAGGGGCAGTCAAAATACTTTGAGAACGTGGTATGAATTGTATCTCAATCAGCTCACTAAACACAGTGATTGTAGTTGTAATAATAATACGAATTGTCCTTAATTTATCCAATTGGGCCCTGCGTTTAAAAGTTTGGTCATGCTATTAAAAAGTGCATATGATAATAATTTTTTGTTTTAACTTTAAAAATCAATGCACTCATTAAATGACTTGATTGAATTTCGAAGTCTTCTTCTTTACCACAGCCATCATGCCGTGAGATGGAGAATCCATTCGTAACTCTCACAGAGCAGAACATCTCCCCGTGCTAGAGAGCTGCACGCAGTCAGAGAGCTTACGGAGCTGCTTCTGAGATCTCCTCTCAAGCGATCTCCGACCCTCTGAGCCACCACGCGGCCACTGCTTATTTATAATAATATTATTATTGTTACTCAAGATGATGATTATGATGCCAGAATAATATATCATCACAGCAGTGTCACTTTTTTTGACATCACGCTATGAGAAAAAACTTTGTGACCAACTCTCCTGGCCACGAACATAATCTGTTCAAATCCTCCACTTATTCACTGGATGCGTGAAGAGAGAAAAGATACGAGTGCCTACAGGAGTTAAAGGTCGGCGACTGTTTAACAACAATCTGGTGCCTCTCGGCACTTTGGTTTGTCCAATGAAGGAGAAGTTGCGATGCCCATGAATGCCGACAAGTGGGGCGTGCCATTGTCCCAGCAGAATGGCTTTGTTTCCCTCCACTGTTAAATATGTAGAAAATATTTAAATAAATGTGTAGAAGTATGGACGTTTGGTGCAAAGGGTTGACTGGCAGAGCGTTGAGTAATTGGATAGGTCCGTTAGAGACATTCACGGCGGCGTTCCTCATCCCAATACCCGGCACTATCGTCGTCTGCAACTCACTCACCCCCTGCTGGGACACAAAACCCACTTTGTAAAGTAAACAAAACACGGTATATCAAAACAGAATGGTTTTGAAACCCCGGCTTTTAATTTGATGCTAGAAATCTTGGAGACAAATTTTCTCATGCAAAATTTTGCTCAACTTTTGGTAAAATAAATGTTACCCGTGTCCGATTAAAATTCAGTTTTCCTCTTCTGACTGTCTCCTGCTAACTTTCCAGCGAGACTTTTGTGAGCCGGACGTCACTCCATCCCCACAAGTTCTGCTCGCGCTCCTCTCCTCGTGGCTCGCCACCGCACCTTCGCCTGCACAGAGTGGGTGGTGCGTGTGCTTTTCCGGTTGCTGAATGAATACGTTATAAGGACGCACTCGTTTACACACAAAGTGCTTGCCAATAATGAACCACAATACCTTGCTGTAGCACGCAAACTCCAGTCAACCTCGCAGCAGCGGCTGTTGTCTAGCCGTGGAACAAAAACAATCACTGCATCGCGCGCTTCGGTGACCGTCTGGAACGCCCTTCCTTCCCACATTAGGAAACCACTGGAGCTATTGCACTTTTAAATAATTGAGATTCAAAACTAATTTCTTTAGAACTGCTTTTTGTGTTAATTTGTTGTCCTTCCCCTGCACCCCCGATGAGCACAATTTGCTACGGACTGTGTGAAAGAATCTTCTTTGGTTCTTTCGGTAAAGTCACGTAGAATGAGAATAAAATAATAAATTGATAAAACAACACAATAATATTCTCACGACGTTTCGGCCACAACACAAGCGGCCTTCATCAGGTGAAGGGACGAGACTGTCTGGAGGACAGCGCTGGAGTGAAAAAGCCACGCTGTCCTCCAGACAGTCTCGTCCCTTCACCTGATGAAGGCCGCTTGTGTTGTGGCCGAAACGTCGTGAGAATATTATTGTGTTGTTTTATCAATTTATTATTTTATTCTCATTCTACTTGACTTTACCGAAAGAACCAAAGAAAATGTGTGAAAGAAGTTCAACATTCGTACACACAGCCATGGTGGGAATGGAATGCAGGTCACCGGGTTCACAGAGCGTAGTGTGCTCACCTCTGCGCCCCCACCTTACCCTTGATGTATAATTAGTATATTAAGAGTAAAAAAATACTCTTCTCATATTTGTATTTAGTTTTTCTGATTTTCATTTAAATTATGACAGCTTTTGCAACATCACACCATTTTGTGTGTCATTTGCTGGGATATTTCGTTTCTCCATTTTAAATCGTGATCCAGTCCAAGAAAGATTATCATCTACAAATTGTCAGCGCCACATGAAGGAAGAGAGGGTGTCTTAATACGTCCCAAGAATCCCTCGGACAACAAACTGTACAGACAAGCGCTGCTTGTTAGCTCCTATTAGGGAGGCGTAGCTAGCACCGATGGTCACACACTGCCTTGGCGTTCATTCGTGGCCACGTCGACCTAGTTAGGGCCCAGGCCCAGCTGATATGTCACTGGGCACTGATGTAAGCCATAGCCAAGACTCAAATCCAGGTCATCAGGTAGCTCGTAGTGTAGTGTGCTGACCACATTCACCATTCCTTAAATAATTATCAAATAGAGCAAGTCAAGTTCTATAAGTATCTTGGGGTCATCCTGGATTCAAAACTGAATTTTGAAGGTCACATTGATTATATTGGTAAAAAGACAAAAATAAAAATTGGTTTTCTGTATCGACACAAGCACTGCTTCCCCCCTATGTTCCGTTTGGAATTGATAAAAAACTACCATACTGCCTCTACTTGATTACTGTGATATCGTGTATAATTCAGCCCCAAGTACTGTACTGAAGAAGCTTGATTCTATCTATCACTCGGCCTTAAGATTTGCATGAAACTGCCCATATAGGACTCACCACTGTGATATATACATTGGGTCAAACTTAACATCTCTTAATGTTCGACGGCTTGTACACCAGATCTTATTTATTCACAATGTACTTACAAAAAAATCCGCAGACTACCTGCTGGATCTCCTCTCTGTTTCAAAGAACAAATTTGACCTCAGGTCTTTGCTCATCTACCAGCTTCACATTCCCTTTAAAGCTTTCGTGACTGCAAGGATTCATCTTCTTTGGTTCTCTCGGTAAAGTCACGTAGAATGAGAATAAAATAATAAATTGATAAAATAAGCGCTGTCCTCCAGACAGTCTCGTCCCTTCACCTGATGAAGGCCGCTTGTGTTGTGGCCGAAACGTCGTAAGAATATTATTGTGTTATTTTATTTGATCAATTTATTATTTTATTCTCATTCTACGTGACTTTACCGAAAGAACCAAAGAAGATGTTCACATTCCCTATTGCCGTACAAAAACCGGAGGAAGGGCCTTTGCTATTGATGCCCCCAGGGTCTGGAATGCTATTGCCAATAAACTGCAACTTGAATCACTACCTATGAGATCTTCACTCAAAACTGCTCCAGAGGAGTTGTACACCACTAGCTGCCACTGCAATTCAGTGGCCTAAAATAAAATAAAATGTTTCGCTCCGGATGACCGCTGCAAAGTATTATCTGTATTTTGATTTAGTGTGCTGATCTTAAAGGTGCATTGAAAAATGTGATACTCCGACTGATGCTCCTGTTGTTTGTGGAGTGACTCATGCAGCCAGCTGTGGCTCTGGGGTTTGGTGTTACATGTTATTTATGTAGTTTATTGTTAAAAATTCGGTCACAGTTCCTATGATCACTGTTACATTGCATTTATGGATTTATTTTGGTGATTTCTAAAAGTTTTTTGGTTTGGCCATGTTTTTGTTTATTGTAGTACGGAGTTAGACTGATGGCCTTAATCTAAGTTTTCTTGTTGTTGTTGTTGTTGTTTGACTTGCATCCCACTGGGATTTTTGCACACAGCGTTGGTGTACGGTGCTATTTCAGGAATATTTTGATGTTTTTTCCTGGATTTTCTGTTTGCACAGTTACATAGTTACTTTAAGATGTTTTCTTGTTCGTGTTTTTGTTTTTTTGTTTGTTTCGGTTGCACCCGATTCAAGAGCCGAATGGCTCACAGGGTTATACCAAATAAATTAAACTATGAAACTAAACTATGAACCAGAGCCACAACCCCGCACACACCATCGCATTCACCAGAGCCACACACACACCATCACATTCACCAGAGGTACAGTCCCACACACACCATCACATTCACCAGAGCTACAGTCCCACACACACCATCACATTCACCAGAGCCACACACACACCATCACATTCACCAGAGCCACAACCCCGCACACACCATCACATTCACCAGAGCCACACACACACCATCACATTCACCAGAGGTGCAGTCCCACACACACCATCACATTCACCAGAGCCACAGTCCCACACACACCATCACATTCACCAGAGCTACAGTCCCACACACACCATCACATTCACCAGAGCCACAATCTCACACACACCATCACATTCACCAGAGCCACAGTCCCACACACACCATCACATTCACCAGAGCCAGAATCCCACACACACCATCACATTCACCAGAGCCACAATCCCACACACACCATCACATTCACCAGAGCCACAATCCCACACACACCATCACATTCACCAGAGCCACAATCCCACACGCACCATCATATTCACCAGACCCACAGTCCCACAGGCACCATCACATTCATCAGAGCCACAATCCCACACACATCATCACATTCACCAGAGCCACAATCCCACACACACCATCACATTCACCAGAGCCACAATCCCACACACACCATCACATTCACCAGAGCCACAATCCCACACACACCATCACATTCACCAGAGCCACAGTCCCACACACACCATCACATTCACCAGAGCCACAATCCCACACACACCATCACATTCATCAGAGCCACAATCCCACACACACCATCACATTCACCAGAGCCACAATCCCACACACGCCATCACATTCACCAGAGCCACAATCCCACACACACCATCACATTCACTAGAGCCACAATCCGACACACACCATCATATTCACCAGAGCCACAACCCCACACGCACCATCACATTCACCAGAGCCACAGTCCCACACACACCATCACATTCACCAGAGCCACAATCCCACACACACCATCACATTCACCAGAGCCACAATCCCACACACACCATCACATTCACCAGAGCCACAATCCCACACACACCATCACATTCACCAGAGCCACAATCCCACACACACCATCACATTTACCAGAGCCACAATCCCACACACACCATCACATTCACCAGAGCCACAACCCCACACGCACCATCACATTCACCAGTGCCACAACCCCACACACACCATCACATTCACCAGAGCCACACACACACCATCACATTCACCAGAGCCACAGTTCCACAGGCACCATCACATTCACCAGAGCCACAATTCCACAAGCGATGAGGTCACCAAGGTGCTTGTGCCATGTTATGTGCACTTTAAGGCCACGTGAAGTGTCGAAAGCCCGCTGGCTGGAGGTCATGGGACAGATCCAGGTGCCATGGGTTGACTAACTGAAATTACTGGCAGATCAGTCATATGTGCACATGGGCACCAGCTAGCCCTTGTGTCCGAGGGCCAGGCTCATAAGCCTGGTGTGTGACCATGGGTATCGTGCCACCCTGATGTGGCACCGTCTTGATTTGTGTGCCCCTCCCCTACTGCGGAGCTGCCCAGCAAAGAGCCGTAAACATTTTTGAGAACCTTCCGTTCGGAGTGAGAAGGCTCTTTGATCTGGGTGAAGTGGTGATGAAGTGGTTGAGAGACTTGCACATAGAGCTTTGGCAGCAAACGCAAGAGGATTTTGATGGAGTTCAATGCGTTCACATGAGACATTTAACAAAAACACTATGCTCATCTCTCTTTTTTAAACGACTTTCATCGGTATTCGAGTGGCGCTGTCATAAACATCGCTCTGCATCCACTCTCTTCTGACGTAACACTTTGCGCAATATGCCACAGGCGTGCATGATTTTGGCCGCCCATGAAAACCCAATTGAGGTATTTTACCCTGTGTCCTCGCGAAGCATATAACGGTACATTCTCACATCCTCCGGGCTTAACTCTTCAAGAAAAACACCCATGTGCCGATGAACGCCTGCCGGCTCCGTCTGTGGTTCTCTGTCCCCACTGAAAGCGTTGCACAACAAAATCCAGTTGTGTTCACCCACGGACATTCCTCTGAGCGGAGCCACGGTGCAGCGGCCGGCATTCTGGCCCTCATCCAACGATGACACGAAATAGTGGAAATGCAAATGCACATAGGCGGGTTTCTCCACAATTCTGGCTGTCGCTTCATGTGGCCGGTTGTACTTTCCGGCGAAGCGTTGTGCTCAAATTGGAAATGTTGTGGGTTTGCTCTCCAACACGCCAGTATGCTGAACTAGTAACCAATCGGCATTATTTATTCACGTGACAACCCTTACTAATTGGCTGTCGGGGGGTGGCGGGGTTGACGACACATTAATATTTTACGCGATGTAACGCAAAAAAACTCTATCATCGATATTGGCCATGAAAGCCTACCACGTGCTAAACTGCACACATGGACATTGAGCATTAGCCATTGCATATTTACCCTGGCTTAAAACAATGCCCGCACATGGCGCATTTAGTCGACGACCTTGCACGGTGCCATCGCCAGGGTGCCATCGCCACGGTGCCATCGCCACGGTGCCATCGCCAGGGTGCCATCGCCAGGGTGCCATCACTAGGGTTCCATTGCCACGGTGCCATCGCCACGGTGCCATCGCCACGATGCCATCGCCAGGGTGCCATCGCCACAGTGCCATCGCTAAGGGTGCCATCGCTAAGGGTGCCATCGCCACGGTGCCATCGCCACGATGCCATCACCACGGTGCCATCGCCACAGTGCCATCGCTAAGGGTGCCATCGCTAAGGGTGCCATCGCCACGGTGCCATCGCTAGGGTGCCATCGCCACGGTGCCATCGCCAGGGTGCCATCGCTAGGGTTCCATCGCTAGGGTGCCATCGCTAGGGTGCCATCGCCAGGGTGCCATCGCCACGGTGCCTACCGCCAAGGCGACTTCTGAAACGGCTCCCTGATGGCAGAGAAATCACGGTCTGACTGTGGATGGCGACACGCAAAGTGAAGGCTACAGTTCCTTTCTGCACTCCCCGACTCCTGCTGATGACTGTCTGAGCAGGTGGTCGGGTTAAACGCTCAATCGTTAACCCTCGAACAACGACTCAATCTCACGGTTGTGCTTTTGAGAGCCAAGCGGAGGCCACGGCCGTCATGAGGCTTCCGCTGGCAGCGGGAGCGAGCGCTGTGGCTGGGAGGCTGGGAGGGGTCGAGCCCCAGGACCTTAGGAACCCGGCGCCCCCTCCATGCTGCGCTGGGAGGCGGGCTCCTGTAGGACCGCGGTGGATCGCTCATTTTAGCGCGCCATATTGACTGTCGCTATGCCAGATTGCACACACCGAAACATCTTCAGGAGGAAAAATATATATTTAACACCGACAAGCCGGAACGCCGCCTCGATATGGAGTCTCGTTTGTTTTGTTACCCCGTCTCCCTTGCTCTTCTCACAATGCGACGAGGAACAAGAACCGGTCCGACCTGCGGACACGCGCGTCCGAATTCCGGTAATTTAATAATTGATAAAACACCATGCGGCTATGATGTGGCTGCTCGCGAAATATGCGGGCGGACTCACTCTGCTCCACGTCGCGCAGATGAAATTGAAGTTTGCGAAACGGAGAGAGTGGCACTTCGCCGCCTCATTTAGTAGATGGGACCTCTGGCGCGTAATGGAGACTTCCAGACAGACGTTTGGATCATCAAAACCGCAGTGGCATTTACAGCGGTCCAAACAAAAACAGCACGGCCAGTGTCTTTGTAGACTCTAAATCGCACGCGCAGCATTGCATTTTGCAGGCACCTTAATAAGATAAGACAACAGACCACAAACAGAGAGGATTTCGGTGGCCAAATCTTATTTCTCAAATTGGGTGAAATCAAAAATAAAGTTATTGGTTTTTTTTGGGGGGGTGGCTTTTTTTGTTTTCAGACTTTAATAGAGTAAGCATGGCCTCTGAGATGGTAGAGTAATGTATTCAGTGGGTTATTACAATATCCAAAAGTTGCTGACTGCTTCCAATATCTCAACAGCACTGGGCCACAAATGCAGGGATAATAAAGGGGAGGTTATTGAGAGACCTGGAGAAACGGGCACCTTGGGCATCAAGGAGGAGAGATTATTTTCCCACAATGCGGTTGGGGACTTTCATCTGGAATTAGTGTGAACCGGCGCTTCCTCTGCGGAAATTAAATTAAAGCGCCTTGCTATTTCAGCATCCAATATTTTTCATTATTTGTGCTTTTTGTGATCTTATAAACTGTATTTTGCTTAAAAAATTATAATCTATTGACTCAATTTAAACGATAGTTTTTTTCATCCAACAAAAAATGTAAGCAAAATCGGCAAATTTGATGTCCCAGCATTTTGCGGGCACGGTTGTGGCACGCTCGCTGCCCCGGCGACTGCCACGAGCACGAAAACAACAACAACAGACTTCCGTTTGCGTGCGTTGTTAAAATGTCAAGCACCGCACTTGTTAGTTTCAAACTGATTGTAACGAGCAATTGATCATCTCGTTAATTTCGAGAGCAGCCCACCACGGACGCCTGGTTCTCCGTGGCTGCCAACGGCGCAGCGGAGAATGAACACGGGGCCGGAGACATCGGACGCGGTGTCAGAGCCGGTTAGGAGGTAATTAGTCTCCCCAGCCCCTCGCCCCCACCCCTCCCGGCGCTCCCACCAAGCCGCCAGCTGCCTCGGTGACCCCAAACTCGCCGGGTCCACGGTCGGCCATATGGCCTCACCGCCGGCTCCCTCTCAGCCAATCGGCTCGAGAGGCATCGGTGCTCGCCTCGTGCAGCGTGGGGATGGGCGGCAACGGGGAGAAGCCGTGGGGTGCGGCGCATAGGGCCAAACGGGAGACGCGCTTAACGAGGAATCGGCCGAGTAGATTGTGGGAGGATGTATAAGGAAAGCGAAATACAAAAAAATAACGAGTGAGGTTGAGGAAAGGATAACGAACAAATGGTTTGAGGCAAGATGGGGGCGACGCGGGAAAGGATCAGGCGAGGGAAACATTCGTTCTGTGGCTGCCAGGGTTCTCGTGACAATTAAAGTCACGCACGTTCGACTGCGTCTTTAAGAAAGTTTCAAATCAAATCGCCTATAAAACAGCTTACTCGAGTGCACAGCTCATGTGGCATGTAGATCACGAATTGATTTAAACATTGCATGAGCCATGGCCAGAGGGTGCAAGTCAAATGGGAAAAGTGGGTCTTTCAAACTCTTGTGAGCGGAGTGACATAGAAATGACATGATTGGCCTTCACACGGTGCCTTTCAAGGGTGTCTTTTGCTCATGGCTGCTACAAAATGTTCTATGCATATGAACAATTGTTCACCGGGTGTGGGAGATTCACTCATAGCAGGGATGGCTTGATTCAGAGCATCAACCACGATCAGGTTTGTACGCAGCTGCCGGTGACCGGGCGTAGGCCTCAGGCCTCGCCGGTGGCCAGGCGGAGACCGCTGGCCTCGCCGCGCTTGAACACCTCGTCACTGCACAGGGTGTCCAGGCGGTTCTGTTTAGATAGCAGTACAACAATGGATGATTAAATCCATCTGTTTGGAGCTCTTAGCAAATTAATGGCCAGGTTTGATGTCGACCACCATTTCTCTGCTGATGACATTGCAGTTCAACATCGCTTTTGCCTCCATGAACCCAACCTCGCTGCTGTCCACCCTCACCACCCTCACCTGCTGTCCACCCCCACCACCCTCACATCCTCCTGCCTGCTGTCCACCCCCACCAGCCTCACATCCTCCTGCCTGCTGTCCACCCTCACCACCCTCACATCCTCCTGCCTGCTGTCCACCCTCACCACCCTCACATCCTCCTGCCTGCTGTCCACCCCCACCAGCCTCACATCCTCCTGCCTGCTGTCCACCCCCACCACCCTCACATCCTCCTGCCTGCTGTCCACCCCCACCACCCTCACATCCTCCTGCCTGCTGTCCACCCCCACCACCCTCACATCCTCCTGCCTGCTGTCCACCCTCATCTGCCTCACCACCCTCATGTCCCACCTCGACACGATCTCTGTGGATCGGTTAACGAGCCCTCCAGCTGATCGCTGCTAAAAACGCAATTTCTCCTGTTTGGGAGGAGTGATGTTCTCGGCAGAGACGCCAGTTGGAGGGTCCACCCCCTCAACGCTCTCGCGATGCCGACAAGGAGCACAGACGGCGGCCCCCGGGGAGTCCGGCGAGCGCTAGCGAGCAGGCGCGGAGCGGCTCCCGGGAGCTCCCTCTGGTCAAGGCCCTCCCGCCAGAAAATGCGCGAGCAATTTCACGGCTGCGCCTTTATCCATCACACGCCGCAAAGAGCGCAGCTTGATATGACTGGAAAAGTTGACAAATTATGAAACTGACATTTATCCACAACTAGATGAAGAGAATAATAGCCACCCACGTTATTGGTGGCTTCCAGCTCGGCCTTGTTATCACAATCTCGACGGGGAGTTACCTGCTTCTAAACGAAGAACATTTAATTGAAAAAATTAATCACTTGTTTTTACAAGGAGTGTTTTTTGCGTCGCACAAATTAATCCAGGAATGGAGGCAGACTGTTAATTGCAAAATGATTTTTTTTCTCTTTCCCAATAAAAGTGCTAAACACAAACAACTGCACAACCCTAGACAATCCCCAAAGTAAGAAAAAAGGCTCGTAACATATTCTCTGCAAAAGTGCCACCTAAACTGACGAGTATAATTCCTTTATACGTCTCACAAATTACCGTGTTATTTTCGTACAATTTTACTCTAACTTAAGCCACCAAATAGCTGACTTTCAGCACTGTGCAGCGCTAAACGTACCTTGGTGCAAGAAAAGTAGCCTTTGAGCCGCCCTCCCTCCCTCGCTAAATGGCTGACGGGAAACGGCTTCGAAACTAGAAAATGTCACGCGGAACTCGCGCGCTTTATTTCATGTCTGAAGGCTGCGTGTTATTTCGTATTGCCGCTGACATTTGAAGTTCGCGGTGCATCGCGCTAATTTGGCGAGGACCATAAAAAAGCAGTCGTGGTCTCGCCAGGAGACCAAATCAATTCCAGACCTCTGCTCGCAACTCAGGGCTTTAAACAAACAACTGATTAACTGTAATAAGCGCTCGCGCATGGCGGGTGCCGGCTGACAAGGCCGTCCTTTCAGAGCCAGGGCGGCCGCGCTGGCGGGCATAGCTCGCGGCCCGGGAAATTTCGCGCCATCTGCTTCGGTTTGTCCCGCCGTGCCGGGGCCGCTCGGCGGCCTCCGTCCGGCCCGGCAAGCGACGGTCGCCGAACGCCGAGTGGTCGTTTTCAAAAGGCACGTTGCACCTTTCGCCAATTCCGGTGTTTTGGCTCAAGCCGTAAATCCGCTCCCGTTTCTGGCCGTGCGTTCTTTGCGAAGTGAAAGCCAGCGGTCGGTGTCGACGCGAACGGGCAACACGGTGGCGCTCGTCTCCACGAGCCGCCCCGAGCCACTCCGGCGACTCCCGCACCCCTCCGGGGGCCCAGCCGCTCCGCATGATGGCCACGGTAGGTTTCCGGCTAAGCGGCACACACAACTTTGTTGACCTTGAAGGAAGGATAGGCCAAGTCAACCCTCGGAGCACTCTGCGTGAATGCGCAACCTCTCATTTATAAGTCACAGTGCCATCTTTCCATGATTTCGTTTTTTTCTTGAGGAATGAGACTTAACAATTGGAGTAAACATTCTCGAACTTTCCCAAGTTGTGGATTTGTCTTTGGAAAATATGCATATTCATCCACTGTATAGATTAAACAAAAAAAACACTGAGGACTAGAGGCAAAAAGGTATGTTGGTCAAGTCCAACGATATTTTAATCTCAAAGCATATGGTTCATTTTTTACACATTCATGCATCAGCTAGTCCTTGAGGCTTTTATTATAATTATGCTCCCTGCCTCCTGATCAGACCCGGAGAGAAACTCAGAGCCCGGAGTCGGATTGAGCCTTTGAAGGTCTTTAATCTGAGCAGGTCCGACTGAGCTGCGTATGAATCACACGCAGCTCATGTTGTTTGGTTGAGTTGCAAACGTATGCCCAGGGTAAGCGAATTCTTCACACACTATGAATCTGTCCTGTTAATGTATCATTATTATTATTAAAAGCATTGTGTTTCTGCATGTGTATGCGTCTATGTTGAGCTTCGTTCGCATCGTACTTAGCCAACCATCCTAATTGGAGGTGCGGGGAACCGTAGGTGCCACACTAACAAATAAGAAATTACTCATATAATAAGTGTTAACTTACCTTCAACTGTGAAGCAAAACAACCCATACAACATAATTGGTATTGGCCAAACAACCCAAAGCTGAAAAATTATCTGCAAATTACTCAATTGGGATCGCCACAGCATCAGCAGCAACACCACCGCCTACTGCAACAACACAGCAGGACCCTCCTGGCAAAGAGTCTTGAGACTCGGTGAGTCTCGCTGGGTAAATGAGCGTGAGAGTGACACTCGCACGCGAGACGGTGCGATGTTACCAACTTAAGCAATGCAACACCGAGCGTATCAAACATGTTTTCCTAATTAATTATTGTACATCAAAATGGGACTTAAGATGATGTTACAACATGTCTCTATTCTAAGCATCACATGATCTAAAACAAAGCAAAAACGCACAGAAAATAAAAAGCAACTTAATAAAGAAATATATAAAGACATCACATATCCATAATGTATTCCCTTCCTAATGTCTGCCAATTAGTGCACACAAAAGGAAAATACGAAACACGGAGAAGGGGAAAAAGGTACGGCATCATGAATCGAAACGCCAATTGAAGCCTCACGAAGGTTGGATCGCATTGAAATTAAACCAAAGCACACAGAATAACAACGCCGGCATTGTGCTCCAGCAAGGCCTTGACAGAAGTAGGACATTCCTCAAGTGTACCAAGCGGACATCGCCAATGGCCAAGAAGCCACTTAGAAGCAGCAGAACGGTACCTTCAGTAACAGAGCCCAGCTAGCGGGAAGTGTATTTTTCTTAGCCTTGAAACCAACAAACATCTCCTGAACTAAAGGCTGTGCTTAAATTGCAGACAGTTACACGTTGGCTGCTCTACAGGTAAAATGCAATATGTGCAGATGTCAAAATAATAACGGTCCTTTCTTTCTCATTTCCATATCTTGAATTTTTTTTTTTTTACAAATGTTGGTAAAGCGAGAAAGTCGGGTGGTGGCGCAGAGGAATTCGCGGTGGCGTGTAAGAAGCTGATGGGGAGAGTCCCGCATCAGAATAAGAATATTTACTTATACTGGGGTCGTTATCAAAACGGTGAACATTGGACGGTCAGATCCCTGGAGACCCTGTGACGCAATCGCAATGATCGTGTGAAAGTGTTTCCGTGTTCGAACAAAGTGCGGGGCGATATTTGTTGTCGGTCTTGAGTCGGGGGTGTTAAGTTCCCGAGTTCCAGCGTTCACATCTCAAACGCCAATTACCACCACCGCACGTTTAATGATCGTTATCGACACAGCCCTTTGTCAATCCACTGTATGTCGGTCAATGTGTCATTTTTTTACCATACTTCACTACGCTGGTCGGAGCGTGTTCGTGAAGGGAGCGGGGGGCTGGGCGCTCCCTGGCCTGTTCAAATATCAAATCCACATCGGGCAAAACAACTAAAGTCTCACGATTCCTTGATGCAGGGCAATACTGTATAGGGCAATGCAGTGCTGACACATCATCGGCCACGACCTATCCACGGCTGGATGATGCCTTCCACCAGCCATCTCCCATCTCTCACAGCTTGCGCTGCAACAGTCGACCTTAGCACCTGCACAACGCTCCATCTTCGTGGCGAACGTCCAGTCGTGCGTGTTCCTATCTAATGAATGAAAGTGAAGTGTGCCGGAGAATGAATTTCCACGATGTGCGTGCGTGCGAGTTTGTCATGCGAGGACATCGCCGCGGCCCACCGGCACGTCAGCACGACGTCTCTTTCAAGGGTCCTTGTGAACCGCTGCCCATGCATATTTGATGGGGGAGCACTCCTCTCTAAGTTCCTTCATGTAGGAACGCTGGTCAGAAGCATCCGACACTCCCACATAAATAATTATTGAGCTGGGATTCATTCCGCGGTTCCTTCTCGGCCCTCTTGGAGTTCACAGGACGTGGCGCTGCGTTCGTGGAGTTACATTTAAAGGGCGGAGCAACGCTGCTTTTTGGGCTGGGTGGGGCAGACGGGACCCGTGGGGGCGACGCGGTGCTGTGACGACCGCCCTGGGCTGCCCTCTTCGGTAATCGTTGCGTTAGCGGAGCCGCTCGGCTGCACGGACGCAATTCTGAAGCGATTAATTTAGGGGAGGGGGTGGGCGCTCTGAATATGAATTTTGGGGGGCTCAGAATAAGGTTTGCACACCCTGCCAAAAAGTCGCGGGGGGCAACTGCCGTACGTAAGGCCCGTACGTTCGCTCGCCAACGGCACTTCTGAGATGGCACGTTACCTATACTTGTTTTATTATTAAAGCAACTTGGCCTGGACGATCGCTTGCTTGCAAGGGCACGCGTGACTGTTAAGGGATATTTTCGCAGCAAGCTGTCACGACGCGCGCACAAAACAATTCACCACTCCGTACGACTCTTGCTTGTTGGACAGCATCACATTTCAATTGTTAGCCTGTGTCGCGTGCACGTGTGGATCATAAGGTAATGTAAAAATTGGCAATGTAGAGATTACATGGATGGAGGATTGGTGCACAGATAAATCACACCCATGTTTAAATGTTGACTATTACAGGTCTTTTCCACAACTTTCTAATCATCCCTCAAATAGGCGTACGTGTGCGGTTTTGAGCGTGTGTGCGTATGTGAGCGTGTGTGAGCGTGTGTGCATGAGCGTATGTGAGCGTGTGAGCATGCGTGTGTGAGCGTGCGTAAGCGTGTGCATGAGCGTGTGTGAGCGTGTGCATGAGCGTATGTGAGCGTGTGAGCATGCGTGTGTGAGCGTGCGTGAGCGTGTGCATGAGCGTGTGTGTGAGCGTGTGTGAGCGTGTGCATGAGCGTGTGTGAGCGCGCTGCGCTTCTCTCTCACTGCTTACTGTCCCTTCCCATAAACCCCAGAACAACAACAACTCTGTGGTCTGCACTCATTAGCATTACGGCTGTCTACTCAATTAAATCGTGTCCTGTCATGGCATCTAATTAAGGTGCTGCAGTTGGCGTTGGGAGACTTTTTGGCATTTCCCCCAGAACCTCGCTGAGTCACCTCCACACATTCGAAGCTCATCCGCCCAACCCAAGTCTCCTCGTCCACGATACACATTGCACTCGTTCATAATTAATTATCAGACTATTATTGAAAACATATCCAGAGCACTGTGAAAATGTATAATGTATTAAAGGTCCTACTGTTGTGTATATATTATATATAAAATAGTTAGGGAAAAAGTTTTTGATCCCCTGCTGATTTTGTACGTTTGCCCACTGACAAAGAAATGATCAGTCTATAATTTTATGAGTTTATTTGAACAGTGAGAGACAGAATAATAACAAAAAAATCCAGAAAACGCATGTCAAAAATGTTATAAATTGATTTGCATTTTAATGAGGGAAATAAGTATTTGACCCCTCCGCAAAACATAACTTAATACTTGGTGGCAAAACTCTTGTTGGCAATCACAGAGGTCAGACGTTTCTTGTAGTTGGCCACCAGGTTTGCATACATCTCAGGAGGGATTTTGTCCCACTCCTCTTTGCAGATCTTCTCCAAGTCATTAAGGTTTCGAGGCTGACGTTTGGCAACTCGAACCTTCAGCTCCCTCCACAGATTTTCTATGGGATTAAGGTCTGGAGACTGGCTAGGCCACTCCAGGACCTTAATGTGCTTCTTCTTGAGCCACTCCTTAGTTGCCTTGGCCGTGTGTTTTGGGTCATTGTCATGCTAGAATACAAATCCACGACCCATTATCAATGCCCTGGCTGAGGGAAGGAGGTTCTCACCTAAGATTTGACGGTATTAATGCCCCGTCCATCGTCCTTGTGATGCCGTGAAGTTGTCCTGTCCTCTAAGCAGAAAAACACCCCCAATGCATAATGTTTCCACCTCCATGTTTGATTGTGGGGATGGTGTTCTTGGGGTCATAGGCAGTATTCCTCCTCCTCAAAACACGGCGAGTTGAGTTGATGCAAAAGAGCTCCATTTTGGTCTCATCTGACCACAACACTTTCACCCAGTTGTCCTCTGAATCATTCAGATGTTCATTGGCAAACTTCAGACGGGCATGTATATGTGCTTTCTTGAGCAGGGGGACCTTGCGGGCGCTGCAGGATTTCAGTCCTTCACGGCGTAGTATGTTACCAATTGTTTTCTTGGTGACTATGGTCCCAGCTGCCTTCAGATCATTGACAAGACCCTCCCGTGTAATTCTGGGCTGATTCCCTCATTAAAATGCTAATCAATTTATAACATTTTGACATACATTTTTCGGGATTTTTTGTTGTTATTCTGTCTCTCACTGTTCAAATAAACCTACCATTAAAATTATAGACTGATAATTTCTTTGTCAGTGAGCAAACGTACAAAATCAGCAGGGGATCAAATACTTTTTTCCCCTCACTGTAGCATGGCCAAGCGGTAGCGCTTTCACTGGTTCTCAGTTCAATTCCAGCGGGCTGCCCTGGTTAACACTGCGTTGTGCGTATTTACTATAACACACCTGGTTAGCACTGCGTTGTGCTTATTTACTATAACACACCTGGTTAGCACTGCGCTGTGCGTATTTACTATAACACACTTGGTTAACACTACGCTGTGTGTATTTACTATAATACACCTGGTTAACACTGTGCTGTGTGGATTTATTATAACACACCTTGTTAGCAATACGATGTGTATTTACTATAACCTACCAGGTTAACACTGTGCTGTGTGTATTTACTATAACACACCTGGTTAGCACTACGCTGTGTGTATTTACTATAACACACCTGTTTAACACTGGGCTGTGTGTATTTACTATAACCCACCAGGTTAACACTGCGCTGAGTGTATTTACTATAACACACCTGGTTAATACTGTGCTGTGTGTATTTACTATAACACACCTGGTTAGCACTACGCTGTGTGTATTTACTTTAACACACCTGGTTAACACTGGGCTGTGTGTATTTACTATAACCCACCAGGTTAACACTGCGCTGAGTGTGTTTACTATAACACACCTGGTTAACACTGCGCTGAGTGTATTTACTTTAACACACCTGGTTAACACTACGCTGTGTGTATTTACTATAACACACCTGGTTAACACTACGCTGTGTGTATTTACTATAACACACCTGGTTAACACTGCACTGTGTGTTTACTATCACACACCTGTTTAACACTGTGCTGTGTGTATTTACTATAACACACCTGGTTAACACTGCGCTGTGTGTATTTACTATAACACACCTGGTTAACACTGCGCTGTCTGTATTTACTATAACACACCTGTTTAACACTACGCTGTGTATTTACTATAGCACACCTGGTTAACACTGCGCTGTGTGTATTTACTATAACACACCTGGTTAACACTGTGCTGTGTGTATTTACTATAACACACCTGGTTAACACTACGCTGTATTTACTATAACACACCTGGTTAACACTGCACTGTGTGTATTTACTATCACACACCTGGTTAACACTGCGCTGTGTGTATTTACTATAACACACCTGGTTAACACTGCGCTGTGTGTATTTACTATCACACACCTGGTTAACACTGCGCTGTGTGTATTTACTATAACACACCTGGTTAACACTGCACTGTGTGTATTTACTATCACACACCTGGATAGCACTACGCTGTGTGTATTTACTATAACACACCTGGTTAACACTGCACTGTGTGTTTACTATCACACACCTGTTTAACACTGTGCTGTGTGTATTTACTATAACACACCTGGTTAACACTGCGCTGTCTGTATTTACTATAACACACCTGTTTAACACTACGCTCTGTATTTACTATAACACACCTGGTTAACACTACGCTGTATTTACTATAACACACCTGGTAAACACTGCACTGTGTGTATTTACTATAACACACCTGGTAAACACTGCACTGTGTGTATTTACTATAACACACCTGGTAAACACTGCACTGTGTGTATTTACTATAACACACCTGGTTAACACTGTGCTGTGTGTATTTACTATAACACACCTGGTTAGCATTACGCTGTGTATTTACTATAACACACCTGGATAGCACTACGCTGTGTATTTACTATAACACACCTGGATAGCACTACGCCGTGTGTATTTACTGTAACACACCTGGTTAGCACTACGCTGTGTGTATTTACTATGACACACCTGGTTAGCACTGCACTGTGTGTATTTACTATAACACACCAGGTTAGCACTACGCTGTGTGTATTAACTATCACACACCTGGTAAACACTGCGCTGTCTGTATTTACTATAACACACCTGTTTAACACTACGCTGTGTATTTACTATAACACACCTGGTTAACACTGCGCTGTGTGTATTTACTATAAGACACCTGGTTAACACTGTGCTGTGTGTATTTACTATAACACACCTGGTTAACACTACGCTGTATTTACTATAACACACCTGGTTAACACTGCACTGTGTGTATTTACTATCACACACCTGGTTAACACTGCGCTGTGTGTATTTACTATAACACACCTGGTTAACACTGCGCTGTGTGTATTTACTATCACACACCTGGTTAACACTGCGCTGTGTGTATTTACTATAACACACCTGGTTAACACTGCACTGTGTGTATTTACTATCACACACCTGGATAGCACTACGCTGTGTGTATTTACTATAACACACCTGGTTAACACTGCACTGTGTGTTTACTATCACACACCTGTTTAACACTGTGCTGTGTGTATTTACTATAACACACCTGGTTAACACTGCGCTGTGTGTATTTACTATAACACACCTGGTTAACACTGCGCTGTCTGTATTTACTATAACACACCTGTTTAACACTACGCTCTGTATTTACTATAACACACCTGGTTAACACTGCGCTGTGTGTATTTACTATAGCACACCTGGTAAACACTGTGCTGTATTTACTATAACACACCTGGTTAACACTGCGCTGTGTGTATTTACTATAACACACCTGGTTAGCACTGTGCTGTGTGTATTTACTATAACACACCTGGTTAGCACTACGCTGTGTGTATTTACTATAACACACCTGTTTAACACTACGCTGTGTGTATTTACTATAACATACCTGGTTAACACTGCGCTGTCTGTATTTACTATAACACACCTGTTGAACACTACGCTCTGTATTTACTATAACACACCTGGTAAACACTGCACTGTGTGTATTTACTATAACACACCTGGTAAACACTGCACTGTGTGTATTTACTATAACACACCTGGTAAACACTGCACTGTGTGTATTTACTATAACACACCTGGTTAACACTGTGCTGTGTGTATTTACTATAACACACCAGGTTAACACTACGCTGTATTTACTATAACACACCTGTTTAACACTGCACTGTGTGTATTTACTATAACACACCTGGTTAACACTGCGCTGTGTGTATTTACTATAACACACCTGGTTAACACTACGCTGTGTGTATTTACTATAACACACCTGGTTAGCACTATGCTGTGTGTATTTACTATAACACACCTGGTTAACACTGTGTGTATTTACTATAACACACCTGGTAAACACTGTGTGTATTTACTATAACACACCTGGTAAACACTGTGTGTATTTACTATAACACACCTGGTAAACACTGTGTGTATTTACTATAACACACCTGGTTAACACTGCGCTGTGTGTATTTACTATAACACACCTGGTTAACACTGCGCTGTATTTACTATAACACACCTGTTTAACACTGCACTGTGTGTATTTACTATAACACACCTGGTTAACACTGCGCTGTGTGTATTTACTATAACACACCTGGTTAACACTGCGCTGTGTGTATTTACTATAACACACCTGGTTAGCACTATGCTGTGTGTATTTACTATAACACACCTGGTTAACACTGTGTGTATTTACTATAACACACCTGGTAAACACTGTGTGTATTTACTATAACACACCTGGTAAACACTGTGTGTATTTACTATAACACACCTGGTAAACACTGTGTGTATTTACTATAACACACCTGGTTAACACTGTGCTGTGTGTATTTACTATAACACACCTGGTTAACACTGTGCTGTGTGTATTTACTATCACACACCTGGTTAACACTGCGCTGTGTGTATTCACTATCACAGGCCATGCGCTGTATGCTTCGCAGTTTTCGTTAAAGATCTCGTGACGTCATTGGAGACGAGGAGGCCATTGTGTGGCAGCGTCTAACCCTGTCGACAACCGTCTCACTCGGGATGACAGAGAGCGGCCAATCATCGCCCCTCCTGGCAGACGAATGTCCACGTGTAAGCCGGTGCTCCCGCACGCATTGTTGCACACAGGGACAGCTGCCCCTAGGGGTTCCCCTTCGAATGTTTAAGATGAGATGCGAGGTATAAAAGCGGGCGTAGTATACACGCAAAGATGATTAATGTTAAGTATTTATCAATGTCCGTTAACGTTTTATTGAATTTGCAGAGTACAATATGACAGCGCTTCTGGCCAAAGTGTGCTATTTGGCCCCCTAAAGAAGGCAGGCTTCATGTGTCCGCAAGTCGTTGATGGTGGTGGCTTAAGCAGGTCCATGGGAGCAGGAATAGCCCTACGTGGAAGCTCCGTGAATCTGTAAGCTGCGCTAGTGACACACGCGTGCACACACACACACGCGAGCGCACTACATAAAGGTTAATAAAGCGCGCACACATTCAGTGTAATTTAATTAAGTGCTAAGTGGACCAGCCCCGTGCTATTTTAAAAGTAGCGCCGTAATGCAGCCCAGATATACAGCCACTTAGTTATTAATAACATCTTTACAGAGCGCTAAAAATGGGCGTTAGCGCATTTAATATAAATAATAACCTCGGCGAGGTTTTTTTTCAATTAATGGAACTAATTGCCCAGTTGAGAGACACGGAGCGGATGGACCGGAGTGAATTTACGCGAGGGGTGGTTGGGGCTCCTCCCTCCACCCCTGCCCTCATCCCGCGGGCCGATCGAGCCGTGGGTCCACCCAGAGGCCGCGGATGCGGCACCACGCACGCAGCTGCTGCTGACACACACAAGGCAAAGATCCCCCGTGTAGCCTTAACAGACTGTTGGGGGCAAGTGCCGTTAGCGAGCACCTACGAAGGCCGGCACTGCACACGAGGGGGCGGGTGGCCAACACCACGCCCGGTCGTCTTTGTCTCCCCAGTAGCGACGTTTACACATCGCACCAGGTACTCGTTTGAGGCTGAGTCGACCTAGCGGATGCCCAGGACCGGTTCAGATATTCACCACTGTTATTGGCTGGGAGTGGGAATTGAACTTTGACCGCCGAGTTCGCAGCTCAGTCCTCTCCACCACCGCACAGACACACACACTGAGACACACGAGCACACGCACCGAGAGACACAATCACACGGACATGCAAATACACAACCAAGCAATGCACGCGCACACGTGGACAACAACGCCTTGACCATCTTAGCGGTGGTGATATCTGACATGGCAACTGTGCCAGGCTCGGTGCATGTGAGACAAACCCACGTGTTACGATTGGAGGACAAGTACAGGCACATGCGTGCACACACGTTTGTGTGAACACCCACCACCCACTCACATTTTACCTATGCACACACCCCCACTCAACACTCACACAAACAGTTAATTAAGTTACGTAACTAATAAACTCAAAGCAAAAAACGTAACCACTTTGGATGCACGGTGCTACTCGCACAATCGAAGCGCCGGGCAGAGGAGGAAGGTTGTTAGTTTAACACGTCGGCTTTGGCGACCAATATCATCCAGAATATAGGGGGGGTTTTTTCACCCCAAAACAATCTGTATTACAGAGGACGAGTGAACGAGCTTGGCCCACTTTATCTTGGCTTTGGCGTCCTCTCCACGGGAGGAGGCCAACCGCTGGGTCCACCGACGACGCAGACGGCGTGGTTTGATTTCGTCTTCAGCGCGAGAGCTGCAGGAGCAACATCGCGCTGTCGGCTGAGCGCGTCTCCATGAGTGAAATCAATCATCCTCTGGGCCCATAATTTTCATGGAGCTTAAACTCCACACGAAATTAGCTTTTTTCTACTCATGGCCATAGAATTGGATATATTTGTGACAAATTTAATAATTTTAGCCCGTATAAGAACATCAATACAATTTACATCAGTCGCTCACTCGGTAATGATCATCTTTCTTTGTGAATTATATGATGAAAAATGTATGAAGAATATAGCATTAGAGTGTACGTATGTATGCTGAATCTCTTAGGCACCGTACGTAGCCGACCGTGCTACAGTGAGGGAAAAAAAGGTATTTGATCCCCTGCTGATTTTGTACGTTTGCCCACTGACAAAGAAATGATCAGTCTATAATTTTAATGGTAGTTTTATTTGAACAGTGAGAGACATAATAACAACAACAAAAGCCAGAAAAACGCATGTCAAAAATGTTATAAATTGATTAGCATTTTAATGAGGGAAATAAGTATTTGACCCCTCTGCAAAAAATTACTTAGTACTTGGTGGCAAAACCCTTGTTGGCAATCACAGAGGTCAGACGTTTCTTGTAGTTGGTCACCAGGTTTGCACACATCTCAGGAGGGATTTTGTCCCACTCCTCTTTGCAGATCTTCTCCAAGTCATTAAGGTTTCGAGGCTGACGTTTGGCAAGTCGAACCTTCAGCTCCCTCCACAGATTTTCTATGGGATTAAGGTCTGGAGACTGGCTAGGCCACTCCAGGACATTAATGTGTTTCTTCTTGAGCCACTCCTTTGTTGCTTTGGCCGTGTGTTTTGGGTCATTGTCATGCTGGAATACAAACCACGACCCATTTCCAATGCCCTGGCTGAGGGAAGGAGGTTCTCACCCAAGATTTGACGGTACATGGCCCTGTCCATCGTCCCTTTGATGCGGTGAAGTTGTCCTGTCCTCTTAGCAGAAAAACACCCCCAAAGCATAATGTTTCCACCTCCATGTTTGGCGGTGGGGATGGTGTTCTTGGGGTAATAGGCAGCATTCCTCCTCCTCCAAACACGGCGAGTTGAGTTCATGCCAAAGAGCTCCATTTTGGTCTCATCTGACCACAACACATTCACCCAGTTTTCCTCTGAATCATTCAGATGTTCATTGGCAAATTTCAGACGGGCATGTATATCTGCTTTCTTGAGCAGGGGGACCTTGCGGGCGCTGCAGGATTTCAGTCCTTCACGGTGTAGTGCGTTACCAATTGTTCTGGGCTGATTCCTCACCGTTCTCATGATCATTGCAACTCCAACAGGTGCGATCTTGCATGGAGCCCCAAGCTGAGGGAGATTGACAGTTCTTTTGTGTTTCTTCCATTTGCGAATAATCGCACCAACTGTTGTCACCTTCTCACCAAGCTGCTTGACAATGGTCTTGTAGCCCATTCCAGCCTTGTGTAGGTCTACAATCTTGTCCCTCACATCCTTGGAGAGCTCTTTGGTCTTGGCCATGGTGGAGAGTTTGGAAGCTGATTGATTGATTGCTTCTGTGGACAGGTGTCTTTCATACAGGTAACGAGCTGAGTTTAGGAGCACACTCTTAAAGGGAGTGCTCCTAATCTCAGCTTGTTACCTGTATAAAAAACACCTGGGAGCCAGAAATCTTTCTGATTGAGAGAGGGTCAAATACTTATTTCCCTCATTAAAATGCAAATCAATTTCTAACATTTTTGACATGCGTTTTTCTGGATTTTCTTGTTGTTATTCTGTCTCTCACTGTTCAAATAAACCTACCATTAAAATTATAGACTTATGATTTCTTTATCAGTGGGCAAACGTACAAAATCAGCAGAGGATCAAATACTTTTTTCCTTCACTGTAATCGGAGTCTTTGCTCCTCATCGAGTTTTCTCGTGCAGGCCTCCTTGCTCTTGAAGGCTATGTTTGTTGGAGGTTCGGGCTGCACGGGGAGGCTTGCAGACAGTGACTGATAATGATCCTTCAGAGAGTTATTTTTACGATCCGTGATGAATGCCGGCTTCTCTGAGCGTGAATAACATCAGCACAGGTGCACGCGGAGCTCTCACTCCCAGCTGGCAATACTAAAACAGCGCATCACGCGCAGGGAAAGTTTGACGCAAGCCTACGGGGCAAACGCGTCTCGGCATCTCTATTTACGCGGCCGCTTTGCCCTGCACAGCAAAACCCCTCCAATCCACAAGGTGGATTCCGTTATCCGCAAATTTACTCCACTCGTCCGTGGGGGGCGGGGGGGGGGATCGTGCATAATTGCCGGTAAGTGGATGAATTTGCTGCACAACTTCATTATAACTGGAAGCCTCTCCCCACCGACTTATTGGAAAAGTCACACATAATTGGAAGATTAGGGCTGCGGATAATTCGTGTTTTCGCAGACCCTAGAGCTTCTGTTGACAACAGGAGTGCGAGCAATAGGGTTGCGGACAGTGGAGTTCTCCTGTAATATAATTTTAACTGTGATTTCCGTGAGCTGATTCGAACGAATGTGGATATAACTCTCGGTGCTGAGGACACCAACACAGGCTCACAGTGGAACTACCAAGGACAGCTCCTGTGCACGTGCTACAGCTGTGACCCCATCTCAGCGCGATGATGACTCACACCAACAACACCATCACCACCACTGCGTCCCTTTACACTTCAAATCTCTCCATTCTAAGCCTCACATAGTTCAGTCCGAACACAACGTAATCATTAGCGTCATTGTGGAGACTACAACAAAATAATGAAGGCGACTATACTCCTCCTTCCCATACGTGTCCCTCCACGTAGAACATGTTTCTTTTTTACACATCCCACCAGCCACACGGCCTTCTGGCAGTGAGTTTTTTCGGCATCATTGGCTGAATACGAGCAGATTCTGGACCCGGGTTAGAGAGTCCTGGGAGGGAGGTCACTCGCCTGCCTGTTTAGTCGAAGAGCGAAGCACTCGCCCCGTCGCTACGCTGTGTGCTGCCAAAGCGAAAACCGCGATCGACGGCAAGTGACTTCGTAACAAGGTTTTAATTGCCAATGTCACGTGATTCATTTGGCCTGCGTAGCCTAAGCCAAAAATCAACTATTAACCATGATTTGGGTAGTGCTCCGTGTTGATTCAGGGGTTATTTCTGTTGTGTTTAATATTATGCCCCGTTCTTCACGTTGTTTAGATTTTACGCGCGTATTGCACTTGCTTTGTGGAACTCAAGTCTGCCTTGCCATCCGCGTTCCCTTGTCTCAGCGGCCTCTCGCCTGGCTTCTGAACAAAGCTAATGAATGAATGAATGAAATGAGCTCCACGAGCAGCCCGGGACGACACACTTCAGAGACACTTGCGACAGAAAGGGAAACATTTACAATTCTGTGCAATCCCAGTCACTATACAATAGTAAGTCCTTGCTGTATTTGCAATCGCCATTTTCCACTTTTCATGTAAAATTAGGTATTTTAACTTAAAAAACACAACGTGGGAATTATGACGATCAGAAGCAAATGTTTGGTGTTATGGCCGCACTGTGTAAAAAGTGAAGATATAAATGCATCAAACGGGGGAGCGGTGCAGCTGGTTTGTTATGAAACATTCCGGCTGCTCGTGGTGTGACTGGCGTGTCTCAGCCTTGCTGAGGCCTGCGTTCATTTGCAATTTCATTGCTTGTGTTACGAAGAATCAAATAAATAATCCCCATATCCCATTAGCAGCCATTTGCTAAACATATTTGGAAATGAACCGTATCGTGCGACGACAAAATAAAAGTACCGTTAATTTAAGTTATTTGGCCTTAATGGAGAGTACGAGTTTATTCAACGCTTGATGGTAGCATGAGATTTTTGCACAATCGGATAATAATAATAATACGCACAGCGCATTTGTGTGCCGAAAATAGTGCGAAAATTTAATGGAAAAAACCCCTGTAAACTGTTAACTGAATCGACTATTTTAAAATATATGTCTAAATTAATGCCGGTCCCATGAGCAACTCTTTCATTTTACGAAATAATAGGCAAGGAGGAAAACGGGACTTCTTCGGGCCACGCTCAGCAAAGCAAAAATATCCACTAGCAGAGAGCGTAAAACATCTTTTGACATTCTTCCTCACCGCTGCTGCGAAATGGAAAATTCACATTCCGCATTTTGAGGAGAGAAACGTTAGAGCTGCAGCGCGGTGAAGGGCGGCGCGTTGGCGTGTAACACGCGCGCATAATGTTGCAGTCAGTTACATAAATTTATGCCTTTCCTCACTGGTAATGGCCATTGTGTTGTGTAAAAATGCCTGTTGATTTCTGTTAAGTATGGGTCAGAAGTTCATGCTAATTGTGCAGAGATTAAATGGCCCACTCCCAGGAGGAACAAATTACTTTCAGAAGCGTACAAGATGGCAAATTAAAGGCTCGCACCTGAAGTTTTAAGTGTCGTTTTATTTTAGCGCCTCTTTGCCTGACAGCGGAGTTTTATATTTTGTAACGTTTAAAATGTCTCGTTTAACAGTTATTGTGTTGGAGACGTTTGCGAATGCGGCTCGTGAATCAGGCGACGCGACGGATAGGAGCTGAGCAGAGCGCAGCGCGAGAGAGTTCACGGGTTCCAGGCGAGCAGCACGAATATCTCTCCCGACGCGGCCGTGCGATCGCCTCCTTGCCGCCGCACCCGACACAATTCCTCTTCGCGATTCCCCAGCAGCCTCTACTTTGGCGCAAAATTATAGATTCAAGTTACGAAGAAAGAAAAAAATTAAATCAGAAGGTGAACACGGCGCTTTGAATATGAAACACTGCTCACGGAGTAGACGGTGAACGGGGAAAAAAGCACGTAGGGCGCTTTTTCTAAACGAGCGCAGTAATTCGACAAAGGGAATCTCTCTTCAGTGCACCCCATTTGCTTGCGAAGCCACTTGAATGCCTGCTGCTGCACGGCATTTGTCTTTGTGTTAAACACAATATGCCCAGTTAGGATGATTGATGTTTGTGTTGCCTCGGAGTTTTTGGTTAATTTGTTTATATTTAGAATAAATGTGGCAATTCTTAATCGAATTTCAGAGCTTCCTTAATAAGTCAGGAAAAATCAAGGCGCGCCCGACTAGAAAACAAAAACCTTCCGGCATACGGTGAGAGAGTAAAGCGGTTTCTAGCGAATTTGAAATCTGTGCAGATTAATGCTCGCTGACAGTTTCAGGAAATATATAGGTTTAGCGCAGGGCAGTTTCTCATTCATAGGAGCAAATTCATCAACGCACAAGGCTTTGTTTTAGCAACGCAAACTTTAGCCAACTTTATTTAGCCAACACGGGCAACATTTTCCTGGACTGCCTCTACTGAGCGGCAGTACAGGCGCGCGCGTGTATCAGGACGCTCACAGAGGGTGCAGTCGGCTCCATCGGCTCAGATTTCACTCTGTCGTTGTCTTTCTGATGTGAGGAAATGCAGGCACGTTGACTTCAAACAATCGCTCGATTTGAATGCTTGGCGCAAGGGTCTCGGCATTTTTCTTTTTGAAATTCCTCGTCTGGCGTTCCGCCGCGTCGCTGCGTTGGCTCGGCTTCCAGGTTCCCGGTGAAGGCGCTCGCTGGCGGCGACGCCGCCGACGACGACGCTGCTCTGGTTTTCGTGAGGTTGTTTTTTTTTCTTCTGGAAGTTGAGTAGGCCACCTGTTTATATGCTTGGAAAATTTCAACCTTCTGTTCTCCATAAGGCAGTTTGAAGCCCTGAAGAATTCTGAAATTGTCGAAATTGTCGAGAGTTGTGCTTGATAAATTAAAAACACTCGTGTGGCAGGCAGATGTTATGGCATTGGGGACTTATGAGCGGGTCGTTAAGGCTTATTCATTAGCAGCCTCTCCGCGGTTATAAAAAAAAACCGATGAAAAAAAATGCAGGAGCTCTTGAGGGTTTTGGGAGCTAGAAAATGAGCGTCATTTGAGCGCGCGGTGGCGCGTGGGACGGTGCACAGGGCTCGGCCGTATGCCACAGAGAGAGGAAGCAGCTGGCGGTGGAGGAGAGCCCATCAAGCCCAGAGCCTTCCCCAGCACGACGATGCGTCCTCGGAGACCGAGCAGAGCTGTCCTCCCGTCCCCCTTCGCTCGCTCAAAGCTCCCCCCCCCCGACGGTGCCCACATCAGGAGCGTGACCTATGACCCCGGCTGCCCTCGACCCCGACGCCTCGCGCGCCCGCAATCGCCCGACGCGGCTTTCCGCGCCGGATCGACGAACGTGAGGTCGACGGCGCGGGCCGGACGATCGAAGTGGGATGAGTCGGGGAGAGCGGCACTGGCGGCGTGCGAGCGCTGAGGGCTGACAGACGCTCGCACCTTTTTGAAACGAGCTACAGCTCGCAGGACATTTCAAATCAATGAGGGCACAGCGGGGCAGCCGTGGATGTAAGCAATTGGTCATGGCGTTAATTCATTCCGTTAATTGTTTTTGTTATTTTTTCTTATAACTTGGGGTTTTCTTTTTTTTTATTACCACAGATGTTTGCTACCTGAGACGCCATAATTAGCCTGGTCATGTCACTATGATACGTTCTAAACTTAATGATGTGGCGTGCCAGAGGAATTTTAATCCGGCACGCATTTCAGCATAAAGTTAAGTGTGCATATACACTGGGGAGAAGATTGACTGGTACAACAGATTTTTTCTAAAGCCTGAAATGAGGTTTTTTTTCTTAAAGATTTAATTCAATTTCAATTTTACATGAGCATTACACACGATGTAACATGCGATTAACTATATATTAAATATGCATCCGTGCGGATGTGCTCAGTACGAACATATTGCATCATTATCTCAGTATCAATACGTCGCATAACAGCCGCATAACGCCAGCCAGTGACGCTCTCTCTCGTTGATCGTTTTAAATATCGTAGCGAGTTCACAATTAATCCACTGCAGCTCAAGCGACGTGCACCGTAATGCGTGCCATAGCGAGTGTTCTTTACAAACGTAAAGGCGCGAGAGATGCGATGCCAAGCCAACGCGACGTGCGGCGTTTTGCACGAAATAATGTATCGATGCACAATCTAATGCCACGATGCAGCTGATAGCACGGCGCGCGTATTTAGAACGCACACGTAGACCTGACCGCCTGTGGACATTCCCCACGTCGCGGGAGACAGCGTGTAAACATAAATGCAAGATGTAATCAACGGCAACCATGACCGGTAGTCATGACCATGCCGTTTACGCACGGGTTATTTGCATGCAATAAGTAAGCGATTATAACGCGCAACAAATAGAATAACTGAAATACAATGCCGCCGCAAAAAAGTCGGAAATGACTGATTGGCAAATTTCCGAGATAAGCAAACAAACTCTTTTGTGTTAGAGCTCAGGTGACTACAGCATTGTCTGTCATGGTAATAAGAGTTTTTGGTGGTGCACTGACACAGAGGTCTTGTGGGCTCTGATTAGAGCGGAGTTTCAAAGTGACTGTCACTGCATGCAGAGCAAGTTATTATGTAAATTCACACCCACCGTGGATTTGGTAAGTGTCACATTTTATGGATTGCCGTGCTGGATACTTAAGGGATTTATAATGCAAGTTTGGTTATACGCGCTTGCTTTCAAATGAAGCGCATGCATCATTTCATGAAATGACACAGAGGAAATTAGTCTAACATCTGATTCATTTTGCTTTTCTATTGCACTTGACATGAGTGGTCTTTGTGTGGTGACGCCACCTTGTACCGAACTATGCAGTTCCCTACCAAAATAGCTCCAATCAGCCAGCAGAATGGCCCGGAATTGAGAGACATTTATCAGTAATTCTCTAACTGCTTTTGGGAGCGTCTATTTTTCATGGAAATCGTCACACATTGTTTCGTTGCATTTTCCAGCTCCGCTGTTTTTTTCTTCTCTTCGTGTTAAGAACGTAAGTGGGGATGAGGTGAGATATGTCACCGTTAGGTGTTTGGAATAATGCACAGGAGCGACAGTTTCATGCACCTCCGTTTTAAAACTGTTATCTATTTGTGCAAGTTAAAATAAATTGTATTAATATTATGAGGGTATTTTTGTTTTGCGTGGAACTGAACATCAAATGCATTTGACTGTAACTGCTCAACGTAAAAAAAATGCATTAAAAAAAATAATAAACTCAATGAAGCGGCTAAATGTGGTGTTTTTATTCCTTGGCGTTTTTTTTCTAGTTTGACAAAACGTTGCCCCAGGCTTTATTTTCTCGATTTTTTTTTACTTTGTGAGATTGCTTACAAAGGTGAAAATTAGTTTGGCATTATACAGGCCTTTCAAACACAATTGACAGTTGTAAGTCACTAATTAAAAAAAATCATCAAACAATTAATTATCAAAACTGCAACACCAGACAGAAGACGATAAAACTGTCACACGCGCACGCTGGCGGTGTGGGGCGCGCGCTGGCGGTGTGGGGCGCGCGCTGGCGGTTGGGGCGCGCGCTGGCGGTGTGGGGCGCGCGCTGGCGGTGTGGGGCGCGCGCTGGCGGTGTGGGTCGCGCGCTGGCGGTGTGGGTCGCGCGCTGGCGGTGTGGGTCGCGCGCTGGCGGTGTGGGGCGCGCGCTGGCGGTGTGGGTCGCGCGCTGGCGGTGTGGGGCGCGCGCTGGCGGTTGGGGCGCGCGATGAATTAGCAACATGGACACTTTTTATTGTTTTTTTATATTTTTTATTTCATTGTTTCCCTTCTACGTGACTTTACCGAAAGAACCAAGAATTTAACATGGACACTGACAAATAGAATGGAGTAGATACTGAAAATTTCACGAAGCGTGGAGTGACGCATGCTGGGAATCAAGCACAAGTAGACTACGTAGGCTAATGACATTATTTCAACTGCTACTGAAAGTGTATTTGGGCAGGACACCTTGATCCATGCAAACACAAACATCTCACATAGAGCCTCATTCCCCTATCCATGTGTACATCCGAGAGCCTATATCATTGAACCTATTCTATTCTTGTATATGGTAGCAACATGTCCGGGAGCTAATTTCCAATGTCAAGGTCTGCTGCTGGCCACGAAGAGAGGTCTTTAGGAGAGAATTCGTGTCATGGTGTTCTCCTCCTCCATTGAAGGAGTGCACACGAGAGTGGTTTACTCTATGCTTTGGGTTGCAGGGCCACAACCGCACTGCGCCTTGTCTTGAACGTGCCATTCATGACGACGTGCACATCGGCCTATTGATAATATGCAATACAGCAACCAACTGGAAACAACCACGGATGTCAAAATACTCATCAGGGGGTGGCGGGGTGGGGGATCTGTTCCTGGTTGGCTCACCTGAAGCACTTGATTCAGGGGATTTATAATCGTAGACGCAGCCATCATGGAGACACCCGACGGCCCAGGACCTGTGGGCCCACACTGAGCAGCCTCTGCTGCCTCCTCAGGCCGCAGGATGCATCCCCATATCTAGGACCATCCTTGACCTGAAGTGCACCGGCTGACAACCGATTTTGAAAGCGGTGCCCGATTGCCATTCTGCTACATGATGACCAACATCGCGCGGAATGAGTCCAATCTCGTCTCAGAAGCCAAGCAGATACAGCCTGGATGGTGCAGTACCTGCATGGGTGGCCAGCACGGACAACAGGTTGCGAAAGGCTGGACGGCAAAGGACAGTGCAGCAAAATAAATTGCTCGACCGTACTTGCATGCTCCTCGGCTTCACCAACCCACACTGACCAGCGTGGGCAAGCGTGGCAAAATAACCCCCGTGACCCGCACGGTACGGGAAGGCCCTCATACGGCAGGAGATGGAAAAAAGGACCGTCCAGGCACACGTAGTAACAGCAGTGGCACGATCATCATCATTGTCGTGAATCGTCTCCAACTGGTGTCATGGCCATTTCGCGAGTGTTTCTTTTCCGGTCATCACGGAGGGAAGTTGTGGCCTACAGGCCGGACGCCGGCGCCACGCACGGTGGCACAGCGAGGCCAAACCCGACGCAAGCGCCGCGGTGGCCGACGGCGCGCGACTACACCGATGATGAGTTCGCGTGCGTTCAGTGCAACCGGACGAGGACTCCAGAGACCAAGAAGTGTCCTAGACAACAAACCCAAGGCGCGTGGCTGGAGACGAGGATTTCACGGTTCGCTGCGCGCACTGACAGCGGCCGCAGGAGGTCGGAGCCATAGGGCAACACGTCTGTGGAGAGGGAGTGCTCGGTAGGAGCCAAAGGCGCATTTTTGTGATTGCACCGGCACGAATAACCACCCTCCTTCTCACGCACTCGGTCCTCCCGTTACTCCCTTACCCTGTCCTCCTCCACTCCCCCCCCCCTCTCCCCACCGTCTGTTTTGTGTGTTACGTGTGCACTGCTTTCAAGACATTCAATAAATATGTTGAACAAAAATCTGTGCATTTGCTGGTTTGAATGGCTTGGTGGGGGGTGGGGGGGTAGGTTAAGAGCGTGTGGACAGCTTCAAGGTTTACAATTGGAACTGAATGCCAGAGCTGCTTGCGACCGCAGTAGGTCTGATGTCCGTGAGCTACATTCAAGAAGCTGGCACCGCTGCCCGTGGAAGCGCTTCCTCGCGACGTCACATCAACTCCACGCCGATGAAGGTTGCATTCCCGAGAAAGAACAAAACGAGATTAACTCCGCTCGGGGTCCTTTTGAAAATGGGAAAAAAAATACTCCCACGGAAGAGGCCGCGTGGATATAATTAAATAAAAAATAATGTGTGAATGACTGACTGAATAAATTGTGAAGTTAGCAAGAAGATTGTTTTTCTCTGAAAAGGGTTAAAATGTTGGTCATTGTTGGCACCCCCCAGCCAATGCACTCACAGAGGAAATTGCCTGAAAATGTTCTGTGGCCACGCTCTTACAAAAAGTGGTCGGGGTATTGTTAAGCCTGATACAAAAGCAGTATATATAAAAAAAGGCCTGCACACAAAAAAACCCATTTTAAATTTTGAATAAAAAATATATCCCTGTGCTTAATCTTGATATGCGGTTGTCAGTCTCTGATGCCGGTCTCATTCAATTAGAAATGGTGCTAGCGTGCGGTGCTGATGGACACCGTGTGACGGCACTGCAATTTTGAATTTGAATATGGATTGGCGTGTGAAAAAATACAAATTTCTATCGTAAAAACGACTCACTTATCTGCTGCCACTGCCTAAATGTCTGCTCAACGATCTTCCCTTGGACAACAACAAAGGGCCAGCCGCGATTATCAGAGCCCCCCGCTGGCTGCGCGCAGATGTGGAGATGGTGTTTTGGGCGGCGTGCGGCGGGGAAGCAGGACGGGAAGGACCGGGAGGCTGGGGGGGGGGGGGGGCGGCCAGGAGAGCGGATCGAGGGGGGTGGTGACGGCGGTGGGCGGCGACGGGGAGCCGGGCAAGGGCCGCGTTTACCGAGACGGCGAGGGGGGCCGGCGAGGCAGGGGGCCGAGCGGCGTAGAGGGGGGCGCCGCTCCGTTTGTCGCGCGGTCCGCACCGCGGACCTCGCCCCCCCTCGTGCGCTCCTCGCCCCCCTCCCGCCACGCGAGCTCCGTTCCGCTTCCCCGAGGAGCACGGTCGCCCCCCACTGCTCCGAGACGCCTCACGGCACGTAATTACTCGCAGGCTGATTGATGCACTTTGGCTTGATTTGTCCCTCTCCAAGCCTGACATTCTCCCTCTCCTTTTGTCTGCTAATACGTTGGAGGCAAAATTAGTGAAGTATTGTCAGACTTTTTTTTGCTTTTTTATTTTTTTTTGCCTGTGGGGGTGTGAGGCAATTTACAACAAATTATGATCCTCCCAGAGATCTTTCCCCTGACCCCGCTTCACCCAGCGTCCTGTCTACCGCCCACCAGCGCCGGAACACTGTCCCGCGCTCGCTCGCTCACTCCACTCCGTGACCTCACTAAAGAAGAAACACAAAGTGCTTCGATGGTTGGACGTCAGAAAGAGTTTTTTTTTCCGCCACCCACCCCCCCCCGGATCTATTTTTATTCGACTCTCCAGAGAGGACGGTGTTTTGTGTGGGCAAATGCTGACAAGGGGATTAATGTGACCGACCGGGTGCCGAACGGAACGACCGGTGAGCGTCCGGGCACTGAACTGTCCACAGCGGCGGCTAACAGATCTCTCGGCTCGTCGACGGAGCTCGGGGCGTCTTGAGACGGCGGATCCTCCTGCACTTCCAGACACATCGACGCGAGATATCAACAGCGTCCACCTGCATCAGCGTTAAGTATTGTTATTGTTTATTTGGTTATTTATCTCTCTCTATATATAGCTATCACAATGAAGGACCATGAATGTCTGTCTATCAGATTAGATCATCGACGACGTCTGACAGAACAAGCGTCGTCCTGACGATGAGGGCAGTACAACGAGCCGCACATCAGATTCCATCGTTGGCCTTGAGAGCCTCTCCACACCCTCCGGTAAAAGCGATTTCCTTCTCCGTGTCTCTGGGAATGTTTTTTTCGAGGGATGCAAAATGAATACCGGGTGGCCCAAGCAACAATCCGCAAATTTATTAAACCAACGTTTCATTTGTCAGTGCTGAGGAGCTGCGCTCGACAGTAAACGGCAGCATATTTCTCGCGCGTGTTGGAATTAACACCCAGCTGCGGGCCGTGCAACCGCCACAAACACCTTCATGTGCCTCGCAACGACCCACGGTGACACACGTTCAGGCGAACACTTTACATTGAGGGCATACATTGCGGTAATTATAGAAGGGTGCGTACGGATGTCGGTTCACCAGCAAATTCGTAGTACCTTGATTTCAATGTAAATATATTCTCTGCTTGGTTTTAGGCTCTGTCAGAATTAGCACCTAAAGGTAATAACTCGTCTCTTAAATGTTTATAAAAACTGGTAAAATGAATCCACGGGGTTTTGAAGATTGTTAACATAATTATCCATGACATACAAGGCACTCGGCCTCATCAGTTTACCAAAAAAATTAAGTGTATGCCACAATGCAAATTAAAATGTACATTTGTTTAAATGGGGATGATGTTTTTCCAAACAATAATTAAAAAGTGCTAATTCAAGAACGGCAGCAGTCTCACAGAAAGCAATTGTAAACTTGATAATGACACCCAGCAGGTTTATTTTTAAATGTGGTTTTTAATGAACGGTGCGAAGGTCGAGCTGCGGTTATCGCCATAAATGACAAAACACAAAATGGAGCGGACGATATGGCGTTCAGCTGTCTCCGAGCTGCGCGGAAAGAGGGCCGTGTCTTTTAGCGCCGATGCAGCAGGGCTGGTGGCGGTGGTGACGGTGGTGGCGACGGTGATGGTGGTGGTGGCTGCTGTGGCTGCGGTGGCTCTGGTGGCGGTGATGGTGGCTGTGGCGATGGTGGCGGTGGTAGCGGTGGTGATGGTTGTCGTGGCGGTGGTGGTGGTGGTGGAGCGATGCAGCGCTGGAGCTCTGCCGCCCGGCATCATCATCATCCCGTCTCGCGATCGCTGCAGGTGCCAGCGGCTGACATGTTAATCATGACCGCACGTCACGCGTGGCGTGTCCCACCCTTTGATACGAAGCACTGACAACTTTGAAGTTTGCCTCCCATTAGAAGAATCGCATTTTGTCGATTAAAGAACGGACGGAAGAGATAACGCGGCTTTTATGAACTGCGTAAGATTAGGCAGTGAAATTATCTCCCTTCCTAAAGTGTATCCATAAATATCGGTATATGTACACGACCAATTAATTGAATGTATTGTATCTCTCATGGGAACTATTTTGGCAAATGTAAAATGAACGAAATAAAGCTAATCTAGAATATTTTATGTTTAAGACGGTGTGTTGTATTATTTACATAAAGACAATTACCGAGTAGTACAATATCAGATCCCAATAAATTCACGAATCCCAGGTGAGTTCTATTTGAGAAGAGAGATTACTTATTTCACCTAGGGATGCTACCGAGTTCCACAACAACGTGTCCATAGCATCCATCCATACATATACAGGGGAGGCTCATGTAGCATCTAATCAAAAAGGGCAGTTACAGATGCTCAATACTTGCACAAACAAGGTCAGAGGTCACCCATTAATTCGCATGGACTGTCAGGGTAATTAGTGCTAACGAGTTCCGATCGAGGCTGTGGAATGCGCAAGGTGGCAGCGTCGTGGTCACTGCTCTCGCTGCTAGTTGGGCTGCGACGCAGTGGCCCAGCGGTAGCCCAGAGGTGGCCCAGCGGTAGCCCAGTGGTGGCCCAGCGGTGGCCCAGCGGTGGCCCAGTGGTGGCCCAGCGGTGGCCCAGGGGTGGCCCAGCGGTAGCCCAGCGGTGGCCCAGCGGTGGCCCAGTGATGGCCCAGCAGTGACCCAGTGATGACCCAGCGGTGGCCCAGTGATGGCTCAGCGGTGGCCCAGTGATGGCCCAGTGATGGCCCAGCGGTGGCCCAGTGATGGCCCAGCAGTGGCCCAGCAGTGGCCCAGTGATGGCGCAGCGGTGGCCCAGCGGTAGCCCAGCGGTGGCCCAGCGGTAGCCCAGCAGGAGCGCAGCTCACCGCTTGTTGCAGAAGTTCGCGGTTCGATTTCAGCGGCCACTCCGGTAAGTACCACGGTGTGTGATGACCACAATGATACTACTATGCACCGTATGCTTCACAGTGGGCATTAAAGATTTCCTGATGCAATTTGCAAGAGTCGGCCATTGTGTGCTGGTGTCAGGGTCCACATTTTTTAAAGTACACTGCACATCACTCAGAAATCATTACCCCCTACACAAACGCACACCCATTCACATACATGCACCCACACACAGATACATGCACACACACACATGCATGGAAAAAATAAACAAACACATTAACAGTAAATATACTGCATTATTTGTTCAGTACCAAATAATTTCTGAATAAATCTGAAGCCGTCAGTTGGAACACTGACTTTGATCCTCCTTATTGAGGAAAATTAGGTTTTTGTAGCGTCATTCTCATTTTATTTTTTTAATTTATTTCCAGCTGTTGAATTGGCAAATACATTATTTTCAACATCAGTGTTAAACATAACCGTCAGAAACCTGTGATAATTCGCAGATCGTTGCGTTTGCATGTCATGCGATATATTTTTATTTTGCAGTGGAACGTGTAGAAGGAACATGAAGAGCACGGGTAAAACCGAGGCGGCGTGTCTCCAAACAGCAGTGTAACGCAACACAGAGCGGTGCCGCTCACTAATTGAGGCGCACCCCTTCTCATCACAAGTGGCAGAGGGCAGTAAATAACAGAAGGAAACAAATACTTGGGAATTAATATATTTTCCTCAAAACCCACGGTAATATCCTGACACCCATTACACACTTTTGCGCGTGAGCTACGGTCTCACGGAAAACTCACCGAGTGTCACAATCTCACCACGCATCCATCACTTGGCACGTGACTCGCATCAGCCGTCATTTATTAATTGGATGTTTTCGTAACTCGCAGAGTAATCCCGAAAGTGAGGAATACAGTTGTGAATAAATGCGTGTCTGCTGTGCGCACAGTGCGCGCATGCACTGTATGCACGGTGGAGCTCATTCTGGGCTGAGATTTCAATTGCAAAGCCACATTGAAGCTACTGGGGTAAAACAAGTGCACACGATAAATGTCAGTCCCAATTTCGGCAAAAATGTAACAATCCTGGCTATTTTCTCGGAGGCGTCCTCCATTCCCTCTTGCGACACACTGCAATTTAGCGAGCATTATATTCAGCCCTTTCTGATCACGCATGACAGAAAATTGCGTCGCTTCAAGCTCTTGTGCCACCTCTTCCTCAATGCGATAGCATCCCCGAAGAAGTTTAAAAAATATATAAGTAAAAAAGTGTTTTTTTTTTCTGTTGCTTTGCCATAACACAAAGGGCTCCTCCGAGGGTTATCACTTTACCTCTAGGTGCCGCCCGCCCGGGCTTAGCTTATCGCTTGGCGCACACGTGTTATAATAATCACGAGTGCGTGCGGGACATTAGCCCCGAGAGCAACGTGCGACATTTGGTGCCATTCCTGTTGATAAATCCACGATAAGAGCGTGGGGAATAACACAAAAAAAGCAGGAAAATAAAAAAAGAGAGACCAAAAAAAACTTTAATCCATGGTCAATGTCACGAGCAAGGACAGGCGGGGTAATGAGCAAGCACATTGGGGCCTGAAAAAGTTCAAGGCTATTGTATATTTCGCAGGAATTGCATTAGCCAGATTACGCCCAGCGGAGACCAGGCTTATTCACGCTCTGGTGAACAGACACATTTTCTTCGAAATAGCATTATCATATTTTCTGTTGTTTTTAAATCAGCCCAAGGCCTTGAGGTAAGGCAAAGGGGACGCACCGCCCGGCTTCTCTTCCCCGGCCAATCCTTTGGATTAGGCCTCACGTAAAAAAAATACATTACGAGTCAATGAGGTAATAAAGTTTCCCAGAAATAGATATTAGGGCATTTTGAGACATTTTTTTTAAATTGCATTCAAAATACTTTTTTTCTGTTATTTGTCAGTGGACAAGAAATAACCACATCATTATGTTATGACAGTGATGTACAGTAAGCTGAAGACTGAGTGAGATTGTTTGAAATGCGAAAGACCATAAAATAAAATATTTCTATGCTAAATGAAGATTTGGGAAATTTGTTCAGATTCTGTGTGTACAGTGAGGGAAAAAAGTATTTGATCCCCTGCTGATTTTGTACGTTTGCCCACTGATAAAGAAATCATCAGTCTATAATTTTAATGGTAGGTTTATTTGAACAGTGAGAGACAGAATAACAACAAGAAAATCCAGAAAAAACGCATGTCAAAAATGTTATAAATTGATTTGCATTTTATTGAGGGAAATAAGTATTTGACCCCCTGTCAATCGGAAAGATTTCTGGCTCCCAGGTATATTTTATACAGGTAACGAGCTGAGATTAGGAGCACACTCTTAAAGGGAGTGCTCCTAATCTTAGCTTGTTACCTATTTAAAAGACACCTGTCCACAGAAGCAATCAATCAATCAGCTTCCAAACTCTCCACCATGGCCAAGACCAAAGAGCTCTCCAAGGATGTCAGGGACAAGATTGTAGACCTACACAAGGCTGGAATGCGTGACAAAACCATTGCCAAGCAGCTTGGTGAGACGGTGACAACAGTTGGTGCGATTATTCGCAAATGGAAGAAACACAAAAGAACTGTCAATATCCCTCGGCCTGGGGCTCCATGCAAGATCTCACCTCGTGGTTGCAATGATCATGAGAACGGTGAGGAATCAGCCCAGAACTACACGGGAGATTCTTGTCAATGATCTGAAGGCAGCTGGGACCATAGTCACCAAGAAAACAATTGGTAACACACTACGCCGTGAAGGACTGAAATCCTGCAGCGCCCGCAAGGTCCCCCTGCGCAAGAAAGCACATATACATGCCCATCTGAAGTTTGCTAATGAACATCTGAATGATTCAGAGAACAACTGGGTGAAAGTATTGTGGTCAGATGAGACCAAAATGGAGCTCTTTGGCATCAACTCAACTCGCCGTGTTTGGAGGAGGAGGAATGCTGCCTATGACCCCAAGAACACCATCCCCACCGTCAAACATGGAGGTGGAAACATGCTTTGGGGGTGTTTTTCTTTTAAGGGGATAGGACAACTTCACCGCATCAAAGGGACGATGGACGGGGCCATGTACCGTCAAATCTTGGGTGAGAACCTCCTTCCCTCAGCCAAGGCATTGAAAATGGGTCGTGGATGGGTGTTCCAGCATGACAATGACCCAAAACACACGGCCAAGGCAACAAAGGAGTGGCTCAAGAAGAAGCATATGAAGGTCCTGGAGTGGCCTAGCCAGTCTCCAGACCTTAATCCCATAGAAAATCTGTGGAGGGAGCTGAAGGTTCGATTTGCCAAACGTCAGCCTCGAAACCTTAATGACTTGGAGAAGATCTGCAAAGAGGAGTGGGATAAAAACCCTCCTGAGATGTGTGCAAACCTGGTGGCCAACTACAAGAAACGTCTGACCTCTGTGATTGCCAACAAGGGTTTTTCCACCAAGTACTAAGTCATATTTTGCAGAGGGGTCAAACACTTATTTCCCTCTTTAAAATGCAAATCAATTTATAACATTTTTGACATGCGTTTTTCTATATTTTGTTGTTGTTATTCTGTCTCTCACTGTTCAAATAGACCTACCATTATAATTATAGACTGATCATTTCTTTGTCAGTGGGCAAACGTACAAAATCAGCAGGGGATCAAATACTTTTTTCTCCCACTATATAACTGAAAAGGATTTTAATAATTTGGTTTTCATTTTTCAAATTCAAGCCCAAGGTGAAATTTCATCATAACTGATGTCAAACAGACGTATTGATTTAAGCAGAAACATGTGTTTTTTTTTCCGCGTATATTCCACAACGTTCTCAGCTTTCCGTCATCTTTCAGCTGTGGGCAATAGCAGTTAACGACAATAATGAGGGTGCGATTCCTCATCGTGAATGTTGACTTCTCTATTACATTGCTGTGTACACGACAAATGTTATGATAATCTTCGAAATTGTTAACAATGAGCTCGTTGCTCCTTTTTTTTAAACACAAATGGCATTATGTTGCTTTTCAATTCATGAACGACAACCGATATTTTTGTTGGAAGTTACTGATACGCGGGGGAAAAGTGTTCAGAATTTAATTTCCAGAAATCTAAAGATGAAAGAAAGTTAATTATGTTTGTGGTTAAAGTGTAAGTCACGTGGTCCGTTATTGACAGGAGGGTTTTTGTGCTGCATTTTACACAAAAATATAATCCATCAGTGAACACTCGAAACGTGGCACTGGAATTACAATTACCAGTGCTGCCTATGAAGGGTGAATAGTAATTCGTTCTTCCGGCTTACTTACACGCGGGTTCCATCGGCCCTGGACAATTTTAATACGCAACACTCTTTCCGTTTTTTCTTGCTTGTTTTTTTGTTTCGCGGCGGCGACACACCACCATCAGACGCACCGCTGGGCTCGTATCACTTCGCTATTTCAAACAGCGGGACACTCCACGCGCACGCGCTCACGCGTGGAGCGCGGACTCACACCGGGTCGGAGACAGCACAATCATTTGGGTCGTAAATTGTGCTCACCCTCTGATGTGGATAGCGGATAGTAAACTGTGCCGTTAGTGTCCGACGTGGTAAAACAGACCCCTTTTAAGACTGCGGGGAATAAAGTGTTTCTTGTGAAAGGAAAAGAGTAGGAGGTAGGAGGAGCTCCCCACGGAGTGGCACGCGCGTCGCGGCCCCCGTGATTGGCAGGCGTCCGTGGCGAGCGAGTCCGCGGGGCACCCAGCGAGAGCGACGTGTTGCCCAAAACATTCAAACTCTCAGCCACCCCGCCGATCCGCCTAATGAGTTTGATTTCCTTGCTCATGGTTCACAACGGCTCTAACTGGTGTTAGAAAAAAGAAATACAGAATATCGTGCGGCACATACGGGAGAACGTCTCACGCACAATGCGAAGGATATTGCTTTAATAGGGTCATGCGGATTGTGTGCGCGCGTGCGCGTCTGTACGCGCTTCTCTAGGGAAAGTGACACAGTGGTTAGCCAACCACATTATGCACTGCCGTTTAACCGAGTTCTATTCCTGGCCGTGGCTAACATCGGTGGTGAGTGATTTCAAAACTCGTCTCCGGCCTCCGCGATATTTGCTCGACCTTAAAAGAGCACATGGTGTGGTGTGTTTACATCAGCACTGGGGAGCCAGGTGTGGTGCTGATCACACGGCCCGCTTCCTTGTGCGTTGTAGTCACGGCGACTTGAGCAGGTGTTTGCTCACGGCACTTAGTCCCAAGAGCCTTATAAAGACGATACAGGTGACCTATTTCTATACCTTCTAAGCATGAAACTCTTCAGTTTCACACACGCATTACTTGGATGTTCCAGCACGGCCACCCCTCACACTAACGCACACTCTGAAATCTCTGCCCAGCCTTTTGAGCAGGATTCGCTTTCACTTTCCGTGGCTAGCTCAGTGATTTTTATTTAAAGCTTTCGTGACTGCAGGGATTCCATATTCTTGGTTCTTTCGGTAAAGTCACCACGTAGAAGGGAAACAATAAAATAATAAAAATATAAAACAATAACATTCTCACGACATTTCGACTGCAACACAAGCAATCATCATCAGGTGTGAAAACCACAGCAAGAATTTGTTTTATAGTTTTATATTATTTTTTTATTATTTGATTGTTTCCCTTCTACGTGACTTTACCGAAAGAACCAAGAATATAGCTCAGTGATGTGAACTAATTGATGTTTCTGGCATCTTGTTCCCGGGTTCGTCTGTTACTTTGCACTAAAGTCAGCCGCTGCCCTACACACAAATGATTGGGAAGTGACGGCTAGAGAAACCAGGTGCGATTCCACACGTCTCTGGCAGGGGCGCAGTATATCTATATGGTAGTCATTGTAGACTTCTCACAAAGTGTTACCAATTTTATCAGTCTCAAAGGAATCAGGGGCTGAGTAGACCTCCAACCGAGGCTTGAACTCAAAACCTTGTGCCGGTGAGTTGCATCACACATCCAGGTTTAACAAAAACACAAATATTCAGGTAATTTGTATACGTATTTAAGTCTAAAAGAAGACCCACATTAGATCATGAAGTGTTCTCTGGATGGCAGTAATGGGTAATAAGGGTAAAGGTTCAACCCTGTAAATGCTTGCTAACACCACTGCTGAAAATAACCTTTCTTTCTGTCTTCGGGTATTTGGCCTACTCTTCCACACTACACTGGCCAGACAGCTTGGAAGAGGTGGGAGTATGAACTGAGCCCTGTATATGAACCCAGCACGGTATATGAACCCAGCCCTGAATATGAACCCAGCACGGTATATGAACCCAGCCCTGAATATGAACTAAGCACGGTATATGAACCCAGCACGGTATATGAACCCAGCACGGTATATGAACCCAGCACGGTATATGAACCCAGCACGGTATATGAACCCGGCCCTGAATATGAACCCAGCACGGTATATGAACCCAGCACGGTATATGAACCCAGCCCTGAATATGAACTCAGCACGGTATATGAACCCAGCCCTGAATATGAACCCAGCACGGTATATGAACCCAGCCCTGAATGTGAACCCAGCACGGTATATGAACCCAGCACGGTATATGAACCCAGCCCTGAATATGAACCCAGCACGGTATATGAACCCAGCCCTGAATATGAACTAAGCACGGTATATGAACCCAGCACGGTATATGAACCCAGCACGGTATATGAACCCAGCACGGTATATGAACCCAGCACGGTATATGAACCCAGCCCTGAATATGAACCCAGCACGGTATATGAACCCAGCACGGTATATGAACCCAGCCCTGAATATGAACTCAGCACGGTATATGAACCCAGCCCTGAATATGAACCCAGCACGGTATATGAACCCAGCCCTGAATGTGAACCCAGCACGGTATATGAACCCAGCACGGTATATGAACCCAGCACGGTATATGAACCCAGCACGGTATATGAACCCAGCACGGTATATGAACCCAGCACGGTATATAAACCCAGCACGGTATATGAACCCAGCACGGTATATGAACCCAGCACGGTATATGAACCCAGCACGGTATATGAACCCAGCCCGGTATATGAACCCAGCACGGTATATGAACCCAGCCCTGAATATGAACCCAGCACGGTATATGAACCCAGCACGGTATATGAACCCAGCCCTGAATATGAACCCAGCACGGTATATGAACCCAGCCCTGAATATGAACCCAGCACGGTATATGAACCCAGCACGGTATATGAACCCAGCACGGTATATGAACCCAGCACGGTATATGAACCCAGCACGGTATATGAACCCAGCACGGTATATAAACCCAGCACGGTATATGAACCCAGCACGGTATATGAACCCAGCACGGTATATGAACCCAGCCCTGTATATGAACCCAGCACGGTATATGAACCCAGCCCTGAATATGAACTCAGCACGGTATATGAACCCAGCACGGTATATGAACCCAGCCCGGTATATGAACCCAGCACGGTATATGAACCCAGCCCTGAATATGAACCCAGCACGGTATATGAACCCAGCCCTGAATATGAACCCAGCCCTGAATATGAACTCAGCACGGTATATGAACCCAGCACGGTATATGAACCCAGCATGGTATATGAACCCAGCACGGTATATGAACCCAGCACGGTATATGAACCCAGCACGGTATATGAACCCAGCACGGTATATGAACCCAGCACGGTATATGAACCCAGCACACGGTTTAACTCCGAACTTCATACACCACACATGAGTACATTTAAGGTCATGTATACGAGGTACCGAATGAAAACTACATTAAAGACGTTTAAACAAATATATTCATCGAGTTTTTAAAGCAAATCATTATGAGTGCTGTTTCATTATGATAATAATACAATTATAATAAATCATGATTTATGGCCCTTTATCAGGACAGGTTCAGATGTCCCTTGCCACTGCTGTTAGCTGTGCTTAGGAGTCACACCCAGGTAGCCCAGGTAGCCCAGGCAGCCCAGGCAGCCCAGGTAGCCAGGCAGCCAGGCAGCCCAGGTAGCCCAGGTAGCCCAGGCAGCCCAGGTAGCCCAGGTAGCCCAGGCAGCCCAGGTAGCCCAGGCAGCCCAGGCAGCCCAGGTAGCCCAGGTAGCCCAGGCAGCCCAGGCAGCCCAGGTAGCCCAGGCAGCCCAGGCAGCCCAGGTAGCCCAGGTAGCCCAGGCAGCCCAGGTAGCCCAGGCAGCCCAGGTAGCCCAGGCAGCCCAGGTAGCCCAGGTAGCCCAGGCAGCCCAGGTAGCCCAGGTAGCCCAGGCAGCCCAGGTAGCCCAGGTAGCCCAGGCAGCCCAGGTAGCCCAGGTAGCCCAGGCAGCCTATGCAGCCCAGGTAGCCCAGGCAGCCCAGGAAGCCCAGGCAGTCCAGGTAGCCCAGGTAGCCCAGGTAGCCCAGGTAGCCCAGGTAGCCAGGGTCGGTAGCTCTCTAAACGTTGTCCATCGCTCAATTTCTGCCTGCTGTACAAATTGCTATACGCCGTAGCATCGTGCCACGCTCATTCTAAGCAAGACGTTTCTGTTGAAAGCGGTCATGTTAAATCACAGCTCAAGCTAACTTTAAATGTTCCGGCATTGCCATCTCGATGATATCTCCACGCTTAAGAATCAGGAAAAATGAACGCATGCGTGTACGCGCGTGCGCTCATTTGCACACTGGCATTGCTCATTGTTAACCACAAGGATTGGCTGTAAACCAATTTTTTGAAAGAGGGATTAAAGGAAATTTCACTTGTGGACCGGTGGCTGGCCTCCAATGTTGGCAGTTGCCAAGAAGTGCGTGAGCAAGGAGGTGCAAAATCCCGGCTGTAATCTGCGCTGTACTTTGTGACACCCCACGTCCCTCTCGCAGACGCACAGATTCACGGATGCACAGACGCACGGACGCACAGACGCACAGACGCACGGACGCACGGACGCACGGACGCACAGACGCACGGACGCACAGACGCACGGACGCACGGACGCACGGACGCACAGACGCACAGACGCACGGACGCACGGACGCACGGACGCACAGACGCGCCGTGTGGCTCCGTCTCCGGGTGCGCGACCCCTGAAGGAAGCGACGGACGTCGTATGGTACGCGGCGCGGTTCCAGCAGCGCCGCGCGCCGGCGTTTTGGACAATTAAAAAAGAATACTCCGCTGGAGGCCACCTTTTGAAAATGGTGAGCGCTTTCAAGTAAATAAATGTAATGAAATACTGCAACAAAAACATCTGGCTCAACTGGCCAACGGGGACGAAATAAAAGGACTAGTGAGTCACTGCTCATCAACTCGCGCGGCAAAGCGCAGTGTTCCTCACAGCAAGCTACGCGGTTTGGGCAGCGTGGCCGCCTGGGCTGGGCCAGTGCTCTCCCACTCACTGTCTTATACGGCGCGGTCACGTGGGCAGGCCCTCATCCAGCAGTGGATAAGACATTGCTTATGATGACGAGAAGGAATCGATTGCTTTTGCCAACATATGTATCTTTTATGTATATCTAGCTAACGTCCGTCGCTAACGCTACCTTATAAACTGATTCTACGTATAAATATGGAAAGCTAAAAGCGGATAAGGGTGTAGGAAAAAAAATGTGACTTATATAAGGTGAACCAGATTTTATAGCGGTGTGTGACTCAGACTGTGAAAAAGAAGAGTGAACAGTTTTCCATGAGCCCATGTCACACAGGCAGGCCAAGTAAATGTATGTATTAAATAATAAAATTATATTGCTTTGAAGCTTTCGTGACTACAGGAATCCATACTCTTTGGTTCTTTCGGTAAAGTCGCGTAGGTAGAAAATAATAATAGATCACGACGTTTCGATCGCCACACAAGCAATCGTCTTCAGGTGGGAGAGAGAATAATGTTGCAGTCATAACATTCTGTTATTATTTCAATCATTTCATCTCCTGCTCATTTCAATGGACGTTTGCTCCATTGCTGAATGAAGCTTACATGACTTCTGTTAAAAATATACGTAAGAGTCATAACAGATTTATTCTGAATTCTTGGGTCTTAACCTGAAGACGTGCAGCGTAGCAAACATCGAACCTAATTGCTGAATTTAGTTGTGAGAGTTGTCCCTTAAACTCACCGAAGCGGAGTCGAAACCACAGTAACAAAAACCGGCGTGGTCTCTACAGCGCTCGTGCATTGTGTGACAGTCCTATTTGTTTGACTGTGTTGGGTGGTGCAGGGCTCTTATGACACACATCCAGTCAGATCATTACGTGATGTCCTAACCCAAAAATCACACTGGCTGCGAAAAGCTACCGCGCGTTAAAATGAATATATGCGTTGCGCGGCACTGTCACCGCATAATTACTGACTGCCACGACCATCAAGCAATGATGCACGCGCAAGAGACGGTGCATGCGTGTGTGCGTGGAGCGTGTGCGTGTGTGCGTGTGTGCGTGGTGCGTGTGTGCGTGGTGCGTGTGTGGTGATGGCGGCGGGGTCGTGCAGGAAACGCACACACACACGGACAGACGGACACATTCCCCGCGTCGCCGATTGATTCCCCCACAAGTTGTTCAATTTGAGACTGAGAGAGGCCTCGAGTCCACAATAATTCACCGTGGTACAAGCGGTGCCTGCTGGTAATGTGGCAGCTCAATGCACCCTCATGACTTCCGAGGCCCGAGGTGCCTTCATGGAAGTGGCCCCAACATTGCGTCGGCAAATCGAATGACACAACACAAGTAGGGAGGTTCCACTGCCGTGTACCCGAGGTCTCCCTCGCAACAGAAATGCGAGGCTCTCACTCGGCTGAAATAACGTGGCTAACTGAATCATCATCATCATCATCAGCAGCCATGATCAATCCACTGCTGGATGACGGCTTCCTCAAGCCTCTGCCGCTGTCTCTCGTGAACGCGTGATGTAACAATCCACCCAGCATCGGCACTGATGTCATCGCTCCATCTTCTCAGTGAACGTGCGATCAGGCGCGTTCCTTTCCTTGGCTGTCGCTCCGATGTTCGTCTGAACCATCGTCCACCATTCATTCTAGCCGTGGCGGCACCTTCTGCCCAGACCCGCTAACTTTGTTCAAACTGGAGATTGGATGATGTCAATCACCTTCTTCTATTCTCGAGTCCCTGTTGTTTTGGATCACTGAATCGGAACTTTAATAATTATTCTTATAATTTTCTTCAAGTCAAATTTGCTCATAGACATTCTGTTACACAGTAAACACTAATTGAACGAAGACAATCATAATTACATTAATAATAACGCGACATAATTGCTTTTTTTTCAGTTTTTGCTGACATAAAGAACAACAAGGCACGTGGCCTAAACTTTTTTCTTTGGCTCACTTATTAAAACGCATTACTCCAGCGTGAGGGAAACCAGAGATAATGAAACTAATTTGAATAATTTTAAAACCAAATTGTGTTCAGGTATGAGCTTTACGAGAGCGAGGTAATTAGGGTGGTTAACGAAAGCATCACAGATTTATACAGCGGTGCCAGTATTGTGCAAAACAACAGAATGCTGTTAATATCATTTTGGGACAATTTCTGCCAAACTTCCCCACGCGTGCCATAACGCAACACATCGCGGCACCACCGCCGTTACTCAGCCATGAGCTTAATAATCAGTCCTTGGTGCTTTCTCGTCTCCGTGATCCTGTTGCGAGAACGCCTTGCGCGCTGCTACTTATGTATAATTTACTTATTTTCATTCTGATTAATTACATCCCCCAAAATGCTATTTACCTCCGAAAAGAGAAAAAAAATCATCTTCCACGATAAACGCTTATGACCCTCGTAGGATTGTGGGCTTCTTTTTTTTAAGTCTCCACCAGCGGGTATCATTAAACGTGTCAAAGGTTTGCTGTTCCATTTAATGGACACAATGAAGCCATTGGCAGCGTGCGAGGGCGCTCGGTTAAGCACGCTGCCCTGTCGCCCGCCTCTCCGTGCTCGATGCGCCGTTTATTATTCTCGCTCGGGTTGCCCTGCCTTCCTTTGTTGCTGAGCATTTCAATAAAAGATTATAAAACCTTTGCCTAGTCCTGCCCCAGGGGGCCCACCGATGGAAATGGAGCAAAAACTAATTTCCTTTAAATTAACTCGGAACGCATCCTGGATGCCTCACGATGAGAGTCAAACTCTGCCAAAACAAGAATAACACTTTTGATTAGTTAGTGGCTGCACGCATAGTGACAGACTAGTCTAAGCCATTTACCTACGTTATTGTAAGTGATAATGGCATTTCTCTGCCAAGGTGTTGAGCTCTGATTTGCAATAAATAGTTGCGTTCCATAATAACTTCTTGCCAAAATCCAGCTGCTAACATTGCACCGTAAAAACACATCCTGACAAATTGCTTTTTTGCAGAAGGAAACGGAGCGGGTTTGTCAACATTTACACTCATACTTTACTTCCTGCCGATCCCTACATCTGTCGGTAACTTTATCTTCAGCGGCATCGCGGGAGATCGCGTGGCCATGTAAGCGTCTCGACCTTCGGCAGGAGAGCCGCCACGTCGGAGATTGAACGCGGCGCCTCCCCAGCGCTCGCGGGCGCCACAACGCCGTGGGCCCCTGGGTCCCGAGGCCCACGCGAGGTCTTCGTCGGCAGCGCAGGGCCGAGGGGCGCTGCTCGCGAATCCACACAGGCCCGGGGCCACGGCGGCTCCACCGTAAGGTGGAGGAGGCGTTCTATGGCGCCGTCAATAATTGTGCGCAAGACAAGAGGGGCGCCTGGCTCATCGAAGAATTAAAATAGCGGATTCGAGCAACAGGGCAAATGTTAAGTGCTTGAGTTTCTGCGATCAAGAATACGTAGGGAGATACAACTTAATATGGAAACCTATGTGGAAAGTGCATGGAATAATTCATCATGGGAATAAAAAAAATGCGTGACAGATTCATCAACCCACTGCTGTATGAAGGCCTCCCCACACTGTGTTGATCATGGAGGCTGTTTGTTCACGTTTGACCACACTTCCCCAAGTGTGGGCTGGTGAAGAGGTAGAGAGTACTGCTCCACATTTACAAAAAGACAAAGATCCCCCGTATAGCCTATAGACTGTAGGGGCAAGTGCTGTTAGCGAGCACCTATGAAGGTCGGAATGGTACACGAGGGGGTGGGTGGCCAGCACCACGCCCGACCGCCTTTGTCTCCCCAGTGGCGATGTTTACACACCGCACCAGGTACTCATTTGAGGCCGAGTTGACCTAAGGGAGGCCCAGGACCGGTTCAGATAATCGTCACTGGTGTTGGCCGTGAGCGGGAATCCAACTCGGGTCGTCGGATTCGTATCGCAGCGTAGCGCCAACCGCCGCACCGCCGCTCCCCACAGACATCCCCTGACACTCAAGTCAGCGACTGTGCTACACCGTTCCCTCTAGGAATGAAATAACTCCTATGATACAAGCAACACATCCCACAACTGAGCTAGACGGCCTTCCGTGAGTATTTAATTTCAGCAACATTCGGTTGAAGACAAGTAAACTCAGGACCGGTTCGACATTCTATCAGCAGTGAGCCACGCTTTGAACCAAAGCTGGTGAACTGCCTGATGTTTATTGGCACGGAGCCTCTCTGTTCGACAAGGATCCATGTTCACGAAGAAAAGATCCAGGATGAACACTCATAACAGCACCCTGTTGACCAATGAGGAAAACAGCAGTTGATGAAATCATGAAAGAGGTGATAGAGGCCGCAGCGCGTGGGCCCTCTCACCTGCGATGTTTGCCCGTGTGGCAGGGGAATCGCGGCAGTCGCAGCTCTGCGGAGCACGAAGCGGCTAACAGGGAGCGGCCGCTGCAGCCTGCAGGGCATGGGCCCCCTCTGCCGCCATCTGTGTCACCGAGAAGCAAGGCCGAGGGCTGAGCAGCACGCAGAGCAGATGAGAAAATGCATCTTCTACATACGCACGTAGGGCGTACGTTGAGAAGCAGATACTCTGTATGAGGCCCCCAGTTAACGTAACACATGATATAGAATGATTTTTCTTACGGTTTGTATTTAATTGCGTCAAACCTGGATTAAAATGAAATAGAGATGATCCTTGTCTATAAACTTCTTGCAGTCCAAGAGCATTGGAGCAAGCAAGCAAGCCCAGCTGTGCTGATGATGAATGTCGAAACCGGTCTGGAGTTTGCTTTCGATGAGCCTTTGCTCCTGAAATGGCGCACTCTCGTGAGACGGCATGCTGAGGCGCTGATTTGAGAAAGAGGCGCATTGCCTGCTTCATTATTTCCCGCTTATAGATGATTTTGGATTTCAGCTCAGAAAGCACGGAACGTCACAAATGCCCGACTTTCAATGGAAGCACTCTGCTTTGATGGGGCATCGGCGCTCGCAGTGACTGAAGCGTATAACTCGCATCGAGGACAGACCAATCGTTACCGGGAGGTTAACGCTCCATCACCTTTACCTCCGCTGCTGCGTCGTGCCCATGTTGCTAGGTTCTCATTTCCGTCGGCATGTCGTGCCAACATTCCTCAAGAATACGAGGAGAACACAACACCACCGACATAGCCCCGGACGTGAATTTTCTCCACTGCGTCCCCGAACAGAGTTCTCTTTTCCATCTCTTTTAATGAAATGTGAGCAAATTTAAACTCGCGCACGAGCTGGAAAGTTTTTTTTTGGAAAATATTAAATTGTCCACTTCAATTGCGCTGCCCTTTATCGGAGAGTGGCAATTTGGTCGACCGAGGAGAACGTCGAAGGCGCAGGGCGGAATGTCGCGTGTGGGAGCGCGAGGACGGGCTGCGTGTGTACAGACGCGGGCAGAACATTCCCCCGGGACACGGCGTGCGCTGGGGGCCTGTGACGACTTTTGAGAAGAGGCGAAGAGTCGATCCGCTCAAACGAGTGTCGCCTCCTCGTAGTCGTCATCTCTTGGTAGCTCTGTGCTGACGGTGGGATTCCGTATTCCCATCACCTCTCTGTAGAACAACCGCCGGTAGCCTGTGCTAACGACACCGGCAGGACGAATGGGCAAAGCTGAGCCCTGGGCAGGTCTCGATGTCGCGAGCGAGTCGAGCGTCCGTCCGCTTGGTTCGACTCCCTGGTGACGCAAGGCGTCATCGCGGCCACAGCCGCCCGGGCCGCGATCGCCGCGGCCCGCCGACCCTCGGCACCCTCGGCCAGGAGACGCGCGGCCACCCCTTGGTCGGCGGACTCGGGGAGGCCGCCGCTCCAAAGCCGGTCTTGGCAATCGGCCTTTGCCCATGATTAGTTTACAACCGATACACTGTACATTCATCTCATCGCCATCTCGTCAAGTGAGAGAAATCATGTCACTTGGTCGAGAAAATCTGTCTGCAGTGTCAAGGCAAACGTTACGGTGCACTCTGTAGCATTACGACATTCCCTTTATTTTATCACGATATAATTGCGCGGCATATGGTTATAATTTTACGTCTGTTTTTAAAACATTACAGAATGAGACGCGAATGGTAAAAGTAGAAAAACTTGATGACAAAAAAAACGCCCACGTGTGACAATTCACACATTGTGCCACACGCATTCTCCCGTGCCGCGCGTAAACTCGTCTCGTGAATTAGTCAACGTTAACCAAAAACACGATCATGAATTTTACTATTGATTTGTATTTCTTGTGAAAATAACATTTAATGAAGTAGAAAACCTTGAAATAAAAAAAAATCCCTTATGTTTACACTGACACATACCCAACTGACCAAACAACCCCCAGAAGAGGGGAATAACTTTTAAAAAAATCCATTCAGTGCTAATTCCTTGTTAAATAATCAGCCCGAGGAACACATGCTAGCCATACCAGAGCACGTCTCTGCTACATGGCCCCCTGACAAAACAAATACACACACTGACACACCACAAAAGATCTCTCGTATAGCCTTACCAGACTGTTGTGGCAAGTGCTGTTAGCGAGCACCGATGAAGGCCTGAATAGTGCACAAGGGAGTTGGTTGCCAGCACCACATCTGACCGCTTTTGTCTCCCCGGTGGCGATGCTTTACACACCGCACCAGGTACTCATTTGAGGCTGAGTCGAACCAGGGGAGGCCCAGGGCCGCTTCAGATAATCGTCACCGGTGATGTCCGTGAGCGGGAATCGAACCCAGGTCGCCAGGTTCATAGCGCAGCGTGCTAACCGCTACATTACCGCTCCCCTCACACTGACATACACCCACACAGACACACTTATTCAACATTCTCCTGGCCAACGCACACAGGGAAACAGATGGCTGTGGACCCACATTCTGATGTCACACCCCGTTTGCATCTGCATCAGCGCGGGCACGTGGACAGCGCCGCGCTGGAGGCTCCTTGCCACACACAATCCCTTTTCACCGTAAACTTCTTCGGCTGTTGCCCGCGTGGCAGCTTCGCAAGTGGCTCTCCGCTGTTGCGCAACGCTCCGTTCTAAATGCCACAAGAAAGCATTTTTAAAGCAATAGCAATCGATGCAAGTCTTGTGCGTGTGGGTGTGTGTCTTCCGTTTGTGCATGTGCCTGCGTGCGTGCGTGGCCAGTGCTGGGTGCAGTCAACGTGTCCTGCACCGAGCATGGCACAAGCATCGTGGAGGCGGTCGCTGTTGTCCCACGGTGCTATGCACAGACGATATGACTCCCTTCCCAAATCTGTCGCTGCACGTAAAAAAAATAAAAGTACGTTTTCACACATTCCATCAGCAACACGACCCACTCGGAGCAAATTTCTTCAGCAGCATTGTTGTAATATAAGCAAAATTTGGACTGGGTTTTGACATTCAGTGTCTCATCAACGGTCAAGCTTATTTGCATCAGTGCTGGTGAACTGCCAGGTGTCCATAGGCAATCTGTTGCCCCCTCGCACACGTGGGGGTGTTCCGGGTGCTCCGGTTTCCTCCCACTTCTAGAAACACTCATCATCATCATCAAGAAAAATACTAGCCTGAAAACATTGTCAAATAAAAACCCAATGCAGGCCTACGACACAGTGTGGATCTCCTGGACACATAAATAAGTAACAACAGGTGACGGACCCTCTATATCGGAAATGGTTCCTAACTCGACACAAAATGATACAATACGCGTCACGTAACGTGAATTATTTTCTTTGTTACAGTATTTCAACAACGACGCAAATTATTATTTTGTGTTAAGTATTACCATCAAATAAACACGTGTGTGCGCGTGTTCTTGTTTGTCTGATTATGCAGCCATAGTGAAATATATCGTCCACCGTCTAATTTTGTTTTTATGAATTAACACAATTTTGTAACGAGAGACAAAAAGTTTACACTAGGTGAGTGATTGGTTTTTTTTTAGAACTTAGCCACAAGATAATGTTGGGCTACAATTACATTGTTGTTGTTGTTGTGTTTATTGCCATTAAATAAACATTACGCTTTAACCCGAGGTTAAGATCGTGGCTCTTCTTCCATTATAACAAAATGTTCACGTTACCGATGTTAAAACACACATTACAGAGTGTTAGCACAACCGTCCATTACGTCCCATTAACATTTTGCCCCAACATATCATAAAATAAAATAAATCAACGTTCTGTGCCCCTCCCCACCACTTAGTTGGAATTATACGAAGAGCAAAATGCATACGTTGCGCGCGCACACACGCGCAGCCCTTTTGAAATCCACTGCTGGATGAGAGGCGTCCACATGCACAGCCACGGGAGCGTAGTGATGGATTTGTGCTGCGCTGCTCTCTGCTCTCCTTTGCCGAGGGCCACAGAAGCCGATGTAACATCTTTGTCGTGCATGGTGGGCTGCCCGTCCCAGCACGATCCAGTCTCAATCCTTGCCGAGTTCCCGAGACCTGACAAGATGTGGTGCATTCTGGGTAACTTTGTCATTGGGGGAATATTTATGAAAAAAACATGATTTATTAAAGCGGTTTAAATCCACAATTTAGATGTTACGCCACACCAGACATGATGATGCCAGGTGACTTTTATACTGCATGTACACCATGTTTACTTAAAGAAAAACTAATAATTCACAAACCTGAGTGCACCATGCTAACCACTGAACCACCGCTCTGCATCGTGCGTACCAATTTAAAATGTACTCAGGCTGGGTGCTGCTTATGCAAGGTAGTGAAAGTGCCAAACTCTAAATCGGAAGTTGAAAAATTGAAATATGATTGGGAGATTTTCTCAGCCAATCATCCCTCCGGCAACCAAACAACAATGAGCATCACTACTTTGTTGGCAATGCTCAATAAAATTAGTCAACTATGAAATGATTTGTTCCCGTCGCAGGAATGTGGAATTTCCACCACCAGCTAGGGAGCTGTGCAACACGTGAACTTTGTAAAAATGGAAGCAGGGGAGAGTACTTATCTGACGGACGTGAGCGCTAAGAAGCGTTTTACTGTGATTTTCACATAAATTATTACCACAATATCTTAGAGTTTATGAAATTTTTATCAAGATAAGCCCGCAGCAGGGAAAAGAAAGGAATATAAAATGTGACGACCAGTTTATTGTGGGAGAGGTCACAACAACAATAACAAACAGCGCGGCGCTGTCCACGCAGCGATATTGCTTCCCTCGCCACGGCTGCGTTGCGTGCCGAGGCGCCGCTGCGTCCTCACGGCGAGGCGAGTTCAATATCGGCTATCTGATTGGCTATTATTAAAGAGTGATCAGCGATACGGTGCGCCGTGGGACCTTGGCACCGTCGACGGAGAGAGATTTGCCTTCCCTGGAGGATTTGTTGCCATTTGATAATCGCAGGGACACGGCCCCGGGTGACACGTTTCACACTCGACGTTGGCACCGGCGTACGGGGCCTCTGTGCACCAGCAGCCTCCCGAGTCTGGGCGCCCGATAATCTTTTATTTCGCGGTGAAGAATAACAACAATCAAGATGTGTGTGTGCGAAACAGGGCTAATTGCATTTCTCTTCGGAGCGAGTGGATTTTTATTTGCTTACAGAGATTTTTACCTTTACGATTGCGCCCCAAAGCATCTTGCAGGGATGGATGGGGGCATGAGAATTGAAAATGTAAACGTCAAGGGACAATGGAGATGCGTGGGCAATGCAGACAAACAGAGACACAGACAGGCAGCAGACAGGCAGGCAGTCACAGACATATATTGTGGTGCGGACATCGTGACGGAGAGAGTGCAACATAAACAGTGTCAGGGTGGACAAGAGAGCAAACGTGATTTCATTTCTCACTCCGACATGTGTACTCTTGCAAGCACTCACACATAAAATGTCCTGGCAGTGTGAATTCTGCACGAAATTGTTAAGCTAGTGGCGTTTCCTTCCCGCAATGTTGCTCTGCACGGCCATTCTCTGTGCACTGTTCTGTGAAGGAGTTCTGAATTGACTTGTCTTCATTTCAAGACATGACGCTCACAGCACCGTCGTCATGAAAATTGGACAAAAGTCCAAATGAGAAAAGGGAAAAACACCTCTGCGAGGTTTCAGGCTTTCATTAGCGCACCGCGGGAGAGGATGCCGTGCGTGTTTATGGGCAGGCGCCACCACATGTGACACAGGACTCAATGTCCCAATGATTAACTCCACCAGCAGTACTCAATGACCCAATGTTTAACTCCACCAGCAGGCTAGAGCTCTGCCGCTGACGCGTAAGAGACGATATTAGCCACCTGTAATGTTTGCCGACTGCCCGATGCCCTTTTGTTACCAGAGGTTAACGAGAGAGGGTACATCTCCTAAAAAGTCGCCCAAATGCGCCTGAGTAATTCACGTCCCCGCTGCCTGTCCATCATCGTGAGTGTCGTTTGACCATACTTCACCACACTGGTCAGTATGGGTAGGTGAAGATAAGGGAGGACTAGGACCATTTGAGATGTCACTCAACGCCAATGTTAGCAGTGGCTGGGAATCGGACACAAGTCGGCAAGTTCATAGCGCAGTGTGCTAACCACTGTGCCACCGCCCCTGCCTGAGTTAAACTGGGTGCAATTGGGGGTTGGTTTGGTCCTGTGCACTGCACCCACCAATCATGGGCAACAACGTCTGACAAGAAGACTCGACATAGAGCTCATATATTAACATTATTGTTCGAAAAATATTCAGCATACAGGATTATAAGGGGGCTTATTTCACTGTTTTAAGCAGTACACACCATGGAATACAATTACAGCGAAATCACGTTTGTAAAAAAAGACGTGAAATGTTACGGTAAATTTCATGTTGACATTATATGTTGCGTTTCTGTACAAGTGTTGTTCGAGTGACTTCTGTTCTAAGACCAAGCACCAGCACCACTCACACAGAGACACCCGGGAAGCTTTTAGCGTTTGGGGAAAGTGCTGTAAGGGAGCACATATTTAGCATGGCACAGCACATGAGCGGGTGGGTGCCAAGCACCATGCCTCCCAAATGCTAATGTTTACACAATACTCTAGTTACAGGACTCAACCTAAGGGAGGCCCAGGACCAGTTCGGATATTCGTCACTGATATTGGCTGTGAGTGGGAATGGAACTCGGGTGGCAGGGTTCGTAGCGTAGTCCGCTAACCACTACACTCACCCTCCCACATACACAAAAAGACAAAGATCCCCCGAATAGCCTTAACAGACTGTAGGAGCAAGTGCTGTTAGCGAGCACCTATAAAGGCCGGCACGGCACACGAGGGGGTGGGTGGCCAGCACCACGCCCGGCCGCCTTTGTCTCCCCAGTGGCGATGTTTACACACTGCACCAGGTACTAATTTGAGGCTGAGTTGACCTAGGGGAGGCCCCGGACCGGTTCAGATAATCGTCACTAGGTGTTGGCCGTGAGCGGGAATCGAACCCGGTTCGCAAGGTTCGTAGAGCAGTGTAGCGCTAACCGCTACACTACCGCTCCCCATATACACACACACACAGTCACGTGCCTATATCTACACGCACGCACACAGACACAACTCACGGCAGAACAAGTTTTCCCAGCCACAGGTTCCGCTCGAACACTGACGTGAACGCCGACGTGAACACCAACATGAACACCAACATGAACACCAACATGAACACCGACATGAACACCAACATGAACACCAACATGAACACCAACATGAACACCGACATGAACACCAACATGAACACCAACATGAACACCAACATGAACACCGACGTGAACGCCGACGTGACCACCACCATGAACGCCAACGTGAACACCAACATGAACACCAACATGAACACCAACATGAACACAAACATGAACACCGACGTGAACACCACCATGAACGCCAACATGAACACCAACATGAACACCAACATGAACGCCAACATGAACACCAACATGAACACCAACATGAACGCCGACGTGAACACCAACATGAACACCAACATGAACACCAACATGAACACCAACGTGAACGCCGACGTGAACACCAACATGAACACCAACATGAACACCAACATAAACACCAACATGAACACCAACATGAACGCCAACATGAACACCGACGTGACCACCACCATGAACGCCAACATGAACGCCAACATGAACACCAACATGAACACCAACATGAACGCCAACATGAACACCAACGTGAACGCCAACATGAACACCAACGTGAACGCCGACGTGAACACCAACATGAACACCAACATGAACACCAACATAAACACCAACATGAACACCAACATGAACGCCAACATGAACACCGACGTGACCACCACCATGAACGCCAACATGAACGCCAACATGAACACCAACATGAACACCAACATGAACGCCAACATGAACACCAACATGAACACCAACATGAACACCGACGTGAACGCCGACGTGAACGCCGACGTGAACACCAACATGAACACCAACGTGAACGCCAACATGAACACCAACATGAACACCAACATGAACACCAACGTAAACGCCAACATGAACACCAACATGAACACCAACATGAACACCAACATGAACACCAACATGAACACCGACGTGAACACCAACATGAGCACCAACATGAACACCAACATGAACACCAACGTGAACGCCAACATGAACACCACCATGAACACCAACATGAACACCAACATGAACACCAACATGAACGCCAACATGAACACCAACATGAACACCAACATGAACACCAACATAAACACCAACATGAACACCAACATGAACGCCAACATGAACACCGACGTGACCACCAACATGAACGCCAACATGAACACCAACATGAACGCCAACATGAACACCAACATGAACACCAACATGAACGCCAACATGAACACCAACATGAACACCGACATGAACACCAACATAAACACCAACATGAACACCAACATGAACACCAACATGAACACCGACATGAACACCAACATGAACGCCAACATGAACACCAACATGAACACCAACATGAACACCAACATGAACACCAACATGAACACCAACATGAACACCAACATGAACGCCAACATGAACACCAACATGAACACCAACATGAACACCAACATGAACACCAACATAAACACCAACATGAACACCAACATGAACACCAACATGAACACCAACATAAACACCAACATGAACACCAACATGAACAACGACATGAACACCAACATGAACACCAACATGAACACCAACATGAACACCAACATGAACACCGACGTGAACACCAACATGAGCACCAACATGAACACCAACATGAACACCAACGTGAACGCCAACATGAACACCACCATGAACACCAACATGAACACCAACATGAACACCAACATGAACGCCAACATGAACACCAACATGAACACCGACATGAACACCAACATAAACACCAACATGAACACCAACATGAACACCAACATGAACACCGACATGAACACCAACATGAACGCCAACATGAACACCAACATGAACGCCAACATGAACACCAACATGAACACCAACATGAACGCCAACATGAACACCAACATGAACACCGACATGAACACCAACATAAACACCAACATGAACACCAACATGAACACCAACATGAACACCGACATGAACACCAACATGAACGCCAACATGAACACCAACATGAACACCAACATGAACACCAACATGAACACCAACATGAACGCCAACATGAACACCAACATGAACACCAACATGAACACCAACATGAACACCAACATAAACACCAACATGAACACCAACATGAACACCAACATGAACACCAACATAAACACCAACATGAACACCAACATGAACACCGACATGAACACCGACATGAACACCAACATGAACACCAACATGAACACCAACATGAACACCGACATGAACACCGACATGAACACCAACATGAACACCAACATGAACACCAACATGAACGCCAACATGAACACCAACATGAACACCAACATGAACACCAACATGAACACCAACATAAACACCAACATGAACACCAACATGAACACCAACGTGAACGCCGACATGAACACCAACATGAACACCAACAGGAACACCAACATGAACACCAACATGAACACCAACATGAACACCAACATGAACACCAACATGAACACCAACATGAACACCAACATAAACACCAACATGAACACCAACATGAACACCAACATGAACACCAACATGAACACCAACATGAACACCAACATGAACACCAACATAAACACCAACATGAACACCAACATGAACACCAACATGAACACCAACATAAACACCAACATGAACACCAACATGAACACCGACATGAACACCGACATGAACACCAACATGAACACCAACATGAACACCAACATGAACACCGACATGAACACCGACATGAACACCAACATGAACACCAACATGAACGCCAACATGAACACCAACATGAACACCAACATGAACACCAACATAAACACCAACATGAACACCAACATGAACACCAACATGAACACCAACATGAACACCGACATGAACACCAACATGAACACCAACATGAACACCAACGTGAACGCCGACATGAACACCAACATGAACACCAACATGAACACCAACGTGAACACCAACATGAACACCAACATGAACACCAACATGAACACCAACATGAACACCAACATGAACGCCAACATGAACACCAACATAAACACCAACATGAACACCGACATGAACACCAACATAAACACCAACATGAACACCAACATGAACACCGACATGAACACCGACATGAACACCAACATGAACGCCAACATGAACACCAACATGAACACCAACATGAACACCAACATGAACACCAACATGAACACCAACATGAACGCCAACATGAACACCAACATGAACACCAACATGAACACCAACATGAACACCAACATAAACACCAACATGAACACCAACATGAACACCAACATGAACACCAACATAAACACCAACATGAACACCGACATGAACACCGACATGAACACCGACATGAACACCAACATGAACACCAACATGAACACCGACATGAACACCGACATGAACACCAACATGAACACCAACATGAACGCCAACATGAACACCAACATGAACACCAACATGAACACCAACATGAACACCAACATGAACACCAACATAAACACCAACATGAACACCAACGTGAACACCAACGTGAACGCCGACATGAACACCAACATGAACACCAACGTGAACACCAACGTGAACACCAACATGAACACCAACATGAACACCAACATGAACACCAACATGAACACCAACATGAACACCAACATGAACACCAACATGAACACCAACATAAACACCAACATGAACACCAACATGAACACCAACATGAACACCAACATGAACACCAACATGAACACCAACATGAACACCAACATGAACACCAACATGAACACCAACATGAACACCAACATGAACACCAACATGAACACCGACATGAACACCAACATGAACACCAACATGAACACCAACATGAACACCGACATGAACACCGACATGAACACAAACATGAACACCAACATGAACACCAACATGAACACCAACATGAACGCCAACATGAACACCAACATGAACACCAACATGAACACCGACATGAACACCAACATGAACACCGACATGAACACCAACATGAACACCAACATGAACACCAACATGAACACCAACATGAACACCAACATGAACACCAACATGAACACCGACATGAACACCAACATGAACACCAACATGAACACCAACATGAACACCAACATGAACGCCAACATGAACACCAACATGAACACCAACATGAACACCAACATGAACACCAACATAAACACCAACATGAACACCAACATGAACACCAACATGAACACCAACATAAACACCAACATGAACACCAACATGAACAACGACATGAACACCAACATGAACACCAACATGAACACCAACATGAACACCAACATGAACACCGACGTGAACACCAACATGAGCACCAACATGAACACCAACATGAACACCAACGTGAACGCCAACATGAACACCACCATGAACACCAACATGAACACCAACATGAACACCAACATGAACGCCAACATGAACACCAACATGAACACCGACATGAACACCAACATAAACACCAACATGAACACCAACATGAACACCAACATGAACACCGACATGAACACCAACATGAACGCCAACATGAACACCAACATGAACGCCAACATGAACACCAACATGAACACCAACATGAACGCCAACATGAACACCAACATGAACACCGACATGAACACCAACATAAACACCAACATGAACACCAACATGAACACCAACATGAACACCGACATGAACACCAACATGAACGCCAACATGAACACCAACATGAACACCAACATGAACACCAACATGAACACCAACATGAACGCCAACATGAACACCAACATGAACACCAACATGAACACCAACATGAACACCAACATAAACACCAACATGAACACCAACATGAACACCAACATGAACACCAACATAAACACCAACATGAACACCAACATGAACACCGACATGAACACCGACATGAACACCAACATGAACACCAACATGAACACCAACATGAACACCGACATGAACACCGACATGAACACCAACATGAACACCAACATGAACACCAACATGAACGCCAACATGAACACCAACATGAACACCAACATGAACACCAACATGAACACCAACATAAACACCAACATGAACACCAACATGAACACCAACGTGAACGCCGACATGAACACCAACATGAACACCAACAGGAACACCAACATGAACACCAACATGAACACCAACATGAACACCAACATGAACACCAACATGAACACCAACATAAACACCAACATGAACACCAACATGAACACCAACATGAACACCAACATGAACACCAACATGAACACCAACATGAACACCAACATAAACACCAACATGAACACCAACATGAACACCAACATGAACACCAACATAAACACCAACATGAACACCAACATGAACACCGACATGAACACCGACATGAACACCAACATGAACACCAACATGAACACCAACATGAACACCGACATGAACACCGACATGAACACCAACATGAACACCAACATGAACGCCAACATGAACACCAACATGAACACCAACATGAACACCAACATAAACACCAACATGAACACCAACATGAACACCAACATGAACACCAACATGAACACCGACATGAACACCAACATGAACACCAACATGAACACCAACGTGAACGCCGACATGAACACCAACATGAACACCAACATGAACACCAACGTGAACACCAACATGAACACCAACATGAACACCAACATGAACACCAACATGAACACCAACATGAACGCCAACATGAACACCAACATAAACACCAACATGAACACCGACATGAACACCAACATAAACACCAACATGAACACCAACATGAACACCGACATGAACACCGACATGAACACCAACATGAACGCCAACATGAACACCAACATGAACACCAACATGAACACCAACATGAACACCAACATGAACACCAACATGAACGCCAACATGAACACCAACATGAACACCAACATGAACACCAACATAAACACCAACATGAACACCAACATGAACACCAACATGAACACCAACATAAACACCAACATGAACACCGACATGAACACCGACATGAACACCGACATGAACACCAACATGAACACCAACATGAACACCGACATGAACACCGACATGAACACCAACATGAACACCAACATGAACGCCAACATGAACACCAACATGAACACCAACATGAACACCAACATGAACACCAACATGAACACCAACATAAACACCAACATGAACACCAACGTGAACACCAACGTGAACGCCGACATGAACACCAACATGAACACCAACGTGAACACCAACGTGAACACCAACATGAACACCAACATGAACACCAACATGAACACCAACATGAACACCAACATGAACACCAACATGAACACCAACATAAACACCAACATGAACACCAACATGAACACCAACATGAACACCAACATGAACACCAACATGAACACCAACATGAACACCAACATGAACACCAACATGAACACCAACATGAACACCAACATGAACACCAACATGAACACCAACATGAACACCGACATGAACACCAACATGAACACCAACATGAACACCAACATGAACACCGACATGAACACCGACATGAACACAAACATGAACACCAACATGAACACCAACATGAACACCAACATGAACGCCAACATGAACACCAACATGAACACCAACATGAACACCGACATGAACACCAACATGAACACCGATATGAACACCAACATGAACACCAACATGAACACCAACATGAACACCAACATGAACACCAACATGAACACCAACATGAACACCGACATGAACACCAACATGAACACCAACATGAACACCAACATGAACACCAACATGAACACCAACATGAACGCCGGGCACTCGGGCCGGTAGCCCAGAAGCCGGAGGCGCCAGCGAGCGCGGAAGCCGGCGGGAGCAGCGCTCCCCCCAATGCCCCCGCACGCATCGGCCAGCGCTCTCCCCATCGCCGTAACGTGGGCCGCTCAGCGACTGTGCCGGGTGACCCCACGATCGACCCCTTGTGCCCAGCGTCCCACCTCCTACTCCATGTTCAAGATGGAGCTCCGTCACCCGCCTCCCAGAACCCGCCACCTACCCTGGCCTTCAAGGGGCACGCGCGTCGCTCACCGCCCGCGGCTCCTTGGCCCGGCCCAGCTCGATTCTCCATCGCCTTTGCGAAGAAACCCTACGGCCCTAATCCAAGCGCCTCCATGGTCTGGCCCAGCCCGCAGATTACCAGGGCTTTCAGGGATTAGCTGTAAGCCAGCACCGCCACGGCTAGAAAAAGGCTCGGAGGCAGATAGGGGCTGAGGGCATTCCTGCAGAATAATGCTGACAGGCTGAAGCTTTAAACCGTCGCTGAATTAACTCTTCTGCTCTCTCCCTGCACCGTTCAGTGTCATCCTCACAACTGGTTTATTTTTTTACTTTTTTTACTCCTGTCTGTAAAAGGACAGAACCTGCTGCTTCCTCATGACTCGTGCGGCTGGCGACGGCTGAACAGATGTTCACAGGGCATTGCCCGAGTGCACACAGCTCGTGATGTTTGGACAACCTGGTCACCGCAACTCACTTTGCCTGATCCTCTTGAGCGCACGTTTATAATGTGTCGGGCTTTTTTTACGTCTTCATTTAGATAAATTGTAGTTTGCGAGTGCGTCAGACACAAATGTATACAGCCAAAATAAATAAACCCAAGCAAAACTAAATCCAGGATTTGGCTGTTTTTTTTAAATAATCGCAATCAAAATGTTTAACAATGTAATGTCACATTATTGCAAAAAAGGTAAATAGTGTGTAATTGAAAGTGAAGTCTTTATAAATAATATTACAGGCCTTCACCAATCCACTGCTGGATGAAGGCTTCACACCATGTGATGCTGATCGCTGTAGTAGTTTGACCATACTTCACCAACACTGCCATGGCATGGGGAGGTCTTCATCCAAATGTGCATTAACAAAGGACTGTAAACATTTTTTTTATTATTATTCCACGTATTAAGATGATCAGCCATGATCTATTCACTGCTGGATAAAGACCTTCCTGTTACCATCTCACTGTCTTGCGATGAATCAACCCCCAATCGAGTACCGACGTGCCTCCATCTCCACGACTGGCGTCCGTCCAGGCATGTTTGCTCCTTGGCTGCCACTCCATCACGAGCCTTGACCACCGCACTGCCCAAGGCCAACCACGTTTCTTAACAGTCAATATGATGATGTATGTCACACGTGTTCTCCAATCCACGTGCTCCTCTTTCTGTCTCTCAGTGCCGTGTGCATTCCTAGGCAAGTTAATGAAGACGGCCCAGATCAAAATGATGAGAAGTGCACTTGCAAAGCTAAACTCAATGACGAACAACAAAATAGCGATGTGCCTAAAGAAGAATGCTTTTTTGTATTAAATGCAAATCCATTGAATAATTTGCAGCCCCTTTGTCAATCCACTGCTGGATGAATGAACCTCGAGCCATAATAATCATGGGGGTTTGTTTTGCCACACTTCACCACACTGGTCAGTGAAGGAGGAGGAGAGGTCCGGGAACGGTTCACGCATCACTCGCCACTGATGTTAGCCGTGTCCAGGAATCAAACACGAGGCATTGGGTTTCATGCCGCAGCGTACCGACACACGTGCCATCGCGTCACCCCCGTGTATCTCTTCACGAGGGCAGAGAGGTGCTGCGTAATTTAGCCGACGTGCAACTGGAGCGCGTGTGGATTTATACCCCACGTGGCTACGGCGTGCCCCGCAAGCAATGGTCGTCTCTTCCCCCGGGGCAGATCCGAAATGTAATTTGGAGGGCGATCCATTGGCAGCAATTGTCACTTGATGTCTGCCAAAGCCACACGTACGCACCCGCAAACCGCACACCAATTAGACTGATCAGGCACTGTGAACCCGATTAATTAATGGGGAACTGCGAGACTGCGTGCGTGCACAAGCGGCGAGTCGCCAGCAAAAGAGAAGCGTCTCAGTTGGGCTGTGCGGACAGGGGGCCCCCATGTTTATGAGTTATCATCCTTCTGGTTGAATTAAACACCCTGTTCCTGTTCAAGTCTGGTCCCAAGGCCTCCTCTTCTCCTCCGCCCGTGACTGGCCGCCTCTCTCTATCAAATAAACACGCCCACCGTTTCCGCAAAGCGTCCCGCTATGCAGTCGCCTTTAGCGATAGAATCCACATTGTATCGTGATTGTATTTTAAATATCAACGCATATCTAAGCGTCTTCACGAAAGCATCTGCTCTCATGAGTGCGAGGTCGCGCTCTATTCGCTCAATGACCCTGAGCTAGTTGTGGAAATTCCACATTCCTATGGCATTGGATATGTTCACTCCTGCTTGGCTTTACACAAAGTAGTATTCAATTGACTGACGCTGGAGAACAACGCACGACGTTGAACCCAAACTGAGATTGTAGCCCACCGCACCTTCCAATTGTGAGCCGAGCACCTAAACTGAAGTGGAATTGGCCACAGGATTATCGAAATAACAGACACAGCAACAGGAGAGAGAGAGCTTCGTTCCCTTGTTCGCTGGCTCGATGCCATCTTCTGCGCTGCTGCACAATACCGACTGTGAGCTCAGGTAAAGTTAAATAGTTAGAGCCCATTTTCCGGAAGTCCTTTGGCTTTGTAACTCCTGAAAACAAACCCCACTGTGCATTTTGCCAGCAGCCTTACTGCTGGTCAGGCCGCCCGTGTTATTCAGAGCCAATCCTGAAATCTGAAATTACATAGCTGCCCACAGCTTGAAATTACCCACACTCTGCATAGAATATATCCAATCAATTACATGTATCTATATTTCATATTAGAATCCCTGCATGTTGGTAAAGTTTGATTAAAATCCCATAGCATACATTGGCCCAGGACTTGTGTTAATGGTAGCGACGGCATGGTCTCGATTAGGCCGCAGTTAAAACAAATGCGAGATGAATTCAACCTTTTAGAAAATCCTCTCTGCTGCGGGGCTTCATAATATTCAACAAAATCGGCGCTACTGGTGGCTGGGCGATGACGCTGGAGGGAGTCTGCGATGGACGCGGGACGAGGCCAAGATGTTGAAACGGTACGATCACCTCCTGCATGGAGCTTCCTGTGCGCGGCACAATGATGGCAAACCACTACAGGGGGACGCTCGCGCGCGCCCGTTCGTTTTCGTTTGATGCGGCGCGACTCCCAGAGGCAGAGGAAACCCACCGAACTCAGCGACTCTAAACCGACTTATCAACCAGAGGCGATCAGGCTGACAGCCATATGTGTACGCTTTGCACGTCGTGAGCGGAGTGTCCCCAGTGGACACCCACCAAACAAGTCGACATTCATGAAAGTTGCCGCTTTACAGCGCCACGCGCTGTTCCTTGCAAGAGGAGTTCCATTGCCAAGCCCCACCTGGAAGGAAAAGCATAATTCCAGCCCTCGCAGTCATTACAGTGCAATAATTAAACCGCCGTGAGCTATAAAATAAAAAGATGGATTTGCACCCCTTCATACTTCTTTTCAACATTGGAGCGGTTATTTAAATAACGTGATCGTGCGGTAAAAAAACCTGTGTTCATTGATTGTTGACAAAAACATATGGTAAGATAAGTAAACACTTTCGTCACAAAGCCCCCACTGATGGCGACGTGTGGGTGTGTAGCATATGTTGTTTTATTTGACTTGAGGAGGGGATAAACTTGAACATACGACGCCAAGGATGAATCGCACGCCTGTTTCTACCACTGGGAAACACCCAGGGACTAAAACAGGTACGCGCAGCGGCGGTGAGGGAATGGCCACGGCACGACGACTGGCTGCCTGCATCTGTTCCTGGGTCGTGGAACTGATGAACTTCAAAATATAAAAAAATTCCTCTGCGATAGAAACCTGCGGACACCGACGCCTCGTTGCCCTAAATGGGCAATCCGTGAGGGGTAGTTGAGATCTGCACAGCTGACACGCGACTTTTCGTAGTACTTGGCAATTTTGAAACGCTTATCGGCTCCATGCTCTCTATGATCAATCCACTCGCCAGATCTCCCAATCTCGCCAGATGTCACAAACTAAGCAGAGTTGAGCCTACCCAGTGCCTGGACAGTCACCACCGCCGCCGTGTAAACCAGGCCGCAGGGAGGCTGTGCTGCACGCTGGCGCACAGAGAGGGCCTTGCAGACAAATCCACTGCTGGACTGTACTTCTATGCTCCTACACCTCTGCTCCTGGCATTTACGAACCCAAGTTGACGAGTGTGGTGAAGCAAGGTAAAATGAACCCATTGAACTGCATGGCGTGGAGAAGCCTTCATCCAGCAGTGGATGAACACAAAGGGCTGTACATAGACTGTGTTCATCTAAGTAGAAGAAAAATGACGTGTCAAGCTCGCCACTTGGGCAGCAAGTTTTCAGAGTGGCAAATCGTGAGTAAAACCGCAAGAGAAGACATCGCATGTTGCGATTGACATCACGAAAACGCTTTGTTTTCTCGGCCTTAACCTCCGCTCGGTGCATGGTTGTCACGTTGAATGACCTTGACAACGTGCCGTTCGCAAGCGTGGCTGGGGCAAATGACCCGGCGCTCGGCACGCGTAGACACACGAGCAGCTTGCGTCGCTCGGATGCCGTCGCAGATCGTCATTTGGTCTTGATTCGCGTTTGCATTTTTGCACAATGCAGCTTTGTGATTATTTTAGAAATCTCAACGCCTTTTCTCTGCCGCGTTCCCCAGCTGTTCAAGCCACCGGGATGTCAGGTTGCGGCTGCACAAACACCGAGGCTCGTGAATGCTGGCGGTTTCACGATAGACCAGCAACGTCGCCACACACCGCGGATAAAAATCACAAAAGTGCCCTCGCGATTTCGATTCGGCGCTGACAGTTTACATCCATTTTGTGCGAGCGAGCGAGCGAGGGAGGCAGGGAGTGGAGCATCGAGGCCAGGAGGGAGGATGGAGTGCATATGCCTGCCCCGTGTTTTGTAAACAAGCCTCCTGCTCTGATAGCTCACGGCCGTGCCATGTCGCACTCACGGCCGTGGGTGGAATCCATTTGCACCGAGGTCGACAGCGGGGGGAGTGAGCTGTCAGGGCAGACGTGGAGAGGAAGGAAGCGACCTCACTGTGGCCATGCCAAGGACGAGAGGAGCTCCACAGGCCGGCCGGCTGGCTTGCCACCCGACGGGGTGGGTGGCCAGCACCGTGCCCGCCTGCCCGCCTTCGTATCCCCAATTGGAGAAGTTTACACACTGCACCTGGTATTCATTTAAGGCTAAGTTGACCTAGGGGAGGTCCAAGATCGATTTTCATCTCCGATCGCGGGGTTGGCAGCGCGGTGAGCACAACACTACATGCCCGCTACCCACTGACACCGTCATAAACACACACACACTGACTCGCACAACACACACTCAAATACACACACTCGCGCACAAATTAAAACACACAATATCACACAAACTCACCCTCACTCATATACAAAGACAAGAAACTGTTGGGGCGGCATGTGCTGTTATAGTGCACACTCATTGACACACAGGAGGTGCGTGTAACTCAAAACAACCTGCACTTGCGCTTGGCTTGGGATGCACACCAACACGAACCAATGACACACATTTGTCCAATTTCAGAAATAAGTCTAGCACCCCATGTAAATCGTCTGGGCAAAAAGGAGACGCGCAGAAAGTTTAAAAAAACCTGCGGGTATATCGACCGACTTAAAAAATGTTAACAGCGCGTCGCTGTGCATTTGCTACGCACGCGTCAATCGACACGCTGGAGACCGGCACGGTCGGCAAGGTCCATCTCACGGCAATTTTTCACACAATTAAAATAAAAGAGGACTCCAAGTTGTTTGAGAGCACACTCCTCATTCGTCCTCAGTGGGTTGACCAACAGGTCCCACTGACGCAGCCGAGATCTCCGCCACGCTCTGCGATCTGCCAGTGCAAGAGAAGTGTCACATCGGCGGACATCACGCGAAAGCGACTCGCGCTCAGTCGCCAATCAACCGCTGCAGTGTCGGGCGGGGTTGTACGGGGACGTCACGCATACTTCGCCACGCTGGTCGATGTGAGCCGGTGGCGTGGGTTCAGGTTGGGTTGGCGGGAAGGACCGGTCCGGACATCGCTCGCCACTGATGTGAGCCGTGTCAAGAATCGATCTCGGGCGCGTGTTGAGCTTGCGACGGTTTAGCACCGCTCAAAGGATTCTGTCGTTTCCGACGGCACGATTTTTACTCTGAATCCAACGCCGAGATTGATCGGAGGCGAATGTAAATATATTTTTTTCGTTGCAAAAAAAAAACCCTTCCGCTGACACGCGCGGCTGTGAGTGGTGAACCTACATGAGCAGCACCTCGTGTTTTCATCAGAAGACAAAATCATCGGACGGCGCACGCGTTAGCGCTCTGCTAAAACAAAGCACATCGGGGCGGTGTGTGTGTGTGTGGAAATGTAAAAAGGAGGCACGCGCTAAAAATATAATAAAATAAATACAAACGCAGCCGAGTGTGGGGGGGGTTGGGCGGTGGGGCTATTGATGCAATTTCCCATTTCGCGAAGAGGCCGCCGTCGTCACGGCTGCGAGCGCGGAGCCGGCGGTGTTTCGGTGCGCAGGCTCGCGCGATGCGACGCTACAGATGTAGTACAAGACCCCGAGGTAACGCGATGCCGGCGTTAACACGCGAGATATGGCAGGGAGCCTCTCGCATTAGTGACAATGTAACGCACGTGCGCATGTCGCGTAATTTATTCTGTCAGTCTTCTGACGGGGCAGCCTGGTCTGTGCGGCGCGCCGGGCTCGCCGCCTCCATCGGTAAATTCTGATGCAATCTTCGTTAATGCAAAAGCCGATGAATAATGAAGTCCACCCTCTCTTCCCCCCGCCCACTGCCAGCCCCTCCAACTCCTCAATCCTCTCTTTCCGCAATGCCTCCACCCCCCTCACAGCCCCACGAGTGCCCCCTCCGCTGCCACCTTCCCCATGCGCAGCGCTCCCCGCCGGCACCCCCCCCCCCCACCCCGTTCACTCCATTCCCGGCCGGAGCGTGGTTTATGAGGTTTATGAGGCCATCGGCCGTCCGCATGTGCATGATTTGCATTGTGCATGTCACCATCGGATTGGCTACGCACTTTCATATGCACAGACTCCAATCTCCCTCCCCCTTTCACATCCTCCTCACCTCACTGGATTCCTCTCTCGCTCCATCACATCTCCCCCATCCTTCAGCTATCGCTTTTGTTTGCTTCCCTCCCTCCCACCCACAACCGACCCAACCATCTCCAGCCACATGTTTCCATCCCATTTCTGATCTCTTCTATTGCTATGCATAATTCCTTTCTTTGTCTTGGTTTGCTGTCTATACCTCCGTCCATCCGTCGGTCCATCCGTGCATCAGTCTGCCTGGGAGGGCTCACCCTTGTCTGTGTCCTCCCACGTTTACCACTGTTGCCATTAGGTCGGACCTTGCATTTTATGTCCCCTCGACCCACCCCCTCCCACATACCTTTTCATTTCCGCACGCTCTGGTTCTAAGTTATTTTCCTTTTTAATCAGGCCACTGCCCTTCATTTTTATGTTTTGGTTTCCTCGCAAGAAACTGCAATTGCTCTTGGGGTAATGCGTTCCTCATGTGCCCAGGCCACATCGCCGCCCCGTTCCTCTGCCACTCTGCTCGCTCGCGGACGTGAGAATACAACCGCAGGGGGAAGACGCCTCGACGGAGCGGGAGCCGTTCTCTGGAAACTCGGGGATGGGCGACCGCGCTGCGCTTGTGTCCCACGTGTGCACGCAAGCCGCTCCGTCTCCCAACACGAAATAAATGGAGCTTTTTCCAAACACAGATTCTCAATGTCTCCCGGGAGTGAGCACGAGTTGCTCGAGGTGACTGGCGAAACAACTTGGTGCGGGCTGTTCTCCCGCCGCAGAGACTGTTCGGCGGGAAGCCGAATGGTCGCGAAACGTGGAAGAGCTCATTGGCAAATGTGCCCCTCCACGATGCCCACGTTATGGGCGCGCGCTCCCGCCCGCTGTACCCACGTGCACGCGTCCCTCCCGTGAATTCACAGCGACCCTCGGTGCCGTTACTCTTCTGCCCGTGGCCTACGCTAAGCTCCAAGCTGCACAATGAGTTCTCCTTGTAGTCTCATTATCCACTTTGCTGATGAGCTATTCACCAAACGTACACAGCAAACACAGCCAGCGACTCTCTCCCTCTCCCTCCTTCTCTCCCTCCTGGTCTGACATTAGCAGACAACCCTTATTAAAAATGATATTTTATCCGAGGCGGGCCGTTCCGCTGGCGTGCTCTTTCATTTCGCCTCGAACATACATTACACTCATCCTAATGCGTACTGATGTCGTGTTTTAATGCTTCATAAACTCCGTGAGAAAGACAAGAGGCCGTAAAAAACCGAGGTGCGAGTTGCGTGGGGGGCTTGGAGGGTGGGGGAGGGGGGCTGACGTTGGTATAAAACAAAACAAAAGGCAATGGCCACTTAAACGCGAGAGAGAACGCTCAGCCCCTCTACCCACAGACGGCGGCGAGGGACTGCACCGTGGAGCGCCGCCTCGGCCAGCAGCGAGCGCGCCGCCGCTACGGCCGCGACTTAAAATAATTCAGAGGCGTGCGGCGACACCAGCAGCAGCCGGGTGTGGAAACGCCTTGTGGGTGACCACCGGGTTAGAGTCGGGGTGTGCCGGGATTTCTGAGAAACTGGCAGAGCCGCGTGAGGAATAGCGTAGTGGACGGGCGATTACCGAGACGGCGTGAGTTTGGTTCGAGTGACTGGGCTCTGGATACGACGAATTCTGTTGCCAAGACTGAGCAAAACATATCAAATCTACATGCAGCATTTTCCAAAACGCCTGTTCAATCAATCAAGCGATCGCTTTATTTATAGCTAAGCAACAGTCCGCTGAGATGCGGTTTCTGTTTAGCAAAGAAAACATTGGGCAGCGGCGTTGACAGCAAAGCCATTTTTGAAAATGGTACAAACAAAATCTAAATGTAAAAAAGCCTCTTGGCACTCGGAGTAAGGGCACATCAACACAGTTTTGCGCTTTTAAATACAAAGCGTAGGGTTATTGAACAAATGATACGGCGACGCTGCTGCGTTGGGAGCGGTGCGTAAGCACAAATAACAAAAACTCAACACGTTCGTCATAACACTGTGGCCTAAAGAGGAAACAGAGAATAGATGACGGTTTGGGCACTGGCCCTCCTTCATAGTAAACAGAGAGGGCAGAGAGAACGATGATAACCGATCGAACGCTCAAGAAAAGCTGGGGTGTTAGAGCGGTTGATGGCTGTGCTGCTGGTGTCACTCAGTTCTCTCGCTGTGCTTGGCGTGCGTGCGCTGTGCACCAGTGATGCTGTGCACCGGTGACGCTGTGCACCAGTGACGCCGTGCACCAGTGATGCTGTGCACCAGTGATGCTGTGTGCCGGTGTCGCTGTGCACCAGTGATGCTGTGCACCAGTGATGCTGTGTACCGGTGTCGCTGTGCACCAGTGATGCTGTGCACCAGTGATGATGTGTGCCGGTGTCGCTGTGCACCAGTGATGCTGTGCACCAGTGATGCTGTGTGCCGGTGTCGCTGTGCGCGCTGTCGTGGCACCAGCAAGCGCTAGTCGGCCTACGCTCGCCGCCACTGCTGTCCCTGCGTCCAATCGCTGCCCATAAACGGCTGCCGGGGTCAATTAGCGGGTGATTTAATTTAATCGGTGAGATTGTCTAATTTGGTGCCTCGCAAGCGCCGACAAAAGCCATCCCACCGGGCGTGGGACGGCGGCTGCCACGTTCGCTCTGAGTCGCAAGCCCCGCTGGAAACTAACGGCGATCGGTCTGGTTACAAATCGAAATATTTCCTGTGCACTTCTGTAATTAAACTAATAGATGGGCAGCGATGTAAAAAAAATATTGGATGCTGCAAGTGTGCGAAGAAGGGTCGAGTTGAGTTGCTCGAACTTGCAGCCGCACAGAAACAAGAAGTTTCTCTGCAGTCTACCAAGACCAAGAAGAATAGGGTGGTGCATTGCGGAGCAGTTTACGCACCGTGCTATGAAGCCAGCCACCTAAGTTTGAATCCCGGCCACGGCTAACATCAGCAGTGAGCGAGCCAGTCCTGGCTCTCCCTTACATCGACTCGGCGTAGAATGAGTACGTTTTGCATGTTAACATATCAGCGCTGGGGGACAAATACAGCCGAGATCGGTGATGTCCACATCACTACGTTGTGCATTTTGTCTGCCTTAATAGGTGCTTGCTAACACCACGCGCCTCGCGCTTAGTGCACTGCTTCTGGTTTAATCCCTGACTCTTGTGCATCATTGTCAAATGATTTCCTCTCCCAAGGTTGACTCGGCTTCAGTTACGTACTTTGCGCGGCGCGTGAATGCCAACGCTGGGCAACCACGGTGCCGCGCGGGATCGGGCCGCATCGCTTGCCAGGGCCACTCCAGTCGGTGCTCACTCACGGCACTCTCCCTTAGCCTGCACAGGGTGAATGGGTGCCCTTTGTGTGCTCAAGCGTGTGCCTGTACATATGACCAAGTCTTGCTGGGGTGTTGGGATGTGAATAACTCTCCGATCATCGGCCAGAAACCAGGGGGGATTGGGGTGAGTTGTGGGGGAAGGGGGGGGGGGCTGTAAGAAGAGGTGGGGGTGCAGCGGACCTGGGCAAGCAGCCGCTAAAGCATTTCAATGTGTCAGCCAGAGCCTGGAGTGGATTTATCGTGTTTGACTCCAATGCGATCGCTTCCATCAAAGGAACGTGTTTTCGTGATTCCAGACCCGACCCCACTCCCTTGGTGTGCCTGGCTCTCTGCCCAGCCATGCATTTTACCAAAGCCTTCTTCCTCGCTTATGCTCTTTCTCCATTCTCTCTCTCTCGAGCTCTCACCGTGCAGCTCAATCTGTCTGTACCTCCTCCAGCAATTCTCCTCACGCTTCCTCCCACGCCCGCCCGCGTTTGCTGCGTGCACGCCCCACACCCGACAGTGCCACGCGGCCACCGGACTCCCTGCCCGCAGTGGACACCTCTGTCTGCTCGTTGCCCAGAGGGGTTGGTGGATCGCAGCACGGATGGCGTTAAACTGCCTGCCCGTGGGACGTCGAGGAGCAGCCGTGCCATGGTTGGCCAGGAGGAGGCGGTACAGCAAGTTGACGCATCGCTGTTCCCATCTGTATGGGGATGTAGTTTTGCTCGCTCAAACACGTGCATTTGCTCCGGTCTCCTCCCACTTGTATAAACACCACTCATCACTCATTCGCTGAAAACATCTTCCAATAAGACCCCAATGCAAGACCCTCCTGAAAAAGAGTCCAAAGATTCAGTGTTACTTTCCCGGATAAATAAGGAAACTACAATCTGCCATCAATAAGTTACGTTTCATCTCTAGGCGAGTTTGACCGGCTGTAATTGCGCCGTGCGTGCTTGACGTGTACAGAAGAGCCCATCAGGACACACTCACTGAACCTCGCCTCTGCTGGAGAAGTGTCTGTAGCTTGTAAACGTTTCTGTGGATTCGTGCGTGTGCACGTGTGCGCGCACGTGTGCGTACAGGCACGCGTGCCATCACCGTCACCGACTCAATCAAGCAGCGGCAGTCCGCGCGCAGTCGCCAACCGTTCCACGCGCCGCCAATTAGAAAGCTGCACGTGGCTTGCCGTGCCGAGGTGGGCGGGTGGCAAGGGACAGCAGCAGCAGCAGCGCTGCCCTTTCCATCGTGCGAGGACCGTGAGATGAAATACGCGCGCCGCCTTTGTCGGCCTTCCTAGCGGCACTGGCAGACTCACCTGGCACACTCTGCGCTTCTTAATCCCTCCCTCCCTCCACTCGACCCAGCCAGCCACGCTCTGCCTTGACTGGCATCGCTCCAAGCAAAACATGGAAAGAGGGCAGGGGGAGAGTGAAGGGGAGGGAGGAGTGCTGGCTGTGGGGGCAGGGTGGGGGGCACTCTAATTGAGAGGAAAAACGAGACCCGCTCTCTGTCCGTGTCACGGTGTGCATGACACGGAAAGCAGTCGACAGCGCATATATATTTTAATAGCTGCGGTTATACGTGCGCGTGCGTGTTTGTTCAATATTCCCTTAATTGCCGTATTTGAAAGTTTAGGCGAGCGATGTGAACCAAACAAAGAGCCCACCGCCTGAGTGTCTGCTCAGTCGCCTGCCTACCGCCCCCTCCCCCCAAGTGAGCAATTGATCATTTTGAAAAAAAAACCCCGGGAACTTTATAGCCTGGCTTAACTGCAGGCGTACAGGACACGATCGCGTAATTACACACACACACAGAACACTTGTGTCGTAAGCAATTGCGAGGTTAAATAAAAAAATATTGCGCGCCAAAAGTTGCACGCAATGACAGTGTAGTTTGACACACATTTTAATAATAAGGGTCTTGCAAGCGTGGAGCGATTCACACCCACAGCGATTCGAGTAATTGTGACAATTCAGTCGCAGTTTAATTCGACAAGTGATGGTGTTTGTTTAAATTTGTTTGCGGCCTCCTTTGTATTGTTTCAAGTGTTGTCATTTGTACATTTCGTTTTTGCTCCATTAGCCTATATATATAAAACTCGGAACGCTCCAGTTGCATTTCCCCGAAAATAGCCAATTGCCACACGCACGGCAGCACGATACGACGAAACAACCGACTTTAACTCGACGTGTGGCTGAGTGCTCAACGTTCTACCGCCGCACGTGACGCACGTGCCACGATTCAGCAAAGTAAACGGAAATTCGACCCAGACGCCCGGACAGCAGTCTTATAAGGAGTGAGATTTCAATCAGGCACAATTGGGATTACAACCCTTGCTCTTTTCAAAGAGCACTGCGGGAACTATAAATTACATCTGCAGAGTAGGCAAGGCCCTCGGTATAATGTCCCATCCGAAAGATGACACCTCGCACGGCACAACAGACATCAGAAGCGCCTTGGGATGCTGCCGGCTGAGACGCAGCGCACCGCAGTGGAGCCCGCTGGGGCCCCTTCCCCGTTGAGTTTCAAATGTAAATCACACGCTCGTCACCAACCACGCAAGTCAACAGGTCAGAGCCTGCTTGCCTTCAGAAAAGCAAATCCTGGACTCGGCAGAACGACTCCATTTACCGTGAATACACTTTTGCCAAAGTTCTGTAAATGAACACCTTCTAGAATAACAATCTTCATGTTTTCCCCAAATTATATCCCGATTGTGCTACCAGCGTTGTCTCAAGAGACGAAGTTTCCATTCGGATCTCTCGCAGAGAAGTGCAACCCTTCGTGTTAGGGTACAGTCCACAGAAGAAGATATGACAGACCTCTCTGAAATTCCTTCACCCGACCCCGGTGTAACATAGTAGTGGAATGCACTTTTTCTGCCCGCTCTGCTACCGCCAGTAATGTTTGTCACGTGATAATTGAGATGATAATTTTAATCGCACAGTTTGAATTTCGTCAAATTACGTGCAGAACCATATTTCATGTGATGGTTTATTTTAGCCATCCTCGGCGACTGGGCTGAGCCCATCAACCAACTGCACTTGGTTTAATAATGGCGAGTGAAAGCCACAACGGAACCCACGACTCAGCAGCTACAGCTCGGCGCTCTGAGACATCTCCACGTCACCTGGCCACGGAGAGCGCTCGTTCTCCTGGAGGGCCTGACACAGACGAAGGTGCAGGGGAAGCAGGCATGTTGGCCGAGTCTTCCCAGTGCTTGCGGTGATCATATCTACCGACCTCAGAGACCCACGCCACGTCCAGATTCAAATTCCACGGGCGCTGTGCCTGGCATGGAACTGAGCCTGAGTCACCAGTGGCACAGTACATATTTGTGATCACCGCAAAGACAAAGATCCTCCATGCAGCTTTAATTGACTGTTTGGGTGGAGCGCCGTTATTGAGCACCATTGAAGGCTGGGACGTGGCATGTCCAGCTGGTGTGGCCAGCACCACGCCACACCACCATTGTCTTGCCAAAACTGATGTTTGCACACTCATTTAAGGCTGAGTTAACCGAGAGGAGGACCAGTTCAGATGTTGGCCGTGAGCGAGAATCAAACTCGGGTCACCGGGTTTGTCGCGCAGCGTGCTAACCGCTACACCACCGCACCCCATAAACACACACACACACACAAACACACACACAAACAGACAGACACGTACATGTTCTTGTCATCTGCATGCCAATTATTCCCTTGCTGCGGCATGGCCAATGGTTGAACTCCCAGAGCTCAACTTACGGGTTTCCTGCTGCGACCTGTATACAAGGCAGGCAGCGTTACTCAATTTCATTTTCTGAAATTTGGTTGCGGGTAAAATTCAAGTTTGAGATATGCTTAATGACACAAGCAGTTTAGAGCCGACAAGCATCCGCGTCATAGCCTCAGTGGTAACGCGCCGCGCCACTACTGGGTGGCACTTACGCGTGTTCTACATTTATTAAGGCTGCAACTTAGAAATAATCACGCAATTATTTGAGGCTTGGCTGCAGTCAATACTGAATCAATTAGGTGCCGTGCATTTGAGGATGTTTTGCGATGTTTTTGTATGAACTGCACGGCTACTGTGAACCGGCACAACTGGACAACACCGTCCCACTGGATTAACAAACGAAGCCACCCGAAATGAAAGTAGTGTTCCCGAGAAATTAAATTCACATCACACAAACTTCTACGTGGCTGTAAACAAATGAAAAAAAAATGTTTTACATATATGTGATGTATTATCGTCAAATTAAATGATTAACTGTTCATTATCTTGAAATAACAATTGTCATTGCCGATCTGCTGGTGGATGAAGGCCTCCGTGTCGTGATGGTCACGGTGGTGTGCGTTTGACCATACTTCACCACGGTGGTTAGTGCGGTTTGGTTAAGAGTGCATTGAGGTATCAGACGCCGCTGATGTTTGCCGTGTTCGGTAATCAAACTTAGGTCGCCAGGTTCATAGAGCTCCACTGCACTCTCCCCCAAACACGATTGTCATTTTGAACCACTCTGTTGTAGAGCCCCGAGCCAGTCAAGGAAATGGCACATTCCTATGGCGGGGGCGAGTTTCTCCAAAGGGAACACTACCATTGTTGACTTCCTTACAAAGTAATATTCAGTTTATCAACCTCGGGGGTATGATAGGCTGAGTCAACCTCAACTAGGATGTGAACTCGCAACCTTAGATTGTGTGCCTGCTCGCTCTGCTGTTGAGCTACCTGGCCTGGTTGGACACGCATGTGAATTCCCACACATATACATATCATATTAACGTTATTACAAATGTAGTGACACCGCGGGACGTCACTGTGTAACGCCGGCCCTAGAGAGGCATGGCGTGCGGTGTAGCGACAACGCGGGCACCACGTGGATGTGGGTGCAGTACCGGCCCTGGAGGGTCTCGGTGAGCGCTGTCCGACGGTGCTGAGTGGCACCACGCTCTGCGTGCAGTGCCGACCCCTACAGGATAGGGTGCGGGAGTGCCGGCAACGGGAATGGGGTTACTAAGGGCCGTGGCACTCTGGTTGACCCAGAGGACACGTGACCGGTAAAGTATACACAGGGTCCCCAGGTGGGGCTAGGGGTGGTCACGTGTCAGGGTCGAGAACCAGCAAGAGGATTCTAGAAGGTGGTCGTGGCGAAGGGCGGAGCCAGCCCCGCCACAGAGGATATAAGCCGGGTCCCCCAGAGGGACCGGCTGCTGTTGTTCATCCTGAAGAATCTACGTCCTACAACAGTCTCCAACACATGGACCTGGACCCAAGCTGTGGTCCAGGTTCATGGACCACAGCAGTTAGTAGCTAACTCCAGTTAAATTAGTGTAGTTAGCCTGGTGGTCTACCACCATAGGTTGTCATCTTGTTAAGTGGCAGTTACCCTGTGTGTTGGTGTTAATAAATGTGTTGCCTCCAAAGAGTATGTCTGCGACTCAGTTGAACTCACTACACAATGATAAATATTACAGTTAATTGCAATTCATTAATAATGTATACGCAATAGGGCTGCAATCTTGCCTCAAACGCAGATCACGCAGCACACGGATATAAGACGACGGAGGGGTTTTCTCCACCACTCTCTCGTCCCAACACTCCGCAACCCACACGCGTGTTCCAGGCACTCGCGTGTTCCAGGCACACGCGTGTTCCAGGCACACGCGTGTTCCAGGCACACGCGTGTTCCAGGCACACGCGTGTTCCAGGCACACGGAATCAACCAGCTACGCTCCCTCGTCAACGTCAAGGAGGCTGTGGCACGTTTGTCAAGTGGAGGCCGCTACGTGTAGAGCCATGGCCAAATTAGCCGTGACGAGACGCGCGGTATTCCTGAGACAAGATCGGCGCTTCATGGTGTCCACCCTGCCCAAGGTGGCGACACAGCAGACACACGCTCACGTGTGAATCGTGACGGGTTTGTGTTTAATCTCACAAAAGCGCATCGCTAATACTGTTTTTGAAACGTAATCTCAGGGGTAAGGAAGCCAGCGATGCTGAGTTGGTAGATGGGCAATAAATAAAAAAAATTGGCCACGTAAGACATAATCATCCGCGATTATAATTAGTATCCTTCATAAATAAACCTCTCTGATACATTCTGTCCGACAAAAAAATAACTAAATAACCTCACGATGACTTAATAGTTGAAAATGTAATGTCATTATTATTCAGGGAATAGTACACGTATAAAAGAGCATATGCTTATATATTGAAAAAACTGTACGGTCAAGGAAATGTTACTGGAAAATACTTTTTTTATGGAAAGGAAATGAAAAATTCCTTCAAATAAAAAAAACCCATAAAAAATATTGGCCTCGATAAAGAAGCCCAGCTGAGCATTTCTTTGCTTAAGTGCGAGTACAGGAACCGTGAAGTGTCCGCATGCGGGACCTCGAGCGCACAAATGATCAGCTCAACACTTCTGTGATGATACCGTTGACCTGACCACGCATCTGAAGATGCCGTGTAACACTTTTTGCTTGCAGCATTTAACAGGATTTTAGTTGTGGAACCCAGTTCCCACAACTCCACATCTCTCATGAGAATTCATTGTAAAGATTAACAATGACGATGATGCCCTTTGTCAATCTGCTGCTGGATGAAGGCCTCCCCATGCCGTGTCGGTCATCGAGGTTGCTTGGCCATACTTCATCACGCTCGCCAGTGCATGTTGGTGCAATTGTATTCGGGAGGCTGAGTGTTGCAGATATCGTCACCGATGTTAGGCACCACCGGGAATTGAACCCAGGTTTCCTGGTTCATAGCGCGATGCGCCAACTACTGTGCCACCACTCCACCCTTCGCTCAGTGGACGAAGCACCGAATATTTCAGTTCCGTGCCGCATGTGGTCGGCGGAAGGAAATGTGACGGTTGTCCATATCCAAGAACACGGGCAGTTACGGCTAACGCGCGGGTATTCAAATAGGAACAATGCGCGTATGGGCAACGGATGTGCCGGGCCGGGCTTTGCAGACTCGAGCGGCTCGTCTGAGAGGGGCCACCCACCGAGAGGGACCCCGACGCGGCCGACGTGTAACATAATAAGCGTTGTAATAAACTCCAGGCCGGACGGCACCTGTACTCGCTGACATTTTTGGCCCACTTACATCAGCGACGGATTTTCAAGCAAAGGGCGCGAACGCTCCAAAGGTCGCCGAGTGAGAAACCGTGACGCGGGCCTCGGCCGCCGCGCGTCTCTCACGGAGCCCCGCAGCCCCTTCACCAGACCGTGGCCCTCTCGTCCTAACGGCTTCCTGCACGGGGGGGGAGCGGCACGGGGGAAGGCGGCGTGCACGCCGAATCGACGTCAAACTGTCACAGTTGGCTGAGTGACGCTCGTGACACTTGGCTCGCGGGGCCCGGGACACCATCTAGGCGTGCCTTGACAGGTCTGCGCAGCACGATGCAATTGTTGCATCTCATAAAGGGGACTCGGCCTTTTAATTACTGCGCCGCTGGGCGTCGAGCGGATTCTCTCTCTCTCTCTGTCGTCGTCGATGAAGCGGCCACACCGTTAGCCGCCCCCCCACCCCCCCACCCCCGAGGGCCACGCCGTTGCGCTTTGCTGCCAGATCTGCTTGGGGACCGATTGGCCGAGATCGGCCCAGAGGGAACCTCAACATCCACTGCCGAGTCTTTTGCACCAACCGCCAACGCTAATCCCTACGGACCCCTCGATCATTCCTATGCTTCCCCATTCTCCCAGACATTGACAGTCGTTGTGACCCCTAAGGGTCTGTGAACCTCCCGGCTGGGATTCGGTGCAGCGCGACATCCATTGCCGTGACGCTGGGGCCGTGGAGCTCAAAACTGCAGACGAATTTCTTCGCCCCCCGGCCCCCGTGCCCCCCTCGCAACGCGGCTGCTGCTGAGTCAAAAGCAGCTTCAGTTTTACGGCAACAGAACAGCAGAGCACAGCTGCCAACCAACAATGGGCTGAACTAAGAGCCTTGATTGGCAATAACTCATGTCCTACCTCCTGCTTTTCATGGAGAAATGTTCTTGCACTCCACACGCAAACATATCCGTGCGTACGTAAATGTGCGGACCTGAAATTGCTCACACCACTGCTGGAAAAGGGGCCTCCACTACAGCGAACTCGAGAGGGTATTTGGTCTACTCTTCCACATCGACCAGACACGTTCACCCACTGTTTCAATGGTGAAGCTGGGCGATGGAATTGAACCGGTGACGTTTTGTTTTTGCACATCCAATGTGCTCTAAGTGTACGTGTATAGTGAAATAAATGATTGCTTGAGAAATGAAACAGATTAAATACAATGTTTGGTAACAAAAAAAACAGCAATTCCTCTCTTTCACTCGGAGAAAAACTAAAAATCTAAGCCTTTTGGCCTTCACCCAAGAAGGCCATTCAGACAAAATGTTGAAAGAAATAAACTGCCTTGCATAATATATTTTAAATAAAAGTATAAATAAAAGTATATGTGCATGCAAAGTACAGCGAGGGAGCTGGTTCTAAAATCCCCCCACCGACTCTGTCCACTCAGCGGTGCAACAGGGCCCACGGCAGCTCGTCGGGCATCAGGTGGCGTGTGGTGGGGTTAAGTGTGGGCCTTCCCACCTCTTCCAATACGTCTGGTTAATGTGGAATAGGAGACCAAATACAGTCGAGTGGAGGCCCTTCCGCCAGCAGTGGCCGAGCAATTGCAGGGCTGCCCCTTTGCCTTAGTTTACAAAGGCAGACAGAAGCAGTTGTGTGACATTGCCTTCCAGGGCTCTTCTCTGCCACAAGGCAGTGCACTGCTCGCTGTGAGACTGTGAATGGAGATCGTTGCACCTCATATCATGATGCCAATGCACCATGTTATTGGCTATACGCTGGAAGGTTATCTTACACCCTCCAGAGCTCCCTCTTCTTGTGGAGGGCCTTCCACCAGCAGTGATGTGAGAAAGCATGCAAGCAATTACAGGATTGCACTTTCCCCTCTTAAAGTACGACCGAGTGACTTCCATCAAGCACCTCGCCATCCCATTTATAGGCCTGGATACTAGTTCAATTAAAAATTAAAGAAGCTGAGAGTTTCATTATCGGAGTCTATACTAAAGCGGACGTCTTTGCTTAACAGAGGGAACTAAATGTTGTCAGATACGATGCATCCTATGATTGACACGTCTGACCCGAAGGCTATAATAGGGTAGTAAATGAACACGTGAGTGCATGTCTTTTCGTGACTAAATGACCGTGCTGAAGCAGTTGTGTGCAGTCCAAGCGATGTCATGCCATGAAGAGAATGTTGTTGTCAAGGTGTCCTTTTCAACGCTGGCGCGTGCTCGTTGCGCTGACTGCTGACCGAGGAGGGAGTAGGTTTGGGTAATTTCAAAGAGCATCGCAATGTGCCAGACCTGCTCATTTTCCCCCTCTACAATGGAAGACTTTCAGGAATGCTTTTCAAAAGAAGGCGCTGAAAGTTTCATTTCAAAATTATTCATCTTAATTGCATTTTCCCATGGCGACTCGGAGGTTTAAGAGCGTGTGTATGCATCAGGGCCGCAGTTAATTTCAAAGAGGAATCGCTGACATTTGCTGGAATTAAGATAATTTTTTGACAGGGCGATTCCTTCCGCTGGTGTCCAATTAATGGTCCAGTAGGGAAGGGTTTAATTCCCAGCCTGCTGATTGAGTGTTTCATCCGAGCTCCCAGAAATTCACCACAGCCCTGCCTCAACTTCTGGGCCAACTTTTCGCCCTACTCTCTCATCCTTTCTCCAGCTGTGCTCTTTACTTACCAACGTAATCCACCCCCCACCGCCCGCCCCCCCTTCCCAACTCCTCACCCTGACGCCAGCAGCTTGAAAAATCCTTCGTTGGCACGCTTCTGTACGGCTGCGAAATGAAAACAAATGCAGCCCACCCCTCGCCGCATCCTTATTACGTCGCCGAAGATAAAAGCAGAAGCTTACACAGCCATGTAATAATTAAATAAATCTAAAAATAAAAAGTATAAAATGACAAGAGCTGATAAAAGAGTGTTGCTCTCTGTGCAGGAGGTTTGAAGTGAGACTGCAAGCGTGTCTGTGCATTTCTTTTCGGTGCAGCTTTGAGGCACCAAATCCTCCGAGTATTCGATCTCGGCGGCTCAAGGAAACGATCGTTGCATTTAATGAAGCAAAGAAGGGAGAGTAATGCGCAATTATTCCATCAATAAGTGTTGCGCATTAAAACATCAACAAGCGATCAGAGTGCCGAGTTGCTGCCAAAGACACGTTAATACTTGAAGGCGCGTCTGCGTACAAACGCATCACGTTCTTTAGTAAAATTATTTGCTTCACCCAATTTAACTGGAGGTCAAGTGACGCGGCGTTTGTTTTTATGAGAGTCCTCTGCTAAACAGCGCCGGATCTGCGTCTTTCAGAATCAAATGGCAATGATTACAAACGGCGGCGGCTATTTCCTCACTCCCATCGAAAACCCCGATATTCTGAGTATATGCTAATGCGGGGATTAATGACAGACCCATAACCAGACCAGTGGCTGTACAGTGGGAGCTATAATACCCTTTTTAAATACAAAAATGCCCTTGATAAAACTGAGCCATAAACGCCCAGCGTTTGTCAAAGATTAAATGGCTTATCTTATGCAAAACCTTAAATATATAAGTATAAAAAATGCGTGTGATTGAACTGGTCAAATATGATAGCTTATACGAGCGACACTTCACGTGTATATTAAACGTTTCTTTGTGCATCGGCTTTTTGAAAGAACGTCAGGGCAAAAAAAAAAACATGTAAATGAAGTCTTCCATTGCTTCTCTTCTCCCCCACTCCGCTGTGTGGGATTGTGGTGGCCAACACAACATCTAGAAACTAGAGAGAGGAGATGTGTTCGCAGCGCTCAATTTTGGTTTATATTCATTATTTTCATTATTTCTGCTCGTTTTCTCAGAGAGGCCTCACCGAGTGCCATTATTTTTTTTCAGGAGGGTCCTGACAAGTGTTTGTTTTTGCAGTAAGGAGCGATGACTGCGATGTAGATTCCACACGAGGAATTTACGGGTACTTTGGCCTACGCTTCTGAATTACGCCGACTTCACAATATTTTCGGCTAAAACGTTCAACGTGGTTTCCTGCTCTAATGACCATGGAGGTGATGCTCTTCTGCTACTTACAGCCCTGGCAGCCAGTAGTGGAATTTCCACAATAAAAGTGGTAACATTTTATCTACCACGGAGAGATGATTGAGTCAACCTGAAACCAGGATTTAAATTCGCAAAGGTTCCGATTACGAGCCTTTCAAACGAAAGTTGTGGCAAGTGATGGTTTGCCGTCCGGATTGCATCACATCAGAGGTGGACCTAGAAGCTTCCTAAGGTGGTGGTGGTTCTGATATTTCAAGCGTTTTAAACAGGGCACCACATTCATTCAAGAACTTAGATTTTGTTTCTGGTAAATATAGCTGGACCCTTGTGCCCACCCCACCCAAGCTCTGCCACCAGGCCACGTCTTTTTTTTTCTCATTGCTCATTCAACGCAAAGTCTCCATCAGGAAATAATGTGCGTGGAAACAAATCTAACTCATTGGGTCAATTATACTTTGATTGGCAGTTTCTTAATAGGACATAATAGTCATTGGAGGGCAAATCAATTCTCAGGGTAAGAAGCGGTAACACAGGAACCTTCACCTTAAGATTCTCAAATGAGATTTATACGATTTGCAACATTCAACCTTTGTCTCAGTGAGAGGTCGCTCATGCTTGCTCTGCTGCCCCTCTTCACAACCAGTGTGGGACTCCCCCCTGCCCTCCGTGCTGTCAGCTTCCTGCCCCTCTTCAAATCCAGGCCCCAACCATCCTTTTTTCCTCTGCCATTGACCGACCGCCTCTCTCTCTCGATGTTCAAGTAAATCAACTTGGCTCACGTTTCCGTCGAGCATCTTGAGACGTGGCTGCATGAGACGCCGCCGTATAACTTGTATAGGAGTGGCCCTGTCTTGCGGCACGTGGTCAGTCACACAGCAGCAGCAGCCCTGGGGATCCTCTGGGAGTCAGGTAATCATTTTGAGGCTGAGATATTAAAATGTTTTCACGAAAAATGTTCGCTCGCATTATTTTCGGCTTAATTCTCAATCAATTTCTTATGCGTATAATTACTGCACTATATTACAGAAAACGAGAGGTGATGGCATATGACAATACATTAATAACTGCAAGCCAGTGCGTACAATTAAAATCCCATTCCTAAAACTTTTTGATGGCTCCTCGTAAGGTTTGGGGCTTTAAATGAAACATTTGAATTGGCCATTATATCTCCCTCTCTCTTAGCGTGCATGCGTGCGTGTCACTTATTACAGTAATGGCTTCGTGCAAATTGATAGCCCGGCTCTTGTGAACAGTCCTTGCAGGCCAGGCACACTCAGGATAAATAATCAATTATTCCAAATAATCAATTTGGAATCATCAATGTAACCTTATCGAGTGCATGATTGAGGCACCAGTCTATTAATGGTATTACAGCAATTTATTCGAACCATATAAAAGACTTTCAAATGACTGAAAATTGTATTCGGTAGAACATGTATTTTTTGCAAAGTACCCCAAATGGATCTGACCGTCTGCCTCCAATTCTATTCATCAGTCGTCACTACAATCACGGCCACCTGCATTCACAGCATAGCAGCGTTTATTTTTGTATGGTTGTTATGACCATACTGCATGTTTGTTTTGACCAGACTGTATGTTATAACCAGACTGTATGTATGTGTTTGAGGAAGACAAAGTGACAGGGGCTCTGTTTTTCTCTCCTCTGATATCCACAGTTTTCAGTATTCAGTTTTTATTGATTTTTTTCAGTTTATTTATTTTGCTATAGCCCTGTGAGCCATTCGGCTCTTGAATCGGGTACAACCACAACAAACAAAAAAACAAAAACACGAACAAGAAAATATCTTAAAGTGACTATGTGACTGTGCAAACAGAAAATCCATGAAAAAAACAGCAAAATATTCCTGAAAAAAGCACCGTACACCAACGCTGTGTGCAAAAAATCCCAGTGGGATGCAAGTCAAACAACAACAACAACCACAATAAAACTTAGATTAAGGCCATCAGTCTAACTCCGTACTACAACAAAACAAACATATCCAAACCAAAAAACTTTTCGAAATCACCAAAAAAAAAGCCATAATTGCAACGTAACAGTGATCATAGGGACTGTGACCGAATTTGTACAATTAACTACGTAAATAACATGTAACACCAAACCCTAGAGCCATAGCTGGCTGCATGAGTTACTCCACAACAACAGAAGCATCAGTCGGAGTATAACATTTTTCAATGCACCTTTAAGATCAGCACGCTAAATCAAAATATAGATAATACTTTGCAGCGTCATCCGGAGCGAAACATTTTATTTTATGCCAATGAATAGCAGTGGCAGCTAGGGGTGTCCAACTCCTCTAGAGCAGTTTTGAGAGAAGATCTCATTGGTAGCGATTCAAGTTGCAGTTTATTGGCAATAGCATTCCAGACCCTGGGGGCATCAATAGCAAAGGCCCTTCCTCCAGTTTTTGTACGGCAATATGGAATGTGAAGCTGGTAAATGAGCGAAGACCTTAGGTCAAATTTGTTCTTTGAAACAGAGAGGAGATCCAGCAGGAAGTCTGCGGATTTTTTTGTAAGTACATCATGAATAAATAAGATCTGGTGCACAAGCCGTCGAACACTAAGAGATGTTAAGTGTGACCCAATGTATTGATCACAGTGGTGAGTCCTATATGGGCAGTTCAATGTAAATCTTAAGGCCGAGTGATAGATGGAATCAAGCTTCTTCAGTACAGTACTTGGGGCTGATTTATACACGATGTCACAGTAGTCAAGTAGAGGCAGTATGGTAGCTTTTATCAATTCCAAACGGAACATTGGGGGGAAGCAGTGCTTGTGTCGATACAGAAAACCAATTTTTTTATTTTTGTCTTTTTACCAATATAATCAATGTGATCTTCAAAATTCAGTTTTGAATCCAGGATGACCCCAAGATACTTATAGATCTTGACTTGCTCTATTTGATAATTATTTCAGGAATGTAATTGGGGAAAAATAACTTCCTGCTTTAGTCCTGGTGAGAAGCATAGCACCTTGGTTTTGGAGGTATTCAGGACTAGTTTAAGAGCAACTAGCTGATGTTGTAGTTTGTTGAAATCACCCTGTAGCTTAGCAATCACGTCATCCGGAGAGCGGCCAGCAGTAATCAGTATCGTGTCATCTGCAAAAAGATTTACCCTGGAATGATCCAGGTCAGTGTCCAAGTCATTGACATAAAGAGAGAACAAAAGGGGGCCGAGGATGGAACCCTGTTGAACCCCTTTTGTTATCTTAACACTGTTTGACCTCCAACCATCTGTGAATACAGTTTGGGTGCGAGAAAAGAGGTAATATTGTAACTATTTTACTGCGTTTTCGGAAAAACCGAATGTGGAGAATGACATTGAGACAGAAATTGGAACATATGGACGAGAGAACAAACACAAGTAAGAAACATCGCATTGCCTTTGAAGACAAGTGGACTTGGCCAGGACACGTCGATTTGAGTGATGATGATAGCCGGTGCTAGCCGGTGCTAACTGCGGAGAGGCAGGCAAAGCACCTGAGAACATGGCCGCCTTGGAGATGGAGTAATGAAATCAGCTTGTGTGTGGAAGCTAAGTTCATGTTTTGGATCGTGTGACCGTGAGGGATGGCAAGGGAATTAAAGAGGCCTTCATCCAGCAGTGGATATATCATGGCTGCTGCTGATCCATAATATAAAATAAAATAACAAATGACTAATGCATACAACTTTAAAGGTTCCCAAGGAAAATCAAATTCATGTCTTCTTTTTTTCCCAACACTGTTAAGTGAAGTAATGTTGACAAATGTAGCACGGATTAGTGCGGTATCATGGCGTGTGCACTTCGGAGTGGACCCCCCCCCCCCTCCCCTACAATCGGAGTTTCAATACCACAACCAGTCACCATGGGACCAGCAGATCATATTCAGTTGGCCATGTAACAGCAATTAACACTGGAAATTCACTACTTCAAGGGGAAATGAAAACTCGGCCAAAAAGAGCATTTTATTTTTAGAGGCAGTAAAACAAATTGTGTGAAGTGGTGGCGTAATGGTTAGCGCAGTGCACTACGAACCCACCGACCTGGCAATGTCTGGCATCGCCGGCGAGTGATATCTAAACTAGTCCTGGGCGTCTCTTCATCAATTCACAATAACCCCTTTGCGGTGAAGTATTGTCTAGCAATCTCCGTGCCACGTCAGTCGGGGAGGCCTTCATCTAGGAGTCGACTAACAAAGGGCTGTAAGTTATTATTGCTTGCAGAAAATTATCGACAACTGTGGCACACAGAATATTAAATGATATGCACAAATGTTCCGAATTTCCAGCAGTATCTTAATGTGAGCTAAGATACGTACCACTCGGTGGTGCTTGGCACGAAAGCATCCTCCACTCAGCACGTGCGTGCCACTCTATCAATTCTTACTCTCTCAATCCTGTTTATCCACCGCTGAATGTGAGAACTCCACAAAGCAGTCTCTCACTTTCTGCAACATGGATAATTATCGGACAATAACGCGCCCCCTTCGCATACCGGTACACATCCCGTCGGCCTCCGGGGAGTGCGACACGTCAGCAGCGCTAGTTCACAACTCGAGCCAACTCGAGACCCGTTCTTATTTTCAGCGTCTCGTCAGCAGGCCTTGAACCAATGCCGGTGAACTGCCAGATGTTTATAGGCAATGACTTTCGGTGTTAGATATGGGTACAAATTCGCCACGAAACTCTATAATGCACAACCCAAAATAACCAGCAACGTCATTGTCGAGAACGTCAGGGACATAGACGAGCACACACGACGCCTCGCGTTTACGTCATGCACGCACTTCAGGCCAGAGTGCCCACCGCGACCTGGTAGTGGCGTCGTCTCTTTGTCTCAGAAGAAAAAAAAAACACGGTCATTCATGAGTTGTTTGCAGCAATACATTAGCCGATAAATGACCAGCATTAAGAACTATCTGAAAAGGTCATTGTCACGTATATCAGCAGTTGTGTGCGTGGGAATGTTTGACACAACTTTATATTTAAACATCATGACTTTACATTGCGGGCATCTGCTGCAATCGGGCTGTCAATGTGACGTTCTATTGTTCCCGTTATACAATGCGAGAGCTAATTTGGAAAACCTGACGCATAATAGAGAGGCTTGCCTGCTAACAAAGTGTCCTTAATTACACTAATTTTGCCAAAGAAAGGACATGCCATCCGCTTCACCCACACAACCAAGGATTGGATACCTGTGTATGTGTGTACACGTGTCAAACACGTGTGTGTGTACACGTGTATGACACGTGTGTGACACGTGTGTGTACACGTGTGTGTACACGTGTCCCACACACACGTGTGTGTGACACGTGTGTGTGACACGTGTGACATGTGTGTGTGTGTACACGTGTGTGACACGTGTGTGTGTACACGTGTGTGACATGTGTGTGTGTAGACGTGTGTGTACACGTGTGTGTGCCACGTGTGTGTGTACACGTGTGTGTGTGTGTGTGCCGGACTTCCCCTGCTCCCATGCCCCCATCCCCCACATTTAAAACGCGTATTCATTATTGTTTTTTTTTAAATGGCACAATGCCTAGTTATTACATGTCGCTGGCAAGGCAAGGCTATAACAAGGGATCATTGTTTCACTAATGAGACTTGACTGAGTGCTGTCGGCTGTTTGTGGATGAGGTGGTGTCTACAGCCACACGACACGGAGACACAACGCATTGACCATTTGAAAAATAAAATAGAAATTGTGACGTTGGGGTTTCAGTCAGAACTCAAGAGAGAGTAAACCGATTGAGAGGCCCGGTGAAGCACAGACACGTGGCAAGGCAGCCAGACCCGGAGCCAACAACATAACCGGAGCTCTGTGGCCCTCGAATTGGGATGTTTGGCCAACTCCGTTAATCAGTGTTTACACACGTGGGAGGAAACCGGAGTGCCCGGAGATATAATAAACCGTATCCTGCGAATGTTCACTCTGCCCAGTAAATGTCATCTACCATTATCTTATTGTTAATGTGAGTATCGTATTCTAATTACGTAATGACATGCGTTCCTATGTCATCAGCGTGAATGCCTTACTGTGTAAATATGACGTTGCTATATATATTTATACTGCTCCAGTAGGCTTGGAGTTTTATATATAAATGTTTACATAATTTTCAGGCTATCATTAGTCCACTGCTGGATGTAGACGTTCCCCAAACCTCGTTGGTCATGGGGGTTATATTGTCCATACTTCACCATACTGATCAAATTATTTTGTAAAGGCGGTGAGGATTCAAGAGACCAGGGTAGTCTTACCTGGATCAGGGCTAGGTGACCCAGGTCAACACAATGACAAAAGCAGTAACTTCAAACATTCCAACAATTAACCAAATAGAAATGTGCGCAAATAACAACCGGGCAGTGCAGGCTGGTGAAGTAGGGCCCTCCAAGACCGCTTACTGCTCGCCACTGAAGCGAGCAGTAACCGGGAATCGAACTCAGGTGGCTTGGGGTCACAGTGCAGGTACCGCCGCATCCACACGGAACTCGTCGCTCTCAAGTCGCGCCCATCACTGGAGTGTCGCAACTGTTCTGCACAAGGCGGCGTTGACGATAACGATGACGTGTGTTGTGGTCTGTGACAATTCATGAGTACAATAAATACGTATACAAAGCCATGCATGTAGACGGACGACGCACACGTTACAGTTACACCGTATGCAAAATGACATAGGGGGGGCACAAGTAATGGTTGGTTCCACGATCCCTTGTGGGCTCTAAGCCTTTTGCGTGAAATGTAAATTTTACGTTTGCCTTCACCACCTGCCTCCAGCACTCACTTTGGCACGGCTACAGTCCAGGCAGACACATCATACAGCACCGCAGATTGATGGAGCATCGTAACACAACGGCGTGAATATCTACAGGAGGCACAGGAAACAACACAAACAAGGGTTATTTATAAAGCAGACTGATCATTCTCAAACAGATGTATGCACAAATGTACAATAATACATTATTATTTTACAGAGCCCCCTTTACGCCAGGGAATCTCAGAGCACCACTTTACACGTGACATCTCATCTCATTTAAAAGGCACCCCCAGTGGCAGGTGTCTCTGTGCAGCACATAGTTGCTCTACGCACCTGACTTGCAAGCGCATTAGGCTGCCAGAAAAGGGCGGTGATTGCCACAAGTGATCTGGCTGTCGCCAAGTGATCTGGCTGTCGCCTTATGATGCTAGTTGTAATTACTGGGGAAACGTCGTACCCGAATTGTAATGTTGTGGGTTTGCTCTCCAATGCACCGGTGTGCTGTACTAGTAACGAATGGGCATGTTTTGTTTACGTGACAAACCTTACTAATTGGCTGTTGGGTTGTGGCGGGTTTAACGACGCATTTATATTTACGCGATCTAACCCAAACATAATACTGTACAAATAAAGCAGGCATTACATTGAGCAAGGGACTGTTTCCCCGGATTTATGAAGAAATGTGGATATCCGGGGCAGGGGAATGTCCACACAAGAGAGACGTGTCTGGCTTAAGTAGCGAGAAACGTTCCGCGAACATTGCTCCGCAAGCGAACACTCGTTAAACGATCATCGTGTTCCTATTGACTCACCCCCATGATAAAGCTGACATACGTTTTAGCCCCAAAAAATGTCCAATCTTGAACAGCATATTGTTTGGGTCTTTCGGTAAAGCCACGTAGATGGAACAAAAAACCATCACGACGTTTCGATCGCAACACAAGCAATCGTCATCTTACATAATACAAATTACCGTAGAATTTTTAAATAAAGTAATAAAGCATCAATCTTAACACTTACCACACGTGAAGAACCACAGGGCAAGATCCCCCATGTAGCCAATGATATCACCTCCTTACAGCCCCATTTGAAATTAAAACACTCTCACCCATATACTCTCTCCACTCAATCACACAACCCTCTCGCGTGCTCTCCCGCTCTCTCATACCTACACACATACCTCCCTCCCGCAAAGACAAAGATCCTTCATATAGCCTTAACAGACTGTTGGGCCAAGTGCTGTTAGCGCGCACCTATGAAGGCCTGTACGGCAGGTGAGGCGTGGGTTGCCGGCACCACGCCCGGGCGTGGGCGTGGCGCTGGGCGTGGTGCTGTCACATTTGTTGCGACGTTTACAAAACGCACTAATGCGCAGGGGGCTATCGTAAATGACAGAGCAGATAAGCAAATCCGGAGCAATAAGCCACGTTAAAAGATCAAAGGCCATCGTTTTTTTTTTGGGAATTTAGCTGCATCACCATAAATGAAATGTCTTTCACTGAAATTGGTGGAGCGCCCTAGAACGAATTCTCCACACGTACACATCACTTCGGGTTGAGTTCCAGATTATCGGTTTCATCCGAAACGCGGCGTCCAGATACATTTCAGATGAAAGTGTGACGTCACCGGAAATCAGGCGCTACGTCACTGTTGCGCTTTTCCCGTCGAAACTGGTGGCACGTGGCATTCGATGTTGTGATGTCACTTTTGTTCGTGCGAAGTCGTGTTAAATAATTACACATTTTAAATGGTCCAAAATTCCTAAAGTAAAAAAAACTGAATTACTTTAAATTAATATTAAATTCCCAAATCATTTAAAAAAAATCTACACTCATCTCTCATACATCAACGCATATTAACCTCATACTACATACATAAAGTGCCTAGTGCCTTTTTAATACCACTGTTGAACGCCCATTTGGTGAAAGTCAAGAGTGCTTTGTACTGATGGCCTGGTCCCTGCCATAGAAATATGGACTCTAAATCGCTTGTTCAGCACCGCAAGTGGAGATGAGCCAAGATGCTCATTTCTTTACAACTTTTTTGTGTTTCGTTCGTTGTATTCCCCAGCACCTCCGATTAGCACGGTTGGCTACTTCCGGTGCTAAAGAAGTTCAACATACACACATAAATGTGCTGGAGCTTCACTTTAAAAAGTGAACAAACCAGGACCGAGCCAGGTCAGCAGCGCACTCCAATGTATAAACAACGCAACATCAACAGCGGCCTCAGCAATGTCACCGGGATTCAAAACGCACTCGGCACAGCGGTAACTTGAAACAAAAACCTATCATTTTTATTGTGTTACGGGACTGGGTGGAGTGGTGCCTACAGCGGTTGGTGCACTCAGCTAGAAACCTACCCACCTGAGTTTGATCCCTGCCCACGGCTAACATGAGCACCGAGCGAAATGTGAACTGGTCCTGGCCACCTCCACCACCACTGTTGTTCAACAACTCCCATGACCTTCATCCGGCAGTTGATGGATAATGAGTTGCCAATTATTATTATCGCTGTTATGTGTGATTACAGACAGGGTCGCTATAGAGCTGTAATCTCTAACTCGTTTAATGCAATCAACCAGCATTGGTAGAGAGTAATTTTAAGCCAAACAAAAGTACAGATCAGCTCAGGTCTTGTATCCACCAATTAATCTTGAGTCTACACTTCATCACATTCATTTCATCTCCGAAATAATTTTTTCCAGCGTTTACGGAGAAATGCACATTTTAAAATAAGTCTACTATTTCACAAAAATAAAATTAGGGTGCCACAAAATTACATTTAACCGAATTATACATATACACGCAAGTATAATGTACACGCATATTTGTATTCATTTAAATAAATCTCGCGGTGTGGGCGTAAAGCGATACGATCGTTTTCTAAATAATTACTCCGAGCCAGAGAAGTGCCTTTTTTGTGTGCCAACAGCGTGGGAAATCTACTGCATGGCACCGTGACAATGGCTCATGCACATCCTACAGGACCTGTAATGTGTTCGTGCTGACATTACGGGCCATACCCTTTCTTTTTAAATAAGTGATAAAGATTTGAGAGCGCAAATCAACCACCCGTGCAAAACGCAGCAGGCAGGTCTCTTGGATTGTCGAGGGGGCCGGTGCAGGGAGGGATGTGGGGAGGAAGAGGGCCTGGAGATGGGATTGGAGTGAGTGTGGCGAGTGTGGGGAGGGGGAGAGGGAAACCCACAGTCGTATTTACAACCTCTGTGCCCCCCCCCCCCCACTCGTTCCTCTTCGGGGTTTGTGTGTGTTGAGTGAACACAATAATACGGCACGGTGCTTGCAGTAACCGCCACAATTTGGCAGCGATCATGGCGTTTTTGTGCGCTGTCTGCGTGGTCTGCCGTCCGCTCGTAAGTGGGGGCTGTTACTGCCAAAAAGACTCTGTTAAGGGGAGTCTCCGGGGAGACGCCGGTGACTCACATCCCCAGGCCCTCGCGATTGTTTATCGATCCCTCTCTGAAACGGCCCATTTCTCACGTGCTAAGACGTCCTGCCGCACGCGGCAGAGCAGTGCTCGGGTCGCTGTGAGCGACTGTGCCGAACACCGCCCCCAACCTCCCTCCTAACTCACCCCCCACCACCCACTTCACTGGCCCCGCACTCCACCCTTCAGGAGCACCATCGTTACCGCTGCGGCTGCTACTGCTGCTGCTACTACAGCAGCAATCGTAGCCCGATGCAGTGGCAGTTCGCGTGTGAGAGCAGGGTTATCAGACATCCAAATTTTGGAGCAGCTGTCCGGTTCCATTTTTGCTCAATTCCCAGTGGGCATTCAGCGGCCGACACTTGTGAATGATCATAGGGTTTTTAAGGCCCTCTTTATTGCAGACAATGCACTTAGGTAATCCCCGCATAATTAGCAGGCAGACACATGATTTTCATCACTGAACCTACAGTGGTGAGGAGCAGTGCAAGGAGTGCATTAAGCACTTGGCTGAATGCTGTGTTCCTGTTTGTCACCACCATTTTCTGGAGGCATGGGACCCTGGGTTTAGTGAAATGATCTTCCTAGCAGAGTGGCATTACAAAAAAAGAATAAATACAACTGCCAATAGCAGTCAATATGGCTGCATTCCACCTAGGAGAGGCATCCAGCCAACGATTTGAAAGCGTTCCAGCTAATAGCGGGCCTGCACAGGTGCATTCTTAATCCTGGTTTTTATTCATGAGCAAACAAGGGGCACTAATCTTGAGGAACATGAAGTTGATCATTACGAATGCATCTGTGACTACCACTTGCTCGCATGAAGTGGAGGCATCTGCACCACGGTGACGTTGGGAAGGAAGTGGCAGCATGTGGAGAGGCGGCGCTGCAAAACTCTCAAATTAAAAACAAATCACACGGGGAATCTTTCCGCCTGATTTTTGACACAAAAAACTTCCCGACAAAGTACCACTTATTTTCCACAAAATTTGGTGAGGAAAAGCCCATTCCTTGAGATTAAAATCAAGCTTAATGCTTGCTCAAGGAACTTTCATAGTTACAACGGGGTCATAATTGACTCAAAAAATAATGTCGGACATTGCTCCAGACTTCTGGCTGGACATGGCCATTACGTCCCATTTGACAAAAAGGGCCTTTTGTGTATTTCTTTAAAATCTACAAAGTAAAAAAACATTCAGATGCCTTTTACGATGACACTTTATGTACTGCCAAAGTACATCGTTACAAGAAAAGAAAATTGCAGGGATGAAAATTATCCCTTGAAACAAAATTTGATACTTTGCCAAGGAAAATGAATTATTTTTGCACTAACGGATGATTTTAAATAAGTATGAGCGGCACAACTGGAAGGCATCGCTCACGGAGCCACCGGGCTGTGATGTAGCCTAAAACCAGTGCTCAGCATCCTCCGTGAATCGATCGCCAACGCGTCACCTGCCACTTGTTCATGCACATTTTCAGCCTTAGCAAAAGCTAAACAAATGTGCTGATTTGGCCGAGACGGGCCCGTTTTCAGAACTGGTATTGTGGTGTTCTGAAATTTTTTAAAAATAAAAATGTTGTCCGAGATAAAAATTACACTTGAGTCATCGTACGGCCAAAGGCTGGGACTGAGTAGTGGGCAGGGTTAGCAAACGAGTGGGCGAGGTTTATGAGCAGCTGGCAGGGCCGATGTCAGAAACAGCGAAGAAGCGGTTAATGACTTTGTGGGGCAGGTAAGTGGTTGAGTGGACATGTCTATCTAAAAGTGTGAGGGGCTGATGGAGGGAAGGGCTGCCAGCTCACCTTTTTTACTTCTGGTTGAGCCTTGCAGAAATGCAGTAGCTTTAGCCTTGGCTGGCCTGCCCGTAGCTTGCACTAAGCTTAGAGTCCCCACTCAGTGGAATGTGTGGAGCCCACGAACACAACATCTGGGCCCTCGACAGTATTTCACTCTGCCATGCTCATGACAGCAAGACTTCAGTAGATGACCAAAATACTCCGAGTGCAGGGTCTGTGGCCGGTTGCATATACATTGTTTTCTCTTGAAAGCATGGTGCACAAAATTCCACTTAACTTTTTGATGAAATTGGCCGGCGATCTGCAGTTGTGATGGAGAAATATCGGCTATATTTGGAACTGTTTTTGGGTCTAATAAACCTGAAGACCACTCGTCCCCTTCACAAAAAGCATGCTCTTGCACCTGTCGGCGCCCGTTAAAAGCGGGCTTGAACTTTAGACCAGATGAACAGCCACCATCAGAGTGAAGCCGTACGATGGGGGAGACATAGCCGCTATGCAATCCATATCCACGCAGAAGAAGAAGTGCAGCCATTGGGTTGGAACTCTTCTATAGCTGATTGTGAAAGAACGCTGCTTAACAAGGCAATGACAATATTCTGATGGTAAGGTGACAATAGCCAATATACAATGGAAACCAGTTGTGGCAGCGCTCAACAGCAGTGCCAAAGGGAACACCTAACTAGGGAGGCGTCTCTCGAGCAACAAGGCTCGGCTGTTATTCTGCTCTGTCCCATCTTCCGTGTCCCAGTCACCAAAAGGGCAAGGATCCTTATAAAGCACATTTCAAATCCAGGATTACATATTTAATACCGGTATTAAATGTTTGCGTGCATCCTGTGGTTTAGCTCTCGTTATCAACCAAAATTATCTGTCTTTCAACATTAAAAAAAATATATATTTCTTTGCTGTGGAGACATTTGTCACGAATGGCTCAGAGTTGCAAGTGCAGAGCCTGCAAATCTTTAGCCGTTCGAGCAGCTTTTGTTTACTAATCAGGCTGCTTGTGCGCGAGAAATCTGCAAACGTACAGCACAGGAGAGGTATATATATAAAAAAACAATGTCTCTGATCACCTGAAAATTGTGGCATTAGAATCCACAAAGCAACCCCGCACTGCGCTCCGCTCAAAAATGAGGCGGAAGAGCGGATGCGGGGCGGTCACCGGTGAATGTGAAATTACCGCGCTGCTCAGGGCCTTAGCAGCAGGGCGAGGGCTCATCGGCTGCAGCAATAATTGCCAAGCCACTGCCCAAACCAACTCTCTGATGAACGCCCGTCCAGGGGACATGCAATAATTGACCATTCAAGAGGAGCCACACCGGCTGGATGACCTTCTCACGCTGATTATATTACTTCAGGACAGGGAAATTTTCCACTTGTAATTTCTTTTTTTAAATCCTTTTTTATTCTTTTTCCCCACTGCCCATCCCACCTTCTCCCCCTACCTCCCACCCATCTCCTGTGTCCAACATTTCAAGTTCCTAAGCTGGATAGGTGATTTAACCCATTCAGCATCCGTTCTCCGAAAGATCCCGATAAAATGTCACTTTTAGGCACGCCCTCACGGCTCACCGTCATCAGAGTTAACCAAACGGCAGCCCCACATAATGATCGCATTACGGCACTGATGAGGCTCAAAGCAAACATGAACGGAAGTGGCTTCAACACGTGTGTGTGTGTGAATATTTGTGCAATTGTTCACAAGTGTTTTGGTGCCGGCAGTGGTCATGTGCCCGCGTGGTCTGGTACGCGATGGGTTAATGGCATTACAGTTATTTTAATAATAGTAAGCTCAGAGATGAAAATTATTGGGCGCGCGGCTATCCTTTCAGGGATCGCATGCGATGTTGAGGAGAGATTAGGCTGCGGCGAGCGAGTGGGGATCTCGTTGCATTTATGTGTAACTTATGAACATGCATGGGCCTTATTAAATGTGTTCACGTTCTTATTTTAATAAGAGCAAGAATCCGGTTTAATTTCCTTTATATTTAAACATGTACTATTCTACTCCAAAAAGGTGTTGTAAGCCCTAGACCAATTGATTCATTCTGTAATATTTGTGAACCTTGTTTTTATTTCAGCAATATTGTCCTGTGATATATTGTGTTTGGAGTGATTATCTGTATAAATTGGTCTGCTTGTTTCACGGCCGTGAATTCATGCACGCAACACAATAATTAAGGATACTGATGTGGCCATAAAAATGAAACTATTTGCTTTTCAAGCATAAAGTGCAGATTATTTTTAGTGGGGGCTTTAAGAATGACATTAAGAAAAAAAATCCCTGTGAAGCAAACGTGCTACCGATCGTAGGATTCATCGCATTTTCCTGTTAGTCACACGGCGCGACTAAGGGAGCAGCAAATGAAAGCGCCGAGGAATCTGTGCGACACAGCAGCGAGAATCAAAACCAACCACAGCGGCAGACGCACATCGGTCTGCTTATGAGCGGAAGTCAGATCTGGCCTGGCCATTGGAGATGCCTGTTGCTGAGGGGCTGAGAAGCGAGATTGAACAACACTTCCCAGAGCTCTTCGGGAAGCACGTTTTGCGACACATTCCTCGCGTGCACCGCTCCACACGGACAACCGGTTCCACGCTGCAAACCTCCAATAACCGAGTGGTCATCATCGGGATGATTTGACCCTCCGCCCCCCGCCCCCCCCCCCATACGCGTAACGTCCATTGTACAGTGTTTGATTACACTCACAATCCTCGCAGATGTGCGTGGAAAGACCGTGACCGACACACGTGTTTGCGTGCGCAGTAGATAGACGAAAGATAAAAAACAAAGTGAAACAATGTCAACTTCTTTTTGTCTCAGCGGTGATCGAGTCTCGTTAGCGTTTTCTCACTCTCGTAAGGCTCCCGCCGAGTAATTCGTGCCGTGACTCTGAAGGTATCCGCGCAATGCCCGAGCGTCGACGTCAAAATAAACAAACCGCAGATGTGTCGGCTTATTGCACTGCACCTATTTCGGCTCGCACTCCCGTGGCACCGTCATCCGCGCATGCGGCTCAGCGTGACTGCGGCGGTGTCGTGTGTCCTGCAAGTCGTGTTTGCCGAGAGGCCCTGTTGTTGTTGCCCTGCTGTTCTGTGCGAGGAGAAGTCCGACGCCGCCTCCCCGACGCTCCTCCACACTCTTGGCATCAACCGCTGCGAAATAGAGCACAAGACAGGACACGCGGGAAGTCTATTGTCGAGGAATGCAATGTTCGGGAAGGAGATTAACTGAGAAACATGAAAATAAGCCTTTTATTTTTTATTTTTAAGTCGATTCTTGGGGATTATTTCTCAACTGCTGGGCACCCCCCCCCCTTTCCCTCCCACTTGTACCTCTCAACCCACGCCCAACCCCCCCTGCCTGAACCACCCCCCTCCCTATGAGCCACCCCTTAGTGAAAATGGGAAAATCTCATCGCTTTTCCGATTGTTTCTTTATAAAAGCCGCCCCAGCAGGCTAAGGCTGCGGTGATGAATGGTATGTGTGCCGGTGTTTGTTGCGAAGAGAACGCTACATTTCACGTCATCTTTCCCTCTTCGCTGGATTTCCAGCGCGCCCAATTCGCACGGGCGGCGAGCGGGCGACGGCGCGTGTGCCAGGGTGCGAGGCGGGCTGGTGAATCTCGGCGCGCCGCAAAGTCGCACACCCCGACGGTGACGGTCAAAGCACATTCACAAATAGGAATGCGCGGCAGCGGCATTTGCGTGTTCGTTTCTCTCACGGTACGATCGCCGTTCTTGCTTCAACGCACCGATATACACGTGTATTAAACATGTTCGCCCACGCACTGGTTGGCACGGACGAGGATTTCAGTTGTCCCTGAATGTTTTCCGTCTCTTGTTTGATTTGTGCAATATGATCCTTCGAGGCCTGGTCGGAGGTGCAACCTCCTCGCTTGTCTATGGGGAGTAATTCTCCCATGGGAACGAAAGGCTCAGCAATTGCACCGTATTTATAAATTTCGTTATAATTTTTCAAAGAGTATTTGTGTCTGGTGAATTTACATGACCGGCTCAAAAATAATGAAGCTGCTTTTCTTTCGTACTTCATTCATGGCTAAAATTATTGTTAATATTTGGTATGAAATCACCTTGAATTAACAAAAAGACTCACAAATGTTCTAGATGTGTGCCCATCATCGGCATAAAAAATGCTGAAATGTTGCGAATATCACAGAGAGGTAATGTGGCTGGCGCTGTTCATTTGCTAACAGCGCCGTCGTTTGATGAGAACAGCAACAGCCTCATTTGATCGAGATCCCAAGGTTGATGTTAATGCGCAACTGTGGATTTGTGCTCTTAAAGGAAATCAAAATAAAACATCTAAATAGGCAATCTGCTTCAGAGGGGCGAGAAAAATAAAGACAAAGAGCTTTTATAATAATACTACATCAAATGTCCCACCCCTTGAAGCCACTGAGCTGCTCTTGTTTAAACTCGAGCAATTTAAATCTCACTTAATGCTCAGAACTGATGAGCAGCAAAGCCCAGAGCAGAGTCCAGGATGGCACGGGGCTTTACAGGTTCATTCGGAGGAAGAAATAAATCAAAATTAAATCAATTAATACGTGAATTCCTTTAATTAGAACGGGCGAGAGTGTGTGACGATGCACGGAACGGATAAGAACATCTGCCTCATCGCTTCTTCTTATCCGACCTCTGCACTCCATAAAGAATTGGCATTTCGAGAAATCGAGGCTGTAACTTATTTTGGAATCAAGCCGATCATAGCAGTGGCATTAACGCGCGACAAAAATTGTACTGAAGCAGAAATCTCGAACGTGGGCAGGGCTGCAACAATAACATGCCCCGTGTTGTATTATCTTTATGTTACGGTCTATTATTAAGATTAATTGTTACCCTTAAAAAAATAATGTATTAACACTCTACTTGTTGACCCAGGAAAGCCTCACTGAGTCCAATTACTCTTTTTCAGGAGGGTCCTGCCAGGCTCTCACAACAGCGTGTGAAGACTGCTATGTAGATGATTGCTATGTAGATGACTGATATGTAGATTCCATTAAATCTTGACTTGAAGCTTTTGTGACTGCAGGAATTCATATTCTTTGGGTCTTTCGGTAAAGCCACGTAGATAGAAAAATAAAAAAAAATATCACGACGTTTTGATCGCAACACAAGCAATCGTCATCAGGTGAATTTTTTTTTTTCGGGAGAGCTGCTGAGGCAGGATGTTACGCAGGTTTGAGATGGGTGTAGCCCAAGGGTAAGTGGGCGGGGCTAGAGATGGAATTTGCGTGTAAATGTAAGATCTGAGAACTGATATACCTTCACGACTACGAAGCTGTGGAGGTGGCCATTGTATTGGTGGCCCAGCTCTCCGATCTTACATTTACACGCAAATTCCATCTCTAGCCCCGCCCACTTACCCTTGGGCTACACCCATCTCAAACCGATGTAACAATCCTGCATCAGCAGCTCTAGATTCCGGTTGACTAATTTGTGCGGAATCTTTTTCATGGATGATGTCACGTGATTTTTTACATCCACTGTGAAGCCGGTAGTGCATAGTAGTATTATCATGATTATTGTTGTTAATGTTGTGGTGGTGATTACATTGGCCATATTAATCAGGGTGGTCGAACGGATTCGAACCGTGAGCCTCCGCAACAGTTCACGTGACATTCGCGTATTCTTACCAATATGTAACCGAGACCCAGCAGCACCCAATTACGTGAGCTGTATATTTTATTAGTCTCCGTAGATAATGAATGTGCTTCAATAAGTTCTGGAATCCTGCGGATTTCACGGCAAAAAAAAGACTTCACAGTTTAATTACGGAGGATAAGTTACACGCGGTCTGATGGGTGTCGCTTCATTTTAATAGCCTTCGTTTGGAACCCAATCGCAATTTATTCTCCGTCGTCCAGAACTGGAATGTCGAGCGCGACTTCTGGCTGCGCTTACGGCGGTGCTTTGAATTCCTAAAATCGTGAAGCAATTAGCGAGTTGAGGATGTGGAGGGACCCGAGTGGGCCCTGAGCCACCGGGCAGCCGCGGCTCAGCCGGCCGCACAAAGCCCCGTATGGAGCGGCGTCACGCGGCAATGGCGGAGAGCGCGGTGGTGGGGGGGGGGTCGTCACCCGCGCTCGGCACCAACCGAGTGCGGGTGACGAAAATTATCTTTTTCCCTAAAAAAATATACCCAACCTGTCAAACGTCGCTCAGAAGCCCATTAAGAGCAGTTTAATTTACTTTTTAGTCGTATTGCTAATTGAATGACATCCGTCTCTTGCCAAGATTATGTATAGTCCGTTTGGATCGACACCGCTTGGATTGAGAAAGTGTTCACGGGAGACTATCCGAAGGAATCTTTAGGTTCCAAAAATGGGCCGATCAATACTTCTCCCATCGCCGCATCCAAATATCCACTAAAAGAATAAAATCCCTTCCAAATCTCACTGGCAACGCTGGTGTTGTTTCATCAGCGCTGTGCAATGCCGAGGCACCCAAACCATTCGTTAAAACTGCAACACCCCCTCTGCCCCACAGTGAGAGGCTTGTAAACGTCAATAAATGTGCAGCACTGTCGTTTTTGAGCATCCATGCATTTTCTATGCCTAGTTAAAAGAAAGAAATTACACCAAATTGCTAAGAGGTAAGCAATTGGTGTGCTACACTGCTGTTTGGCTGAGGCACGAATTTTTCACGTGTTAGTGGCTCCATCAATCCTGAGACAGACGGCAACGCATGCACCGTGACTCGCTCCGGCATAAACAACCACGCCAGGAAGAATAAAAAAGTGAGAGAGAGAGAGGGAAAAAGGCCCAGAATCGAGGCATGCGCAGACACAAACATACGCTCATGCATGTACGAGCAGGGGCGCACAAACGTCCATATGTCCATATGCATACACCGCCAGAAACGAAATATGCGCACAAACGAGCACGCGCCTTGCAAATAACAGGTGCTTCATTAGCAGAGCAAACTCCTGACGGCAGCACTTCATTGCAGCGGCGGTCCACGCCGCGCAGAGCGGGGTTCAATCGCGCAACCCGGTTTGGCCGCTATAGAAGCGGAACGCCATGAGGGAACGCAGGGAGCAGGAGGAGGCGGAGGAGTACCGCGATGATCGCACCGGACTCGTGGAGACCGGGAGTCCGGCGTCCGTCCCGGGGACGGTGGTGGGGAGTGCGGTGCACGGTGTGCGACACGCGGCACAAGCAATGGGAATTGGCCAAACTCGTGCACCGAGTGATCCGCGCTTGCACGAATCGGATGAGCGATTGAAAATGAGAAAGATCCGCGAGGTATCCGGACTTCACAGCGATCGCCAGCGAGACACAGGCCCCCAAGATGAATTCCGCCATGCGCAACAATTGCCGACAGAGAAACACCACTACAGTGTATAGGCTGGGAGAAGCTTGCTCTGGCTAAATTAGACTCGTCATTGGCTGCGCGATTGTATTTTAGCACTAGTCTTTTTATCTCTGTTTAACACATCATTACAGACTGATACACACATTTGCTATCAACATAACATGCAGCTGTTAAAACATTGTGGTGTCAAATCAAAGAACCCCTTTTTTCCAAGACAAATGGGCTGTCCTACAACACCCAGCCAGCACTTTGCATTTCATGCTTTGGTAATGCTACAGAAACCACCAAAACCTCATAGAAGTAGACGTTAAAGACCACTGAGTAGTATCACTCGTAAAGCAAGTAGTTAAAATTGTTTCGACTTTCATGACCAACGCTTAATTTTAGCCACGTGTGTCCGAATCAGTGACCTGTAAAATAATGATTCCAACCGTCACACTACGTCCAGTATTACCTCTCAGTGTGGCTGTGGCTACTAATCACGTGCCTACTGATCACGTGCCTCCTCTCGTCTGCTAGCGACCCTGAAACATTCACAAATGAATGTTAAGCCGTGATCACGGCCTAGGATTTTCCCAAAGTGAACTGAACGATCAAAGATGTGTGGAAAGGGGCGTCTGTCAGGGCTGTACATCTGTGTGCAAAAGATGAAACATTTGTGTTCATTTCTCCAGTAAAATAAAAAACAAAAAGCCACGTCTGTGTTTTGGTAGCTACACAAGTAAGAGGCAATCATTATCTGTGAATTCTTTTTTTTTTTACATAATGGCAATATAAGAATCTATGGTTTGCCGAGATGAATTATACAGCATTCACATTTCTGCAGATGGATTTTTCCCCATTCTGCTAAACGCGTCAATATCAAACAACACGTGCATTGATAACTTACTTAGAGGCATTATTACAAAGTAAAACATTGTGACAGCATCTCCCAGGCCTTTTCACAGCCTTCAACGCGAAAAAGAGACCCGCTTGCCACTGGTCCAAATTGTGCCGAGCTCGACGATCGCGACACTCGGCTCTCCTTCGAAAATCGAAGGCGTTCCGATTCCAAAGCGAGCGCCGAATTCCAACCCTGCGCTTTCCTTTCTCCAAGGCAGGACGGGCTCGTGTTTCTCGGTAGCACGGCCGCGGCTCCGCGTGTTGCGAGGCGAGCCCCACGCGCGCCAGGCCGTGCCGTCGATCGAGGACTTCAAGGGGCCCTGGTGCGCTTCCCTTAATTGACGCTGAAGCCTCCCCACGGCGCTGCCGCTGCGTGCGCTCTCATTACGTGGGCAGTAAAAGCACAAATGATCAACGGCTTCAGGCATCGGTTCTGAACAGCGACGATTTTACACAAAAAATGAAGGAAGTCCGTGGTTAGTCGCCATTCACCACATTTTATGCATCACGGTGCCTTTGCGCGGCACCTGTGAAGCCATTTATAAGAATAGCTATCATAATAATAATAATAACCACTGCACCATGTCTATTTCGTGTTTTCCCAGAAAAGTTCTGAAGCTCATGAGGATCAAAATGTAAATTTTTTGCAGAAATTGTTAGAGAAATTCTTCATTGTTGAGTACTGATCAAATCCACACAAATCGGCATATCAGGCTCCGCGATGATCGATCAGAAACCTACTTGCTATACTGCCTCTCACAATAACCTTTCTGCTCCGCGGGTGGGCGCATCACACACATGACACACATCCCCATGCGATCCGCCAACCCTACATCGCAGCCACTTGATTGCAGGCGTTCCACACACCACCACCACTACCACACCTGACCAAGATGTCCCTCAGCGATCCCTTTAGGGGCCCAGGGCGAGCCTACGCCCGTCTGACCACGCCGTGACGGCGCATCCCACCGCACGTGCAGCCACGGGCAGCACCCGGACCTCACAGGGAGCAGCCTCCGTGCGTGTGCACGTGCTCGTGTGTACCTGTGTGGGTGTCTGTGTGCACGTGTGTGTGTACCTGTGTGGGTGTCTGCGTGCACGTGTGTGTGTACCTGTGTGGGTGGCTGCGTGCACGTGTGTGTGTACCTGTGTGGGTGTCTGCGTGCACGTGTGTGTGTACCTGTGTGGGTGTCTGTGTGCACGTGTGTGTGTACCTGTGTGGGTGTCTGCATGCACGTGTGTGTGTACCTGTGTGGGTGTCTGTGTGCACGTGTGTGTGTACCTGTGTGAGTGTCTGTGTGCACGTGTGTGTGTACCTGTGTGGGTGTCTGTGTGCACGTGTGTGTGTACCTGTGTGGGTGTCTGTGTGCACGTATGTGTGTACTGGTTGTCATCTCAGTCAGTTTACCCGTAACACCGGAGTCTGTCCTTTGACCTTTGCCGGTGAGCATTCCGCACTTTGCATGGCCTTAAAGTATGCCGCACTTGCCACAGGTGCTGTGGTGGTATTATTGCATGTTAATATTATAACTCATTACACCACGACTTAGTGTCGAATGGCAGCTGTTGTTGCTGTTACACTTGTGTGAGTACACGTATGTGTGTCTGTCTTTGTACACGTGTCATTATGAACGTGGCATTCTGGGTTCGATTCCTGACCAACGCTAACAGTGATAGCGAGTCCTAGGCCTCCTTCTTTAAGTCGAGTCAGCCCTAAATTAGTACTTGGTGCAGTGCGTAAGACATCAGAACTGGGAAAACAAAGACGGGCAGGCGTAGTGCCGGGCAGACCAGCCCCTTCTACGTATTCCCTTCTTAACCCTCCAACATTCCCAAGGCCTTGTCTAGCGGACGAAGGAAGAGACGCAGAGAGAACGAACGATGGCGGAGACCGGAGGGCAGTGGAGTCTCTCCGGAGCTGCAGGAATCGCAACACGAGTTCCATATGGCGCAGCCCACGCACGCCGTTCACTTTCGGTAACAACCGCTAGCCCGGGCCGACTATGGGATGGCACCGCCTCGCTGCAGCAGAGGAGCAGCGCATCTGCCGCGGGAGCACTCCCCCTCGCGTGCTCCGTGCCCGGCACAAGTGTGTCCCGCGGGGCTGCCGAGGTTTTTTGGGGGCGCTCGTTTTCATCGTGCGCTGGCGAGTGCCTCGTGGCCGCAGTGACACACGGGCGCCTTGAGCGACATTGCCGCGTGAACGCAACGAGCATGAACGAAGACGTCGCCCGCCGTCAACGTGCGCACGCGCGCATTGACATCACCACTCCGGGGTGGGGAGAAGGCGCACCATCTGGCCAGGTTCAACTACAGTGGCTGTTGTACGAATGTACTGGGCCCTGGGCATAGGGATGTGGATGTTACCATTGGCTCAGGACTTATAATAATAATCAGACACGTTTAAGGACCATGGGCGCACTTACGGCGCAAACACAAAGATCAGCTTTACAGGCTGTCAGAGAATATGCTGTTTGCGAGCACCTATTAGGGTATACACACATTGATATGAATGAACATTTAAACTTAATATTTCATAACACAAGATGCCTACTGACAACACAGTGGTTGTGACGCAAGCTGTCTGAATCTCGAGCAGGACTTTTTGTGATGCACAAATGCACACGACAGTATTTGGATGTTTTTAAAACCTCCAGCCTTGGGCAAAATATTGCGTGTTTATTCAACAACCCTGTAAAGTTCGTTATTGGAAGCGTCAAGAAATTAGACCTTTGGCGTGTAGTTATAAACCATCCCACAATATAGAATGCCGACCCCCGCCCCATCTCTCTCGCGCACGTCGCGCGGCGGGATGAAGAACAGAAGCCAGACTGGGTGCCACATGCATCGACGCATCTGAGCGGCGCAATAAAGGTAGCGATGCCAGCGCAAAGCAACACCAATCCCGATTTAATTACAAACGTATTGGACGCTTTCCTGGCATATGTTTCGTAGGATTCTGCACAATGTGTGTGGTTTTTTTGTTGTCGTTGCATTGGCTGGTGTAGGCTCTCGTTTTACAGTGAGCATGGTTCGCGGAGTTTTGCTTGTGTTGACCCAATACTGCTGATATTATGCACTCCCAGAAGGCCACGTGTCTGATGGGATGTGTAAAAACATTACTTACATATTTGACGTGGAGGTACGGATATGGGAAGGGACGATATTGTACGGGTAAATTCCCTCGTATGCCGGAATGGCGCACGAGGCCCGGGACAGGTCAAGATGATCGCCACCGGTGTTGGCCATAAGCGGGACTTGAACTCGGGTCACCAGCTTTGTAGCGGTGCGCGCTAGCCGCTCCGCTAACGCTCCCCACGCACGGACCCACACACAGCAGCCCCCGCTCGTTCAAGCTGAACCCTGAGGTGCCACTCGCAAAAAGAGGGGCGGGCATATCTGTGTCGGCAGGTGACGCTTACACATCTCGAATCACGACCCATATCATTATGAACCGCGTCGATTGTAATGGATGCAATAATGTGATTTTAATTAAAAGCATTTTAACAGTAGGGTGCTAAAGAAATATGAATTATTGGCTTTAAAATGGATGTCCTGAGTATATATGTGCAAAAAAGTGTTGTACATCAACTGTAAAGCCGGCTTTATCCTCATGTTGTCTCAGAATCACCTCGCTTCAAACGAAACGATAACGCTTCCACTCGCCAGCTAAAGCGGCCCCCTCCTCAATCCAGTCTTGGACAAGCGCTCGTTCCTGTTGGCGGTCCTGGGCCAGTGGTGGAAATTCCACATTGCCACGATGAGAGCCAGTCAACCGGCAGGTTTTTTCTCACACCCGCAGGATTTACAGTATTGGCTTTGGTGTGTCAACAACGGCTTCGTGGGCTTCACTGCCACGTGACGAGGCTGTTCCGACATACGGCAGGCATCAAAGGACATTGTGAGACAGAGAGAGAGAGGAACACAAGGATGAGAAAACAATCGCGAGGAGGAACGATGACGAGCAGCCAAAGGAGGAAATGCAACCGATAGGACGTTCACGGCGGAGACGCAGCAGAGAGATCGGCTCGTCTGCAGGTGTAACATGGACTGTCATATTACAGAAACGTGAGAGATTGATACGACCTGAGGAGGCCTTCATCCAGCAGTGGATTGTTGAAGCTTGAAGATTATGGCAAAGCTATCAAATTAAGCTTCCTCTTCCAGGAAATGGAGATAGATTTCAGCGTTCACTTAACTCTGTCGACAAGAGTCCAGTCGACGCTGCCAGTACTTTTTGTGAGCAGTCGCATTGATGAGTTCCCACTGAGCCGTGCAGGATAGTTATCATTAATCTGCCAGAGGAGTCAAAATTATAATAATCGGGCCGAATCATTATTGTTATAATTATATATGTAAATATTATGTGTGGAAGAACGCTGCTGGCAAACAAAGTGGAACAACATGGCCGTTCAAAAGAGACCTCAATGGAGACCCAAACCTCATCGCACACCTCCTCCTGGTGTCCTCCCGAAGACACCGGTGTAACCACCAGCTGCATCATCAGAACATCAAACGAGCGCATCTCCTTCATAAAATATAATTAAAGAAGCGCCAGAGGTGAAGCCATGCAACCAAAATTGTGAACCATTGAGTAAACCACTGTAGTCTGCGCTCTTGAGCAAAACGACGCGAACTCTCTGCTGAAGCCCTCTCGTCGTGGTCAACAGACCTGGACATTGGCGTTTAGCTCCTCAACGTATTGCTGGTGCCAATATTGGCAAGAATAGAATATGAATTCCTGCAGTCACAAAAGCTTTGTCAATAATAGAATATATTATTTTTTAAACACGGTTGTTGAGCACAACCGTCAAGTGGCCAGTAACAAAGAACAGCATGAACGTTTATACCGATAAGAGTGGAACACATTTCTTGAATTGGGAAAGGTTATAGGAGCTTGGGATAAGAGACAATGAAGCAGTTCCAAAGGCGGGTCGACCTGGGATGCTAACTCACACTGCAGTGAAATGGAGGCCGACGCCTTATAACAAACTACATTCCGGCAATAGTATTTCAACGACGAATGCTCATATTAGATATTATGAACTAGGCAATGTTACGAAAAAAATCACGCCCAGGATAAATCACGTGATCGCATTGAAAATCACAGCATCCTAAGACAAGAAAAAGCCCTCTCTGTAAATCTAGAATTTTAAATCCCCATAATCTTAGCCCGCTTAACCCAAAGCACATAATAGGAGCTGCATTTTAGGAAATCAAGTTTAAAATTGCGGCTTGTGGCTAAATGGCCGGAACACGCCGCAATTGTAACGGAATTTGCATGAGGCCATCAAGCGAGTGACGGCCTCACAAACGACTCGCACACCTGTACAATTTGCACAGCCTGGCCATCAATGAATGTCACAGGGCTCCAGCGAGCGCAGGATAAGGGGCTGCTTGGCTTAGCGACGGAATTAAACCGAGCCGCGGCGAAGGCAACGTTTGCCGTATTTACGCAGGAGCGGAGTTTGATGCATTAGAAGCATTACCCCGTGCGTGCGTGCGTGCCTGTGCGCGCGCGTGCGTGCATGCGCGCGCCTCATGCATATGCAAAACTGGGCGAGTGGACGTTGGCCGTCACCGTGCATCGTTAATGCCCAGCTGATGTAAAAATCACAGTGGATGATCTCCACTATTACAAATGACTCCATTAGTCACACGAGGAGCTATCAGTGGCCCAGTGTGACCTTCTCAAAAACCCAGAGCGAATCAATCCGTAGCGACCCACTCGAGGTCCAGTCCACCGGACACACACACTCACGTAGGTAGGTGTGTGTGTGTCCAGTTCACCGGACACACACACTCACGTAGGTGTGTGTGTGTGTGTTTAGTCCATCGGACACACACTCACGTAAGTAGGTGTGTGTGTGTGTGTCCAGTCCACCGGACACACACACACATACTCACGTAGGTGTGTGTGTTTAGTCCACCGGACACACACACTCACGTAGGTGTGTGTGTGTTTAGTCCATCGGACACACACACACTCACGTAGGTAGGTGTGTGTGTGTGTTTAGTCTACCGGACACACACACACTCCTACGTAGGTAGGTGTGCGTGTCCAGTCCACCGGACACACACACACACACGTAGGTAGGTGTGTGTGTGTGTGTGTGTTTAGTCCACCTGACACATGTAGGTGTGTGTGTGTGGCGCAGCTGGGCTCATGGGACCACCACCGTGGCTGGGGGCCTAAAGGTCGCTCAGAATAGCCTCAAATCAGCAGCCACAACCTCCATTCGGCCACCACTCGATGTTCAACATGTCCCCCGGTATCCTTTAAATGGGCAGAGTGGAGTTGGCTCTTATTGAACGATGCGTTAGGAGAGCGCTTTCTAAAATGGCAGAGAAAATCGCACAGCTCGTTGAGCGGTAGGTGGCGGACATTCGCTACAGATCAGATCTTGAAACGATCTGAGACCATGCCCACATAATGCTCAGCAAGGCAGCTTCTCAAACGGCGAGTACTCTGGGTTACGATGCACTCTGGGCTAACAGCTAATTCAATAAAAAAGCGCTCTTTAGCGCTTTGTCCATGGAATGCACCCGTGACGTCTTTCCCTAGTTACCCCCACTGGTAGAGCTATGGGCACCATCCATTAACACGTGTGGAGCTAAGTCGAGAACGAAGCTCGTCATTTTACCTCCTAGACGCGGGACAACCTCTCGAGGTGCTTGCGGCCTCCTTTGGGCCACTCCGAGGCCCTCCTCTGCCTGGGCGCTCTTGGGCTCAGAAGCCTCCTCCCAGTCGACAAAATCCATGCGAGAGAGCGCTCCTCGTGCCTCTGTGGGGCCCTCCCCCCTCAGTGGCCAGCTCCTGGCCCCGGCCTTCTCAATCGCTGCAGCCCATCGCTGCCTCCTGGGTTCTGTCGCTGAGGGACCTTCCCCTGGGTAGCGCCCCTTGGTGCTGCTGCTGCAGGCAAGGGCTGCCTGCAGGCAAGGGCTGTCCGCAGGCAAGGGCTGCCTGCAGGCAAGGGCTGCCTGCAGGCAAGGGCTGCCTGCAGGCAAGGGCTGCCTGCAGGCAAGGGCTGTCCGCAGCAGCACCCACCACGTTGTCGCCGGGTGTCCTGCACGGCGAGGACATTTGACATTCTCGTGGTCTCGCATTGCGCTCGGCGCCGTGTGATACCACGATATTCACTCACCCGACACATGCTGTACTCCGCACCCTCACACGACGAAAGTGTAAACGCAATGTCGCGACCGTGCGTGTGCTTAAGCGAGTGCGCAGTGTGCGCGTGTACACCCGTCTCCCCTGAATAATAATAAGAAGAGGAGTCTTGAGCCGAGCCGTCTTCAATCGGGTAAGTGCACCCCCTTCCTCTGTGCGCGGCGCGCATCTTGCTGAATGAAAGGTCCGCGTTTTGACAGTTTTATGGCTGCGGTGCCAGTGTCAATTGACACTCGGCTTCCCAACGCTCCCAGCATCATCGCCCTCACAGTTTGGGCCTGGAAAGTGAAAACTCTGGGATGGTGAGAAGGGGGAGATGGAGGATGGCGGTTCCTCCCATACCGCGACACCTCACGCACACCGTGTCTCGCAGTCAGCAGGAGGGCTTCCCAAAATAAAAGCGTGGCCGTGAGAGGCTCGCGAGAGCGCCACGTGCGAACGGGGCACGCGAATCGTAAGCATCGTGCATTTAGCTACCTCGCAGCGCTTCGACGCGAGTCTCATGGCTTGTTATTGGGAGGGTGCTGCTTGTGGATACGTGGACTATTGTTTAGAGTGTCGGGCGTATGTGTGCGAGGAAGTGTAAGTCGACGTTGAAACGTGGACCTGCTGCATGCACCATACTACAGCCCACTAGGGCTCGAGCTATTGAGGGAGTCGGCGCAGCGGGCCCATGGGTGCATACCCGAGTCGACTCATCCCATCATCCCTCTGGGGTGAATAACATTTGTACCACTTTTTGGGAAAGTCTACAGTGGTTGTCCTGCGGAAATCCTGCCCCTGCCATAGGAATGTGGAAATGCCACCACTTGCTCGGGTTAATGAAAGTAAATGAGATGAGCACCAATACCTCGATGTTCATTTGTGCAGGGAATCACTTTTCAGATTCAAATTCACTTGATACAGCAGTAAAGATCTGCGGAAGCGTGGGCGGGCCGATGACCCTCGCCACCAGCAGCGCAGCCAAACGCGCGTTCCCCCGGGGCGCTGCCGCAGATTTCGGAATTCAAATCGCCACCACAGCCGAGGCAGGGAGCGTGGCGTGGACGGGCTGGGGCCATGTGAGTACCCCACGAAACGCACGTGGGTCTTGCGGCCCTGGGCCACGCGAAGATAGGCTCGAATCGTCAGGACGATTGGAGACTCCTGCTCTGTAGCTTCGAACGCCGCACAGGTGTGCGGGCTACGTTGCGCAGGTGTGCGGGCTACGTTCCCCAGGTGTGCGGGCTACGTTCCCAAGGTGTGCGGGCTACGTTCCCCAGGTGTGCGGGCTACGTTCCCCAGGTGTGCGGGCTACGTTGTGCAGGTGTGCGGGCTACGTTCCCCAGGTGTGCGGGCTACGTTCCCCAGGTGTGCGGGCTACGTTCCCCAGGCGTGCGGGCTACGTTCCCCAGGTGTGCGGGCTACGTTCCCCAGGTGTGCGGGCTACGGGCAGAGAGAGCCGTGACTTACAGGGCACCGAGCCTGCGCCCGTCGGTTACCTTCACTGAGAGCGGCAGTCACCATAATCGCCGTTGCGCTGATAAATGCTGCATGCTCGTAAATCACAAAGAGTGTTGTGTGTGTGTGCTCGTGTGCCAGTAAGGGTCAACCAGAGTTCGATTCCCACTTGTGACCAACATCAGCAGCGAATGTATGAACGTCCCTGTGCATCCCCTATGTCGACTCAGCTTTCAGTGATGACCTCGTGCACTGTAGAGACAAAAGTGGACGGGTGCGGTGCGGGCCACACTCTGTCGAGCGCTGTCCCGGCCCTAATAGGTGCTCACTGACAGCACTTGCTACAACAGTCTCTTAAAGGCTACCCGGTGAATAAAAAAAAAATCAGCAGTCACCAAATGTTTTCATGTCCTTAGGCTGCTTCTGGCTGCCTCTTCCACGCTTTGTTCAACAACCACCACCACACTGCAGGTCACTTCACTTCTCTTTCTGCTTCTTCCCTTGCACTGCTCCACTTTGGAATTCCTTCCTCGTTTAATCATCATCATCTTCTCTATTTCCAAGCTCTATATAATAGACTTGATCAATTCAAGATATATGTTATACTCATATCTGCTACAACTTTGATGCTGCTGTTTGTTCCTGACCGCTTGGCATATTGGGCCTTTGGGCCTCATTCTCGGCAACTGCGTAAAACATTTAATCTGAGCCACACATTGCTGACTGTTCTGTCGCGCATCGTCCCCTGCCACGGCTCTAGCTCTTCCAGCCTCGCCCACGCTGCCGCTTTCGCCATAACCGTCGCGCCGCGCGTGCGTCACCCTGGGCCCCACTCCTCCGTCGTCCGTTCGCCCGCGCACTCGACAAATGAAATGCGCCCGAGCCGAGAACCGCTCGGCTCCACTTGAGGCTGCGCAGTGATCTTCCATCGTACCGACGGGGTGGTGGTGGTGGGGGGGGTAAAATTCCTCACGCCGTCCTCAGACAATGCGATTCTGGTAAATAACGCGATGGGCACGGGAGACGCTCTCGCAGCTCATTGTGCGACCCCGCAATTGTCGTGCGCTGCGAGCCACGCGCTCTTCTGCCGGTACGCGAGGCCTTGAAGAGCCGGGCGCTTCCCCTTTGTTTTGTGTTCGTGGCCGACCCCGCTGCTACGACGCGAGCGCGCGCCGGTGGCGCAGAGAGCTATCGTGGTTCTCGGCACGGCATCCCCCCCCCCCGTACCCGGCGGTAGCAGCGCGGAGTGATTCATCGCAACCCGAGACGCGGCGGCTCCATTCCAGGCTTCTGTCCGATTTCGTGAGCGATCTCTGATGAAAAAAAAGGCGGCGGTGGTAGCGGCAGCTCTGTCAGGCGTACGTGTGCGGAGATACGCATGGCACCAGTGTGTGTGTATGTGTGTGTGTGTGAGCGTGGTGTGGAATTTACATAGAAGCTATGCAAGCGGCCGGAGCGCGTGAAAAATTATCAGCCACGCCTGCGCACTCGTGCGCTGTCTGGTTTTCGATGGTCTGTCGAGCCCAGTTAATGACAGTATTTTTCGAGGCTGTCGTTAATAAATTAGTGTTGTTTCTTCAAATCCTTCAACATGACACCGGCACACGGTCTGTAGGCAGCGGCTTATTAATATTAAACTGGGGCGAGGAAGGATTAAGATATTAGTACCTGGATGATCTGACTGGCTACAGGCGGAATGCTAATGTCGTCGTCGTTGCGCCGAACCTGAAGCGGAGGCGGCGGTCGCCACTCTGCATCATCGGACAAATTAATTCCGAGCGCATCAACAAAGTACCCTAATAAATGGGTGCTGCGTGCGCTAATTAGAGCCGGCGACTTAAGCCGCGCGGCGCTGCGACACCGCGCCGGCTGCGGCTGTGGCGGCCCCGTACGATGCAGCGGCAGCAGCTGGAAGCTCAAGTTGGGAACTCATTCACAGTCGGTGGGGGGTGCGCTGGCGGTGTTCGAGGATGTTCACGAGTGGCGGCGGCGGTTCGCTGGTTTGAATCCACCCCCGCACGCAGCGATCGCGCGTCACACCCCACTCGCCCACCCAGCGCGTACACAAAGACAAACACCCGCCGTACCGTGTAGTCTCACAGACTGTTGGGGCAAGTGGTGTTCAAGATCGCGTTCGCGACGTCATCGTGGCCAAAGCCATTGCTGCTGCTGCTGCTGCCAATACGTTCCGCTTTGCGCCAGGGTCCCGCTGCTGCTCAGTCGACACGCGACCCCAACGTCTGTCCTGACAGTCTCCCACCATGTTGCCTTAGGCATTGCTGTTAGCGAGCACCTATTAAGGGTGGAATGGTGCACGAGATGTTGATGTGGCTTTAACCACGCCTGGCTGCCTTTGTTTCCCACGTGGTAATGTCGACCCCTGGGCACTCTGGTACTCATCTCAGGCTGAGTCAATATATGGAGGCCTGAGACCGGATGATATATTACTCACCACTGATATGTTGGACGTGGCTGGGAATCGAACTCAGGTACTGGGGCCCATAACACAATAGATGCACTCACCCTCGGCTTTGTAAACTGTCACGAATCTAGGGAAACGTTAAATTAATTCTTGTCGTGTTGAAACGATCTCATTTGGACTGTCTGTCTCATTTATTCTGTGTCATTTGTTCCATGAGCTTAAAGTTCTGAGTTGCTTTACTTGAACAAAATCGACTCTAACGCGCACACGTGCATTTTTTTTCAGTTTCAGTTTTCATTTCAGCATGCGTGTTTCGAGAGCACAACAATCTATCGTATTTATCGATGAATTGTTACATAGCCAGTGCCAAACGTAGAAAACCCCATCGTTTAATCAACGTTTTGAACATTGTAATTTTCACTTCATTTAATTTGCGTATTACAGGATGTGTTATTTGTCTTTGTCAGTGTGGTGGTTACGCCACTTCCGAGCACTTGAGAATGTTGGGTTGGCGGACGGCAATAGATCATTGCACGCATCACACGTCCAACCTGGGCTCTTAAGTGTCCTGCGCAAAGCGGTACAGCAAGTAGGCTGTACATTTTCTCCAAAAACTTTGGCTATTTAAAGCCACTCCAAGAGCTAAAAAGGCCACAAAGGGATTTTCATAACGTATCTGTACAGAGATCTTTTTCGTAGTCATTCTCGGAGATGGCCTATGCAAGATTTCATGTTTATCTCTACATAGAGATCATATTTATCTCTATGCGATAGGGCTCGCACGTGCCCACACACACCCTGCTATGAAACCGCTGTCTGTCAGTGACAGTCGCAATAATAATGTGTTTATTTTCGAAGCTGGTATTGAGTCAAATTAAGTGAAAAGTCAAATTTGAATACGATAGTGTTTTTTATCTCAGCAGTCATTGTTGATGGGGCTGAGCCCATCAACTCGCGACACTTGGGAACCTGGTTTAATCACATGTGGCTTCAACCTTGACCGGAACCCAGGTTCTCAGCAGTGCTGGCTCCGCACTGTGACCACCACATCCACCCACAGCCACCTCTCCACAAAAACAACCAATTGAGTCCATGCTCACTTTTGTAAAATGGTCTAAATAGATATCGAACATGCAAACTGTTACGATATAACTAGATGTGGTTAACGACAGTAGACGCAGGGAGGGGGCTTTATGGCAACATCGTAGGTCCTGCATCGCCGGCAATTTAACTGCGCTAATGCGGCCCAGGGTGTCACTCAAGACGCCCCCTGTGGCCACGGCTCTGGCTGATCGTAGAGACGGTCCCTCGAGCGCTGCAACTTGTGTCGTTTTTTGCCTCCGCGGACCGACAAGTTGGCTACATGCGAGTCTCCCCAGCGAGAGACACGACCGCTGCAACAGCAGCGGCGGAGGTGGCTGAGCAACCTGTCGTCGTGCAGGCCCAGGCTGTTTGTCACGCGTGTGCGCCACGCCTCGCCCCTGGCTGTGGGCCTCGGTGCAGTCGCACCTCCTGCACGCTCGAGAGCTGTGCCCCTGCTCAACAAAAATCTAGCACGGAACCTACATCGAGTACGGTACGGGATCACCCACTCGTCCAACACAGTTCTGTCGTGTCATCAAACGCGTCGGCTCTTCACCAGACGCGAGACTACGCTCGGTAACCAAGCACACGCAAAACGCAGGAGAATGACGCCCGCCATGGGAATGTGGAATTTCTACTGCTGGCTCTGAGCCACCGATAGAGTTGAGCACCGCCCAGACATTTTGATGTTTGACCAGGACATGAGTGGATATTGCAAACGCCTACAATGAATGCATTTAAAGAAAAGCAATAATGAGCATTATGTAATTGTTGCACATGAATGCTGCATTATAGGTGTATACATTGTAAACGTTAATACCTGGAATAGTGTAAGACCAAATCAGAGACTAAGGAAGGCATGGGTGGAGTTGGTCACAGTCTAACCACCGTGTTCCGTTTCATCCTTGAAAGGTGCTTGTTAACAGCACTCGTCCCTACCATCTATGGTACTGAATGGGAGATCTGTGACTTACATTTCTGTGTGACTACACAAGGTGACATGAGTTCGAGTGAGAGTCAATGTGCCAAGGTCGGGTACCATGGCAGAAGTCGTGCGTCATATGGTAAAATATTGAGAAAAACCATAGCAATATTAATATATATAATTAAAATAGGTAAGTATAACAAACACTAATACTGTAAAATTTGGATTTAAAGCTTTCGTGACTGCAGGGATTCATATTCTTGGTTCTTTCGGTAAAGTCACGTAGAAGGGAAACAATAAAATAATAAAAATATAAAACAATAAAATTCTCACGACGCTTCGACTGCAACACAAGCAATCATCATCAGGTGTAAAAACCACAGCAAGAAAATTTGAAAAAAGTGAGGATTTTATTGTTTTATATTTTTATTCTTTTATTGCTTCCCTTCTACGTGACTTTACTGAAAGAACCAAGAATATGATACTAATACTACACACAAACACTAAACTAGGCTTTATCAAAACTTATACAAAAAAGTGTTTTAGTAATATAATATGCAACAGATAATAAAAATGCTAAATTAATCTCATGTCAGCATCTGTAATTTAATGTTATTTACACGCGACAGGATAAAGTGAACATATATAGAGAAATATAATTAATAAAACATTAACCAATTCAAATGATTATGCGGCGAATTGTGTACAATTTGTGGTGAATTGTGTACAAGTCAAATAATTCCCATAAATTCAGTGGAATTAAAAGGACAACGAAGCCCACTGAGGAAGGCGTTACCTAGCGTGGGGACACGGAGGGGACCCCGTGGGAACCCCGTGGGGACCGCGAGGGAACCCCGTGGGGACCCCGAGGGGACGCTGTGGGGACCCCGAGGGAACCCCGTGGGGACCCCGTGGGGACCGCGAGGGACCCCGTGGGAACCCCATGGAGACCCCGTGGGGACCCCGAGGGGACCCCGAGGGGACGCCGTGGGGACCCCTCGGGGACCCCGTGGGGACCGCGAGGGGACCCCGTGGGGACGCCGTGGGGACCCCGTGGGGACCCGTGGGGACCCCGTGGGGACGCCGTGGGGACCCGTGGGGACGCCGTGGGGACCGCAAGGGGACCCCGTGGGGACCCCGAGGGGACCCCGAGGGGACGCTGTGGGGACCCCGAGGCCTCCACCAAGATAGCCGAGGACGGCGAAGATGAATACGTTGTTGCCATTTGTAAAAAAAAAACAGTCAGAAAAGAAAAACGTGGAATAAATATTACACACAACAACAAAAATCATTGAAATTTCCCTCCCCCAAAATCGCGATAAGTTGCGCGCGCTGGCGACGTGGGCTGGCGGAGCGGGCTGCGCCAGCAGACGCGCGCTCTGCTTATTAGGCGCGGTGGCGAGCGCTGTCACGCGCGGCTAAGGCAGGATTGATGAGGCTCCCGGCGCGGGGAGACGACGAGGCACGGGCCCCGCTCCGCGCCGAGCCGGGAGGGACCCGGGGAGGGACGCCCGTATGTCGCGCCTCACTCCGGCGCGTCGCCCGCGCCGATTAGATTTGTCAGCCTCGCCACTGCGTTAATTTAATCAAAACCTGCAGCCTCTCCCACGCCGCCCCATCGCTGGTCGCCAAACGCAGCCCCCCTTCGCCACTCAGCCCAGCAGAGCTGAGCCCAGCATAGCTAAAACTAGCATAGTCTAACCCAGCATAGCTAAAACTAGCATAGTCTAACTCTGCATAGCTAAAACTAGCATAGTCTAACCCAGCATAGCTAAAACTAGCATAGTCTAACCCAGCATAGCTAAAACTAGCATAGTCTGACCCAGCATAGCTAAAACTAGCATAGTTTAACCCAGCATAGCTAAAACTAGCATAGTCTAACCCAGCATAGCTAAAACTAGCATAGTCTAACCCAGCATAGCTAAAACTAGCATAGTCTAACCCAGCATAGCTGAAACTAGCATAGTCTAACCCAGCATAGCTAAAACTAGCATAGTCTAACCCAGCATAGCTAAAACTAGCATAGCCTAACCCAGCATAGCTAAAACTAGCATAATCTAACCCAGCATAGCTAAAACTAGCATAGCCTAACCCAGCATAGCTAAAACTAGCATAGTCTAACCCAGCATAGCTAAAACTAACATAGTCTAACCCAGCATAGCTAAAACTAGCATAGTCTAACCCAGCATAGCTAAAACTAGCATAGTCTAACCCAGCATAGCTAAAACTAGCATAGTCTGACCCAGCATAGCTAAAACTAGCATAGTTTAACCCAGCATAGCTAAAACTAGCATAGTCTAACCCAGCATAGCTAAAACTAGCATAGTCTAACCCAGCATAGCTAAAACTAGCATAGTCTAACCCAGCATAGCTGAAACTAGCATAGTCTAACCCAGCATAGGTAAAACTAGCATAGTCTAACCCAGCATAGCTAAAACTAGCATAGCCTAACCCAGCATAGCTAAAACTAGCATAATCTAACCCAGCATAGCTAAAACTAGCATAGCCTAACCCAGCATAGCTAAAACTAGCATAGTCTAACCCAGCATAGCTAAAACTAACATAGTCTAACCCAGCATAGCTAAAACTAGCATAGTCTAACCCAGCATAGCTAAAAATAGCATAGTCTAACCCAGCATAGCTAAAACTAGCATAGTCTAACCCAGCATAGCTAAAACTAGCATAGTCTAACCCAGCATAGCTAAAACTAGCATAGTCTAACCCAGCATAGCTAAAACTAGCATAGTCTAACCCAGCATAGGTAAAACTAGCATAGTCTAACCCAGCATAGCTAAAACTAGCATAGTCCAAACAAGCATAGCTAAAACTAGCATAGTCTAACCCAGCATAGCTAAAACTAGCATAGCCTAACCCAGTATAGCTATAACTAGCATAGTCTAACCCAGCATAGCTAAAACTAGCATAGTCTAACCCAGCATAGCTAAAACTAGCAAAGTCTAACCCAGCATAGCTAAAACTAGCATAGCCTAACCCATCATAGCTGAAACTAGCATAGTCTAACCCAGCATAGCTAAAACTAGCAGAGTCTAACCCAGCATAGCTAAAACTAGCATAGTCTAACCCAGCATAGCTAAAACTAGCATAGTCTAACCCAACATAGCTAAAAGTAGCATAGTCTAACCCTGCATAGCTAAAACTAGCAGTCTAACCCAGCATAGGTAAAACTTACATAGTCTAACTCAGCATAGCTAAAACTAGCATAGTCTAACCCAGCATAGCTAAAACTAGCATAGTCTAACCCAGCATAGCTAAAAGTAGCATAGACTAACCCAGCATAGCTAAAACTAGCATAGTCTAACCCAGCATAGCTAAAACTAGCATAGTCTAACCCAGCATAGCTAAAACTAGCAAAGTCTAACCCTGCATAGCTAAAACTAGCATAGTCTAACCCAGCATAGCTAAAACTTACATAGTGTAACCCAGCATAGCTAAAACTAGCATAGTCTAACCCTGCATAGCTAAAGCTAGCATAGTCTAACCCAGCATAGCTAAAACTAGCATAGTCTAACCCAGCATAGCTAAAACTTACATAGTCTAACCCAGCATAGCTAAAACTAGCATAATCTAACCCTGCATAGCTAAAACTAGCATAGTCTAACCCAGCATAGCTTAAACTAGCATAGTCTAACCCAGCATAGCTAAAACTAGCATAGTCTAACCATGCATAGCTAAAACAAGCATAGTCTAACCAAGCATAGCTAAAACTAGCAAAGCCGAACCCAGCATAGCTAAAACTAGCATAGTCTAACCCAGCATAGCTAAAAACTAGCATAGTCTAACCCAGCATAGCTAAAACTAGCAAAGTCGAACCTAGCATAGCTAAAGCTAGAATAGTCTAACCCAGCATAGCTAAAACTAGCATAGTCTAACCCAACATAGCTAAAACTAGCATAGTCTAACCCAGCATAGCTAAAACTAGCATAGTCTCAACCCAGCATAGCTAAAACTAGCATAGTCTAACCCAGCATAGCTAAAACTAGCATAGTCTAACCCAACATAGCTAAAACTAGCATAGTCTAACCCAGCATAGCTAAAACTAGCACAGTCTAACCCAGCATAGCTAAAACTAGCATAGTCTAACCCAGCATAGCTAAAACTAGCAAAGTCTAACCCAGCATAGCTAAAAATAGCATAGTCTAACCCAGCATAGCTAAAATTAGCAAAGTCGAACCCAGCATAGCTAAACTAGCATAGTCTAACCCAGCATAGCTAAAACTAGCATAGTCTAACCCAGCATAGCTAAAACTAGCAAAGTCGAAACCAACATAGCTAAAGCTAGAATAGTCGAACCCAGCATAGCTAAAACTAGCATAGTCTAACCCAACATAGCTAAAACTAGCATAGTCTAACCCAGCATAGCTAAAACTAGCATAGTCTAACCCAGCATAGCTAAAACTAGCATAGTCTAACCCAGCATAGCTAAAACTAGCATAGTCTAACCCAACATAGCTAAAACTAGCATAGTCTAACCCAGCATAGCTAAAACTAGCAGAGCCGAACCCAGCATAGCTAAAACTAGCATAGTCTAACCCAGCATAGCTAAAACTAGCATAGCCTAACCCAGCATAGCTAAAACTTACATAGTCTAACCCAGCATAGCCAATACTAGCATAGTCTAACCCAGCATAGCTAAAACTAGCATAGTCTAACCCAGCATAGCTTAAACTTACATAGTCTAACCCAGCATAGGTAAAACTAGCATAGTCTAACCCAGCATAGCTAAAACTAGCATAGTCCAAACAAGCATAGCAATAACTAGCATAGACTAACCCAGCATAGCTAAAACTACCATAGTCTAACCCAGCATAGCTAAAAACTAGCATAGTCTAACCCAGCAGAGCTAAAACTAGCATAGTCTAACCCAGCATAGCTAAAAGTAGCATAGTCTAACCCAGCATAGCTTGAACTTACATAGTCTAACCCAGCATAGGTAAAACTAGCATAGTCTAACCCAGCATAGCTAAAACTAGCAGAGTCTAACCCAGCATAGCTAAAACTAGCATAGTCTAACCTAGCATAGCTAAAACTAGCATAGTCTAACCCAACATAGCTAAAACTAGCATAGTCTAACCCAGGATAGCTAAAACTAGCAGAGCCGAAGCCAGCATAGCTAAAACTAGCATAGTCTAACCCAGCATAGCTAAAACTAGCATAGTCTAACCCAGCATAGCGAAAACTTACATAGTCTAACCCAGCATAGCCAATACTAGCATAGTCTAACCCAGCATAGCTAAAACTAGCATAGTCTAACCCAGCATAGCTTAAACTTACATAGTCTAACCCAGCATAGGTAAAACTAGCATAGTCTAACCCAGCATAGCTAAAACTAGCATAGTCCAAACAAGCATAGATAAAACTAGCATAGTCTAACCCAGCATAGCTAAAACTAGCATAGTCTAACCCAGCATAGCTAAAAACTATCATAGTCTAACCCAGCAGAGCTAAAACTAGCATAGTCTAACCCACCATAGCTAAAAGTAGCATAGTCTAACCCAGCATAGCTTGAACTTACATAGTCTAACCCAGCATAGGTAAAACTAGCATAGTCTAACCCAGCATAGCTAAAACTAGCATAGTCTAACCCAGCATAGCTAAAACTAGCATAGTCTAACCCAGCATAGCTAAAACTAGCAGTGCCGAACCCAGCATAGCTAAAACTAGCATAGTCTAACCCAGCATAGCTAAAACTAGCATAGTCTAACCCAGCATAGCCAATACTAGCAAAGTCGAAACCAGCATAGCTAAAGCTAGAATAGTCTAACCCAGCATAGCTAAAACTAGCATAGTCTAACCCAACATAGCTAAAACTAGCATAGTCTAACCCAGCATAGCTAAAACTAGCATAGTCTAACCCAGCATAGCTAAAACTAGCATAGTCTAACCCAGCATAGCTAAAACTAGCAAAGTCTAACCCAACATAGCTAAAACTAGCATAGTCTAACCCAGCATAGCTAAAACTAGCAGAGCCGAACCCAGCATAGCTAAAACTAGCATAGTCTAACCCAGCATAGCTAAAACTAGCAAAGTCTAACCCAGCATAGCTAAAACTTACATAGTCTAACCCAGCATAGCCAATACTAGCATAGTCTAACCCAGCATAGCTAAAACTAGCATAGTCTAACCCAGCATAGCTTAAACTTACATAGTCTAACCCAGCATAGGTAAAACTAGCATAGTCTAACCCAGCATAGCTAAAACTAGCATAGTCCAAACAAGCATAGATAAAACTAGCATAGTCTAACCCAGCATAGCTAAAACTAGCATAGTCTAACCCAGCATAGCTAAAAACTATCATAGTCTAACCCAGCAGAGCTAAAACTAGCATAGTCTAACCCACCATAGCTAAAAGTAGCATAGTCTAACCCAGCATAGCTTGAACTTACATAGTCTAACCCAGCATAGGTAAAACTAGCATAGTCTAACCCAGCATAGCTAAAACTAGCATAGTCTAACCCAGCATAGCTAAAACTAGCATAGTCTAACCCAGCATAGCTAAAACTAGCAGTGCCGAACCCAGCATAGCTAAAACTAGCATAGTCTAACCCAGCATAGCTAAAACTAGCATAGTCTAACCCAGCATAGCCAATACTAGCAAAGTCGAAACCAGCATAGCTAAAGCTAGAATAGTCTAACCCAGCATAGCTAAAACTAGCATAGTCTAACCCAACATAGCTAAAACTAGCATAGTCTAACCCAGCATAGCTAAAACTAGCATAGTCTAACCCAGCATAGCTAAAACTAGCATAGTCTAACCCAGCATAGCTAAAACTAGCAAAGTCTAACCCAACATAGCTAAAACTAGCATAGTCTAACCCAGCATAGCTAAAACTAGCAGAGCCGAACCCAGCATAGCTAAAACTAGCATAGTCTAACCCAGCATAGCTAAAACTAGCATAGTCTAACCCAGCATAGCTAAAACTTACATAGTCTAACCCAGCATAGCCAATACTAGCATAGTCTAACCCAGCATAGCTAAAACTAGCATAGTCTAACCCAGCATAGCTTAAACTTACATAGTCTAACCCAGCATAGGTAAAACTAGCATAGTCTAACCCAGCATAGCTAAAACTAGCATAGTCCAAACAAGCATAGCTAAAACTAGCATAGTCTAACCCAGCATAGCTAAAACTAGCATAGTCTAACCCAGCATAGCTAAAAACTAGCATAGTCTAACCCAGCAGAGCTAAAACTAGCATAGTCTAACCCAGCATAGCTAAAAGTAGCATAGTCTAACCCAGCATAGCTTGAACTTAAATAGTCTAACCCAGCATAGGTAAAACTAGCATAGTCTAACCCAGCATAGCTAAAACTAGCATAGTCTAACCCAGCATAGCTAAAACTAGCATAGTCTAACCCAGCATAGCTAAAACTAGCATAGTCTAACCCAACATAGCTAAAACTAGCATAGTCTAACCCAGCATAGCTAAAACTAGCAGAGCCGAACCCAGCATAGCTAAAACTAGCATAGTCTAACCCAGCATAGCTAAAACTAGCATAGTATAACCCAGCATAGCTAAAACTAGCATAGTCTAACCCAGCATAGCTAAAACTTACATAGTCTAACCCAGCATAGCCAATACTAGCATAGTCTAACCCAGCATAGCTAAAACTAGCATAGTCTAACCCAGCATAGCTTAAACTTACATAGTCTAACCCAGCATAGCTAAAACTAGCATAGTCCAAACAAGCATAGATAAAACTAGCATAGTCTAACCCAGCATAGCTAAAACTAGCATAGTCTAACCCAGCATAGTTAAAAACTATCATAGTCTAACCCAGCAGAGCTAAAACTAGCATAGTCTAACCCACCATAGCTAAAAGTAGCATAGTCTAACCCAGCATAGCTTGAACTTACATAGTCTAACCCAGCATAGGTAAAACTAGCATAGTCTAACCCAGCATAGCTAAAACTAGCATAGTCTAACCCAGCATAGCTAAAACTAGCATAGTCTAACCCAGCATAGCTAAAACTAGCAGTGCCGAACCCAGCATAGCTAAAACTAGCATAGTCTAACCCAGCATAGCTAAAACTAGCATAGTCTAACCCAGCATAGCCAATACTAGCAAAGTCGAAACCAGCATAGCTAAAGCTAGAATAGTCTAACCCAGCATAGCTAAAACTAGCATAGTCTAACCCAACATAGCTAAAACTAGCATAGTCTAACCCAGCATAGCTAAAACTAGCATAGTCTAACCCAGCATAGCTAAAACTAGCATAGTCTAACCCAGCATAGCTAAAACTAGCAAAGTCTAACCCAACATAGCTAAAACTAGCATAGTCTAACCCAGCATAGCTAAAACTAGCAGAGCCGAACCCAGCATAGCTAAAACTAGCATAGTCTAACCCAGCATAGCTAAAACTAGCATAGTCTAACCCAGCATAGCTAAAACTTACATAGTCTAACCCAGCATAGCCAATACTAGCATAGTCTAACCCAGCATAGCTAAAACTAGCATAGTCTAACCCAGCATAGCTTAAACTTACATAGTCTAACCCAGCATAGGTAAAACTAGCATAGTCTAACCCAGCATAGCTAAAACTAGCATAGTCCAAACAAGCATAGCTAAAACTAGCATAGTCTAACCCAGCATAGCTAAAACTAGCATAGTCTAACCCAGCATAGCTAAAAACTAGCATAGTCTAACCCAGCAGAGCTAAAACTAGCATAGTCTAACCCAGCATAGCTAAAAGTAGCATAGTCTAACCCAGCATAGCTTGAACTTAAATAGTCTAACCCAGCATAGGTAAAACTAGCATAGTCTAACCCAGCATAGCTAAAACTAGCATAGTCTAACCCAGCATAGCTAAAACTAGCATAGTCTAACCCAGCATAGCTAAAACTAGCATAGTCTAACCCAACATAGCTAAAACTAGCATAGTCTAACCCAGCATAGCTAAAACTAGCAGAGCCGAACCCAGCATAGCTAAAACTAGCATAGTCTAACCCAGCATAGCTAAAACTAGCATAGTCTAACCCAGCATAGCTAAAACTAGCATAGTCTAACCCAGCATAGCTAAAACTTACATAGTCTAACCCAGCATAGCCAATACTAGCATAGTCTAACCCAGCATAGCTAAAACTAGCATAGTCTAACCCAGCATAGCTTGAACTTACATAGTCTAACCCAGCATAGGTAAAACTAGCATAGTCTAACCCAGCATAGCTAAAACTAGCATAGTCCAAACAAGCATAGCTAAAACTAGCATAGTCTAACCCAGCATAGCTAAAACTAGCATAGTCTAACCCAGCATAGCTAAAACTAGCATAGTCTAACCCAGCATAGCTAAAACTTACATAGTCTAACCCAGCATAGCCAATACTAGCATAGTCTAACCCAGCATAGCTAAAACTAGCATAGTCTAACCCAGCATAGCTTAAACTTACATAGTCTAACCCAGCATAGGTAAAACTAGCATAGTCTAACCCAGCATAGCTAAAACTAGCATAGTCCAAACAAGCATAGATAAAACTAGCATAGTCTAACCCAGCATAGCTAAAACTAGCATAGTCTAACCCAGCATAGCTAAAAACTATCATAGTCTAACCCAGCAGAGCTAAAACTAGCATAGTCTAACCCACCATAGCTAAAAGTAGCATAGTCTAACCCAGCATAGCTTGAACTTACATAGTCTAACCCAGCATAGGTAAAACTAGCATAGTCTAACCCAGCATAGCTAAAACTAGCATAGTCTAACCCAGCATAGCTAAAACTAGCATAGTCTAACCCAGCATAGCTAAAACTAGCAGTGCCGAACCCAGCATAGCTAAAACTAGCATAGTCTAACCCAGCATAGCTAAAACTAGCATAGTCTAACCCAGCATAGCCAATACTAGCAAAGTCGAAACCAGCATAGCTAAAGCTAGAATAGTCTAACCCAGCATAGCTAAAACTAGCATAGTCTAACCCAACATAGCTAAAACTAGCATAGTCTAACCCAGCATAGCTAAAACTAGCATAGTCTAACCCAGCATAGCTAAAACTAGCATAGTCTAACCCAGCATAGCTAAAACTAGCAAAGTCTAACCCAACATAGCTAAAACTAGCATAGTCTAACCCAGCATAGCTAAAACTAGCAGAGCCGAACCCAGCATAGCTAAAACTAGCATAGTCTAACCCAGCATAGCTAAAACTAGCATAGTCTAACCCAGCATAGCTAAAACTTACATAGTCTAACCCAGCATAGCCAATACTAGCATAGTCTAACCCAGCATAGCTAAAACTAGCATAGTCTAACCCAGCATAGCTTAAACTTACATAGTCTAACCCAGCATAGGTAAAACTAGCATAGTCTAACCCAGCATAGCTAAAACTAGCATAGTCCAAACAAGCATAGCTAAAACTAGCATAGTCTAACCCAGCATAGCCAATACTAGCAAAGTCGAAACCAGCATAGCTAAAGCTAGAATAGTCTAACCCAGCATAGCTAAAACTAGCATAGTCTAACCCAACATAGCTAAAACTAGCATAGTCTAACCCAGCATAGCTAAAACTAGCATAGTCTAACCCAGCATAGCTAAAACTAGCATAGTCTAACCCAGCATAGCTAAAACTAGCAAAGTCTAACCCAACATAGCTAAAACTAGCATAGTCTAACCCAGCATAGCTAAAACTAGCAGAGCCGAACCCAGCATAGCTAAAACTAGCATAGTCTAACCCAGCATAGCTAAAACTAGCATAGTCTAACCCAGCATAGCTAAAACTTACATAGTCTAACCCAGCATAGCCAATACTAGCATAGTCTAACCCAGCATAGCTAAAACTAGCATAGTCTAACCCAGCATAGCTTAAACTTACATAGTCTAACCCAGCATAGGTAAAACTAGCATAGTCTAACCCAGCATAGCTAAAACTAGCATAGTCCAAACAAGCATAGCTAAAACTAGCATAGTCTAACCCAGCATAGCTAAAACTAGCATAGTCTAACCCAGCATAGCTAAAAACTAGCATAGTCTAACCCAGCAGAGCTAAAACTAGCATAGTCTAACCCAGCATAGCTAAAAGTAGCATAGTCTAACCCAGCATAGCTTGAACTTAAATAGTCTAACCCAGCATAGGTAAAACTAGCATAGTCTAACCCAGCATAGCTAAAACTAGCATAGTCTAACCCAGCATAGCTAAAACTAGCATAGTCTAACCCAGCATAGCTAAAACTAGCATAGTCTAACCCAACATAGCTAAAACTAGCATAGTCTAACCCAGCATAGCTAAAACTAGCAGAGCCGAACCCAGCATAGCTAAAACTAGCATAGTCTAACCCAGCATAGCTAAAACTAGCATAGTCTAACCCAGCATAGCTAAAACTTACATAGTCTAACCCAGCATAGCCAATACTAGCATAGTCTAACCCAGCATAGCTAAAACTAGCATAGTCTAACCCAGCATAGCTTAAACTTACATAGTCTAACCCAGCATAGGTAAAACTAGCATAGTCTAACCCAGCATAGCTAAAACTAGCATAGTCCAAACAAGCATAGCTAAAACTAGCATAGTCTAACCCAGCATAGCTAAAACTAGCATAGTCTAACCCAGCATAGCTAAAAACTAGCATAGTCTAACCCAGCAGAGCTAAAACTAGCATAGTTTAACCCAGCATAGCTAAAAGTAGCATAGTCTAACCCAGCATAGCTTGAACTTACATAGTCTAACCCAGCATAGGTAAAACTAGCATAGTCTAACCCAGCATAGCTAAAACTAGCATAGTCTAACCCAGCATAGCTAAAACTAGCATAGTCTAACCCAGCATAGCCAATACTAGCATAGTCTAACCCAGCATAGCTAAAACTAGCATAGTCTAACCCAGCATAGCTTAAACTTACATAGTCTAACCCAGCATAGGTAAAACTAGCATAGTCTAACCCAGCATTGCTAAAACTAGCATAGTCCAAACAAGCATAGCTAAAACTAGCATAGTCTAACCCAGCATAGCTAAAACTAGCATATTCTAACCCAGCATAGCTAAAAACTAGCATAGTCTAACCCAGCAGAGCTAAAAGTAGCATAGTCTAACCCAGCATAGCTAAAACTAGCATAGTCTAACCCAGCATAGCTTAAACTTACATAGTCTAACCCAGCATAGGTAAAACTAGCATAGTCTAACCCAGCATAGCTAAAACTAGCATAGTCCAAACAAGCATAGCTAAAACTAGCATAGTCTAACCCAGCATAGCTAAAACTAGCATAGTCTAACCCAGCATAGCTAAAAACTAGCATAGTCTAACCCAGCAGAGCTAAAAGTAGCATAGTCTAACCCAGCATAGCTAAAAGTAGCATAGTCTAACCCAGCATAGCTTGAACTTAAATAGTCTAACCCAGCATAGGTAAAACTAGCATAGTCTAACCCAGCATAGCTAAAACTAGCATAGTCTAACCCAGCATAGCTAAAACTAGCATAGTCTAACCCAGCATAGCTAAAACTAGCATAGTCTAACCCAACATAGCTAAAACTAGCATAGTCTAACCCAGCATAGCTAAAACTAGCAGAGCCGAACCCAGCATAGCTAAAACTAGCATAGTCTAACCCAGCATAGCTAAAACTAGCATAGTCTAACCCAGCATAGCTAAAACTTACATAGTCTAACCCAGCATAGCCAATACTAGCATAGTCTAACCCAGCATAGCTAAAACTAGCATAGTCTAACCCAGCATAGCTTAAACTTACATAGTCTAACCCAGCATAGGTAAAACTAGCATAGTCTAACCCAGCATAGCTAAAACTAGCATAGTCCAAACAAGCATAGCTAAAACTAGCATAGTCTAACCCAGCATAGCTAAAACTAGCATAGTCTAACCCAGCATAGCTAAAAACTAGCATAGTCTAACCCAGCAGAGCTAAAACTAGCATAGTTTAACCCAGCATAGCTAAAAGTAGCATAGTCTAACCCAGCATAGCTTGAACTTACATAGTCTAACCCAGCATAGGTAAAACTAGCATAGTCTAACCCAGCATAGCTAAAACTAGCATAGTCTAACCCAGCATAGCTAAAACTAGCATAGTCTAACCCAGCATAGCCAATACTAGCATAGTCTAACCCAGCATAGCTAAAACTAGCATAGTCTAACCCAGCATAGCTTAAACTTACATAGTCTAACCCAGCATAGGTAAAACTAGCATAGTCTAACCCAGCATTGCTAAAACTAGCATAGTCCAAACAAGCATAGCTAAAACTAGCATAGTCTAACCCAGCATAGCTAAAACTAGCATATTCTAACCCAGCATAGCTAAAAACTAGCATAGTCTAACCCAGCAGAGCTAAAAGTAGCATAGTCTAACCCAGCATAGCTAAAAGTAGCATAGTCTAACCCAGCATAGCTTGAGCTTACATAGTCTAACCCAGCATAGGTAAAACTAGCATAGTCTAACCCAGCATAGCTAAAACTAGCATAATCTAACCCAGCATAGCTAAAACTAGCATAATCTAACCCAGCATAGCTAAAACTAGCATAGTCTAACGCAGCATAGGTAAAACTAGCATAGTCTAACCCAGCATAGCTAAAACTAGCATAGTCTAACCCAACATAGCTAAAACTAGCATAGTCTAACCCAGCATAGCTAAAACTAGCAGAGCCGAACCCAGCATAGCTAAAACTAGCATAGTCTAACCCAGCATAGCTAAAACTAGCATAGTCTAACCCAGCATAGCTAAAACTTACATAGTCTAACCCAGCATAGCCAATACTAGCATAGTCTAACCCAGCATAGCTAAAACTAGCATAGTCTAACCCAGCATAGCTTAAACTTACATAGTCTAACCCAGCATAGGTAAAACTAGCATAGTCTAACCCAGCATAGCTAAAACTAGCATAGTCCAAACAAGCATAGCTAAAACTAGCATAGTCTAACCCAGCATAGCTAAAACTAGCATAGTCTAACCCAGCATAGCTAAAAACTAGCATAGTCTAACCCAGCAGAGCTAAAACTAGCATAGTTTAACCCAGCATAGCTAAAAGTAGCATAGTCTAACCCAGCATAGCTTGAACTTACATAGTCTAACCCAGCATAGGTAAAACTAGCATAGTCTAACCCAGCATAGCTAAAACTAGCATAGTCTAACCCAGCATAGCTAAAACTAGCATAGTCTAACCCAGCATAGCCAATACTAGCATAGTCTAACCCAGCATAGCTAAAACTAGCATAGTCTAACCCAGCATAGCTTAAACTTACATAGTCTAACCCAGCATAGGTAAAACTAGCATAGTCTAACCCAGCATTGCTAAAACTAGCATAGTCCAAACAAGCATAGCTAAAACTAGCATAGTCTAACCCAGCATAGCTAAAACTAGCATATTCTAACCCAGCATAGCTAAAAACTAGCATAGTCTAACCCAGCAGAGCTAAAAGTAGCATAGTCTAACCCAGCATAGCTAAAAGTAGCATAGTCTAACCCAGCATAGCTTGAGCTTACATAGTCTAACCCAGCATAGGTAAAACTAGCATAGTCTAACCCAGCATAGCTAAAACTAGCATAATCTAACCCAGCATAGCTAAAACTAGCATAATCTAACCCAGCATAGCTAAAACTAGCATAGTCTAACGCAGCATAGGTAAAACTAGCATAGTCTAACCCAGCATAGCTAAAACTTGCATAGTCTAACCCAGCATAGCTATAGCTAGAATAGTCTAACCCAGCATAGCTAAAACTAGCATAGTCTAACCCAACATAGCTAAAGCTAGCATAGTCTAACCCAGCATAGCTAAAACTAGCATAGTCTAACCCAGCATAGCTAAAAACTAGCATAGTCTAACCCTGCATAGCTAAAACTAGCAGATCCGAACCCAGCATAGCTAAAACTAGAATAGTCTAACGCAGCATAGCTAAAACTAGCAAGTCTAACCCAGCATAGCTAAAACTAGCGTAGTCTAATCCAGCATAGCTAAAACTAGCATAGTCTAACCCAGCATAGCTAAACTAGCATAGTCTATCCCAGCATAGCTAAAACTAGCATAGTCTAACCCAGCATAGCTAAAACTAGCATAGTCTAACCCAGCATAGCTAAAACTAGCATAGTCTAAACCAGCATAGCTAAATCTAGCATAATCTAACCCAGTATAGCTAAAACTAGCATAGTCTAACCCAGCATAGTCTAACCCAGCAGAGCCCAGGCCAGCATAGCTAAAACTAGCATAGTCTAACCCAGCATAGTCTAACCCAGTTGAGCCCAGGCCAGCATAGCTAAAACTAGCATAGTCTAACCCAGCATAGCTAAAACTAGCATAGTCTAACCCAGCATAGCTAAAACTAGCATAGTCTAACCCAGCATAGCTAAAACTTACATAGTGTAACCCAGCATAGCTAAAACTAGCATAGTCTAACCCTGCATAGCTAAAGCTAGCATAGTCTAACCCAGCATAGCTAAAACTAGCATAGTCTAACCCAGCATAGCTAAAACTTACATAGTCTAACCCAGCATAGCTAAAACTAGCATAATCTAACCCTGCATAGCTAAAACTAGCATAGTCTAACCCAACATAGCTAAAACTAGCATAGTCTAACCCAGCATAGTTAAAACTAGCATAGTCTAACCATGCATAGCTAAAACTAGCATAGTCTAACCAAGCATAGCTAAAACTAGCAAAGCCGAACCCAGCATAGCTAAAACTAGCATAGTCTAACCCAGCATAGCTAAAAACTAGCATAGTCTAACCCAGCATAGCTAAAACTAGCAAAGTCGAACCTAGCATAGCTAAAGCTAGAATAGTCTAACCCAGCATAGCTAAAACTAGCATAGTCTAACCCAACATAGCTAAAACTAGCATAGTCTAACCCAGCATAGCTAAAACTAGCATAGTATTAACCCAGCATAGCTAAAACTAGCATAGTCTAACCCAGCATAGCTAAAACTAGCATAGTCTAACCCAACATAGCTAAAACTAGCATAGTCTAACCCAGCATAGCTAAAACTAGCATAGTCTAACCCAGCATAGGTAAAACTAGCATAGTCTAACCCAGCATAGCTAAAACTAGCATAGTCCAAACAAGCATAGCTAAAACTAGCATAGTCTAACCCAGCATAGCTAAAACTAGCATAGTCTAACCCAGCATAGCTAAAAACTAGCATAGTCTAACCCAGCAGAGCTAAAACTAGCATAGTCTAACCCAGCATAGCTAAAAGTAGCATAGTCTAACCCAGCATAGCTTGAACTTACATAGTCTAACCCAGCATAGGTAAAACTAGCATAGTCTAACCCAGCATAGCTAAAACTAGCATAGTCTAACCCAGCATAGCTAAAACTAGCATAGTCTAACCCAGCATAGCTAAAACTAGCAGAGCCGAACCCAGCATAGCTAAAACTAGCATAGTCTAACCCAGCATAGCTAAAACTAGCATAGTCTAACCCAGCATAGCTAAAACTTACATAGTCTAACCCAGCATAGCCAATACTAGCATAGTCTAACCCAGCATAGCTAAAACTAGCATAGTCTAACCCAGCATAGCTTAAACTTACATAGTCTAACCCAGCGTAGGTAAAACTAGCATAGTCTAACCCAGCATAGCTAAAACTAGCATAGTCCAAACAAGCATAGCTAAAACTAGCATAGTCTAACCCAGCATAGCTAAAACTAGCATAGTCTAACCCAGCATAGCTAAAACTAGCATAGTCTAACCCAGCATAGCTAAAAGTAGCATAGTCTAACCCAGCATAGCTTGAACTTACATAGTCTAACCCAGCATAGGTAAAACTAGCATAGTCTAACACAGCATAGCTAAAACTAGCATAGTCTAACCCAGCATATCTAAAACTAGCATAATCTAACCCAGCATAGCTAAAACTAGCATAATCTAACCCAGCATAGCTAAAACTAGCATAGTCTAACGCAGCATAGGTAAAACTAGCATAGTCTAACCCAGCATAGCTAAAACTAGCATAGTCTAACCCAGCATAGCTAAAGCTAGAATAGTCTAACCCAGCATAGCTAAAACTAGCATAGTCTAACCCAACATAGCTAAAGCTAGCATAGTCTAACCCAGCATAGCTAAAACTAGCATAGTCTAACCCAGCATAGCTAAAACTAGCATAGTCTAACGCAGCATAGCTAAAACTAGCAAAGTCTAACCCAGCATAGCTAAAACTAGCGTAGTCTAATCCAGAATAGCTAAATCTAGCATAGTCTAACCCAGCATAGCTAAACTAGCATAGTCTAACCCAGCATAGCTAAAACTAGCATAGTCTAACCCAGCATAGCTAAAACTAGCATAATCTAACCCAGCATAGCTAAAACTAGCATAATCTAACCCTGCATAGCTAAAACTAGCATAGTCTAACCCTGCCTAGCTAAAACTAGCATAGTCTAACCCAGCATAGCTAAAAGTAGCATAGTCTAACCCAGCATAGCTAAAACTAGCATAGTGTAAACCAGCATAGCTAAGTCTAGCATAATCTAACCCAGTATAGCTAAAACTAGCATAGTCTAACCCAGCATAGTCTAACCCAGCAGAGCCCAGGCCAGCATAGCTAAAACTAGCATAGTCTAACCCAGCATAGTCTAACCCAGTTGAGCCCAGGCCAGCATAGCTAAAACTAGCATAGTCTAACCCTGCATAGCTAAAACTAGTATAGTCTAACCCTACATAGCTAAAACTAGCATAGTCTAACCCTGCATAGCTAAAACTAGCAGAGCCGAACCCAGCATAGCTAAAAGTAGCATAGTCTAACCCAGCATAGCTAAAACTAGCATAGTCTAACCCAGCATAGGTAAAACAGCATAATCTAACCCAGTATAGCTAAAACTAGCATAGTCTATCCCAGCATAGTCTAACCCAGCAGAGCCCAAGCCAGCATAGCTAAAACTAGCATAGTCTAACCCAGTATAGCTAAAACTAGCATAGTCTAACCCAGCATAGTCTAACCCAGCAGAGCCCACGCCAGCATAGCTAAAACTAGCATAGTCTAACCCAGCATAGCTAAAACTAGCATAGTCTAACCCAGCATAGCTAAAACTTACATAGTCTAACCCAGCATAGCCAATACTAGCATAGTCTCACCCAGCATAGCTAAAACTACCATAGTCTAACCCAGCATAGCTTAAACTTACATAGTCTAACCCAGCATAGGTAAAACTAGCATAGTCTAACCCAGCATAGCTAAAACTAGCATAGTCCAAACAAGCATAGCTAAAACTAGCATAGTCTAACCCAGCATAGCTAAAACTAGCATAGTCTAACCCAGCATAGCTAAAACTAGCATAGTCTAACCCAGCATAGCTAAAACTAGCATAGTCTAACCCAGCATAGCTAAAACTTACATAGTCTAACCCAGCATAGCCAATACTAGCATAGTCTAACCCAGCATAGCTAAAACTAGCATAGTCTAACCCAGCATAGCTTAAACTTACATAGTCTAACCCAGCATAGGTAAAACTAGCATAGTCTAACCCAGCATAGCTAAAACTAGCATAGTCCAAACAAGCATAGCTAAAACTAGCATAGTCTAACCCAGCATAGCTAAAACTAGCATAGTCTAACCCAGCATAGCTAAAACTAGCATAGTCTAACCCAGCATAGCTAAAAGTAGCATAGTCTAACCCAGCATAGCTTGAACTTACATAGTCTAACCCAGCATAGGTAAAACTAGCATAGTCTAACACAGCATAGCTAAAACTAGCATAGTCTAACCCAGCATAGCTAAAACTAGCATAATCTAACCCAGCATAGCTAAAACTAGCATAATCTAACCCAGCATAGCTAAAACTAGCATAGTCTAACGCAGCATAGGTAAAACTAGCATAGTCTAACCCAGCATAGCTAAAACTAGCATAGTCTAACCCAGCATAGCTAAAGCTAGAATAGTCTAACCCAGCATAGCTAAAACTAGCATAGTCTAACCCAACATAGCTAAAGCTAGCATAGTCTAACCCAGCATAGCTAAAACTAGCATAGTCTAACCCAGCATAGCTAAAACTAGCATAGTCTAATGCAGCATAGCTAAAACTAGCATAGTCTAACGCAGCATAGCTAAAACTAGCATAGTCTAACGCAGCATAGCTAAAACTAGCAAAGTCTAACCCAGCATAGCTAAAACTAGCGTAGTCTAATCCAGAATAGCTAAATCTAGCATAGTCTAACCCAGCATAGCTAAACTAGCATAGTCTAACCCAGCATAGCTAAAACTAGCATAGTCTAACCCAGCATAGCTAAAACTAGCATAATCTAACCCAGCATAGCTAAAACTAGCATAATCTAACCCTGCATAGCTAAAACTAGCATAGTCTAACCCAGCATAGCTAAAACTAGCATAGTCTAACCCAGCATAGCTAAAACTAGTATAGTCTAACCCTGCATAGCTAAAACTAGCATAGTCTAACCCTGCCTAGCTAAAACTAGCATAGTCTAAACCAGCATAGCTAAATCTAGCATAATCTAACCCAGTATAGCTAAAACTAGCATAGTCTAACCCAGCATAGTCTAACCCAGCAGAGCCCAGGCCAGCATAGCTAAAACTAGCATAGTCTAACCCAGCATAGTCTAACCCAGTTGAGCCCAGGCCAGCATAGCTAAAACTAGCATAGTCTAACCCAGCATAGCTAAAACTAGCATAGTCTAACCCAGTATGGCTAAAACTAGCATAGTCTAACCCAGCATAGCTAAAAACTAGTATAGTCTAACCCTACATAGCTAAAACTAGCATAGTCTAACCCTGCATAGCTAAAAGTAGCAGAGCCGAACCCAGCATAGCTAAAAGTAGCATAGTCTAACCCAGCATAGCTAAAACTAGCATAGTCTAACCCAGCATAGGTAAAACAGCATAATCTAACCCAGTATAGCTAAAACTAGCATAGTCTATCCCAGCATAGTCTAACCCAGCAGAGCCCAAGCCAGCATAGCTAAAACTAGCATAGTCTAACCCAGCATAGCTAAAACTAGCATAGTCTAACCCAGCATAGTCTAACCCAGCAGAGCCCAAGCCAGCATAGCTAAAACTAGCATAGTCTAACCCAGCATAGCTAAAACTAGCATAGTCTAACCCAGCATAGTCTAACCCAGCAGAGCCCACGCCAGCATAGCTAAAACTAGCATAGTCTAACCCAGCATAGCTAAACTAGCATAGTCTAACCCAGCATAGCTAAAACTAGCAGAGCCGAACCCAGTATAGCCCAACCTAACATAGCCCAATCCAGCATAGCTCACGCAAGCATAGCCTGGCTCTGACCTAACTAACCTCTTCAGCCTCAGCTCAGGTCCAGCAAAGCCCAGGCCAGCACAGCATCGTCACCATTACCGTTATCGTCTGTCCTTTCTTCCAGCTCGTTAGCGATGAAGGGACCCAAAATCCTGCAGCTCGTTCAGCCAAGCCCAGCACAGCCCTGCCCAGGCGGGCATGCATTGGCCTCGGGCAGGTGGGCACGCATCGTCCCAGCAGAGCACAGCAGCACCCACCATCCCAATCGTGTCCACAACAAAGTGTGCCATCGTCAAGCGACAGCGCAGCAGGCTTCATTTGACACGCCGATGTTGGCGTTCATGATCGTCACTGTCAAAAGCACGAGACGTGGCAGTGTTCACTTCAGCGGCTGTTCCCTTTCCTTCTCTGCAGTGGCGGGCGCAGCACACGGGAGGCACGTTCCGTTCTAACGCCACCGTCAGCTGGCGATGGCATCCCTTGGTGTCCCCTTTGTATTTGAGGGTGACTCTGTGGTAGAGCGAGCGGATCGCAATCTCAAGGTAGTGAGTTCATATCCTATTCATATCCTAGTTGGGTTGACTCCGCCCATCATCCCTCCAGGGTCGATATAATAATACCACTCTTTGGAGGTAGTCAACAGTGGATATATTCGCCCTCATCATGAGAATGAGGAGTTTACACGACTGGCTTAAGGCTGTAAATAGGAGCCGACCACCGTCTCTTTGCATTGCTGGAGCAAGAAATAATCTTGACTTTGACTTTTTGCACCCTCTATGTTTAATTAAAACATTGTCCAAGCCTCTTTTTGTCGAAGTTGTTGTGCATTTACTTAACCAGCATTATCACTGAATTCCACCTGAAGTCATTCTCATCAGCAGTAGCCATCGCCTCTCTACTGCGGTATTCTGTGACGCCACAAATCCACACGTTGCCATCCATGTTCCGGAAGAGGATTGTGAAAACTCTAAGAGTAAAACGTAAATCAAAGTAAATTATGAACGATATTAAATTCAACGGACAAAGTATAATAAAACGTAATCATACCTTCAGCACCGACATAATATCTGGAAACACATCACAAAAGTGTGATGATGATGAAAAACATTTGATCATTTCGTGTATTCTAAAAGCCAAGTACAATCGAGCAATGTTAGGAGTGTAAATTGAAAGCAATGGTGGGAACACGGCGGCGAGCAAGTGGCAGCGCGACTGCTGCGGTGCGGCGGTCTGCACTTGGAGAGGGTCGCCCGACAAAGCGACGAGCCCGCGTGACTAGGACGACACGACAATAACAAGACCACGTGACAATAACAACACGTGGGACGAAAAGAAAGGAGCACCCAACAACATCTTAGAAATGGTGACAGAAAGAACAGAGCGGTAGCCATGCTCATTTTCGTTAAATTCGGTAATTTGCGTTGCTGGGAAAAGCGATGCGTTACTTCCACCATTCAAATAATCACCTTCACTAACCTGCTTCATTTCCCCTCTTAAACAACCCCAATCTCTTCTCCCGGCTCCTGCTACTCCCTGCCCCAGTCCCCAACAGCGACGATGCCTACCCCAACCCCTATCACTACCCCAAACCCTACCACTACCCCAAACCCTATCACTACCCATAACCCCTACCACTACCCCAACACCTATCACTACCCTTACCAATACCCCAACTCCTATCAGTACCCCAACCCCTACAACTACCCCTACCACGACCTCAACCCCCATCACTACCCCAACTCCTATCACTACCCCAACCCCTACCACTACCCCTACCACTACCCCAACCCCCATCACTACCACAACCCTCATCACTACCCCAGCCCCTATCACTTCCCCAACCGCTACTACTACTACTACCCTAACCCCTATCACTACCCCAACCCATCACTACCCCAACCCCTATCACTACCCCAACCCCTACCACTACCCCAACCCCTACCACTACCCCAACTCCTATCACGACCCCAACTCCTATCACTACCCCAACCCCTACCACTACCCAACCCCTACCACTACCCCAACCCCTACCACTACCCCAACTCCTATCACTATCCCAACCCCTACCACTACCCCAACTCCTATCACGACCCCAACTCCTATCACGACCCCAGCACCTATCACTACCACAACCCCTATCACTACGACAACCCCTATCATTACCCCTATCACTACCCCAACCCCTATCACTATCCCAGCCCCTACCACTACCCCAACCCCTATCACTATCCCAGCCCCTATCACTACCCCAACCCCTATCACTACCCCAACCATATCACTACCCCAACCCCTATCACTACTCCAACCCCCATCACTACCCCAACCCCTATCACTACCCCAACCCCTACCACTACCCAAACCCCTATCACTACCCATAACCCCTACCACTACCCCAACACCTATCACTACCCTTACCAATACCCCAACCCCTACCACTACCCCAACGCCTATCACTACCCCAACCCCTATCAGTACCCCAACCCCTATCACTACCCCAACCCCTATCACTACCCCAACCCCTATCACTACCCCAACCCCTATCACTACCCCAACTCCTATCACTACCCAACCCCCATCGCTACCCCAACCCCTATCACTACCCCTATCACTACCCCAACCCCTATCACTACCCCAACCCCTATCACTACCCCAACCCCCATCACTACCCCAACCCCTATCACTACCCCAACCCCTATCACTACCCCAACCCCTCTCACTACCCCAACCCCTATCACTACCCCAACCCCTATCACTTCCCCAACCCCTATAACTACCCCAACCCCTATCACTACCCCAACCCCTACCACTACCCCAACCCATATCACTACCCCAACCCCTATCACTACCATTATCCCTATCACTACCCCAACCCCTATCACTACCCCAACCCCTATCACTACCCCAACCCCTATCACTACCCCAACCCCTATCACTACCACAACCCCTATCACTACCCCAACCCCTACCACTACCCCAACGCCTATCACTACCCCAACACCTATCACTACCCCAACCCCTACCATTACCCCAACCCCTATCACTACCCCTACCACTATCACAACACCTATCACTACCCCTACCACTACCACTATCACAACACCTATCACTACCCCTACCACTATCACAACACCTATCACTACTGGTGATGGCGAGGCGCTGCGGCTCAGCAGGCTTACAGACAGACAGGGGTCTCTCCCAGGGACGGCCTGGGTCCCAATGGTGAGGACAGCAAGGTGCAAGCCACTGCCCTCTGTTATTGCAGAAGGAGCTCCGGTTATCTTTGCCTGCCTCGCATGAGCAGAAAAGGCACCGTGTCGGGCTATATCTTTACATCGCAGAGGAATGCACGCAAACAGCCGCCCGCCCACTGATGTGGCCTCGCGCCCTCGGACGCGGCCCACGTGATGTGGCTTTACTCTCACCCAAGTCGAGATGTTTGGGCATGAGAATGACAAAAAAATACTTCTCTTAAATTTACCTATTTTTAATTTCCGTGGGTTGTTTTGCACCGTTATGTAACGACGTGTCTACGAGACCGATTGTGATCAGATGCGTGAAAACATTTTGGGTCAGATTAAGCACCGCTAGTGGAGTGGTGGTAAAGTGGTTAGCGCACGAGGATAACAACCTGGCAACCCGAGTTTGATGCCTGGTCACGCTGAAGGCCGCGAGCGATGCCAGAACCGGTTTCGGGCGATCCCCCCCCCACCCCCCACAATCATCATCATAATCATCGTCGTCGTTGACCCCGTCACATCGCACCGCACACAAGCCGGACACGTTACCCCGAAGCGCAACATCCTTGGCACGACCACGCTGACCAGCGTGATGAAGTATGGTCGCACGTGACTTATACGCTTAAAAATGTATTCTTCTTTTCACAATATACATGTTAAATTTTGATTTAAAGCTTTCGTGACTGCAGTGATTCATATTCTTGGTTCTTTCGGTAAAATAATATTATTTTATCGTTTCCCTTCAACGTGACTTTACCGAAAGAACCAAGAATATAATATATGTTGTTTGTCTTTTAACCGTGATTCTTGAACAGACACTTAGTCTGTTCTTCCTCGCTGCCTGGGTGAAAAGTGGACTAAGTTTTGCCCAATCCTGGCCAGCTGGTGAGTCGATGATGGATTGCGTGACCATACTTCACTACGCCGGTCAGTGCGGGTTGGTGAAGGGAAACCTCAGAACTCGTTCAAGAAGTCACTCGCCACTGATGCGGACCATAGCGGAGAATCCAACCGTGGTTGCCAAGAATTAAAGTGCGGGGCGCCAATCACGGAACCACCACTCCTTCCCGCACAGGCGGAGAGTATATCCCAGTCGGTCTTATCTCGAACATCTGGTTAAATGCAATCAATTTAGAAAAATATTCGAATTTCTTACTATTTCTGACAGATCAACCGCACCTTGTAAGTTAACATAGTCACACGCGCTGATAGTCACACAGGTTCTCATTAAGTTTGGAAGCTGTAGGTAGCAGAGGGGACCAGTTTTTCAAGCGAAAGAATAAGCACACCGCTGAAACTCCTCGACCTGTTGTAACTGTTCAATCAGTGACGGCAACAACGGGAATCGTCCCAACGCATCGTGCAGAGTGGCAATCGGGGAAACGGCACTTTGGTGCGGCGTGCAAGGCAACGCCCTGCGCTCGCTAGCACTACACTCGCCCGCGGCGTTGAAATACGAAATGCATTTATTCCGAGATTCTGAGTGCAACGTGAAGCTGCTGTCATGTACGCTTGTTTTGCCAGATTTCGCTCTAAGTGGAGAGCGGACACCTCGTTGGATGTCGTGTGCGCCTGACGCAAAGGGGCAATACAATTAAATACCCGTAATGGCCAGTACAAGTGCAATGCCCGTATCGGGCAGTACAAGTACAATGCCCGCATCGAGCAGTACAAGTACAATGCCCGTATCGGGCAATACAAGTACAATGCCCTATAGAGCAGTACAAGTACAATGCCCGTATTCAGCAGTACAAGTTCAATGCCCGTATCGAGCAGTACAAGTACAATGCCCTATCGAGCAGAACAAGTACAATGCCCGTATCGAGCAGTACAAGTACAATGCCCTATAGAGCAGTACAAGTACAATGCCCGTATTCAGCAGTACAAGTACAATGCCCGTATCGAGCAGTACAAGTACAATGCCCTATCGAGCAGAACAAGTACAATGCCCGTATCGAGCAGTACAAGTACAATGCCCGTATCGGGCAATACAAGTACAATGCCCGTATCGAGCAGTACAAGTTCAATGCCCGTATCGGGAAATACAAGTACAATGCCCGTATCAAGCAGTACAAGTACAATGCCCTATCGGGCAGTACAAGTGCAATGCCCGTATCGAGCAGTACAAGTTCAATGCCCGTATCGGGCAGTACAAGTGCAATGCCCGTACCAGGCGTGACGCTACTTGGACTGTGAAACGTCATGACCAATCTAACGTTGGTGCTCTACGAATGCAAACTGTGCAAATAAAAACGCGGTCATTGCAGTTTTTTTCCGAAGGAGTCAAAGGTAGTCGGTTTCATTGTGTTTATTCAAAGTGAATTAATATTTAATTCACATCCTGTATAGTTACACACTGTTTTGTTTATAGCAAATTTTAATTTGTATTTTTGCATGCGTAATGATGACTACCACAGAGTTTAATTTTATCTTTCCATAAATTATCTATAAATAACCTACTCCTCTCTGCCATCAACGTGTCTACAACCATGTCCATGTGCAGTGACTGACTGAGAAACACTGAGAGTAGGAGGCACTCTGTTTATTAAACGGCCTTAACAGTTCACACTGGGTAGCTACGGTTCCCAGTCAGGACAGCTGGCAGACTGCCTGCCTGGTGACGCCGAGACGGTGAAGACTCCAGCAGCAGCGCGACGGGGATCCCCCCCCCACTCCACACGACAGCCCCGAGGTCCCCTTCAGGGGCCCCTCTTATACTGTCAGCGTGGCATGGCTCCGCCCCCGGCCACGCCCCTTTCTGGAACCTACCCGCGGGTTCTCGATGTGCCCCTTCCGTAACCTTTCCCCTACATCCCTCCCTGGTCTATCACGTGACCTGCTGTCAGTCAGGGCTGCTGTAGCTGCAGATCCCCTTCCCTGCCAGCAGCCAGCGCTATGCTGCTACGTGACCGACTCTATGTCACTGCACGTGTGTGAAGCCACGCATGCACACAAACATCTCGAGCATCAACTTCATTAACCATTACGTCACATAAAACATCCTTCCATCCATCAACACATCCATCCAAACACCCATCCGACATCTTGCGACATCACACACCTCGCATCTTTCCGTGAGCTCATCGGTTCATCCATAAATCTAACATTGCCATCCTTCCATTCATAATCCATTCAGCCACACATCTATTCCATACATTCATCCATCAATCAATTCATCAATTCGTCAATATTCCCGTGACTCTACCCATCAGCTCGTCCACCCAACACCAGGCACCCATCACCAGGCACCCATCACCAGGCACCCATCACCAGGCACCCATCACCAGGCACCCATCACCAGGCACCCATCACCTCCTCCGGTCTCTGGCCAGGGGTGCGGACCGCAGGAACCGGGCGGCCGCAGCCTCAGAGCGGCACCCCCAGGCCCCGCGACGTCCGTGAGCACCTGGCCGCGCATGCGGACAATGCGCTTTAGAAATTGGTGAACGGAGCAGAACAAGCGAGACTCTGTTCGGGGCGAAGGGATTCTTCGCGTTAAACCCGCGTATTCATAACACTCGCATATTTCCATGTACAAGCTGTGTATATTTCCTAAGTTAATTAGACCGCACGTGTTGACATATTCTCTATTTTTATATTCGGCCGGTATTGGCGTTATTTTGCTGCACTCCTCCATTAGTTGATTTGTTTTCCTGTTCATCGGAACCCTGGTCATCCTGCCAAAAAGTGTCCGTATTTCAGTGTTCTCGGCTAATTTAAATACTTACTCTGTATATTTACGTCTGTGTGTGTGTTTTAAATAAATACACATCCTGAGTCTATCCACGCGGGCCCTGCTTTATAGAAATCCTGCCTGTTTCGCGAGCGAGTGCGCCGTGCGGCACAGCCTCGGAGTGAAAATCAAGTGTTTACGGTTGGTAACCAACAGGCGGCTTCCAGGGAGAGAGGTTCAAATCCTACAGGCGGCTCCCCTACACCCATTCGAAAGCTCCCGAGTAAACACCAAGCACCTGCCCACGCACGGCAGCTCGCAGCTGCGTCAACGATTCCTTCCGACTCCGCCGAGCTCGCGACGAGGAGAGAGATTCCGATTTCCTCTCTCGCTGATTATGGATCCGGACTGGGCTCAGGTATGGTGCGTTCCGTCCCAGGGAATCGCAGGATCTCCCGCGCCGTAGTACGAGCAGGTGTGTCCGCCAGAATTCATTACGAGGGTGACGGTTAAATATATTCGGCGATTATTTGCTCTGCCGCCGCACTTGTCAGACGTACATGTGTGGGTGCCTTGGCTGTGGGAGGGCGGAGGTGGGGAGGTGGACGTGGATGAGGTGCAGGTGGTGTGGTGAAGTGATGGTGGTGCAGGTGGTGTGGTGCTTGAACTTATTTTGCACCATACGTAGTCAACCGTGCTAATCGGAGGTGCGGGGTTAGGATAACAAACTAAACATTGAAATTAGTTTTCAATGTTTTCAGGTAAGGGAGAGGTGTGATGGAAATGGTGAGAGGTGATTTGATTCACTTTTAATGCATTCGTAAAAAAACAATCGTGGCTTATTTTGTATCGTGTTGTATGTTGCATGGAACATCTAAAATCAATGATGGCAAACAAATTATTGAAACAAAAAATGAAAACCAGTTATGAACTTATCATAGAAGGGTCTCACAGAGTCTCACGGCCCTCTCCTCGACAGCCCTGTGTTCGTATTTTGGACGGAGGAAATTGTGCCACGGAGAGACAGCAGCGCACACACGTGTCGGTAACGTGTCGGTAACGGCCTTAATCACCCACCGAGCACGCCGGTACGTGTCGCACGCAGTGGGGGAGGGGGGGGGGGGTCACCGCATGATGTTTAAGCGATGGAGTTATTGGCTTGGATCAGTTAGTTGGGATTTATATCTCAAAAAGTTGCAAATAACTCCTAAACCCTATTAATAAAATGTAAATATGATGACAGTATCCCTATAGTGGTGAATTGTTGAATGCCATTCATAGCTGAAGTGTCAATTTTGACATTGATCACTGTGTTAAGAACCGGAGCTCCTTGTAGATAAACACCTCTTGTGGTGCTGTAATTTTTTGTTGTTATCTTAGCAAGCCGCCGCGAATATGTTGCAATATTTTTGAGTGTATGTTTGATTTGTAATGCCGTATATACAGACTGCGTTCTATATTAATGGGATCGTTATACCAAGCGTTCGGGATGTATACATTAATCCCCTGTCCCTTTTGGTTTCAAGTACAGTATTGTCGCGATGCAGGGTTTGCAAAATCCCATTCAACAATGATTATTTTCTCATGCAAAGAGGTGGACGTAACTTTCCTCTTTAGCGACGTGACCACGGGCCGCGGCAGCGCAGGGTCACAAAACCCGGCATCATCACCGCCACCACCACCACCGCCACCAACCAGCAGCCATGGTCCATCCACTGCAGGACGTCGGCCTCCCTCCCCAGGCCACTGCCACCTCTGGTCTGGGGACCGACGGGGCAACCGTCCAGCCAGCGTGTGCGCGTGCCCCGAGTTTCTCTGCTCCGTGTCACGCGGGGTCCTTCCAGGACGCGAACCCATTCCTTACGACGTGTACGGGTGGGGGGGAAAAACACGCGTTCGTGCGTGTGCCATGTGACATTTTGCTTGAGCTGAAGAATCGATATTGCTGAAAGACTCGAGGAATCTTTACAGCCATAATGCTCATTCATCTGGAGGAGTAACACACACAGATTGAGCGCACACTTCCTGTCTGATACTTTGTGCATAGGGCCTGTGCTACGTCTTACATAACCAAATGAAAACGGAATAATTAGATCATTAAATGAGCTATAACTTGCCCCATTAATTGATCTTTGCTCATTAACATGAATTTAAAACTTGCTCATTATGTACTATCATGCACACACAACTTGTTCTATAAAATGGAAACTAGCGATGAGAATGTCATTCCATGTTTTACGCCAACTGACTTTGAGTGTAAACTTGCATCCATCGCTAGACGTGTAAACCAGGTGTGTAAACCAGGTGGCCACAAGCAAAGTGAGGTTCATAATAATTCACAGCCACGCCATTTGGTGACGGCTCTTTGTATATGCACATCCCAATGTGTCCTTGAGTGACGTGATGAAATTAGGGTCATTGTCAAAATATTTATTATGAATGCAAGTCGTTTTAAAGTAGTATTATTGTTATCAAAGTACTCAGGAGACCAGGCAAAGGCATCTACATCAGATACGAGTTTTAATTAAGAATTAGCAACACGGTATCAATAATAATAATAATGTGTCGGCAAATGAGAAAATAACGATATAGCAGCCGCCCCAATGCCATATTAACATAAAAAAAAAACATCACGAGTAGGAACACTTGCCTGGAAAATAATTTGCACAAAATGTTTGCCCATGCCACTGTAATTTCAGAGATAATGATTTGCAAAGGCCATGCGATACCAAATTTCTTCTGAAATACGCGTATGTACGTGTTTTGAACTTATTTCGCACCGTATGTAGCCAACTGCGCTAATCGGAGCGCGGCCCCGTTGTCCAAGCTGCACAGACAGGTACCTGTCCAATGTGGATCTGCAGATCTTCGGAGCGCTGCCACGATCAGTGCTGGACTTGAACCGACTCTTTAGTGAGTCACCGCATAACTAGAGCCGAGCGCAGCATTTGTGTGTCCTAGCTCTCTCGGCATCGAGTGACCGGAGATGGGTAACCGGGGATGGAACCTCACGCCTGGCTCAAGTGGTACAATCATCTCCCGAGCGCTCGCTTGGTTACCAACTCAAAAGGGCACACGCGTGCCCACCGCGGCAGACGGCCTGGGTCCAATGCACGCTGTTGCCAACTTGCCTAATTTTTTTTCGTTAAGGATATCAGCAGCAATACTTGAGAATTATGTTGAAATATTTCCAAAATCCCTAATCAAATTCTTTTTCCCCAATTAAACATTCGCACTAACTCTGCATCCCACTCCATCTACCCGCAATCTCATTTATCCAACCTCGTCGAGTATATATATAGTAGGTAACGACAATCTAATAAGATAAAGCTGGCAATCCTCGGCTCAATTCCAGGCAGGCCCTCCCACACTCGGCACAAACTCGCGCCCCCACACCTCCCATCCGCCCTACAAGCCCCCCGCCCCATATCCTCCGGGCACATTCATGCCTGTGGGATCTACCTCGCCGCGTATCCCCCCAGCTCCCGCGCACGGCGTCGCTGGCAGGCGCCATCGAACAGGCAGCGTGCGGCGTCGCGGCCGCGAGCGCGCTCCTGCCAGATGGGGAGCAAATTCCCTGCCGCCGCAGGAGAACGGCGTGCGGGGGCGAAGACAGGCGCGGTGTCGCGTGGCGTAGCACACAACGCCGCGCTGACGCACGGGTTATTACCAGCTGTTCCGGCGCCATCAAGCACGGCGAACTCAATCGCTAACTCCTTTTGTTCCTCTCCCGGCTTCGAAGAGGCCCTGGCACCGCCACGCACCGCTATTAATTGATTGATTCATTCACGGATTTATAGGGGCAAAGCGAAGGCTCCTTTGCGGCGGCTTGCCGGCGTGTGTACGTCCGTGGTGAAGTGTACAGCTATGAATCTGTCGTGATTTTTTTTCTAAAAAAATCTAAATATATACAATGGCGACACGCTCCGTGAAAAAAATCCAAAATAGACCAGGCGCCAACATCGCAACTTTGCGTCCAAACAATAATTACAGCCAAATTCTCGCAAACAGCGTGGCTCGGCCAGTGAACGTCGGCTGGGAATTCCCATTGAGCAGGAAGGAGAAAGCTGAGACGCAACGAGCGGTGTGGATTTAGCGTTGGGGGGGAACACGATCTGGAACCGACGCCACTTCGCTCACGTCGTTTGAACGTCCACAGGCTCCATGGGATCCCTATGCAGCCGTCCCGCACGGGACCTGGCGGAGGCACGTGGCTGTCCCTTGCGTTGTGGACACCAATCTTGCGAGATGTTTGTGCAAGGTAGTGTTTTGCAATAAAGCATCGAAAGAAACGATTTCGTAGACGATCGTATAAACGACGGAGGAGGAAGCCATGGTGCTGAGGATCTATCGCACGACTCTATGAACCCACACACCTGAGTTAAATTCCTGGCCAGTGGCAGGTGATGTCTGAACCGATCAAGAGCCCCTAACCCTTCACCAACCTGTACTGACCAATGTGGTTAAGTGTGATTAAACAACCACCATGATTCAAATGGTGTGGGAAAAACTTAATCCGGCAGGATATTGAGCTGTAAACTAGATTCTTTTTAATATATAATAGGTTTTCCCCCTTTTTTCTGGCCACAAAACAGGTGTTAAGATTTTGATTTAAAGCTTTCGTAACTGCAGGGATTCATATTCTTGGTTCTTTCGGTAAAGTCACGTAGAAGGGAAACAATAAAATAATAAAAATTTAAAACAATAAAATTCTCACGACGTTTCGACTGCAACACAAGCAAGCATCATCAGGTGTGAAAACCACAGCAAGAAAATTTGAAAAGTGGCGTTTTTTTACGTTAGCACCACGGAGAGCGATTTGGCAGTTATTCAGATGGACGAGTCCATCTATGTTCGGAAAAGAGGAGGGGGGAGACGAAAATAATGGATGCGGTCTGAAAGCCACCGTAAGCGTGAACAATCAATTAAGACCCGAAATGGTTAATCAAATCCTTCCAATTATTGTTAAGCCAGAATCCATCTTCTCGGTTGACATTGTCTCTGTGTTTGTATATGTGGATAGCCTCATGAACGAATCTCTCATGGTAGCCAGATGGCTTGCAGATAACCTCTGTCTTGGAGAAGTCAATGTCATGTGAGCCTACTGAACTACAACAGTTCTCTGCAAGCCATCTGCCTACCATGAGAGATTCGTTCATGAGGCTATCCACATATACAAACACAGAGACAATTTCAACCGAGAAGATGGATTCTGGTTTAGCAATCATTGGAAGGATTTGATAAACCATTTCGGGTCTTAATTTATTGTTCACGCTTACGATGGCTTTCAGACCGCATCCATTATTTTCGTCTCCCCCTCCTCTTTTCCGAACATAGATGGACTCGTCCACCTGAATAACTGCCAAATCGCTCTCCGTGGTGCTAACGTTAAAAAAACGCCACTTTTTTCAAAATTTCTTGCTGTGGTTTTCACACCTGATGATGCTTGCTTGTGTTGCAGTCGAAACGTGGTGAGAATTTCATTGTTTCAAATTTTTATTATTTTATTGTTTCCCTTCTTCGTGACTTTACCGAAAGAACCAAGAATATAGGTGTTAAGATGTTAAAATACCAAACTGAAACCTTTTACAAGGAATTGTGTCTGCATCAACCACAATACTTGTGGTCAGAATGCAAACAAAAAAAACATACTCTGATAATATATTGGCATTGTCCTTGAAACTGATTGGTCCACACCTGAGACAGCTTTCTTGTGAGCATCGTCTCAAACGGTGTTAGACCAGAGGACGCCAAAAAGAGTTCTGACCACAAGTATTGTGGTTAATGCAGACATGATTCCTTGTAAAAGGTTTCAGTTTGGTGTTTTAACATCTTAACACATGTTTTGTTGCCAGAAAAAGGGGAAAACCGATTCTCATATTTTGATATTGGCAAAGGAGGTCCCATGATGTCGTTTTTTTTAAAAAATGAATCATACACCGAAAAGATAAATTCCATCCCATATATGTTTAACAATATATCACACATCAATTCTGGCTCAACTCTTCCCCTCCCCGTATGGACTAAACGTGACCGGTGAATGCTCTGATACGCTTTTTGGTGGGCAAAGGTCTGCACTTTACTTTACAAACATTCAGACTTGTCTGCTCGGCTATCCACCAAGTGGGCGTTGTCGCCAAACAGGCTGGTGTATAACAAGCTTGTGACAACATTTTGGAAAAATCTCTCAAACCCCAAATACCATCCCGCACTCTCATCTTGGCTTCATAGTTGAGAGACTTTAACACCAGAGGGACGGATGGATACTGCATCTAAACTCGACCCTACGAGTGACCAACTTAGAAGTAAGAAAAATGTATGCATATAGAAGAAGACAACCTGATGATGCAGGCAGTGATGAGAAGGGAACTGGCACTATTCGGACACATATGTAGGATGGACAACAGGAAAATGGAAAGTGTGTCGTTCGGAAAAATGGAAGGAACTGGAGAGAGAAGACCTAAGAGGATAGCTTGAGGATAGCAACACACGAGATTGGTGCCAGAAAGATGTAGCACTACTTGATCAAATTGTCAAAAGACAGAGGAAAGTGGAAACAAATAACGCAATTTCCAGTGGACACCTATGGGCAATCTGCCCCTTGGTTCTGCAACCAGTGATGTGGAATTGGGTCCATCCAGGAGCTCTCAAGACACAATGATCGCAGAGAGGTCCCGCACTTCACTCTGCCAGGTCTGGTCCAGAAGGCTTTTACACGTTGTTTTCCTTATTCTAATTCAGAGAATTGAGCAGATGACCTTTGAGAAGACCCAGGTTTTGAATTTTGCCGCGGTGAATGTTGTGTGCACACTGCGGTAAGTTGTTTGACTGAGCGCAGTCACAGAGTGGACTGAATGCACGATGCACGGTCGTCCGAAATTAAGTAGGTCTGAGTAGTTTGGTCGTACTCGACTTTGGAGTTGGGTGGTGTGGAGTGGGGAGCTACAGAGTGAGTGACAATTGAAACAAACCCAGCAGAGGGCGCCCTGCTAATTTAAGAAGTGAGGCACATTAAAAGACCAATGTATGGTGGGGACTTCACGTGGCACAATTTCAAGTGTACATCACCTGTCAACAAATTGCAGCTTGCGGTTAACAGCCAGCAAGGAAGTAATTCAAAGGCAAGAGCTCTCATAGCTGGCACTTAGTGCCATGGCAAAGATTAAAATAATACCTTAAACAAAAATAATAAAACACCATGTCCTCTTTTTTTAATTGCAGCATAGCATCGCAAGCAGATAATTCAAATGCATTAATTTACTGTACACGTGTGTACCACGGCACCAATGTAGTTAGTACTTTTAGACATTTTTCTTATTTTAATTTGAAATAACCGAGCCAGCGAGAGGCGTAAGTGGTCTCTGACAGAGTGATTAGATTTTACAGGATGGCAAAGCCTCAACCGCTGCAGCATTTGGCTGGCATTCCAACCACTTCAAATTAAATTCATGGCTTTAATATTCTAGTAATCTCTTATTTCTTCACATTTCGGTAAGGGTGGTGTGCAGAGAAGATGAAAAGAAACCTTCCTTCACTCATTACGCATACTGTGGTTATTGCCAAATCATTGCATTGTTTTCATTTCTGGAAAATAAAATAATTTTCTTTGGCAATTCAGAATTTACAAATGCGTCCCTTTACGTAGCCAAGTAGCTGCCATTGAGCGAGGGTTTGCACAGCGCACTCGCGATCTAGAGGGTGCCGGTTCCATTCCATCTCCCGGCGTGACATTTCAATCGATGGGAAGGGCAAGTTTCTCAAATCCACCCCAACCGCTGTCCACCCAGCGGTGCAACAGGGTGCAGCTCAACTGGTTTATCGGCAGGTTGTGTGTGGTGGAGTAAAGTGTGCGTACACCCACCTCTTCAAATACATCTGGTCAATGTGGAAGAGTAGACCAAATACCCTCGAGTGGAGGCCCTTCCGTGTGAGCGAGCAATTGCAGGGCTGCCCCTTTGCCTTAGTTTACAAAGGCAGATAGAAGCAGTTGTGTGGCATTACCTTCCAGGGCTCTTCTCTGCCACAAGGCAGTGCACTGCTCGCTGTGAGACTGTGAACGGAGATCGTTGCTCCTCATATCATGATGCCCATGGCACCACATTATTGGCTAGACACTGGAAGGTTATCTTCTTCTATTTTTTTTTAAATAAAGGCAGCTTGTAAAAAAAAGGTGAAGACGATGTTGACTGTTTGTTGCACAGCATGGGCATCGCTGACTTTTCAGTTCTGCTCCTCCGGCTGGAATTCCTAAGGTCTGATATCTCTCGGCAACTGGAGAAATTTAACGTGGGCGCGCTCAGCCGTACGTGAGCACAGCGTGAGGTATTACCGAAAAGCAAAGTAAGAAAATGAGTCACTTTCTGCCCATGGGAGTGGAACACACAAGTGCTCTGCAGCAACAATTAGGTGGCACTCTCCAAGGACTGAAGACTGCGGGTACTTATGGGGAAACTATCAATTATTGCCCTTAATCTCTCCTTGTAAAGTTCACTGAAACCCAAAACAACAACAACGACATAAAAAAAGATGATACGCAACGTTATTGTTTTTCATTTGTGGCTCCTGGAGGAGCCTTGTGTCGAGAAAGGATTCTATACACTGCAGCTCTTAGCAAAAAATTATCACAGAAAAATGAGCACCAAACGCCGATTTTAGTTTAGAGTTTCGATTCGCGGTAATAAATAACATCAAATTAATCCACGGCAAAGGCCGCTTCAATTCACCGCAGCATATTTAGTTGCTCCTCATTACACTTTTATTGTTATTATTATCTCTTTGTAGTAACATTTCTTTACGTCGTACCGTGCAAATTAAAGAGAAACATCAAGGCTAATTGCAGTGCCAATTTTTTTTTTAAATAAACCGGAGCCGGGAACTCGGCAACGATAACTCAGGGGGCTGCCCGGAGGGACGGGAAGCTGGTGAGAGATTGACTGGTGGGTGGGCAGCCCACGGCGCACCGCTCGCTCGCACTCACAGAAGAGGCTTGGGGATGATGCGCGTCAATGACAAATGCCATTTGGTTTTATGGAGCCAGTTTAGGGGAGATCTGAGAAACCGGCTTCCGTGAACGGCTCCTCCAAGTGTACACTTGCCCTTGCGAGCGTCTCTCAACCTGCACGCGCACGTGAGCGTACGTGTGTGTGTGTGCGTGCGAGTGGTTGTGTGTCGGTTATTGCACTGCACTATGAACCTTGTGATCTGCGTTCGATTCCTGGCCTCGGCTAATATCGGTGGGCGAATGATGTCTGAACAGGTCCTGTGCCTCCCCTAGGTCAACTCAGCGCTAAATGAGTACTCATTGCAGAATGCACGCTTCCGCAATTGGGAGACAAAGGCGGTCGGGCGCGGTGCTGGCCACAACAACCATTTGTGTGCCGTGCCAGCTTTCATAGGTGCTCACGAACGGCACTTGCCCCAACAGTCTGCGTGGGCTACACGGGGGACACCGCTGTATTATGTTGTTTGCGATGCAAACGGCACGCGCGCCCGGGCGGCGCGCGTGCCGTTGCATCCCTCTCGCTCGACCATTTCCTGTTTGACAGATAATTTAGTTTTGATTGAATTCCGTTCACTTGGGTGGCTGTGGACTTCCAGGATAATAATCAGCCCTGACTTCCGGCCCCCAACCTTCCGAGTCCTTCCTTAACAGCCGCCCCAGCAGAGTCGATAGCACAACTTAATGAACTGCAGTGATTAGATGGACCCGAGGCGCCTACCGCTTAACCCCTGGAACCCAGCTTACGTCGATTTTACAAAGCAATTTACTCTTCATTAAAACTCGCAAGTGTCTGCTGCCAGCTTCTGAAAGACCTCTCCCTGGCAGCCAATGAGAGGGAAAAAAAAGGGAATCGGCACAACAACAGAGATTTTTTTCTCTTCTTCTTCTTCTTCCTCTCACCCTCTGCCTCTCTCCCACTCTCCCCTCTCTCGCTTTCAACGGCGGGGGTTTGTGAAACAGTCGGCCAGCAGATCATCGTTATCTCTGGAGTTAATTTGGCCGACCCGCCGGTCTGGCGAGCAATCTGAACCTTTGAATGCTTCCCTCTGTCACTGGGGGCGACGATCCTCGCGAACTACCGCCGCCAATCTCGCAGGGGGATAATGCAGAGCACATGGGAAAGGTGGCCACGATGAGCTGACTCGGGAGGAATTAGGGAACATTTAATCATCGAGCTAAATTAATTGGATTTTATCTTTTCTTTGGTTAAAGACACCGGTAAACTTCAACAACTTATTTTTTCCCCCAAATCGTTGGCTTAGCTGTTCATTTTGCAATTAAATTACATTTCCTACACTGAATATAAATGTTCGCTTAGTGTAATATCTGGAATTAATTAAAGTAAAGTTTGAGAGCTATTTTACAGTAATTTTATGATTAAACTCAGAGGTGTTCTCACGTAAAAAGTAGTATTAGAAAATAATAAAATAAACGGTCTCTTCCCACGAGGTCGATCAAATTTAAACATTGTTATATTTTACCAAGCATGGCTACATGGTGTTCATCAAAGCCCAGATCAGTATTTGCACATTGTAACCGGCTAAATTACCTCTGTGATTGATGAAATTTCTACAAAGCAACTTGGATGGGTGCATCTGCTCCTGGCATGAAAATAACGGCACTGTCTGGGAGCCGCTGGCATCTCCCCCTCCCTCCCCGTCTCTGCCACTCTCTCTCTCTCTCCACTCAACGTTCTCCCTCCCTTATCCGGCCCTCGCCCGCCGTCTCCCCTGGCCGCCCGACACTCCCACGAGTCGCGCACGGGATCCTACTCTACCCATCACCCCGTCACCTCGTCGTCCCATCATCCTACCACCACTTCCGCTCTAATGCGCCTTCTCCAGCCGCCACGCTCTGCCATCGCCCCCCTTCCACCCGTGTCCCCCCTGGCACAATCGTGGCACCCTCGCGGCACGGAGGCCCGCGGAGCGTCGCGCCCGCCGCCCGCGTGCATAGAATGCGCCCGGCTGGTTACACTTTAGCGTAAGTGGCTGCACATAGCCTGCAGCACAACCCCTACACGTGCAGGCGCATGAGCGAGCGCGAGCGCGCGGGCTGTACATGGCCGCGGCGGGCGCGATGCCTCCGCGACTTTAACCCCTCGTTGGCACGCGTTCGCGTTCCCGTCGCCAACATCGCCACGCCAACTGCGCCCACACGGACCCGGTACGACCCCGCTCCCCATGTCTCTACAAGTCCACCCGCCCTTCTCCTCACCCCCCACCATAGCTGTCGTGACATTACGTCGTCGTTACGTTGTCATAACGTCGTCGCTTCCCGGCCCCCTCCTCGCTGCTATCCCTCATGTTTGGATTTCGAATAATATATATTTTAAATAGCCTCTAAATTAAGCAAACTTTCATGAGACATTGATTGGCACGTAGATGACAAACGAACGAATGCATTGGCGGCTGCGACCGGCCTGCGGTTGGGTGGCAGGGGGCCGCGGTTGGTTGGCATGGATGCGTTTTGGTGGCAGGGCCGTGGTTGGTTGGCATGGATGCGTTTGGGTGGCAGGGCTGGCTGTGACGCTGGGAAGGCAGCGTGCTCACAGAGAACCCAAAGCCATGTAAACCATTCCATTCCATCCTCCTTCCTTGGGCATCGGTGCCAGGAGTCAAGAGATATAAACGTGCAGCGTGGGTTTCGGGCATTTAAATTAAGTTTTCAAATAATTGATGAGTCGATTTTCTTAAAAAAATGTTCAAAAGAGGTCACGAATGGGCTTTGCCTTTGGAGACATTTACAAGTTGAGGTGGTGCACTCTGTCTCCAGCTAAATGCACGTGTGCATCAACGCGATGGACTGGCCGAGTTGGGCACACATTCCTTCAACCTCTCGCTACGGAGGGGGACGCAGGCATTGAATGTGGTCCAAAAATTATTTGGGAAACTTTTTTTTTCCAGGAATCTGTACTTGCTGCAGGCTGAAAAGTGTTTTAATTCAGCCAGCTGCACGTTACCAACGATTAATGTTGAACATATACGCCCCGTATTATACTAATAATTATTCATGTATGCGTGCGGAACTTCTTTCGCACCATACGTAACCAGCGGCGCTAATCGGAGGTGTGAATCGCAGTGAAGTGCCGCGTGCTGTTACGTTCAACGCATTGTCCGTGATTACCGTACCAAGTTCACAAAGTAGTGATTCGTTCCACTTATATGCACAACTCTTGTAAAGCCTAAAATCATTCCTAAGCAATGACACAGAGATGTTCGTATGTTCCATCGTTCACGATCAAATGATTTACTGGCGCGTTAACCACCTCCACGAGACCATTTTCAGGACGGTATGTGTTGCTCTCTGTGTGCACCAATCGACGACACCCTGGACACCATGCAAATGCGACGCTCCATCTCAAGTGGATTATCCAGGTGAAATATTTTTTATTAAAAAAATAAACATCTAAGTTCATTATTGCACTCTGGGCCATCCCAAGTAGACACTATTCAACTCGAGCAAGGGCTCTGCGAAGGTGCACACGCTCGCAATGTGGGTTGCATGCGAACCCGCCCTGGGTGTGACCACGCAGCAGGAGTGAACACATTGTTGCAAGTTTAATAAGGAAGGCTTTCGCGACCAATATTATTCATAATAAAGGTTTTTGGGTTAGAACATTGTTGCAAGGGGACTGAATGCCACCCTTCGGCAGCTCCACCCTGTCCGGTGTCCACTGCTTACCCCCCCCCGCCCCACAAAGGCCCTCGTCGCTCTGGGTCCACGTCTGAAAACTCATGCTACTCCGATGGCCATCAAGCTCCATGTCATCCGCGTCATCAGCCATGATCTACCCACTGCTGGATAAAGATCTCCTTCAGCTGTCGCCATCTCTTACAGTCTCGCGATGCAACAATCCATCTCGCTCCTGCACACGAGCTGATTCCATCGCCCCATCTCCGCGAAGGACGTGCTCTAGGGAACGTGTCCTCCTTTTGGCCGCCACTCTTCTCATTAATCTCAATCACAGGCCATCGTTCCTCTATCAACACATCCCTCCCAACCACACTTACTTTTCTTGTCAGTCATCACGATGTATTTAACTCGCCAGATGGTAATGTACGCTCCATGTACTGGCATGTATACAGTTAATAAACCGTGGCAAAGAAGAGTCGTAGGTGGAACCTAGAAGAGGCGGTAGTGATGGGTGTGAAGCGTGGTGTGCAGGGTGCAGGAGGGCAAGCGGCTGCTACGAGCACTGCAGTGGCACCGTGTGGCCAGGCAGCAAGGGGCAGGTCACACGGCTGCATGACGGAGGACTCGGGCCCGACCTCAGGGGTCACGTGTCGGCAATGTTTGCAGGACGTGAGAGAAGGAGGTGACGGCGCGCTGCGGTTACGACCTCCGGACGTCGATCCGCGTGCCGTGGATGCCCACGCACAGGAAGGCAGAGTGGGGCGTTTTTTCGAGGTCAAGGGCATAGGTCAAAGGTGTCGCATCAGAGAGGTACACTTATTATTAAACCAAGCCCACATATATGAGCACATGCTCATCAAAATATGCCCGATGGTTTAGGTGGGGTACATTTACGAGAGAGGTTACACCATGGTCTCATATCGCTTGCAGGTTGATATGTTGTGGACGGCGTGAGAGTGACACTCTTCAGCCACCGTGTACAACATGTAAGGCCTTCGGTGAAAATACAGAATGGGATCCCTTGGTGGTGGGGACGGAATGAAGACAATGATATATTTGAGTTGGCCGGTGGTTTTTCCAGATCGTAATTGAAGACAGCCAAGATATTCTACTGCTTCTATCTTCAATTGCTCTCAGATCAAAAAAATGACTGACACAATGCGCTCTGCGATGTTTAAATACCAACTCAACTATACTCACACACAGCGGTCACATCAGTGCGGCCCACCAGCACTCCATCTTACACAGGGGCACTCGTCCAACACGACGTCCACAGACCGACACTGAGTCAACAACAATACAAATAAAACTGTAATTCTAACAGTATCCACATTCAGTATAGGTACATTTTTTGTTTCATTCCTGTACAAAACCTCCACCGAAAATTCCCCCACAATACACGAAGAGCCCTGTGCCCCACTGCGCCGACGCTCCTTGCATATCGCCGGCGACTGCCGCCATATGTTTACGCGTGCTGGAATTAGCGCAGCCATTTTGTTTCGTTGCCAAATATGCCTCTCCCGTCCGTCTCAAGTGCTTGTAATTCCACTCCCCTCGCAGTGCACACGGTATTCCCAGTCTGATGCTTTGTTCGGTAATTAGCCCGCTCGCCAGAAGGCAGCGTGCCATCCGCGGCTGGCAGATGAGCCCCTTTTCGACAGGGCCGGGCTTGCCTCTCTCCCCTACCCTCCTCCCCCCTCCAGCCCGTCCCCTCCACACCTCCCGACTCCAGCCCATCGCAACCATGTACCATCGCCTCAGCGCCTCCCCGAGCTCATCTCCGGTGAGTGGCTGATTGCGTGACAGTGGGGGCCCATCGTGGCAATGAGAAACCGGGGGCGTAATTGGCACGGCGTGGGGCCCAATGCTTCGGGCAGTGGTCTAATCACTGACCTCCCTTCTTTCAGCCCCCGCCATCACTCTCTCGTCCGCTAGCTCCACTCCTTTATGAGTCCACCTCCACCAAACTCGTGCGGCATCTGCCCTACCACCCTTCGGCCGCTGTCAGTTCCCCCAAACGTAAACTCCACCAGCGATCCTTCCTTCCCTTCAGAGCTATCTCCAAACTTCAATTCATGCAGTGGGCGCAGGGCCGTCGAACCGAGCGAGACGTGCCATGTCTGAATCACGAACTTCGTGCCGTGCTCGTGTCCGCTGCAGCGAGCGCACGCCCCTGGCGAGTGCCGTCTCAGGTTCCCTTGGCATAGCCCACGACCCTCACGGTGTGCATCTTACTTTAAACACCACTTTAAACATATCGGGCAGATAGCAGACCTATCGATCTCGGCTGAGACAAATGCACACATTTGTGAACAAAAACGTAAAACGTGCATTCATAAGCCGAAGGTTGATTGTAAGCCAGGAACTCTGAATGCTAAAACTAAATCAAACCCGCTGGACCTGCATGTGTGAATCAATGTGCATTATGGTCGATACCTGTCTGGCGTTTGACCCAGAGAGTCCGGGAATTGCCACCTGCATTCTAGAATCGATTTGTACGGAGATCTGGTACCGATAATGCGTTTAACTTTATTGCAGTGAACTGCAGAGTTTTTTTTTTATGGAACTTGGCCGAGTGCGAAACGTGTCTGGGTTTGGTCCATGGAAGAGGTGGCAGCCCTGTTGTGCATGTCGAGCTGTGTGGTCAGGTTCATTGTCGGGCCCCAGTTTTTAACCAGACAAGTGACTGCGGTCGTCTTTCTCCACGAGCCCTTGACGGGCGCGCTAATACGCCGAGCATACTTTTCATCGGCGCAAGGATTTCCATGTTAATTTAACTGATGGAATGGTTAATCGGTAATGAAGTGGTACAGTATCCGCAGGGACGCTGGTTCAACTTCCTTGAAAATGACAGACGTCGCAGGTGTAATTATAAGTACAAGTTAAGAGGCTTTGCGTAAGGTCAACCGCTCAACTGCGTTTGGAGTCCTCATGCAATGAGAGCTGTCAAACGCACGCCGCCGTGCCTCGGAGCGCACGCCGCCGTGCCTCGGAGCGCACGCGAGTATTTGCCGCTCAGTGTCCGTGGGCCGATAGAGGAGGAGGCGGCGTAGACTCGACGTGGCGATGGTCTGCGTCGCACCTCGCCCATTAAACAGCAACGGTTTTCGAAAATGTAACTTCAGGAAAAATTAATTACTTTTCATGCTTTGGAAGTTACACTCTCTTGTTCATGAAACGCGTAAAAAAATCTAATGCTCGCATTCCGAGCAGCATAATGACACAAACGAGTGGATGGTCTCGCGCGTCCTCTCGGTACTTCATGAGTGGAGAAATCCCGGAAATTTCATAGCTGCTCCTTCTCCTGGACAAAGGCCGAGCGCCGTAAGTGGCTCCACGCGGCGGCTTTTTCACGTCCAATCTCTGCTGCTAAATGAGCCAAGTAACTCAGCTCCCGGGCCGCTATTAATTTCAGCGCGCGACTCTCCCCACCACGGAACGCACCCCCCCACACTCACCCACCCTCACACCCCCTCACTCACCCACCCTCACACCCCCGCACTCACACTCTGACCCACACACCTGCTACCAGCACACTCTCAATCACAGACACGCAAACCCAAACACCAACAAACCTACAAAACTACACACCCGCAAACGTAAACATTCATATGCCCACACACTCATACACCCGCGAACCCACACTCGTGCAAACCCACACAACCACAGACCCACACACTCGCCCACCCACAAACACTCAAACCCACAAACCTGACACAGCCGTCACCCCGCACGCCCCGCCCCGCCAGCGCCCTCCACAACTCACCAACATCCTCCTCCTCCTCTCTCTCCGCCAGACTCGCCTCCTCCTGCTCATCGCCACGCATCCCCGCCTGCGTCCACGGCGCGTCCGGAGCCGTGACAAGCGACCCGTGGTGTGGGCCGGCGAACAGGGAGGCGGGGGGGGGGGGGCCGTACTCCGCTATCACATCTCCAGTGCAGCTGTCGAAGTGGCTTTAATGGCACGGCACCCCCGCAACGTGGCACGTTTGTGTGCATAACGAACGTGCGCCCAGAAGAGGGGCATGCCGTTCGGGAGAGGCAGCCGCGCGCCAGACTGGGCAGCTTACGTTTTCTGTTAAACAAAAAAAAACCTGTCTTTTTTTTGGCAGCACTAGTTACGTAGAGTGAGGGAAAAAAAGTATTTGATCCCCTGCTGATTTTGTACGTTTGCCCACTGACAAAGAAATGATCAGTCTATAATTTTAATGGTAGGTTTATTTGAACAGTGAGAGACAGAATAACCACAAGAAAATCCAAAAAAACGCATGTCAAAAATGTTATAAATTTGTTTGCATTTTAATGAGGGAAATAAGTATTTGACCCCTCTCAATCAGAAAGATTTCTGGCTCCCAGGTGTCTTTTATACAGGTAACGAGCTGAGATTACGAGCACACTCTTAAAGAGAGTGCTCTTAATCTCAGCTTGTTACCTGTATAAGAGATACCTGTCCTCAGAAGCAATCAATCAATCAGATTCCAAACTCTCCACCATGGCCAAGACCAAAGAGCTCTCCAAGGATGTCAGGGACAAGATTGTAGACCTACAATAGGCTGGAATGGGCTACAAGACCATTGCCAAGCAGCTTGGTGAGAAGGTGACGACAGTTGGTGCGATTATTCGCAAATGGAAGAAACACAAAATAACTGTCAATCTCCCTCGGCCTGGGGCTCCATGCAAGATCTCACCTCGTGGAGTAGCAATGATCATGAGAACGGTGAGGAATCAGCCCAGAACTACACGGGAGGATCTTGTCAATGATCTCAAGGCAGCTGGGACCATAGTCACCAAGAAAACAATTGGTAACACACTACACCGTGAAGGACTGATATCCTGCAGCGCCCGCAAGGTCCCCCTGCTCAAGAAAGCACATATACATGCCCGTCTGAAGTTTGCCAATGAACATCTGAATGATTCAGAGGACAACTGGGTGAAAGTGTTGTGGTCAGATGAGACCAAAATGGAGCTCTTTGGCATCAACTCAACTCGCCGTGTTTGGAGGAGGAGGAATGCTGCCTATGACCCCAAGAACACCATCCCCACCGTCAAACATGGAGGTGGAAACATTATGCTTTGAGGGTGTTTTTCTGCTAAGAGGACAGGACAACTTCACCGCATCAAAGGGACGATGGACGGGGCCATGTACCATAAAATCTTGGATGAGAACCTCCTTCCCTCAGCCAGGGCATTGAAAATGGGTCGTGGATGGGTATTCCAGCATAGCAATGACCCAAAACACACAGCCAAGGCAACAAAGGAGTGGCTCAAGAAGAAGCATATTAAGGTCCTGGAGTGGCCTAGCCAGTCTCCAGACCTTAATCCCATAGAAAATCTGTGGAGGGAGCTGAAGGTTCGAGTTGCCAAACGTCAGCCTCGAAACCTTAATGACTTGGAGAATATCTGCAAAGAGGAGTGGGACAAAATCCCTCCTGAGATGTGTGCAAACCTAGTGGCTAACTACAAGAAACGTCTGACCTCTGTGATTGCCAACAAGGGTTTTGCCACCAAGTACTAAGTCATGTTTTGCAGAGGGGTCAAATACTTATTTCCCTCATTAAAATGCAAATCAATTTATAACATTTTTGACATGCGTTTTTCTGGATTTTTCTGTTGTTATTCTGTCTCTCACTGTTCAAATAAACCTACCATTAAAATTATAGACTGATCATTTCTTTGTCAGTGGGCAAACGTACAAAATCAGCAGGGGATCAAATACTTTTTTCCCTCACTGTACGGTCTTGGGTGTTCCAACTCTCTCGCTCCTTCGCTCGTTGTCTTTCATGAAAGCTCCAACACACAACTTTACACTCTGCGTGCTGTCCAGCGTGTGACGGTACGTTCGGTTTTAATTGGAATATTTCGCACGCGAATGAACGATCTATTAGAACGCGACCCGGGCCACGCTCACGCTCCTATCGACGCTCCTAGCGACGCTCCTATCGACGCTCCGGAGCCTCAGTTCTACCCCAAACACGAGTGCGTGAGCAGCTCGCAAAGGCGACTTCATGAAATAAAGTTTCCCGAGTCCCCGGTGCCGCACACGAGGACAGAGACAGGAGTTTATGTTTCATAAAATAAACTACGGCCCTGTTCACAGATTGATATTGGAAATAGCCCGCGCGTCAATGCTGACACGAAGCTTTTTAACAGCGTCAGGGTCAAAGGAGGGAGTGGTCGATGCCCCACCGGTTTAGAAACCGCTTATCGGCAGTTATGCACATCGGCTCTGCCAGCGGAGGAGCGGCCTTTAATTGCCTCACCCTCGTTTGGAAATGTCTCCGAGAAGAAGGTTTATGGCTCATTAAGTGCTAACGCCAGGCGGCATTGGCCCAACAGGAGCTCGGGGAAGACTGGCTCGCAATCCAAAACCCACTTGAAGCGTGGATTGTCGGCTACCCCTCAGTACCACTTGGGCTGACAGCTTGGCGCCATCCGCAGACGGTGGAACGTTCCCTAATTAATCAAAACTCCAGCGTTGAGAAATGAAACGGAAGCCGGCGCGAGAGATTCCCGGCGATCTCGTGAAGATGAATGCAACTAACTGTGAGCTGCGACCATTCTCTCGCTTTTCTTTGCCGTTCGCCTTCATGGGCTGCTTTTAGCGTAGCGACATGCACGAGAGAGTAAAGTTGTGAAGCGAAGACGTTTCATCGACAAAAGTCTAGATATGTTAACAGCGTTTGGTGGAAAAAAACTCGTTTGAACAAAGGTCAGGCGTGAGATAAAATATTATCTTGTTTTCCAATTACATCGCCGTGGGTTTTAAAAAGTATTGTGCCCGACAGCTGATCACATGTTTCCCTGGCACAGTACGAGCGTAGTACCCACATTCTCACGACGATAGGCATTAAGAATCATTACTTACAACGCAGTGCATCACTGTTTAAGAAACTGCTGCCGACATCAACATAAATAATGGCCACATTGTACGAGCACACTGGCACCGGGGGTTATAATTCTTCCCCCTTTTTGCCACTCACTGAGGACTTAATGCTCGTTCGGCACAACGAGCCTCCTTCACACACCGACACGCAGAACGGACCATTCTTCTGACAACACTCGTTGGGTGCTTTTAAGATGCTCCATAAAAAAAGTTAGTGATTTTTCCTTCCCAAATGTGCATCGACACGGCGCTCGTTTCCAGCCCTAAGCCTTTTGAAGGAAATTAAACATTACTATGGTGGTGGCGGGTCTATCCATAGTACAAACACTGTTTACTTCCCCACAAATTGGTACTCGTTTTATCGCCCCTTCTCCCACAACCAGGAGTTGTATGTACGTTGAACTTGTTCCGCACGGTACGCAGTCAACTGTGCTAATCGGAGGTGCGGGGGGTTGAACTCGCGACCTTGTGATTGTGAGCCGTTCGCTCTATCACTGACCGACCTGGTGGGATAATGGATGATTGGATGGATGTGCATTTCCAGATTCAATGCGGCATAATCAGAGTTTTAATATAATCTCGTGTTGTGTATCTCACGTTACCTTGAAAAAGTACTGCTCTGGTTGTTTAATCGAAGGCTGACAAAGAGCTGCTTTTTAAGGACTTTCAAAACAACACCAATCTTCTCGCTGCTGTTGAGCATGAACATATAAAAAAAGTTATTATTATTACTGTTACTCTAGTAGACGTCTCTACATCTTGATGAGAGTTTCCTCAAGATAAAGGGAGAGTGCATTTGAGAAATGCGAGTGCACAATACGGAACAGGCGAACCTTAACTCATGCGACGCCGTCACCATCGGATCGAGGTGACATCAATTTCCCATTTAATGGGTGAATCTGGGCCCCTGTGTCTGGCGAGCGGGGGAGCAGGCGCAGAGTCACGAGGCGACAATGGCTCGTCGCAAAGAGCCCTGGGCGATGCGTCCCCGCGACACGGGCGTTGGCCACTCTTGCTGCCGCGTTAAGTGGCCAACGCCCTGAAGGAGATCAAAAGGGCTCGGAAAAAAAACAATCGGGTCCCTTAGAGCGCCGTGAAGATGCGATTGCAGTTAGAATAGCGCACGAGGCTATTGTGGGGTTCGTAGTGGTGCCGCCATAGCCGAGGCCACCGGTCCGGACGAAAGCGGTTTGTGTCGCTCATCAAAAGACGCTTCTCAAATGTCAAACGCAGTCAAGCTGCCCGCACACACATGCAGGTCCTATGCCCAATGAGATTGTGCCCATTAGAGTAGGGTGGAGAGAAGATCCGATTTGATGTTTTTTTTTTAATTAAAATTAAGCAACACAATACTATCCTTCCGCTGTGGTCTCAGAACTAGTACCGACTTAGCTACAGAGTAGCGCCTCTGGGTTACGTTACAAATATAAGCTCCATGACACCAGCACCATGATCCTGGAGGTGTCATTGCTATCGCAGCATTCCCACTACGGTACACTGGTATCACGATAATAATCACAACACTTGTCCCATTTGTGCCGTGTCGTCCCGTCTCAGCGGCAGCGCGTTCGCCGCTCGTTGCAGAGTCCCGGTTTGAACGTGGCAAGCCACCCTGGTTAATACCGCGCTGTGTGTATTGACAGTGGACTTTAACGATCCCGTGACATCATTTGAAACGAGCAGGCCATTGTGTGCTGGCGTAATGGCCCACATTTGCCCAATTCGAAAACCTACCGGTGAATTCCTCAATTGGAATTCCACACTGCGCGGCGATTGAGAAGTATGCGTCAAGGCCTCGACACTCACGAGGGTTTAGGTCCTTGGAAATCTGCGTGATAGTAGAATTCACGAAAGTAGAGGAGCTTTCCAGAACCCGACTGAACATGCGGCAGAAAAAAAATAACGTTTTATAACTTCAATCCTGTACTGGACAAACACTTAACATCCATACACTAAATATAATTGTCCAACAATACAAATAGATAATAACACAACAAAATGGAATAAATACAATACATTTTACTGTAAATGTGTAAGTTTTAGTTTTCCCAAGCACAATATGCCATGGTCACCTGAACGTGATTGGTTCGCTATCTCGGTGTCCGTGTGACGCGTCCTCGGCTCGACGCACGCGGCAGTGCGTGGGCAGGTTGGTGCTGTGCGTGGGCAGATTGGCGCTGTGCGTGGGCAGATTGGCGCTGTGCGTGGGCAGATTGGCGCTGTGCGTGGGCAGGTTGGTGCCGTGCGTGGGCAGGTTGGTGCTGTGCGTGGGCAGATTGGCGCTGTGCGTGGGCAGATTGGCGCTGTGCGTGGGCAGGTTGGCGCTGTGCGTGGGCAGGTTGGCGCTGTGCGTGGGCAGGTTGGTGCTGGGCGTGGGCAGGTTGGTGCCGTGCGTGGGCAGGTTGGTGCTGTGCGTGGGCAGATTGGCGCTGTGCGTGGGCAGATTGGCGCTGTGCGTGGGCAGGTTGGCGCTGTGCGTGGGCAGGTTGGCGCTGTGCGTGGGCAGGTTGGCGCTGTGCGTGGGCAGGTTGGCGCTGTGCGTGGGCAGGTTGGCGCTGTGCGTGGGGAGGTTGGCGCTGTGCGTGGGCAGGTTGGTGCTGTGCGTGAGCAGGTTGGTGCTGTGCGTGGGCAGGTTGGTGCTGTGCGTGGGCAGGTTGGTGCTGTGCGTGGGCAGGTCGGTGCTGTGCGTGGCCAGGTCGGTGCTGTGCGTGGGCAGGTTGGTGCTGTGCATGGGCAGGTTGGTGCTGTGCGTGGGCAGGTTGGTGCTGTGCGTGGGCAGGTTGGTGCTGTGCGTGGGCAGGTCGGTGCTGTGCGTGGCCAGGTTGGTGCTGTGCGTGGGCAGGTTGGTGCTGTGCGTGGGCAGGTCGGTGCTGTGAGTGGCCAGGTGGTGCTGTGCGTGGGGAGGTTGGCGCTGTGCGTGGGCAGGTTGGTGCTGTGCGTGGGCAGGTTGGTGCTGTGCGTGGGCAGGTTGGCGCTGTGCGTGGGCAGGTTGGTGCTGTGCCTGGGCAGGTTGGCGCTGTGCGTGGGCAGGTTGGTGCTGTGCGTGGGCAGGTTGGTGCTGTGCCTGGGCAGGTTGGTGCTGTGCGTGGAGAGGTCGGTGCTGTGCGTGGGCAGGTTGGAGCTGTGCGGGGGCAGGTTGGCGCTGTGCGTGGGCACGTCCAGTGTGTGTGGTACACAATGGGCCTACAAACCACCACTGAGCAAATACCCCCGCGGTGTCCTCAAGATGCCAAATCGCGAATAGTCGAATTTCACACGCGGCATCGCGTGCAATGCTGGGCCCAAAAAACGACGAGCAAGCAGCCGGATCAGTCACTGCACGTGACTTAAACCACGAGGTGAAGACGACTTCAACAAATACTGGGGCCACGACAGCGATCCCCCGGGTCGCTTGAACAGACTGTTGGGGCAAGTGCGGTTAGCGAGCAGCGCCTGTGAAGGCCGGAAACTGTGGGCACACGAAGGGGTGGGTGGCCTGCACCACGCCCGGCCGCCTTTGTCTCTCCAGTGGGGCCACGAATCGCACACGTGGACATCACTGGGACAATACCAAAGCTAGAGTGAACAAATCATCCGGTGATGCTGCTGCTGCGTTCGGCAGTGGTGCACAAGCACAACAAACAACAACAACAACAACCCAGCACACTCGTCAACAACAACAACCCAGCACACTCGTCAACAACAACAACCCAGCACACTGGTCAACAACAACAACAATAACCCAGCACACTCGTCAACAACAACAATAACCCAGCACACTCGTCAACAACAACAATAACCCAGCACACTCGTCAACAACAACAACCCAGCACACTCGTCAACAACAATAACCCCAGGACACTCGTCAACAACAACAATAACCCAGCACACTCGTCAACAACAATAACCCAGCACACTCGTCAACAACAATAACCCAGCACACTCGTCAACAACAACAATAACCCAGCACACTCGTCAACAACAACAACCCAGCACACTCGTCAACAACAATAACCCCAGCACACTCGTCAACAACAACAATAACCCAGCACACTCGTCAACAACAATAACCCAGCACACTCGTCAACAACAATAACCCAGCACACTCGTCAACAACAACAACAACCCAGCACACTCGTCAACAACAACAATAACCCAGAACACTCGTCAACAACAATAACCCAGCACACTCGTCAACAACAATAACCCAGCACACTCGTCAACAACAATAACCCAGCACACTCGTCAACAACAATAACCCAGCACACTCGTCAACAACAACAATAACCCAGCACACTCGTCAACAACAACAACCCAGCACACTCGTCAACAACAATAACTCAGCACACTCGTCAACAACAATAACTCAGCACACTCGTCAACAACAACAATAACCCAGCACACTCGTCAACAACAATAACCCAGCACACTCGTCAACAACAACAATAACCCAGCACACTCGTCAACAACAATAACCCAGCACACTTGTCAACAACAACAACCCAGCACACTCGTCAACAACAACAATAACTCAGCACACTCGTCAACAACAATAACCCAGCACACTCGTCAACAACAACAATAACCCAGCACACTTGTCAACAACAACAATAACTCAGCACACTCGTCAACAACAATAACCCAGCACACTCGTCAACAACAATAACCCAGCACACTCGTCAACAACAATAACCCAGCACACTTGTCAACAACAACAATAACTCAGCACACTCGTCAACAACAATAACCCAGCACACTCGTCAACAACAACAATAACCCAGCACACTTGTCAACAACAACAATAACCCAGCACACTCGTCAACAACAACAACCCAGCACACTCGTCAACAACAACAATAACCCAGCACACTCGTCAACAACAACAATCCACCACACTCGTCAACAACAACAATAACCCCAGCACACTCGTCAACAACAATAACCCAGCACACTCGTCAACAACAACAACCCAGCACACTCGTCAACAACAACAATAACCCAGCACACTCGTCAACAACAACAATAACCCAGCACATTCGTCAACAACAACAATAACCCAGCACACTCGTCAACAACAATAACCCAGCACACTCGTCAACAACAATAACTCAGCACACTCGTCAACAACAATAACCCAGCACACTCGTCAACAACAATAACCCCAGCACACTCGTCAACAACAATAACCCAGCACACTCGTCAACAACAATAACCCAGCACACTCGTCAACAACAACAATAACCCAGCACACTCGTCAACAACAATAACCCAGCACACTGGTCAACAACAATAACCCAGCACACTCGTCAACAACAATAACCCAGCACACTCGTCAACAACAATAACCCAGCACACTCGTCAACAACAATAACCCAGCACACTCGTCAACAACAATAACCCAGCACACTCGTCAACAACAATAACCCAGCACACTCGTCAACAACAATAACCCAGCACACTCGTCAACAACAATAACCCAGCACACTCGTCAACAACAACAATAACCCAGCACACTCGTCAACAACAATAACCCCAGCACACTCGTCAACAACAATAACCCAGCACACTCGTCAACAACAATAACCCAGCAGACTCGTCAACAACAATAACCCAGCACACTTGTCAACAACAACAATAACCCCAGCACACTCGTCAACAACAATAACCCAGCACACTCGTCAACAACAACAATAACCCAGCACACTCGTCAACAACAATAACCCAGCACACTCGTCAACAACAACAATAACCCAGCACACTTGTCAACAACAACAATAACTCAGCACACTCGTCAACAACAATAACCCAGCACACTTGTCAACAACAACAATAACCCAGCACACTCGTCAACAACAACAACCCAGCACAATCGTCAACAACAACAATAACCCAGCACACTCGTCAACAACAATAACCCAGCACACTCGTCAACAACAACAATAACCCAGCACACTTGTCAACAACAACAATAACCCAGCACACTCGTCAACAACAACAATAACCCAGCACACTCGTCAACAACAACAACCCAGCACACTCGTCAACAACAACAATAACCCAGCACACTCGTCAACAACAACAACCCACCACACTCGTCAACAACAACAATAACCCCAGCACACTCGTCAACAACAATAACCCAGCACACTCGTCAACAACAACAACCCAGCACACTCGTCAACAACAACAATAACCCAGCACACTCGTCAACAACAACAACCCACCACACTCGTCAACAACAACAATAACCCCAGCACACTCGTCAACAACAATAACCCAGCACACTCGTCAACAACAACAACAACCCAGCACACTCGTCAACAACAACAATAACCCAGCACACTCGTCAACAACAATAACCCAGCACACTCGTTAACAACAATAACCCAGCACACTCGTCAACAACAACAATAACCCAGCACACTCGTCAACAACAACAATAACCCAGCACACTCGTCAACAACAACAACCCACCACACTCGTCAACAACAACAATAACCCCAGCACACTCGTCAACAACAACAACCCAGCACACTCGTCAACAACAACAATAACCCAGCACACTCGTCAACAACAACAACCCACCACACTCGTCAACAACAACAATAACCCAGCACACTCGTCAACAACAATAACCCCAGCACACTCGTCAACAACAATAACCCAGCACACTCGTCAACAACAACAACAACCCAGCACACTCGTCAACAACAACAATAACCCAGCACACTCGTCAACAACAATAACCCAGCACACTCGTTAACAACAATAACTCAGCACACTCGTCAACAACAATAACCCAGCACACTCGTCAACAACAATAACCCCAGCACACTCGTCAACAACAATAACCCAGCACACTCGTCAACAACAATAACCCAGCACACTCGTCAACAACAACAATAACCCAGCACACTCGTCAACAACAATAACCCAGCACACTGGTCAACAACAATAACCCAGCACACTCGTCAACAACAATAACCCAGCACACTCGTCAACAACAATAACCCAGCACACTCGTCAACAACAATAACCCAGCACACTCGTCAACAACAATAACCCAGCACACTCGTCAACAACAATAACCCAGCACACTCGTCAACAACAATAACCCAGCACACTCGTCAACAACAATAACCCAGCACACTCGTCAACAACAATAACCCAGCACACTCGTCAACAACAATAACCCAGCACACTCGTCAACAACAATAACCCAGCACACTCGTCAACAACAATAACCCCAGCACACTCGTCAACAACAATAACCCAGCACACTTGTCAACAACAACAACCCAGCACACTCGTCAACAACAACAACCCAGCACACTCGTCAACAACAACAACCCAGCACACTCGTCAACAACAACAACCCAGCACACTGGTCAACAACAACAACAACAACAACCCAGCACACTCGTCAACAACAATAACCCCAGCACACTCGTCAACAACAACAATAACCCAGCACACTCGTCAACAACAATAACCCAGCACACTTGTCAACAACAACCCAGCACACTCGTCAACAACAACAATAACTCAGCACACTCGTCAACAACAATAACCCAGCACACTCGTCAACAACAACAATAACCCAGCACACTCGTCAACAACAATAACCCAGCACACTCGTCAACAACAATAACCCAGCACACTCGTCAACAACAATAACCCAGCACACTTGTCAACAACAACAATAACCCAGCACACTCGTCAACAACAACAACCCAGCACACTCGTCAACAACAACAATAACCCAGCACACTCGTCAACAACAACAACCCAGCACACTCGTCAACAACAACAATAACCCAGCACACTCGTCAACAACAACAACCCACCACACTCGTCAACAACAACAATAACCCCAGCACACTCGTCAACAACAACAACCCAGCACACTCGTCAACAACAACCATAACCCAGCACACTCGTCAACAACAACAATAACCCAGCACATTCGTCAACAACAACAATAACCCAGCACACTCGTCAACAACAATAACCCAGCACACTCGTCAACAACAATAACCCAGCACACTCGTCAACAACAATAACCCAGCACACTCGTCAACAACAATAACCCAGCACACTCGTCAACAACAACAATAACCCAGCACACTCGTCAACAACAATAACCCAGCACACTCGTCAACAACAACAATAACCCAGCACACTCGTCAACAACAATAACCCAGCACACTCGTCAACAACAACAATAACCCAGCACACTCGTCAACAACAATAACCCAGCACACTCGTCAACAACAATAACCCAGCACACTCGTCAACAACAACAATAACCCAGCACACTCGTCAACAACAATAACCCAGCACACTCGTCAACAACAACAATAACCCAGCACACTCGTCAACAACAATAACCCAGCACACTCGTCAACAACAACAATAACCCAGCACACTCGTCAACAACAACAACCCAGCACACTCGTCAACAACAACAATAACCCAGCACACTCGTCAACAACAACAACCCAGCACACTCGTCAACAACAACAATAACCCAGCACACTCGTCAACAACAACAACCCACCACACTCGTCAACAACAACAATAACCCCAGCACACTCGTCAACAACAACAACCCAGCACACTCGTCAACAACAACCATAACCCAGCACACTCGTCAACAACAACAATAACCCAGCACATTCGTCAACAACAACAATAACCCAGCACACTCGTCAACAACAATAACCCAGCACACTCGTCAACAACAATAACCCAGCACACTCGTCAACAACAATAACCCAGCACACTCGTCAACAACAACAATAACCCAGCACACTCGTCAACAACAATAACCCAGCACACTCGTCAACAACAATAACCCAGCACACTCGTCAACAACAATAACCCAGCACACTCGTCAACAACAATAACCCAGCACACTCGTCAACAACAACAACAATAACCCAGCACACTCGTCAACAACAACAACAACAATAACCCAGCACACTCGTCAACAACAATAACCCAGCACACTCGTCAACAACAACAATAACCCAGCACACTCGTCAACAACAACAATAACCCAGCACATTCGTCAACAACAACAATAACCCAGCACACTCGTCAACAACAATAACCCAGCACACTCGTCAACAACAATAACCCAGCACACTCGTCAACAACAATAACCCAGCACACTCGTCAACAACAACAATAACCCAGCACACTCGTCAACAACAATAACCCAGCACACTCGTCAACAACAATAACCCAGCACACTCGTCAACAACAATAACCCAGCACACTCGTCAACAACAATAACCCAGCACACTCGTCAACAACAACAATAACCCAGCACACTCGTCAACAACAATAACCCAGCACACTCGTCAACAACAACAATAACCCAGCACACTCGTCAACAACAATAACCCAGCACACTCGTCAACAACAACAATAACCCAGCACACTCGTCAACAACAATAACCCAGCACACTCGTCAACAACAATAACCCAGCACACTCGTCAACAACAACAATAACCCAGCACACTCGTCAACAACAATAACCCAGCACACTCGTCAACAACAACAATAACCCAGCACACTCGTCAACAACAATAACCCAGCACACTCGTCAACAACAACAATAACCCAGCACACTCGTCAACAACAACAACCCAGCACACTCGTCAACAACAACAATAACCCAGCACACTCGTCAACAACAACAACCCAGCACACTCGTCAACAACAACAATAACCCAGCACACTCGTCAACAACAACAACCCACCACACTCGTCAACAACAACAATAACCCCAGCACACTCGTCAACAACAACAACCCAGCACACTCGTCAACAACAACCATAACCCAGCACACTCGTCAACAACAACAATAACCCAGCACATTCGTCAACAACAACAATAACCCAGCACACTCGTCAACAACAATAACCCAGCACACTCGTCAACAACAATAACCCAGCACACTCGTCAACAACAATAACCCAGCACACTCGTCAACAACAACAATAACCCAGCACACTCGTCAACAACAATAACCCAGCACACTCGTCAACAACAATAACCCAGCACACTCGTCAACAACAATAACCCAGCACACTCGTCAACAACAATAACCCAGCACACTCGTCAACAACAACAACAATAACCCAGCACACTCGTCAACAACAACAACAACAATAACCCAGCACACTCGTCAACAACAATAACCCAGCACACTCGTCAACAACAACAATAACCCAGCACACTCGTCAACAACAACAATAACCCAGCACATTCGTCAACAACAACAATAACCCAGCACACTCGTCAACAACAATAACCCAGCACACTCGTCAACAACAATAACCCAGCACACTCGTCAACAACAATAACCCAGCACACTCGTCAACAACAACAATAACCCAGCACACTCGTCAACAACAATAACCCAGCACACTCGTCAACAACAATAACCCAGCACACTCGTCAACAACAATAACCCAGCACACTCGTCAACAACAATAACCCAGCACACTCGTCAACAACAACAATAACCCAGCACACTCGTCAACAACAATAACCCAGCACACTCGTCAACAACAACAATAACCCAGCACACTCGTCAACAACAATAACCCAGCACACTCGTCAACAACAACAATAACCCAGCACACTCGTCAACAACAACAACCCAGCACACTCGTCAACAACAACAATAACCCAGCACACTCGTCAACAACAACAACCCAGCACACTCGTCAACAACAACAATAACCCAGCACACTCGTCAACAACAACAACCCACCACACTCGTCAACAACAACAATAACCCCAGCACACTCGTCAACAACAATAACCCAGCACACTCGTCAACAACAACAACCCAGCACACTCGTCAACAACAACAATAACCCAGCACACTCGTCAACAACAACAATAACCCAGCACATTCGTCAACAACAACAATAACCCAGCACACTCGTCAACAACAATAACCCAGCACACTCGTCAACAACAATAACCCAGCACACTCGTCAACAACAATAACCCAGCACACTCGTCAACAACAATAACCCAGCACACTCGTCAACAACAATAACCCAGCACACTCGTCAACAACAATAACCCAGCACACTCGTCAACAACAATAACCCAGCACACTCGTCAACAACAATAACCCAGCACACTCGTCAACAACAATAACCCAGCACACTCGTCAACAACAATAACCCAGCACACTCGTCAACAACAATAACCCAGCACACTCGTCAACAACAACACTGCGTGGCCCTCATAAGAAACAATACTGTACATATAATAGGCGACGTTTTGGGCAAAGGGCCTTCTTCACAGCACGCGGGGCTTTTATGGAGAAGCATTCGGGCCGTGTTAAAAACTCGCGTCGCTTCACCAAGGAGGTGGACGGGACGCAGAACCGCGTCGACTGCAGGCGCGTGTGACGTGAGACCCCGCGTGTGACGTGAGACCCCGCGTGTGACGTGAGACCCCGCGTGTGACGTGAGACCCCGCGTGTGACGTGAGACCCCGCGTGTGACGTGGACCCCGCGTGTGACGTGAGACCCCGCGTGTGGCGTGAGACCCCACGTGTGACGTGTGACCCCGCGTGTGACGTGGACCCCGCGTGTGACGTAAGACCCCGCGTGTGGCGTGACGCCGCCGGGGTGCCCAACGGGAGGGGGGAGGCATCGAGGGGGGCAGCGAGGGGGGTGGTAGCGAGGGGAGGGGTCAGCGAGGGGGGGGACGTCCGCACCGCGGTTTTGTTTTCGCCCTCCCCCCCGGCTCCTCCCTGTTCCAGGTAGCGGCCCCTTCACTCTGCCCCCCACCCCCAGGTCCGTGAAGCCCCCTCGCTCCCTCCCTCCCTCAAGCGTGCCTCCCACAATGAGGCAAGCCAAGCCCGCTAAGGCTGTGTTGTGAACTCTCACGATAAAAAAAACAGCTGTCCACGCCTTGCACTTGGCCATCATTTATTTACGGTCCTGCGGGAGACACCGAGAGAGAGACTGCGATAAGCATCGAGCAGACTGGCTGCCCTGCTGCTGCTGCTGATGCCCCCATCTCAAGCTACGCCTTGGATGATACTGGGCCCATGTGTGACCCACTGGCTCACCTCGTCCTCCCTGTGTGACCCACTGGCTCACCTCGTCCTCCCTGTGTGACCCACTCACCCACCTCGTCCTCTCTGTGTGACCCACTCACCCACCTCGTCCTCCCTGTGTGACCCACTCACCCACCTCGTCCTCCCTGTGTGACCCACTCACCCACCTCGTCCTCCCTGTGTGACCCACTCACGCACCTTGTCCTCCTTCTGTGACCCACTCACCTACCTCGTCCTCCCTCTGTGACCCACTCACCCACCTCGTCCTCCCTGTGTAACCCACTCACCCACCTCGTCCTTACTGTGTGACCCACTCACCCACCTCGTCCTCCCTGTGTGACCCACTCACCCACCTCGTCCTCCCTGTGTGACCCACTCACCCACCTCGTCCTCCCTGTGTGACCCACTCACCCACCTCGTCCTCCCTGTGTGACTCACTCACCCACCTCGTCCTCCCTCTGTGACCCACTCACCCACCTCGTCCTTCCTGTGTGACCCACTCACCCACCTCGTCCTCCCTCTGTGACCCACACACCCAACTCGTCCTCCCTGTGTAACCCACTCACTCACCTCGTCCTCCCTGTGTGACCCACTCACCCACCTCGTCCTCCCTGTGTGACCCACTCACCCACCTCGTCCTCCCTCTGTTACCCACTCACCCACCTCGTCCTCCCTGTGTGACCCACTCATCCACCTCGTCCTCTCTGTGTGACCCACTCACCCACCTCGTCCTCCCTCTGTGACCCACTCACCCACCTCGTCCTCCCTGTGTGACCCACTCATCCACCTCGTCCTCTCTGTGTGACCCACTCACCCACCTCGTCCTCCCTCTGTGACCCACTCACCCACCTCGTCCTCCCTGTGTGACCCCTCACCCACCTCGTCCTCCCTGTGTGACCCACTCATCCACCTCGTCCTCCTTCCACGTCTCAGTCCTCTGCTGCTGCTGCTGCCAGTGAACCGCAGTCTTAACCACGTGCGAATGATTTTTGTGTTTTCTCCCGAGCCCGATCCAGAAGACGACGGTGCAGGCGAGCTGGCCCGGCGAGGCCCCACCCGGCGAGGCCCCACCCGGCGAGGCCCCACCCGGGCCTCTCAGAGCCCACGCCGCGTGTCCCTCTGCTCCACGGCGTCCCGCTGTTCCGCGCGTGACGCACACCAGTGGAAGAAGGAGTTGGTGAGTAGAGACACGAGTAATGGCCACAGTGAGTTCCTGCTGCTGCTCCTGCTGCTGCGGCTGTGGCGCAAACGAGCATTGAGGCATTGGCGACCATCTCCCGTTTACAGCCCTGCAAAGCCAGTGGCGGACATTCCACATTCCTATGGCAGCGGCGAAAATTTCACCATAGGACGGATGATGGGATAAGAGGCCGTCCATAAATGACGTCCCGCACCGAGGGGGGGAGGGGGGTTAGACATTTGTGACGATGTGTGACGAGGGGGGGAGGGGGAGTTTGAGAAATGTGACGTCATATCAAAATGCGCAACTTTAAATAAATATTAATTAAATAGAATTGTTATAACAACACTAATTTTGTTTTATTTTCATTATTAACTATTTCATTATTTTAATTTACTAAGGTCATCTTTTATTTATTCCATGAAGGAGAATTTTGCTTCTGCATGGGAGAATGGAGAAGCATAAGTTTTGTACATTTTTTGAATTATTTTTATTAAACATTTTGATTATAATGATTCTGCCAGGGATTTTCATTCTGTGAAATGAATGTGATTGTTATCATTGTACTCTCCAATTTGCTTCGTTCTACTACAAAGTTTCAAGTTTTTTTATAGTTAGAATTACTTTTAATATTTTATAATAATAATAATAATAAAAGAATTTCAATTTAATATTCTGAACATCTGCAGTTTTAGTTAGACGTTGAATATAGTTACAAGTGAATTGCATACTAAATTTAAGCTTTCCAACGCCTCTTTTTCAATACGTGTTTTCTCCTACAACATCAGAGTGCATTGCCACATTGAATACGCACTACAATGACAATAGTTTAAAGTTATTTGAAGCATGTTTTATTTTCAAAATGGAAATATGGTTTTGGTAGGGGGCAGAGCTTTGTGACGTCATATTAGAGGGGGGGGGTCTGACTTTTTGTGACGAGGTGGGAGGGGGGGAGGCCAAAAATCGGCCAAAATCGCGTGACGTCATTTGTGGACGGCCCCTAAGTTAACCCGCAACCAGGACATGAACTGATAAACTTGGGATGGCGAGCCCTCCGCTCCACTGCTGGCAAGCCGCCTGGCTGGAGAGGTACACACGTGGGAGGGTTGTTAAAGCCCTTGTTTGGGTTACCGGTAACTGTATGAAAACCGGTAAAACCCGATTCCTGATGCTCGCCACGAATAATTCAGTTCAGTTTCAGTTTATATTGAATTACCCTGTGAGCCAATAAGCTCTTAAATCTGGAATAGGAACTGTTACAGCAATAACCGTGACATATTTACCTTTTTCAGCTGAGATATGAAGGTAGCTGCCACAGTGATGTCATAACCGAATGGTGAGCGCACTGGACGCGTAATCCAGAGGTCGTCTCTTCGATTCCATCTGCCGGCGCGGCAGCTGAAAGGATGCGGCCAGTTCGACCCCCCGTGCTCTCTGTCCACCCAGCAGGGGTACACGTGCTCTCTGTCCACCCAGCAGGGGCACGCGTGCTCTCTGTCCACCCAGCAGGGGTACACGTGCTCTCTGTCCACCCAGCAGGGGTACACGTGGGACACCGCGGCTCCATAGAGATTAGCGTCGGGCTGAGACGGACCCCATGTCCGAGTTTGACGGCGCTGCCTGTCGGAGCGGAGACAGCTCTCACCGGCATGAGGATTCCAGCAAGCCCCGACTACTCTGGTGATGAGACACCGTGTCGAAACCGGTTCCCAGTTTGCTCGGTGAAGTGCCCAGATGTTTAGTAGGGGGAGGGGGTGTTTTTCAATGCGGGAAAGTGAATTAAGAGCGTGGGGGGCACCGTCTCTGTGTCTCAGCGGCAGTGGCGGAGCGGCAGCAGCAGAAGCAGCTCTCTTGTTGTTGTTGTTGTTTTCTTTCCCTCCAGATGATGAAAGGGAAAGTTTTCGGAAATCTCCGAACCCGTGAGCTCCTCCAAGCCTTTGTGTCGGCGTCCACGTGACTCGGTGGTGTTTCCATATTCACGTTTAATAGGGTATAAATAAATGATTGACCACACGGCTCATAGAGTTATAGAGGGCGCTCGTCCGTCCGTGTGTGCGTGCGTGAGTGCGTGCGTCAATGAATGCGTCAATGAGTGCATTAGTGGGTAAGTGAATCGGTGAATTAGTGAGTGATTTGGTGAGTGCATGCCTGCGTGACTGCGTTACTGAGTGAGTGCGTGAGTAGATGAGTGGGTGAGTGAGTGAATGGGTCCCTGCGTGCGTGCGTGAGTGCGTGCGTGAGTTAGTGGGTGAGTGAATGGGTGAGTGGGTGAGTGCATGGGTGAATGAATGGGTGAGTGAGTGGGTGAGTGAGTGGGTGAGTGCATGGGTGAGTGAATGGGTGAATGAATTGGTGATTGAGGATGAGTCAATGGTTGAGTGAATGGGTGAGTGAATGGGTGATTGAGTGGGTGAGTCAATGGTTGAGTGAAAGGGTGAGTGAATGGGTGAGTGAATGGGTGAGTGAGTGGATGAGTGAATGGGTGAGTGAATGAGTGAGTGAATGGGTGAGTGAGTGGGTGAGTGCATGGGTGAGTGAATGGGTGAATGAATTGGTGATTGAGGATGAGTGAATGGGTGAGTGAATGGGTGAGTGAATGGGTGAGTGAGTGGGTGAGTGAGTGGGTGAGTGCATGGGTGAGTGAATAGGTGAGTGAATGGGTGATTGAGTGGGTGAGTCAATGGTTGAGTGAAAGGGTGAGTGAATGGGTGAGTGCATGGGTGAGTGAGTGGGTGAGTGAGTGGGTGAGTGAATGGGTGAGTGAATGGGTGATTGAGTGGGTGAGTGAATGGGTGAGTGAATGGGTGAGTGAGTAGGTGAGTGAGTGGATGAGTGAATGGGTGAGTGCATGGATGAGTGAATGGGTGAATGAATGGGTGATTGAGTGGGTGAGTCAATGGTTGAGTGAGTGGGTGAGTGAATGGGTGATTGAGTGGGTGAGTGAATGGGTGAGTGAATGGGTGAGTGAGTAGGTGAGTGAGTGGATGATTGAATGGATGAGTGCATGGATGAGTGAATGGGTGAGTGAATGGGTTATTGAGTGGGTGAGTCAATGGTTGAGTGAAAGGGTGAGTGAATGGGTGAGTGAATGGGTGAGTGAGTGGGTGAGTGAGTGGGTAAGTGAATGGGTGAGTGAATGGGTGATTGAGTGGGTGAGTGAATGGGTGAGTGAATGGGTGGGTGAGTAGGTGAGTGAGTGGATGAGTGAATGGGTGAGTGCATGGATGAGCGAATGGGTGAGTGAATGGGTGATTGAGTGGGTGAGTGAATGGGTGAGTGAGTGCGCGTGCCATCTGCGGACATTCACCGTGGTAGGTGCGCGTGCGCGCGTGCGGGTGGCCCGATGCCTGCGAGCGTCTTCCACCCTAAAGATGCATCGCCGATAATTACGGGGCTTGACGAACTTGTGGCGACGTTGATGGCACGTCCGCTGGCAGCCTCTCCTCGCCTCCCGGGCGCAGTCTCCGCGGGAGCGCCTCGGCTGCCACCCATGGTGCAGCGCTGTGGCATATCCAGCCATTAAATATACCCCTGGACTTGTCTGTATAGACTTCACAAGCTTCTGACCGTGGCCATTAGCACCACGATAAAAGTAACCTCTTAACCTCATTAACACAATTCCCGGCTTGCCTGCATGCGAGGGATACTCCCTGTTCCGGGAGGCGAAGTGAATAAGGGAGTTCCATCCACACAGCTGTAAATTAAAATAGCGTGGCTCTCCTTTCTACGCTCCATTAATTCAATGAAAGCATTTCTCTGTTTAACTTGCCTTTAAACCGTCTCTATGCTTTGGTGATTTTGACAATGATATAAGCAGGAGGACGGGAAAAAAAATCGTCCGCTTTAAAATGTTGTAATAAAATATTGTAAAATCATCGGGTCCGTTGGGAAATTAAAAAAGAATACCATATTTCATATAGCAGCTACGAAAAGAAAATATTCTTTAAATACATTTGGAATTTGCATTTTGAAGGCATACAGAAAAAGAAGTATACTTCGGGTCGTTCTCTTATACAAGGGAAACATTTATCCATTAGCTTATAAATAGCTCCACTCATGAAGTGGGAACCAAATAACGGAACGGGAGCCTCAAGGAATGGCAACATCGAGAACCACGAGAATCGGACACGTGACCCCGGCATCATCATCATCTGAGATTTCCTCGTGTCCAAAATAGACCAATTACTGGTTCCTTCGCATCCTGCACTTTATTTATTAATGATGTTTTAATCAAAGGCTGTGATCAATTATTCATCAATTAATCGCAGCAGGATTACGCCTGACTACATTATATAATTTTACGAGTCACATGCAGTTGATTTAATTAGTTACTGTTTACAATTTACTTTCCATTGCCGCAAAGTGTGAGAGAACACCTTGTGAAGTCAACGGAGAACACGCAGACGAACACACACGCGGGCGCACACACGCACAGAGACACACGCACGCACAGAGACACACACACGCACAGAGACACACGCACGCACAGAGACACACACACGCACAGAGACACACGCACGCACAGAGACACACGCGGGCGCACACACGCACAGAGATACGCACACACGCGGGCGCACACACGCACAGAAACACACACACGCACAGAGACACACACACGCACAGAGACACACACACGCACAGAGACACACGCGCACAGAGACACACACAGACACACGTCGACACACGCAGACAGACACAAACGCGCACAGACACGCATGTACACACGGTGCACGATAATTGATGACATTATAGTGTAACAGCGCTTTGTTGACCTGCTGTATCGGTCATGGGGGTTGTTTGACCATACTTCACTATGGTTGTGAGTGCAGTTTGGTTACACCACAGGGAGTAAAGATGGAGGGGGGAGAGGCAGGATCAGCTCACCACTGCCGGTTGTCATAGTGCAGTGTGCTAACCACTGCGCCACCGCTCTACTCGGAGATGCGTCGTGCATTTAAAGCCCCGCTACTTCTTTTAAGATGGGTGGGAGTGCCTAGGCCAAACTGCCCAGCACAATCATTTATGCATGAATGGTGATGGTGGTTGTGATGGCGACACTGATAAAAAAAAAACACTTATATATTTAATTTACTCATCGAATATCTCAGGCCACCCTACATGTGTTGGTAACGAAGGGCAATGCCAGAAAGGTTCCCGCTGTACACGTGTTGCAGCGTGAGCGGCTGTGTGCATCGCGTTCCTGTTATAACCGCATGCATAGGGGGGAGGGGGAAGGGGAGGGGCTGCCTCGTGAAAACGTGCCCGCGTTTTGTTCTCGTATGCATGACTTCTGGACGAGTCTCATCAAATAAAGCGGCGAGAAAAAGGTAAAAAGAAATAGGAAGGGGAGGAGAAGGTGCAGAAAGCAAAAAAAAGCCTCATTTGATAACAGACTTAATTATTTACGATCTCGCAGCCCAGTACAGCTGGGGAATAATGAACGGAGAGATCAAGGCTTGATGTGCATGATAAAACCGCCTTTGTTCGGCCCTCTGACACCAAACAGTGCGGTGACTCGCTGAGGTCTCTTCCTGGTGAGCGCCGCTAAATCCCACCCACTCTCCAAAGACCCCCTTCTCTCTCTCTACCTCCTCAGCCCCGCACTCCTTCGGCAAGCAGCCCTCCCTCCTCCACCCCCCGCAAGCCGCTGCCGCCGCCGCCGCACAATTGACCCTTTCCCTCCCGCCACCGCCTCCGCCTGAGGCCCCGTTCGACAGCGGAGTTCACTGCTGTGGCTGAGCCGTGGCCTTGGGGCCCCCAGACGCGAGCTGGGTGGGAGGCCAGTTCAAAGTTCAAAGGCCAATGGAGACAGAGGCAACGTGGCCCGGCCCGGCCCGTTTGGGATCATTTGGAAGCAGCCATCGGCGATTAACAACATGCATTATGGTTCATGTAACGACTCATTTTCTTTAACCGTAGTCATTGTCGTGAAATAAAATCACGGTCGACAATGTGCAATTAATAAACGTTTTGACTTAAATAGAACTAGTCGCGTGGGGCAATTGTGTACGTGTAGGCATGAGGCAGTGCCATCTGTAAATATGTGTAGTGGCCTTATTGACGTCGAAAACTGTTCATTGGAGGCAACACGTATTTATTACAGACGCTTCAATTACAGTGGCAAATCTGATACTTGAAGAGGTAACGGCCTCTTCACCCGTACTCTATAGAGGGAACGTTCCCCGAGCTTTAGCCCACGCTAGCTCCCTAGTTCCCTCTATCCTGGTCCTCTCTCAGGAGGCTATCTGACCTGGCCCAGCTTCGGCGCAGGTCCCGATTACCAGCCACACGAGTCCGGCCCTCAGAAGGACATTGGGCCTCGTGGCTCTGGTGTCGCACCCCTGGCTTGCTTTGCCCGGCCCTCAAAAGGACAGCGGGCCAAAGGAGTTCCAGAGTCTAGTTAGTCGGTCTTCTTTCTTCACTGGCTCTTCATCTTGCTTGAGTCGAACTGCCTCTCAGCTCCCCGGGTCCCACCTTTTATACTGTCCCTCACTGAGGGGTGGGGCTGGGAGGGATCACAGCGTCCCCCACAGCCCCCCAGGGTGGTGGCCGTAGCGGACGTGTTTGTGGCCACCGCCCTACAACCGCGTGTCACCCTCCCGTAACACCTCTACATATGCAAACGTGCTCGCACGTTTGATGTTTGCTATGTCCACCACGACTCACTCATTACTGTCTTGTCCCGACCTCACAGAGGCTCGGTGCGACTGCTGGGAGAGATCTCCCTCCGTTGCGTCGGCGTTCATGTCACAGCGCAGGGTTTGTTGTGCCAATTATTGCCAGTCGCCACGCTACAGTTGCATGTACGGTTGCAACTAAAAATGTAAAGAGCTATCATCTTTCAACTTGAAAAACCTCATGTCGGAGAGAAATAAACTGATCTGAAACAAGATACTAATTATATTTTTTTATATATATAATGAATAAAAACCTCACAAACACTTCTCTCTTCAAGTGCAATGCACGTGCAGTGCTGTTTTGATATTTTCTGCACCGATGACAATGAAGAACAACTGTCCACGTTGACACACGGCGCTTAGAGAAGAAGGGATTCAAACGAGAGCCGCGATGGGCCTCGTGTTTGTGTTGCGCACTCCACCGCACGGCGTTGCTCGGGAGCTCCAGGTGCAAACAGATTCGTATCGGTGCCAAAAGGCATCGGCGTCGGAAGCGCGCGCCGCTCGCGCGGAAGTTCGCACAGCGACGGGTTAAAGCGCCTCGCGTTCCCCGCGCTGGTATGAATATTAACGCAGTTTTGTGAATAATGCTTGCTTATGGTTTTAACACATGCAAATTTGTCATTATCGGGGTGATGGCGCGTGGGTCAGCCATGCAGAAAGAGAAAGCGGCGTGCGTGGAAACGGCAAAATTGCGCCCGAGTGCTTCGGCGGCCCAACTTGCCGAGATGAGGTTTTTTTTTCTTTCCCGCCACGGACCTTAAGTGAACACAAAAATATTATGGCACTTTGAAAACCTTCAAGAAAAAAATGCACGGGCTGTTTTTTATGCTAGGGATATGAACCTTATATATATATCCGCCTCATAAGTCACGAGTAAATTCTGTACCCTGGTAAAAGATTGGGGTGTTGCTGGGAGCAGAGGTGCAAAATGAGATCTCGAATGGAGAGCTGATCACTGAGGATAAGAGGGCTTTGTGGCGCCCACCGCATATGCATCGCTGCTACAGGGCGCGTTTGGTTTTACTGCTGGGTACTGGTACTAACTGAGCTGGAAGGGCATCTTCTAAGGGTGTTTTTATTATTATACAGTTTCCTATGTTCAAGGTAAGGTGAAAAGCGATGTCCTTGCTGCGGAAAGGTGTGCAAAAGTATTTGTGCTGAATATTTCGGCATTTCTTCATTACCACCCCTCCCCCCCGTTATAAATAGAGGGGATGAGGAAGCCAACGCCATTCAGAAAGTGGCACCCGACGCATTAGGCAACGCCTGCTCGTCGAAGGGCGCCGAGCGAAGAGAGAAGTGAAGAGAGAAGTGAAGAGAGAAGTGAATATGCGAGGTGTGTGCGCTACCGCTCTCCAAGTTGAATCCCAGCCTCAGAAATCATGATTCAAGTAAAATGTATAATTTTAATCTCAAGATTACCTCCTGCAAGTGAATTAGTTCCTGTAATTGGCACCTGCCGCTGAATTCAGAAGCAGCGAATGTAGAAAACCGTAATGTCTGCTCCACCACCACACTCCACAACCACCACCACCACAGTCCTAAACGCTCCTCCACACCACCACCATCACACCACCATCACACCACCACCACCATTCAATAGTCACAGAGTAAGCAGCAAGTGCTTATTAATAACAGCGCTTGTAGCTTCAGCACCTTCATTATAGCAGCTCCTTATGCAGGCCACATGCTTAAACAAAAGTCGGTGAATGTCTCCATTACCCACTGTGTCACTCCCACCGTTAGCAGCCTCAGGTTTCAGCGTTTAGGGGGATAAGTGCCTTTAAAAGAGGAAACAGAATAAAATAGCTCGTTAAAGCCCTCCTCCTGACAAGTGCGCTCGTCTCGGCCCTTCCCCCGGTGTGGCGGGGAGTGAACGCCGTCAGGGGAGCGTGCTTCTATAAATGATTATAAGTGGGTGATGCTGGGGGAGACGAAATCCCTGATCCAACGGGAATCGCCGCCGCTCGTGGCGCGCGTTCCCCAAAATAAATTACACATTAAGCAGCACAAATTGGATGTTGACAAGTGGGCCCTGCTGCACACGCGCACGCTGGGACTGCCCGCCACCCTCGGTGTCAACGAATGATCAATGGCAATTGTACGGTTTAGTGTCCTGTTCTTGAGCTCATATAAAAAGCCTCGGCTTCTCATAAATACATCAACTTTAATCGGAAAGTAGTCCCGCTCGCGACGTGGACTGCCTCGCCGAATTGAAGTGCGTCACCTCAAGGTTTCAAAGCGGCAGCAGCGTCGACGTTCTGTGGCGGTGAGCCGCCGCGCTCGGCTGCAAGGGGAGCGCTCGCCGTGGACATATGCTTTGCCTCGTGGAGTTATAAAAACTACAACAAAACATCTCGACTCGCCAGCGGCCGGGGGCCCCGCTAGCTTGTGGCGATGTTGGCGAGCAGGTGGTAAGAATTAACTACCGCCTCCACCCTCCGCAAGCCAGAGGAACTCAACGCCGCCTCTGTGGAAACGTCGGGCCGCCACGTGCGCGCAGAGACGCGGCGAGGAGCGGCGTCGGCGAAGTGCGCAAAGAGGCGGCGCTGCGTAACCTGGAAACGCTCGCCCGCCCGCCGCTCCTGTTTCACACTCACACACACACTCACACACTCACACACACTCACACACACTCACACACACACTCACACACACACTCACACACTCACACACACACACTCACACACACACTCACACACACACTCACACACACACTCACACACACTCACACACACACACTCACACACACAACAATCGCAGCTCTGCTGCGTCCTTGACCTGCTTGGGCCGGGTGGGGAGGCGCGTACCCAGGAGAAGATTCCCACAGCTCGGACAATGCGGAGGCAATTGCTTGAGATGTGCCGTGCGATTGCGTGGCGGTTGAGGCGTGGAGACGGAGAAGAGGGGGGAAAGATGAAATTTTACTCCATCGCCCGAGAGCACGAGAGCATAGCAGATATATTGCAACTATAGAAAAGATCAAGGAAGGCCATTTAATCCTTTACCTGACCTTTGCATCAACGCATAAGGCACGTTCCTGGAGCATACGTTAAATATCGCAATAGATCTGTACCATTTCAAGGAGACATTATTACTTGCAGAAGTCGTGTCGTTCGTTACATTGCGAGGCACGCTGAAAAACACAGTGCACGTGAATATTTTCTCATGATTTTATTGAATCAGACGAGAGTCCTTAGGCACGGACACAAAACGCACGCTTCGAGCTGCTGGGTACAACGTCAATTACCACAGATACCACGCGCGAAACCTCCACCGTCGCATCGTGAGAGCGGAACGCGACGACATCACAGGGCACCCTGCCGGACTCGTCTGGGCAAAACGCAACTTCCACCCTCCCCCTCTCGCTCCCGGTAGCAATGAAGCCGATATCGCGTGACTCCCAGTAACTCACACTTTACACAAACGTCGAACAAAACACTGCCTGGAAAGAAAATAAAAGAAAATCTCCCAAGTTCCGTGCAAGATGAGCTGCATTCATTCCGATGTCTTGTTTGAATACCCACGACTGCAGTGGCCTTTGCGGAGGCTTTGTCAGAAGCAATATGAATGTTTGAGGCATGACGGCACGGCAGTGGGTCCGTGTAGGGATTGTACAAAACATGCACAAAAACATATAACAACGCTTTGTGTACGGTTAAAAAATGCCCATCACGTGTATTTAATTTACTTCAAGTCCATCGGCCGTGTTACTAATTTCCACGCAAAATACGGTGCTCCGGTTTGCACAAAAAAAAACTGCACGGGTGAATGGCAAATGTTCTGCTGAGCCAGCGGTAAAATAAGTCTGAGAAATGAAGGCAGCGCTGAGGAATGACAGAGCCCCCAACACGAGCAGCCAGGAGGGCCTGTGCACCCACGGCCGGTGCCTTACCTGTGACGCCGGCTCTGCCCATGGTAATTACCCTCACCTGTCCATACCACAGCCGTCTCTGAGACGTCACAGGTGGTGCTGGTTAGCCACAGAGAATTCCATTTGCGTGGGTCAGAGGTGCATGTGTACGTACAGTGTATGACGCGACTTTGCCCACGGGCCCGATTGCTGGTGATAGACAGAAGCAGGCGCGCATCCACCTGCATTATTGTGACCTCACCGTTGAGGCAGGTCCACGCCACCCATACGCTCACCGAGCCACATGTTCACCCAATCACCCACCTACCCACCCAATCACCCTCCGTGCTGAGCGTTGATTTAAGGACCTTTTGCCTCGTCTTTACCGTCCCGCTGGTATCGCCTCTCGTTCAACTTCTCCATCCCGTTTGTTCAGTTTCATTTGCTCCATAAGCCTAAAGTTACCATCGGCACGTCGCCTATCGCCATCAGTAATCGTCAGTCTTTGCCTATCCACCGATGGACGAAGGCCTCACCGCACCGTGTCGATTGTGGGGGTTGTTTGACTATACTTCACTACCCTAGTCAGCGCAAGTTGGTGTAGTGGAGAGTGGGGGGAGTGGGCTGGAAGCAAGACTGCTTCAGACATCGCTCGTTACGAATATTATCCCGAGCAAGGACTCCAACTCAGGTAGTCACGTCCAAGTGTCGTGCGCGACCCACTGTGTGTCGCCCACTGCTCCACCGTACGTGGATTGTGTTCGGCGAGGAGCACGTGGCCTATTGCTGGAGGTGCAGACCTCAGGTTCCCCACGACTCGCTGTACAAACTGACGCTGCCCAATCCATTCCCGACGACCGGTCACTGTGTATCCCTGACCACGGCTCTATCCGACTCTCGTCACAGCCCCGCAGGGTTAGGACACAGCACTCTCACGAGTTAGAGCGGCCACCGCCATTCCGTTTGACAGGTGAGTGAAGTCGGTTCCGGAACGGAGGGCGGGTGCAGCCGTGCGCCCGCGAGTGAAGTGAACCAATCGCGCAGGTGTTCGCCGTGGCCAATTTTGCAAAATTGATTAATAGCTCTCAAACGGAACGCGCCATCAAAACATGGCTTGACATGACGTTTAAAAATATGACGTTTTTTTTTTGTAAAATCGGCACCAAAAGCCAATCACTGATCCCAAGCCAAGAGGAAAAGCAAATTGCCTAAAACATTTGCATATATGATGTATGATGAGATGTAGGCGAGTTGTGTTTTAATGGTGCGGTAGCACTGACCAAAAGACCCCATGGGCAACACGCTGACAGGATATCCCTAATGCTCTATTTTGAGAATGGAGATCATGCTAATGCACGGCCTACCGCTCGGCGGATTGGCGGTGTTTGATCAGAGGTTTCTCTTTGAAAATGAGCACGGTGTTCCTGCTTGGGTTGCTTTTCTTCTTCCCTAGCACGCGTGGCCCGATCTGCATCTTTCATGGCACAAGCGCTCGATTTCATTTTGAACGTCGGCAGACACCGAATGATCCCACCTGGTCGGCGCGCACGCCACAGCGCGCCGCTCGCATCGTTCGCGGCGACTGCTGCCCGAGTATCGCGCGACCCGCGCGAGTGGAGGTCTCGAGTCCCGGGCCAGATCAGCAGCGCGCCAGGATCCGTGCGGGCGTGACCCCGCGGAAAGCGGCGTGACCCCCATCCCCTTGCGACACCGGACAGTTTCTATCCGAGGAGGGCTTCGGGAAAAGTGAATACTTCAGACGCAAGGCATCGCGCGGCGTTTTCGTGTTCATCACTAAAACAAGGCGCGTGTTATTTTATTTCACCACGTTTGTGCCACATATTTGTCGAGTGTCGTTGCTCTACCCCCACCCCGCCCCCTACACGCGGCTGCGTTGCCGCTCGGGCTCGCGGTGCCACTCAGCCGCTCGCCGACTCGGGAGGATCTTTCGCGCTCGCCCCAAGTGAGATGCTTTTTAAGGAATGGGTGTGGGAGGGTGGGAAATCTGACCATCGCCCTCCTGCTAATCTGTTAATAGAACACTTGCGATCCCAGCAGCCACTGCCTCTCGTAGCGGCCGAGAAGATAGTTCCAATTTCATTGTCAATCGTCCAAAAATGGAGAGGGATAGAAACAGCGGCGAGAATGGAGAGTAAGAAATTCACGTCCATTTTTGTCATCGTCCTCTCTCTCTCTCTCTGTCTCGCATGCCTGAGCCCGCACAATAGGAGTCTTTGTCTGCAGGTGAGTGTACCCCCAATGCTGAGCTAGACACAGGAGTGTCGAGAGTTCCAGCCAAGAATGTAATGCTCTTCGCCACTGGCTTTTGAAGATGGCATGGACGAATTGTGTTTCTCTTTTCACACTTCTCGCTTCCTCCGGAGGCGCGTCCACCTCCCCACCCACAGATCTTGTGAAATTCTAAATTGTGTTTGTTGAAACTACCTTCATCCGAATAGTGTGTACAATTTTACCAATACATGCTTGTCATCTTTTGAAAAAAAATGTTGATATGCACGTTCAAAAATGTACACGCTCGATAGTTGTGCTCATGAAGAGATGGTTCGCCACGGTTCACGCACGCGCACGGCCCTGCATCGCAGCTTCATTACATTTTCTAATTCACACGAAGCTTACGAATGAAATTAAAACCACAGAAAGGACATTGGGGAGATGCGCGCGCGTGGAGCAGCCTCGGCGATAGCGGTAGGAGGCGGCAGCACCAAGGAACCAAACCCCGAGGCTGCCGTCATCAGCGGTGAGTCGACGTGGATGGGATGCACCAGGCAGGCTCCCGGTGACGAGCACGCGTCGGCGAGGTGGAACGAAACATTCGGCCACATCCATAAATCATCTGGGCTCCATCTGCAAAATTATATTGCACCGTGGCATTGCCAATGAAAGGACTAAAATAGTCGTGACTGACGATGATGACGATGGTGATAAGGGCGATGACAATGATGATGATGATTCCTGTACTATTAAAATATATATCTTATAAAGAAAATATGCAGCCCTTAGTCAATCCACTGCTGGATGAAGACCTCTCCTGGCCGTGTCTGTCGTGATGGGGGTTGATTGACCATACTTCACTCTGCTGGTCAAGGGAAGTTAAAGGGAGGCAGGCCCGGGAAACGAACTCAAGTTGCCAAGTTCACAGCACAGTGTGCTAACTATTTTGCCCCCACTCCACGCCGATTACTCATCATCATACAGTACATATGTTTAATAAAACACACACATACATATATAAAAACAGGATTCCTAAAAAATAAATGACGCGAATGCCCGTCCTGACTGTCGGCAATGAATATTCCCCGACGCATATTTGCGGATTTTAAGAGGCGGTTTCCTGAAGCTCGTACAGGCATTTTAAGTGCTTATTTATTTAAATGAATAGAAATCTTAAGGATTAAGTAGCAAAGCTAAATACCGAACATAATACGTGACGGGTTGTTTGGTACACACGTTTCGTCCACAAGGAGCCGGTTCTGTACAACTGGTTTGTGGGCCGGTGAACAGGTGGGCACAGTCACATGTGGACATGTGTGCACAGTCACATGTGGACATGTGGGCACAGTCACATGTGGACATGTGTGCACAGTCACATGTCCAAATCTGTTAAGACAGCTGCTCCTGATACGAGGGCCCTGGACTGGCTCCGCATTACCTCATGAGACATATCCACAATATCCCACGGCACCGGTGGGATAGCAGCACCTATCCTGTGCTTCTGGCCTTCTGCTCAGACGAGCCCTGCGGCAGTGTCCAGTGTGTTCACGATTTGATATTTCTTCAAATTTTATCCGAATTTAATGTTACGTTTTCCTGTTACGTTGGCAGCTTTTTATGATATACGAAATTTCCTCATCCTCCGTATTATTGGACATGACTATTTGTTCCTGTACAACGTAAAGAGATACATCTCGTATTTAGTACGCTGTAGAAATGAAAATGAATAATAATTGTATGCTTATATGCGTGTAATAAGAGAGCCCACATCATACTGTGGGAGCAGTGTCTCGTTTATTCATCTATTTGTCTTTACCCAGGTCAGGTAACCCTTGTTGAGTCCACGTGAGAAGACTAGCTTCATTTTTATTGGCTTGCATTAGATAGGAACTTCAATCTTTGTACTGTACTTCTATGCCCCCAACCCCCCACTCTACCCTCCTCGCCCCCGTCTGTGGGCCGAGAGCCTCGGAATAAATTGGTATTTCATGTGGACGGAGCTGGAGCATTAGAGGCACTTATCAATTGTTTCTGGCTCCACTTGGGTCATCTCCCCTCCGGGCAAGGTCGGCTGAATGTGCGGGACACTCCTCGGGAATGTGTCGCTGTCTAAATGTTTCACAAGCACCGCCCGCCCCCCATACTAACCGGCTTCACCAAAAATGCAACACTGACCAGCGTGGTGAAGAATGATGGAATACCCCTCACAATTCGCAGAGCGGCGAGGAAGATCTGGTGCAGCAGTGGATTTTGAGAGAGAGAGAGAGCGCGAGAGAGCTGTTCCTCTCCTTGTTGTAACACATCGCACGCCAGCGGCTGATTGCTATCCAGTGGCCGGGACCGCAGGGCGCTACACGGTGGCCGCCGTCTCAGAGCGTGAAGACAGACGTGAAGACAGTCGTGCAGACAGTCACGAAGACAGTCGTGAAGACAGTCGTGCAGACAGTCGTGAAGACAGTCGTGAAGACAGACGTGAAGACAGTCGTGCAGACAGACGTGAAGACAGTCGTGCAGACAGACGTGCAGATAGTCGCGAAGACAGTCGTGAAGACAGTCGTGAAGACAATCGTGAAGACAGTCACGAAGACAGTCGTGCAGACAGACGTGCAGACAGTCGTGAAGACAGTCGCGCAGACAGTCGTGAAGACAGACGTGAAGACAGACGTGAAGACAGTCGTGCAGACAGTCGCGAAGACAGTCGTGAAGACAGTCGCGAAGACAGTCACGAAGACAGTCGCATCGCCCAAAGCCGCGCAACTTGACGACAATGCGGCGAGCGAGGCCACAGGGCAGTGTGTACAGATCGCTGCGGTAATTGTGCTGAACACGACATGATTCATACAGGCGCCCACAAATGTTCCGCCGCGCGCCGGCTTGAACGCTAGTCGACAACTTTGCAATTAACACGAGAGTGGAGAGTGTCAAGCTTCTGTGGCGCGGCGCGCGCCGCCTCCCTGAAATATGCAGAGCCATAGGTGGGCGAGCTCCCCTGGAGCCCCGCGTCCAGGTGCGCGTGGGTTAGGACAACACGTGGACAATACGTGGAGCGGTGAGCGCACTGCGCTGTGAACCCGGCGACCCGAGTCCGATTACTGCTCACGGCCAACACCGGTGACGATTATCTGAGTCCGTCCTGGGCCTCTCCTAGGTCGACTCAGCCTCAAATGAGTACCTGGTGTGCTGTATAAACATGGCCACTGGGGAGACAAAGGCGGCCCGGCCGGGTGCTGGTCACCCACCCCCTCGCGTGGCGTGCCAGCCTTTATCGGTGCTACTCGCTAACAGCACTTGTCCCAACAGTATGTTAAGGCTATTCGGGGGATCTTTGTCTGTGTGTGTGTTCAGGCTCACGTGAGGGCAAAGCAGAGTTGGTGAATTTCTGCTTAAATGGGCATTGATGCTGTGCTCATCTCCTGCTTACATCCCTGGGTCGGTGGTGGAAATGCCACATTCCTATGGCCGGGAACAACTACCGCTGACTTCTCCACAAAGTGGTAGCTATTTTATCGACCCCCGGTGGGATGACGAACTGAGTTAACCCCCAAACTAGATTTGAACTCGCGACCTTCCGATTGCGAGCCACACGCTCTCGCACTGAGCCACCTGTCCGGGTTATGGCAGTGGAAACAAACAGAACTATGTGTGGTGGTGGTGGTGGTGTTGTAATGAGGAGTATGCAAAGCAATAGTGCAGCTGGCTCACACACTGGATATAACACTTGAAAGCATGCTACATAATGCATCAATAATTAGTAACACACGTAAGGCATGCCATTAAAAGAGAATGTGTTTTGTTGCATATGCCCATACGTAGTGTGTGTGTGTATATATATATAAGCTGTTTATTTTTTTGTAGGCTATAGGTCTGATGTTTGCAGCACTTTCATCCCTTGTAAACAATTTTTGCGCGAGTGGAGAGGCAGCCTGCAGGGATACTCACGCACACACGCGCACGCGCACGGGGCCAATGATTCCCTCCCCCTCGGCGTGGGAGAAATTTGGGACATTGTCCCATGCCGTCATGGTGGGCGGAAAAATTGTATTAAAACCACGGCAAGGCACGAGGGGGTGGGGTGGGGGGTACAACGGACAAACAGCAGCGGCGCACGAAGTGCTGGCTCCAGAACGTGCCCCCCCATGCGGCCCGGTCCGACACCCCCCCACCACCTCTCACAAGGAAAGTCCCCAGCCTTGTCAACTTGATGGAAATTTAATTCCTCGCCGTTAAATTGCTTAAATTGTCTTGGGGAAGGCGGGCAGCGGGATCCGTGTCACCGCTGGGCCTGGGCGTGCTCGGCGGAGGTTGATTAGGCTGTCATTCCGCATGCGAGGGAAATATTTACTGGGGCACAGGGCACGGGCGGGGCCCTGCGACAGGACCAGGGGCTCGCTGCACCAAACACGGGTGGACATCCCTTCGCCAAACAAATAATGAATAATGGCAATAATAATAATATTCGTAAAAAAAGAACATCTAAAAAAAAATGAAGCGGGGTCACAGAGGCAACGCGCCTCCATCTGACAACCACTTTTATATTTCTCCATTTAATGTGTGCTTATTATGCTGACGAGCAAAGATGTAGTTCAATTTCGTGTGGGGAATTTTTTTTTTCATCAACCACCTTTAGGCGGAAGGCAACCGCTGTCACAGGCGTGTTTGCTGAAATGCGTCACGTGGCGCTGCACGGATGGTCGTGTTCCACAGAGACCCGGGCGTCTTAAAAAGAGGCGCAGAAAACAAGAATGAACACTTTAAAGAGGAATTCGTTAAAACATGAAAACCCAAAGAAGTCAAAGTGATTTCCTGCTCGGATGAGCACTAGGGCATGGGTGCCCATCTCCTCTGTACTGCGTCGAGCCAGTGGTGGAAACTCCACATGCCTGTGGCACTGGTGAGCCTATCCAGAGGACGATCACTTGTTGACCTCCCCACAAAGTGGCAATGATTGCATCGACCCTCAAGGCACGATGGTCTGAGTCAACCCCCGACCAGGATTTGAACTCGCGAGCTTCCGATTGCGAGGCGCTCGCACCAGGGGCCCCGCACGTGACCAACACTCGGGCCCGAGTGTTGGTCACGTGCGTCGTGGCACAAATCATCAAGCTTTCACACACTCGCTTGGCGCTCAAAGTCATACAATATGTCACCGTTTCAAGAGTCAACGACATTCCAGGATTTCGATGATCACTGAAGATACAATCGGCGGAAATAAAATGAATTGTTGTTAGTGTTAATATTTGTATGAAAAAAACCTCAAGAATGTACGTTGCACATACAGTAAATGCAGACCCGTGTTATTTTATATACTGCTGCTGCTGTAGTTAGAGCCCTGAAGAGAAAATGTCCAATTGTAGAATGTGGTTGCACAATAAACAACGCAAAAATAAAATAAATATACAAACATGCTCGGAACTGTACACACGGGCGAGCGGAGCAAACACAATTATGCGTTCACAAATACATCAATCCACCACAAGTGGTTTTACATTTCAGGTCTTAACAACAACAACAACAAAAATAACTTTACCCGAAAATAGGAGGCGATGCAATGTTTACATGCGCGTGGCCATTTTAATTGTGAGTCGAGAATGATGTCACCGTTAAAGTGAAAATCTATTCAATAACGTGGCGATGGAAATACAAGCAAAGACCGAGCGCCGTTAAAAAAAAATGAGAATGCATTGTGGTCGTGAGCGCAAGGACCTCCCCCACCCCCTCAACCACAGAGCGTTTGTCGACTGCCACAATTGCCGTTTGAAGTTATGGTCGCCAACGGTTTAAAAGCAATTTTTTAAAAAGGCAATGGTGGGGTGTTTTTTTTTATCGGCTGCAGCCTTGAGTCTCTGCCCTGCTCCCTCATCTCCGGGCGATTATTTAAATACGCAGATGACATCTCAAGGATGAGTCAAGGTCGCTTCTTAAATATTAAGAGGATTTCGCCGGGGACGGTTGCAGACAGTGCATCAATTATACCCGAGCAGCGTGCAGCACCAGAGGAAACCACTTAATAGATTTATCTGCTTTTATTGCATTAGCGGAAATTTTACTCATCTCCCTTTTCTCCAAGGAGGGCGGAAGGGCTGCGGTTGAGGTTTTTGGTGCGCGGGGTGGAAGTCACCGGTTGATGGCAACCCGAGACAAACCACCCTTCGTCCACCTTTTGTCATCTTGAACAAAATAAATAAGCAGGCAATAGCAACCTCCCTTCGTATATGATCCCGTAATTTCACGAAAAAATGTCTTCATACGTCTCATAGGCCCAACGGCTTTCTGGGAGTGCATAATGTAAGCAACAATGGTTTGCCGAGGCAAAAGTTTTAACCGGTTTCGACCTTCAGTTTATCATCAGCAGTCAGGCTTACTTAAACCAATGCTGGTGAACTCCCAGATACTAATAGGCAAATACCCTGTCTGTTAAATGTGTTTGAGTTGGACATAAAAGTAAATAATACATTACATAAATTAATCAGCATCGTTGTGGAGAATATAACACAATAAACAGACCATACACCTCCTCCTCATGTACGTTTCTTATTTACAAGTTGTTGTTGTTTGTTTGGTGTCGTTTCGTCTTCCTTCACCATATGGCTGGCCAGCCAAGCGTCTCGTGAAGGAGGCAGTGCGGAGTAGGAGGAGGAGGGGGAAGCTCCCTCGACGGTAAAGCCACGCGCGTTCGTTTTGCTGTGCCAAGGATGCAAATCGGTGAGACCCAGTTACGAGTGAGGGAGTTCTCAAGGTCGTGTCTCGAGATTTCTGCCGTCCTCCAAAGCCTCGCGACCCAGATTCTTCTCCAAAAGGTGCCCATGGCCCCTTTGCTCAAAGAGAGGCAAATGCCGCGGTGGCCTTAGCCTCGGTGCCGCTCCAGACCGGCGCGTTGCATAGTCACGGAGTGGGGCGGCAGCGTCTTCCAAGCGGCCCGTCGTGCATTCTTCATGTGTGCGGAAGAGATAGCGGCTATCAAGGGGAAGGGGAGAAGACAACAAGTCACCGTGGGAGGGCCGTGACTTTGCCATGACCGACGAGTTAAGACTCGTAGTCACCGTCGAATACCCACGTGTCCATCGATGTTCGTGACGAGCAGTCGTCATTTCCCGTCAAAAGTCGAAGATTCTCCCTGCTCAAGAGCAAATGGACGGCACTAAAAATCCCCTGTTTCGTGACCCTGAGCCGGCAGTGGAAATTCCACATTCCCATCGCAGGGGCCAGTTGAACCGTAGGACAACCACTATTGATCGCTATTCATCAACCCCCGTGATCGTCGCTCACTTGACAACACGCAATAGCGCCTCGCCACATTAGAGGCTGCATTAGAGATGACCAACGCGTGCCGTCTCTGCCAGAGAATCATTTCAACACCAGCTCATCTCGTATTGAATTCCTCCGTTCTCGCTGCCACTTTCAAGGCAGGATGCACATTACCGAGTCCGACAGCTGCCTCTCGTGTCTCGCGTCTGTTGACTTTGTTCCGTCTCGCGACGGCGGCACCCGCTGGTGAGGGTGCGACTGGGCGGCATCAGCACGCCACCTGTGACGTCTTCCCACGTGTGACGTCTTCCCACGTGTGACGTCTTCCCACGTGTGACGTGGCACCGGCCAAACGTTCGCGTGCTCGAGCGACTCGCATGCAGGGCGCCACCGGGAGGCGGGTTTCTCTTTTTATTGCACGCTTTTTATTAACTCACTCTGTCTGTTGTTGTCGTTGTTGTATCCTCAAATCTTGTAACTCAATTTTAACCCACTTCCCAATGTGGCATCGACTGCAAACTTGGTATACTTATGTCATACTGATGACAATACTATATTATATCATAAAATATTTCTTTTTAAACATTATTTTGTATATGTTATGTTTCGGCGTGGGTCAAATTGTGCACGCTCAACTGACGTTTTCTGTAAATCACCACGGGCCCTTACGTTATGGCAAGCTTCGGGGCCACTTCCTGGCGTCGTGGAGTTCTTCCATTACCAGTAGGGTACATTTCATAAAAGCGTGTTTTTCAAAAGGTTTTTTTTTAAATATTACTCATTTTGTAATGAGTTTCTTTCAATTGTTTGATACACGGTTCAACTGCTGGCCTCCTCGCGATGTCTGACGCCTCGGTGCAGAGTTATTGAATAACACGTAGCGTACTTGCCGTCAGTGATGTGCCTATGACGAAGGGCCATTGCCCAAAACGACGCCGATTATATTTGTACGCATTCATAGGCACCGTTTTTGATGAGTGTTTTGATTTTGTTACTAATCAACATAGGATGGCGGAGGGATGTGGGGGTAGGGGTGGCAAAGTGATGAGTGGACTGCACTATAAACCTGCCAATCTGAGTTCAACTCCCAGCCCTGGCTAACGTCAATGGTGAATCATATATGTCTGCATTCTGGGCATCGCTTCCCTTCACCAGCCCACACTGACCAACGGAGCGAAGCACGGTTAAATAACCCACTCGGTGTGGGGAGGCCTACATCGAATGGTAGAGTGAGAAAGGACATTGAGCTGTTATGATTCTATTTGAATCATTATCAACATAGAGAGATATCGTATTGGGTCGTGGTAATGTATTAAACAATATCTGCATTATTGCCTTGTTTTATAGGCATCATAGAACAAGCCATGTGATGTGGTTCATCTTCAGTCGTTGTGTCAGTCGTTGAGGGTTGTTTGACCATACTTAGACACGCTGATACTCGGGTCCTAAAGGTCTGAAAGCTTCTGTGCCAAATTAAATGCAGTGTATCGTTGCAGAAAGAGCAACACGTGGAACAAGCAGCAGCCAGAGACGTCACAATGACTGCCAAGGACAGGAAGTGAGCTTGGGCAGGACATGTCACTCATAGGGAGGATGGAGGAGATCGGTCAAAGGAAGACAGCCAAAGGCGAGAACACACTTCAGGGCAGGCACCGTGGAGATGGAGCGAATGTATCAGCTCGTGATGAATGATGGCATCGCAAGGCCATGGAAATGGCGGCACGGAGAGGCTTTCATCCAGCGGTGATATAAAATGGTTGATCGTGATGGTGAAATCATGGTCAGAAAGAGCCAAAGTTGCACGATCAGCCATCGCACAAAGTTGTTGCTCAGCACCAAGAAGTCTTTGCCCAGATGAGACGATGCTGCTGCTGCACAGTGCTACGGCTGAAGTACATTTGAACCAATGGACGTGATTACTCTGCACGGGACCTGTGGTTCGTCGATGTAGCGATCTTCGCAAAAGGGAGCACTCACAACAAGGGAGTTTCCTTGCCATTTTCGTGGCAGAGTGTGGGGTGAAGGTGTCTTAGGGTTCCTTCAATTGTCAAGACGCTTCTCCCTACTTCCTCTTGCCTCACGATTGGAAGGTAGCGAGTTCTAATCCGGTCATGGGTTAAATCAATCTAACTCCACTCGAGGATTGGTCAATTAAGTGCCACTTTGTGGAACGCCAACAGATTTCATCCTACGCAGACACTGGTCCCCACCATGAGAATGTGGAATGAACACCACATGCTCAGGGCCAGCGGTGGAGATGAGCACCTCTCCATTGGTGGTTGGCGCAGGGAGACCCCGTAGTGTATGTGACTCCGTATGTGACTCCGTATGTGACTCTCCGTATGTGACTCCGAATGTGACTCTCCGTATGTGACTCCGTATGTGACTCTCCGTATGTGACTCCGTATGTGACTCTCCGTCTCCGAAGTCTCTCTCACAATCTCTCTCACCCACACACGGAGGGGTGGACACCTGTCCGGTCGTTCAGACGAAGAAGCCACCCGATACCAGGACGTCTGCTGCTGCTGGGGGTGGGTGAAGGGTAAAGGTGGGTGAAGGGTGAAGGTAGGTGAAGGGTGAGGGTGGGTGAAGGGTGAGTGTGGGTGAAGGTGGGTGAAGGGTTAGGGTAGGTGAAGGGTGAAGGTGGGTGAAGGTGGGTGAGTGTGGGTGAGTGTGGGTGAAGGTGGGTGAGTGTGGGTGAGTGTGGGTGAAGGTGGATGAGTGTGGGTGAAGGTGGGTGAGTGTGGGTGAAGGTGGGTGAGTGTGGGTGAGTGTGGGTGAAGGTGGGTGAAGGTGGGTGAAGGTGGGTGAGTGTGGATGAAGGTGGGTGAGTGTGGGTGAAGGTGGGTGAGTGTGGGTGAAGGTGGGTGAGTGTGGGTGAAGGTGGGTGAGTGTGGGTGAAGGTGGGTGAGTGTGGGTGAAGGTGGGTGAGTGTGGGTGAGTGTGGGTGAGCGATAGTGTAGCGGTTAGCGCGCTGCGCTATGAACCTGGCGACCCGGGTTCGATTCCCGCTCACGGCCAACACCAGTGACGATTATCTGAACCGGTCCCGGGCCTCCCCTAGGTCGACTCAGCCTCAAATGAGTACCTGGTGCGGTGTGTAAACATTGCCACTAGGGAGACAAAGGCGGTCGGGCGTGGTGCTGGCCACCCACCCCCTCGTGTACCGTTCCGGCCTTCATAGGTGCTCGCTAACAGCACTTGCCCCTACAGTCTGTTAAGGCTATATGGGGGATCTTTGTTCTTTGATCTTTGTGAAGGTGGGTGAGTGTGGGTGAGTGTGGGTGAGTGTGGGTGAGTGTGGGTGAGTGTGGGTGAGTGTGGGTGAAGGTGGGTGAGTGTGGGTGAGTGTGGGTGAGGCTAATCACAGCAGGGCTTAGGGAGTGACAGCTCCCTCGGGCCGATGAGGGCCGCGCTCTTTGTCTCCGTTCCGCCGCTGTGCAGGCCACGTGGACCGTGCAGCGCAGCTCTCGAGATGCATTTCAGAGCTGGCACTGGGCGAGGCGTCCAGCCACACGGTTTACCCTGGGTCGTGCTCACAGCTCGCACGCTCTCCGCACCGCCCGCTCGTTTGGCACAATCGAATCCCCTCGCTGTCTGCCAGAACTGAGGAGCAGCTTTTGCTCTGCCGGGTGTTCCACTGCTGCACCGCAATCACCGCCACATTCACGTGGGTGTCTTTTCACGGCCCTAAAATAATACAGCGTATCAGACAAATGGAGCAATTACGAACTCGTTATATTTTTTCGCGTAAACAATACACATGACAACTATAGCTGTCAACACATGTCTGGGTTTTGAAGCCTTTTGGAAAAAAAATGCAGCCGTTTTAGAGTTTTTGCTCTCGTACGTTCTCCCCTCCCCCTCTCACGCTCGCTCTCCTCCTCCTCCTCGTCCCCCTCCTGCTCCTCTCGTTATTATTGCATTTCGATTTTCACGTTTAACAAAAAAATTCAATTGCACTCCCATAATTCAGAAAAAATCGCCCACGTGTGCTGGACGAATAACTCAACGACAAATCATAAACACAGAACAACTAAGAGACGTGTATATTCACCTGAAGCAAAACAATGGCCATAACATTTGGTATAACATTTAGAATACTGTACGACGCTTCCAGCTAATAGGTCACGAATGAGTTGATGGTCTGGGTGTTTGTCTAATTCTGAGAACGTGCTACTTCAAGCAGAACCACCTGAAAAATCCAGACAGTCTATCCATCACCCGGGCTGTACCCTTCACAGCGCTCCATTCTGGTGCGCCAACTTCCCAAAACAGTCCCCCCCCCTCTCCGAGCCCCCTTCTCCATTTAAACCCCCAAGCCTGTCCCCAACCTTTCCTGGAATAGGGCAGCACTGCCATTGTTTCTGACGGTGGCCTTTGACCTTGCAAATGGCGCTGCCGTAGCTACCGTCGCATGCACACCGCGGCGTGCAGGCTCGCACAGGGGCCCGCTCGGGGGGCAGAGGGCCCCCCACGGGAAGAGCCCTCTTTGTGCGCCCCCCACGTAAGAGCCCTCTTTGTGTGCCCCCCACGAGAACAGCCCTCTTTGTGCGCCCCCCACGGTAAGAGCCCTCTTTGTGTGCCCCCCACGAGAACAGCCCTCTTTGTGTGCCCCCCACGGGAAGAGCCCTCTTTGTGTGCCCCCCACGGTAAGAGCCCTCTTTGTGTGCCCCCCACGAGAAGAGCCTTCTGTGTGCCCCCCACGAGAAGAGCCCTCTTTGTGTGCCCCCCACGGTAAGAGCCTTCTGTGTGCCCCCCACGAGAAGAGCCCTCTTTGTGTGCCCCCCACGGGAAGAGCCCTCTTTGTGTGCCCCCCACGAGAAGAGCCCTCTTTGTTTGCCCCCCACGAGAAGAGCCCTCCCCCGGCTCGTAGGGCTCCTTGCAGTTGCACCGCCTGCGCACTGCGATAGCCACACGCCCGTGGGTCCCACCTGCTGGGGTTGCACACCGTCGGTCCCTCAACAAAACACAACGTGATCCCCGGCTGCGGTGACACCGGCTCCTTGTTGCTGTTGCCGCTGCGCGATTTGCGAAAATAAAAAAAATTATTCAAGGTGCACGCCCCTTGAAATCCTTCAGCGGAAATTCTCAGAAAATCTCATTCAACATTTCTCTCCCCCTCCCTCTCTCTCGCTGACTTCTCTGGCTGCTTCCCACCGGCTTCCTGCTGCCCATGGAAGCCCCTCTTAGCATTGGTTCGCGTTACAAAACTTTGTAAAGCAACCCGCGTCCCTCCGAAACAATCATCCAGATTTTTCAAAGCCGCAAAGGGCTTGGTGCTACTGACAGAGTAATGGATGGGCCATGCTTACAGGCCGGAGGGAAGGACTCAGCAAGGTCAGAGGTCGGCAAGTCGAGCCCCCCCCCAGCCCCCCCCCCTCCACGCGTTACCCCCCCCGCCCTCCTCCAGCTGTAAACAACAAACTCTGGCGGACTGCTCAGGCCATTGCGAGCAGCGCGAGTTGCATCACTCCAGATACTTTGTAATCTACAGTTTTCAGCGATTATGATTTTAAAACCCGAGCAAGCTTTTGATCCTCGTAGAAGGAAAGTTTGTTTGCATTTAAGAATACTTTAATAATACTTTAATAATTATTTTGCATGCATGTATTTATTTATTTCCTGCATTCTGGTAAACTGGTGGATAGGAGAAGACACGTTTGTGATGCTACATTCTAATTAGGGATTACAGTCTGGAGCGAGTGCTAGTGTGTGAATGTGCAAGGCTTAGCACGCCGCGCAACGAACCCGGCTTCCCCAGTTCGATTCCCGCTCACGGTCAACATCAGTGACGATTTTATGAACCGGTCCTCGGCCTCCCTTAGGTCGACTCAGCCTCAAAAGACGACCTGCTGCGGTGTGTAAACATCGCCGCACCTCCGATTAGCACGGTTGGCTAACGTAGGGTGCGAAAGAAGTTCAACATGCATACAAAGGCGGCCAGGCGTGGTGCTGGCCGCCGACCCCTTCGTGTGCCGTTCCGGCTTTTCTCGGTGCACTTACCCCAATCATCTATGACGGCTATAACGAGGAGACTTTGTCTTTGTGTCACCTCGTGAATAACCCTGCGCTGACGTCTCGTACCAGTGGGAATGTCTCACTCGTACCAGTGACGATGTCCCACTCGTACCAGTGGGAATGTCTCACTCGTACCAGTGACGACGTCTCACTCGTACCAGTGACGATGTCTCACTCGTACCAGTGACGATGTCTCACTCGTACCAGTGACGGTGTCTCACTCGTACCAGTGGGAATGTCTCACTCGTACCAGTGACGATGTCCCACTCGTACCAGTGACGATGTCTCACTCGTACCAGTGACGGTGTCTCACTCGTACCAGTGACGATGTCTCACTCGTACCAGTGACGGTGTCTCACTCGTACCAGTGGGAATGTCTCACTCGTACCAGTGGGAATGTCTCACTCGTACCAGTGACGATGTCTCACTCGTACCCGTGATGATGTCCCACTCGTACCCGTGATGATGTCCCACTCGTACCAGTGATGATGTCTCACTCGTACCAGTGACGATGTCTCACTCGTACCAGTGGGAATGTCTCACTCGTACCAGTGACGATGTCCCACTCGTACCAGTGACGGTGTCTCACTCGTACCAGTGGGATTGTTTCGGCCGCAGATCGCTCACCGCGCGCACTGCACAGTGCGATGCGGTGCGCGGCGCGTAATGATGCTGCGCTATTTACACATATCCCGCCACTTACACTGAACCATTAAACATCTATTAGGCCCTCCATTTGATGTAATTTCGCATGTTTATAACTATATTTTCTTGCCGTTTAAAATGCATTGTGAGCAAGATATCCCTTGCAGTGCTCCCAATTTATCGACTATTTCAACTAATTCCGCTAATGTATTCATGAGACTGGCAGTTATGGTACTTAAAGCAAGGTTTTTTTCTTCTTCTAAGGCTCAGAGCCTGCTTTATTAATGCCCGGGAGCTGGTGGAGATTATTATCAGTGTACCTTGTTACTTTTAATTTGTTACGGAGCAGCAGTCAAATTGATTTGATCATATCTTAATAACGTCCCTACGATATGCCGGATTACTGCAGCCAATCGGAGCAGACGGCTCTTGTTGGGGCCACCCAAGGCGTCTCTTGGCGTCAGCGAGCACGCGCAGCGAGCGGAGGATGCATCGAGGTGCGGTGCATTCGCTTCACTTTTCTCCGCGTGCGTTCAAACAGAATTTCGCAAACACTGCACATCCGTCAGTTCGTAGAGAGGCTAAAACCTACCCCACGCCGATGGAGCGCGTATCGATGGAGCGCTGTCTATAAGCGGGCGGTCGTAATGGCAGTGAAATATTCAGAGCTGATGATATCAGCGTTATAATTGGATGAAATGACATCGCGGTTGCTTTTAAAATAAATTTTTACAAAATAGTTCAAAGACATTTCCATCGTTTCAGATAACGTTTTTTTTTAAGTTTGGATATTTCCAATTGTTATCGAGGGAAATCGTCCGTGGTTAACCTACACAGCAAGCCTCCCTGGCGCTGTGGGGGTGAGCGCCAGGAGGAGCAACCCAAGTGATGTCAACGGAATCCCATTCACCATGAGTAACCCCCACGGCAAGTTGTTGATCATGCACAGTCGGTGCCTGCGAATAAACATAGGCCAGAAGCATGGAGGATAATGAACAATGGAACTAAATCTGAGAAGCACACACCTGAGCAGAGAGAGAGATGCATGCTTGGAGTTACACCGGGAGGCATATCGGGCAACACATGGACTCGGGAGGAAATTAGAGACCTCACGTTGACTTGGGGGGGAAAATTGCGCTTGGAAAGGACACATCGTGGCTAGAAGGATGGCCGACGAATAAGTCTGGTGAAGGAATAGCAGCCCAAGTCGAGGATGCAAACGAGAGTACAAACACGGCGGAGAGGGACAAGATTATCTCTCTCGCGGGAGCGAGATGGATTTTGGCATCAGAGGAGCCCGAGGGACAGCGCCGGCACGTGCAGGCCTTCATCCAGCGGCGGACAGACCAAGGCCGATGATGATGATGATGATGAATAAACACACCCAATCCTCCTCCTCCTTCGGCTAAGGAGGCACGGGCAGAGGCGACTCCCTATAAATGGCATTCAGTCGATCGGTCACACGTCACGCGCAACTGTGATCAAGAGTGACAATTCGTCTAATGCCGTGCAGTGTTAATGTGCAGGCAAACACACCGCAGAATAGTGCAGCAACACCTCGCCTGTAATGTAGACACCGTATGCCGTGAAGCATGTTTCATCACAGACACTCACTTGACAGTTCGAGTCACTCGTGATAGCAACGTCCCATTGCTTATTTCAGAGATCCGTAGAAAATGTCGAGATATCACTCATGACGCCAGGCAACTATAATCTGAACCATTACCCAAATAAAACAGCCCGTTGTCTTATCCACTGCTGGATGAAGGCCTCCGCATGCTGTATCAGTCTTGCAGGGTGGGTGTTAATGTGGAGGCAGGGAGGTGCGGGGGTTTCGGCATCGTCCGCCACTGATGACCCCCCGCCTGGCTGGAATCAAACTCGGGTGGCTTCGTTCGGAGTCCAATGCCCACCGCTGTATTTGTGCAACTTGTCGCCAGTCATAACTTGCTTAGTTTGCATCATGCTTTTGAAAACGATATTCACATGTTTTTGTTTGACTGCCGTGCGGATTTCAGAGCGTGGTTTCGGTGATTCCCTGCGTGTGGCTAGCACCGTGCTTGCCAAGGCATTTTTGTTTAGTTCAATTGTTAGTCGGTGGAACAGGTGGCCGCCGAGTGGCGCGGAGTTTCTAATCCCTTCATCAGAAGCCTGTCTCTGGCACAAGGGTTAAGCGCGGTGTTCTGCGTGTAAAGCTCTCTCTCTCTCTGTCTGTGTCTGCGTGTATGTAACACTGTATTTCTATAAATGTTACTAAATTAGGTACGTGTGTGTATCAGATTGGGTGGATGCGTGTATATTTTAAACTCGAACGTAATATTCAAAACAATACTGTGCCATGGGTGTACAATGCATGCATTATACAATGTACAATGCATGCATTATACACAATGACAAAACAATTACAGCTCGGAGCGAATCGCGACGATTGTGGAGTCAAGGCTTGCATCATTCCAGTGCGTTGTGCGCGACCTTGCATCTGCATTAGCATCTTAGGATGTCACGTGCTTGCTGCATGTCACATTCTACGTGGAAAGCGTTAGAAATCAGAAACTTTTCATCGGTTTTTTTAAGAATATGCTAGATTGAATTGCTGCTTCTTTGACATCACACACTACTTGATCAAGTGAAATGCAAAACAGGGCCTTATTGCAGAGATTTTTGAATAAAAAATAATTTTGGATTTTTTTTTAAATCAAACTGGCCTTTGTAACAAAAAACTATGCCAACCAGGGACACACATTGAATTTTATTTTACCGCTCGGTGACAGGAGCAATTCTGGTTTAAAAAAATTATTAGAATAATTATTCAATGTTGTTGTCACATTTAAGTGCACATATTTTATACATCTCGAATACATTGTTAAATAAATGTAAAACATAAACACAGTGAAGGTCTTCCAAGGTCGCATCTTTGTGCGTGGTGAGGCCGTCTAATGGAGATGGCCAGTGAAAGGGGCGGGCGGTGCTTGTGAAACATTTAGACAGTGAAACATTCCCGAGGAGTGTCCCGCACATTCAGCCGACCTTGCCCGGAGGGGAGATGACCCAAGTGGAGCCAGAAACAATTGATAAGTGCCTCTAATGCTCCAGCGCCGACCACATGAAATACCAATTCATTCCGAGGCTCTCGGCCCACAGACGGGGGCTGCGTTCAAAGCTGCCAGAGCCAGAGGGAAGGCAGCGTAAGAATTACTTAAACGAGCTCAATGCTCGCCCCCCCGGGAGGAACGCCAAAGATTGAAAGCGAAGTTGACTGTGGAATTGTTTCATGTAAAAGCCAACATTTTTTTTTGCTTTGGGACAGGCTGATTAAAAATACACAGTCGGAACTGTCGACATTTACAGAAAAAAAAATCTCTGCTGGCTACTAAATCAATTAAACATAATTTGTTGCTCATGCTAACAATTGAACTGCCAACCTCCTGGCTCGGGTTGTGATGGAGAGAGCCGTCTTGTGCAATAGCTGGCATCTTGGGCAGCTGTGTGTAAAGTTAAACACGGCCACTATTTATAGCGCGTGCACGCATGCATAAAAACAAAGGCAAAGATCACGCATTTAGCCGAATAGACGGAGGGCAAGCGTTCTCGGCGAGCGCCTAGCAAGGCGAGTGAGGGGCTGGAGGCAATGGTGTGGCCAGGACCGCGCACACTCGGCCGCCTTTGTCTCCCTATTGTTGACGTTCACAGCATGGCGAGTACTTATGGAGTGCTTATGGCTGGGTCACTTATGGAAGGCCTGAGCCGTGTTCATAAACTCCGGCTACCAGGCGCCACAGTGGCAAGCACTGTGGATAGAGTGGTGGCAGTGGTTCGGACATTGTCCTACAAATCCAGCGGACTGCGTTCAATTCCCGTCCATGGCTCTCGGTGTTGGTGAGTGACGCCTGAACGTTTTCCACTCTCCATCTCTCCCGCCCAGCCCACTGTCCCCAACAACACTGAGCAGAGTGCGGAAGAACGATCAACCCACACCCATGACTGGCACAGCATCCAGTGGTGAATTGAGCAAGGCCCGTATGTATGTGGAACTACTTCCGCACTGTACGTAGCCAACCGTGCTAATCGTACAATTAAACATGCACTTCAAATGTGACATGTAACACGACTGTGAATATATATTTATATATATAAATATACTGCAAATTATAAACAAATCCAATGTCCCCGGGTCTCTTCCTTTGCGTGAACAGTCAGGTTCGTATCCTCATGTGGGCGTGAGTGCCCTCTCCGGACTCGGGAGCTCACAGCTGCTCGCGAGCTGTGAGCTCGCCAGAGACTTCTCAGCTTTAATGAGCAAACCTTCAGAAGCAGGACAGCCTCCACACAGGAGGAGCCTCTATGCACCATGAGCTCCAGTGGAGGACGTTTATACAGAACAAGCTCCGTCACAGGGACCTACACATACAACGAGATCAACGCATCACTCGACCCAATGTTAGTTTTTGGTCAAGGTCCTTCCTAGTTCAACATTTCAAGCGGTTTTCTCAAAGTTACTGCACCGTGGCCGAGTTGGGGAAGTCACCACGACACCTCCTTGTCTGCGCCATCTTGCGCAAGACCGCTCCCACCTGGTGCTGTCGCCACCTGCGAAACCACCGGACCCCCCCCCCACAGACCCCCCCGGACCCCCCCAACAGACCCCCCCCACGGACCCCCCCAACAGACCCCCCCACAGACCCCCCCCCCACGGACCCCCCTACAGACCCCCCCTACAGACCCCCCCCACAGACCCCCCCCACAGACCCCCCTACAGACCCCCCCCCACAGACCCCCCTACAGACCCCCCCCCCCCCCACAGAGCCCCCGCCCCCCCGAGCTGCAACCGCGGGGGCCTCAGCCGAGAGGTACGCGGCGCTGCGCGCTTCAAGGAGAGTGGAGGTCTGAAATCCCCCACACAAAAGTCCTCGGCACAAACGAGAATAAGAGATCGGGGCCAGCTGACGTCCCGGCTGCTGGGAGAGCGGCCACGGACGCGAATCGCCGAGCTCCACCGCCCGCTCGTTCATGGGCGGCGGTGTGCAGAGTGCGCACGACCTCTTCACGCTGCGCACGACCTCTTCACGCTGCGCGCGGGCTCTTCGCGAGGAACACCGCGCGTGCACGCAACACACAGCCCCTGCCGTCGTGTTATTGCCAACTGGGGCCTTTCTGCGTGTCCGTGACGTTCGTGCTCTTGGCCCCGGTCTCACGAGAGCAGTGGCTCCAGGCAAGGTGAGCCACAAACCGCACCGCGCCCACGAAATGTGGCCAGCGACGATGATGATGACGATGTTGATGCGGCGTGGAGATGGGCGCAGCCGCGCTCTCGCGAGTCGCAGCTTCCTCTCCCGTGCCCCCCGCCGCCGCCGCCGCCCCCTCGTGCGAAGGTTCGCGTCGCCACGTGATGAGAGACATCACGAATAACAAATATACAAATTCCAACAACTGATAGAAGCAGCAAATGGCGACTCAACACGCACAAAAATCATTACCGTGAACTATTGTGACGATCCTTCCGAGGTCCTAGGGAAGGGCTCTTGTGGTTACGTTTTGTTCGAAGGAGTTTCCATCATTTTGAACAACAACTTTTTTTTGTTGGTGGCCACACAATCTTCGCCGAAAACCAACAGACCCACAATCGAGCTTGCAAGAAAAAATTACGGGACAGCATGTATGGACAGTAAAAAAAAAACTTTCTAATGTGAACATACGCCACATGACGATACAAAAAAACAATAAAAGGAAAAAAAATAAATATCGGGCAGGCAGGAGGAATGCTAATGTGGTCCGCTGATGTGCAAACACGGCCGGCGTGGTGCCCTGCTCCCCGCACGCAGGGCGGCGGGCGGCACGTTGATTTGCGCCACTGACACGTGAAGGTGACAGACCTAATTATAAAAGAGCGCCGCGTCCCAAGCCACAGCCGCGCCTGTCATTCCTCATCCTTCCCTCATTTGTCTCCTGACTTCCCCTGACACCTCATTTCAGCCCTCTCTCTCCCCTACCCACCCACCCACCCCCTCTTTCTCTCTTTCTCTCTCTCTCCTCTCTCTTCTTCCTCCCCCCACCCCCGCGTCCATACCCTGGATCCAACCACGGACAGCCCGAGGTGGCGCGGAGGAGAAGGAGACGGAGCTGCTACTTTCTTAAGAGCATTGGGTGGGCGGGAGAAGGATGGGGTGAGGATGTGGGGGGAGGGGTGAGATGGGAGAGTGGAGAGGCAGGGGTGGTATTGTGCATTGGGTGTGGAGGGGAGAGAGCGAGAGAGAGCGAGCGGGAGAGGGAGGGGGAGAGAGAGAGAGAAACCCTATCCGTGCCCACTATGCAAAGCAAGGCCACTAGCGTCTTCTTAATTTCCCTTGCACATCAGCGGGTACCATCTTTCAACCTTGATGCGAGCCATCTTTAAAATAGATGTTCCTCGCAGCACCGCACCGAAAAAATTAGGCGAGCGCAAAGACGCTCATAAATAATAAACCCACCGCCGATCTTATTCATCATGCAGGGTGACGTGTTATCTTTGTTCATGCGTCGTGGTTGTTTTTCCGAATGAGCACCTGCGGATTCAAGGGAATAGAAAATTAAGTGGATCGGCGCGAATTCCCAGACGCCCTGCTGAGCTCCGCTCTGCGACTGATTTAATGTGCCTCCAGAATGTTCGAGGGAGCCGAGACTGGCAGCCATCAGAAATTAACGCGCTGCAGATTTCAGACAGTTGCCTTTTCTCCCCCGGCTATAAGGCCGCTTCAAACGCGGTAAATCTATATTGACAAAACTCTGCGTTACCCTCGCTTTAGCACACCCGCCATTAGCATTTCCTCAGCCGCTGGACACGGCCGTTTCAACAGAGTGGAGGATGCTGCTGAACTTTCCTTGTATATATGTTTTTTTACTCTCCGGCCATTCACCAAAAATAATTTTCAGAGAGCCTGCGGTGCTACCGGAAATGTCTCCGAGGTGATGTGGAATTCAAATGAAAACGCTCCATCTATTATTTATCTTTAATATCAAATAAATAGGACATTTAAAAATTGTCAAATCAATAAATCACTATGTGCATAAATAGATGGATAGGATTTTTTACAAAAAAATAAATACAATAAGAAGAGAGACAATCCCACTGCGGGAGGTGAAATTGCGAGCGCACTTTCAGCTTGTGTTTTTGAAAAATGTAAAACGGCATTTTTTTGACGAGCAGGTGAATTTTAATCGCCTCCCGGGATGGATTTCCGTCCCTCATTGATCACCGTCTCGCTAGGAGCGTGACTTTTGCGAGGCGCAGCAATCAAACGGCAGAGCCACATATGGCTTGGGATCAAAAGGTGCTAGGTACAATGTGGTTTTGCTTTAATGCCAGCCAGTGCTGTTAATTAGACAACAAGATCAGAGGCAGCATTAAAATCCAATTAAATTGATATGAACAGATTGCCGAGTGATGTACGCTAATGTATAATTGAGTAACGCGGCAGAGCTGGTCCCCTGTCTTTGGGGTCCTGAATGAATAATGGAGGCCCAGGAGATGCAGATTTGGGAATAAACAAATTCTTGCGGTCATCAGAATCCGGATTTCTGACAGAGGATGAGGAATGACCACACCGCGTCTTAAACTGCTGAACCCGGCAAAAGCGTCATTTGCATGCAGCGAGAAATCTCCCCTTGGCCGAGATGAGGCCGCGGAAAGCAGCGGCTTTTTGTACGTGACGGCTCCGCAGTCCGTGTGTGACAACAACAAAAATCCAATTTAGAATAAAGATTTGCATTTGTTTTCTAGGATTTTTTGGTTGCTCCAGAGGCCCCTTTTGTGGACAAAGGCATCAGAAGTGGTGCCGAGATGAGATAGTGATATTTTAATGATGCAAAGCAGCACGTAGATGCTGTGAAGAAGACGTTAAAGACCCTGTGATGTCCCTTGCCTGGCAGCGTGACTGTGCTCCTCTGTCACAGCACAATTTTAATAGAATTAAAACTGATAATAAATTGTCAAAACAATTATTGAATAATCTAACATGCTTCCCAAGTCTCCTTGCTAAATTTGTTTTTAAGCGAAGACAGCTTTAATCTAATCTTAAAAAAAAACATTTTTTTTTAAAACCAACTGACAATATATTCTCCTTGTAAGCTCTCATCAAAAGATCATCACTGCTCAGTTGCCCTTGAGCTCTGCTAACTCCGCTTTCCAAGCCAATTTGTGCATTTTATCATCGCGGCCTCATCCTCAGATAAATCGTCCCCATGGCCATCCAGAGTGGAGTGTGATTCTCACGCCATTGTTTCTCTAAATGCCTCGCTGTTCAGAGGAGCCATCTTTATTGCACCGTAAATAATTGCTCCGTCCCCACTTACGCCCAATATAATGACGCGTGTTTCACATCATATTCCATAATTTTAAGGGTCACTTACACAGGTATGAATGTCACATGGATTTATCGTACTTACTGAATGAAAGCCCGCGCTCACGGACGTCCCAGAACAGACACATGCGTTCTAGGAAGCGGAGTTGGAGTCTCTCCCGCCAGGGAGCGAAGTGTCGACTCGAGTGCCACAGCGGTCACGTGACGACCTCTAACCCCATCCTTTCCCAGATATTTCTAAAATCTAAAACTACACTAAAACATTTAAAAAAACAATTTATATCGCAGAACATTTTCCATGTACTTGTCCGTCTACTACAATTCATTATTATTCAGGAATCAAGAGTGATTTTGGGGTGGAGCGGTGGTGCACTCGTTAGCGCACCACCCTTTGAACCTCGCGATGTAAATTCACGACCAAGGCTTACAATCGTGGCGAGTGATGACCACCAGACTGTGGGCGCCTCTTCACCAACCCGCACTGACCAGCATGGTCAAGTATGGTCAAATAACTCCCATGACCAACTCGGCAAGGGAATGCTTTCATTCCTGCAGTTTATTCATAAAGGGGTGTAAATTATTGAATCATTATTTAACAGTGGAATCCCAATTCTTGCTGATGTCCTTTTTTCATCTTTACAGCAAAGTTATCTTGAGTTTCAGAAATAAAATAAAAATAGTGAGTGCCAAAATCCTGTTGTAACACTTTAAATCGTTTCATAGCTTCAAGTGTTACATTAAAAATAACACAAGACATCATTGGGCAAGGCACACGGCATGTTTAAATAATGCTCGCGCTGCCAAATGTTTCTGTTTATTCTATTTAAAAAAATAAATAGATCGGCAGCGTCTGGAGTGATTTGGTGGCTTGCTCAGTGCTCACATTTGAGAAGTAACGGGCAGAGAGGTAACTAAAGCTAAACTAAACACGTATTATTTGACCAGGTAAGGCCCACTACGCTGTGTAGCTTTTTTTTAGAGGCGACCTGGCCGCAAATGATAGCTCAACGAAGTGGCACATCACGTGGAAATGCATAGCAGCAGTCAAATGTTCTACACGGGGAGAGAGGTAACGTGGAGAGCCATCCCTCACAATCAGCCCAGCACGTGACCTCGCAGTGAAACCCTACAGGCGGCAACATTTCACAAACGTATTAAAAAAAAAGTATGCAGATGTTCAAACAGGCGAATACATCACGAGGTACTGGCGGCACTCCTTGGCAGGGCGAGCGTTATTAAGGAGGTGCAATCGGCAGTTCGTAGCCTGGCAGTTGTGAGCACGTCTTTCTCTCGTCAGGGCTCATCAGCGAGGCATTCCCAGCTACACGCCGCGAGAGATGCGCCGGGTGGCCGGTGTATCCTCGGAAGCCATGCTCACCTACGCACTGCCATAAATCCCGTTAATGACTGCGCGTGTTATGCATGCGTAGACCACAGAAACACCGGTGGTGCTCTCTGAAAGCCGGAGAGATTTTGAAATAGAGTGGTAGCGCAGTGGTTCGCACACTGCGCTGTGAACCCGGATGCCTGAGTTCAATTACCGGCCACGGTTATAACATCGGCGGCGAGTGGTTATGGTGGCGGTGGCAGTGACAGAAATTACACTCGGGTTCATCCCCTCCGAATTTATGAACTCGGAGTGAGTTGATGAACGAGGGGTAGACGAGAGATAAAGATGCCGTGAGACGGGAGAAATGTATCGAAGAATAGAGATGAAGTGAGATTAACTGTGCATGTACGCAGGAGAGAAACGCGATGAGATGAGAGGAGATAGATACAGACGAGACAGAGATATCGTGGCATGAGAGACGTCGGCAGGGTGCAAATATGGGGATAGGCGAAAGAGGAGATGTACGGACGAGACAGGGATGATAGCACTCTATTATTTGTTGACGTTCATTGTCTTTATTTCAGTTTGAATTCGAGATGATATTCTTTCCCATGATTCCGTGGCCCCGTGAGTTGCTCGGGCCCCTAACCACGTGCTCGGTTTGCTTGAACCGAGCACCGCCACTGGGTTCTGGCCACCCCCTGTCACAACCCCCACAGCGTGGTGAAGTATGGTCAAACAGCCCCCACTGTATGCGGATGCCTTCATCCGTCAAGTGAATTGAGAACAAGTCGAACAATATTATTTAATATTCATCATAAATTTCACTTGAATGAGATTTACAAACAGAAAAATGTTACCATTTTTTAAATATTATCATCAGCCATGATCTACCCACTGCTAGCTGAATGCTTAATCAGTTATCCATCGAGTACCTGCACAAGAGGGCCGATGCCTCTCTCCTTGCTGCTACTCCAGGGTTCATCTCGACCACCCTCGATTGATGCGCACCTCGCCATACTTTAGATTCTGTTCCATGTCCTGTGCCAATGTCCATGGTCCTGACCCTCACTTCATAGCAGGGGATTTGGATGGTTTGTTGCACTCAGCGACAGTGCTCAGCCTTTTGCTCGACAGGTTTGTATACAAGACAAAGATCCCCCTTATAGCCTTTAAAACAGGCTGTTGGGGCAAGTGCTGTTAGCGAGCACCTTTAAGTGCCGACACGGCACCAGTGGGGGTAGGAGGCAAGGACCACGCCCGGTCGCCTTTGTCTCCCTCGTGGCAATGTTTACACATTACACCAGATACGCATTTGAGGCTGAGTAGACCTAGAGGAGACCTAGGACTGGTTCAGATAATTGTCACTGGTGTTGGCCGTAAGCGGAAATCGATATCGGGTGGCTGGGTTTGAAGTGCAGAGCGCTAGCCACTACACCACGACTCCCCTCTGTGTTTGTGTACACTCATACAAACGCCTTTTTCCAGATTATAATGCAGCAGCAGTAATTGTGGAAATGTAAGACAACAAAAATCAATAATAAGCATTTTACAATGGAGAAATGAAACTGTAATCGTTTGATCAGCAAGGGTGCTTCTAGATAAATATATATTCACATTTTATTTTGCATGTCAACGTTTAAAAACTCTCATCTTTACGTACGTTTGAAAGAGTTGAAATAAAATTAGTCTCAGATTCAAACCGCCTCTTTATCTATTAGATGGTCTATAAACTTAGACAAAATGTTAGCTTGTAAGGCCTTCTTTGTAAGCCCGTTCTCTTCAATACACTCCACTTATTTGAGACAACATTCGACGAACACGTGTACGTACATTATCATTCTGGGGGCATCGAGTCGGCTCATAATGGCTGCAAATATCGCCATCGCACATGGTCCTTAGAAATGCATCGCCTATAGCTGTCGTAGATACGCAACATTGCCTCAATGCAATGTATCCTTCATGACAATGAATCCAGGATGCACTTTTACCTTTCAGATTAAAACACTGGGGGAATGCGCGTCCTTAATATATCCTAAATGATTGTTGTTAAATTACGCTATTGCTCTATCGCAACGTGATGGCTTGCGACCTACAGAGCAGTTTCTATTTGTTCTTGCGAATGATGTCTCTGGTACGTTGTTCCAATATGCATCCCTAACGGCGAAGTGGTGGCAAGGCAGGACGCGACTCACGTGCACGCTCACACGCCCTGAGCTCGGCTCTCTGTGCTTTTTAAGAGGCGCTTGTGAGTTGTAATTATTGCTCTGTTACTGTCTCGAAGTCATCCGCTCACCCGCAGCGCTAACCTGGACACGAGAAGCAATGCCATGTCAGGCTCTGTTCGTAGGCCCGAGTACGATGTGCTTGTCCATGACGAAGCCACCGACATTATCCACATGCAACGCAGTTTAGTTGTATTCACTCAAAGCCAAGGTTCATTTCTGCTCAAATGAGCAGTGAAGCGGTGCTCATCTCCTACTTACAGCATTGAGCCAGTGGTGAAAAGTCCACATTCCTATGACAGGTGCCGAGTCTTTAGAGAGGAAAACCACTGTTGACTTCCCCACAAAATGGGAAACTTTTCATCGACCCCAGAGGGATAATGGGCTAAATCAAGCCCAGCCAGGACTTTAACTCGCAGCCCTGGGATTGCGAGCCACTAGCTCTACCACTGACATCCACCTCGCAGGTTAGTCACGTTTATTGCTTTGAAGACGTTTGTGGTAGGCAATGCTATGTTGTGGTGGACCATGATATACTTTGGTGGCCCATGCTATGTTGTGGTGGACCATGATATACTTTGGTGGCCCATGCTATGTTGTGGTGGACCATGATATACTTTGGTGGCCCATGCTATGTTGTGGTGGACCATGAAATACTTTGGTGGCCCATGCTATGTTGTGGTGGACCATGAAATACTTTGGTGGCCCATGCTATGTTGTTGTGGACCATGATATACTTTGGTGGCCCATGCTATGTTGTGGTGGACCATGATATACTTTGGTGGCCCATGCTATGTTGTGGTGGACCATGCTATACTTTGGTGGCCCATGCTATGTTGTGGTGGACCATGATATACTTTGGTGGCCCATGCTATGTTGTGGTGGACCATGATATACTTTGGTGGCCCATGCTATGTTGTGGTGGACCATGATATACTTTGGTGGTCCATGCTATGTTGTGGTGGACCATGATATACTTTGGTGGCCCATGCTATGTTGTGGTGGACCATGATATACTTTGGTGGCCCATGCTATGTTGTGGTGGACCATGATATACTTTGGTGGCCCATGCTATGTTGTGGTGGACCATGATATACTTTGGTGGCCCATGCTATGTTGTGGTGGACCATGATATACTTTGGTGGCCCATGCTATGTTGTGGTGGACCATGATATACTTTGGTGGCCCATGCTATGTTGTGGTGGACCATGATATACTTTGGTGGCCCATGCTATGTTGTGGTGTACCATGATATACTTTGGTGGCCCATGCTATGTTGTGGTGGACCATGATATACTTTGGTGGCCCATGCTATGTTGTGGTGGACCATGATATACTTTGGTGGCCCATGCTATGTTGTGGTGGGCCATGATATACTTTGGTGGCCCATGCTATGTTGTGGTGGACCATGATATACTTTGGTGGCCCATGCTATGTTGTGGTGGACCATGATATACTTTGGTGGCCCATGCTATGTTGTGGTGGACCATGATATACTTTGGTGGCCCATGCTATGTTGTGGTGGACCATGATATACTTTGGTGGCCCATGCTATGTTGTGGTAGGCCATGATATACTTTGGTGGCCCATGCTATGTTGTGGTGGACCATGATATACTTTGGTGGCCCATGCTATGTTGTGGTAGGCCATGCTATCGATGCAAATTCTTGACGGGTATGTTTGCTTTTGGGTAAAAAAGAACGGTGTTGTCAGAGTCAGCGCGCACACCCGAGGGCTTAACACACCGATAGGTCACCCAGCCTGCTTGCTGTGCTTCCAGCTACATATCACCGTGCACTTATGCAGGTTCAATGACTTCCTAACATTGATGGTGATGTTTGCACGATCTACCAACCCAGAAGAATGACATGGTGCAGGATGAATACGAGAGCGAAGTAAGATATGCACCATCAAACCACGGGTCGCTATGATGCCAGCGCATCATGACTTATTTGGGTGAATTACTTGCCCAGGCCCTTTAGCATCAACTCTGCGGTGACTGGCACGCTTCGGTAACACTGGCCCATTGCGTGGTAAAGTATGGTCAAAATAACCCTCATGTAGGCAGGACCCCATCTAGCAGTAGATTGACAAATGTGCTGTCTGTGTACAGGGTCACTGCACAATGGAAACTACTCCAGCAGGTGCAGGAGTCTCACCTCCTCTTCGTCACAAAGTGGCACAATCGCTACCCACTGAGCTATTGATACGCCTGATAATCCCTCAGTAAGTGTTTTGAATTAGCTATGGTTTACCTACAAGGTGGCGCAAATTGCACATAAAAAGAAAACCATTTCAATCGTAGAATAAATTCTGACGAATATGAAAGCAAATGAAGGTTTGAAGACCAAGCCTCTGTTTTTCTCATCAGGCTAAAGAACCACTTGAAAATGTATTCTGGTGCACCAGACAATGTCGATTCTTTTTAAAAAGGCACAGGTTACAGACATTAGCTCGTAAGCCAAGCGAAACTAAATTCACGTCTCTCTCTCTCCACACATCCTTGGTAACGTGCCTTTGTTGATACATTTTAGAGCTTATTTTCTAACAGTTATTTATTTAATTGTGCACACATTACACAATGCACAGACGTCTCACAATGCAACGTCTCATGCACAGTTTGTTCCCGGAGGCTCCATAGGGTCACGTGTCACGACGCACGGCAGTCAGCTCTTACAGACATCACACTGCTATAGAAAAAAACAATAAATTGTGTGTGTGGTGAGTGTAACTTATTTATTATGGAGTCAGGGCTTTTGGGGCTATTGCAGCAGTGCCGTCTGGCTGGTCAAAAGATCCACCGGCGTGCCGTTTGCCGAGGACACAAGCAATGCGTGCCACAGGTCTGGTGCCCCATTAATTCGCCACAGGAACGCTGTCAAATTAGCGCGGCTGCCCTGTGCATTTACCGGCTTACGAACAACAAAGATCCCTGGGCACTGTGTGCGAGTGCAGAGGCAATTACGCGCCGTGTTCGTGGCCAAATGTGCCGACAAATTAACTTGCAGTTTTCTAAATCCTCCACTAGAGGCTGTTTTAAAAAAAAAAGTTTGTGCGTTTGGTGGTACGTGAGATTACCCGCAGAAACCACTCAAGCGCGCCTGCGATTAACGAAGCAGGCTTACGTGGTCAACCGCGTTTCAATCTTTTCCTCAGCAGTGACCGTCACAAGCGTGGATCTTTTTGAGCGATGTTAGTTCGTCTCTTCTCACGAGTCTGGCAAAGACGGGCGTGTGATCAATAACGGAGATATGATTCGTGTGATTAGTAACGGAGATATGATTCGTGTGATTAGTAACGGAGATATGATTCGTGGGATTAGTAACGGAGATATAATTCGTGTGATTAATAACTGAGATATCATTCGTGTGATTAGTAACTGAGATATGATTCGTGTGATTAATAATGGAGATATAATTCGTGTGATTAATAACTGAGATATCATTCGTGTGATTAATAGCTGAGATATCATTCGTGTGATTAATAACGGAGATATGATTCGTGTGATTTATAACTGAGATATAATTCGTTGATTAATAATTGAGATATGATTCGTGTGATTAATAACTGAGATATGATTCGTGTGATTAATAATTGAGATATCATTCGTGTGATTAATAAATGAGATATCATTCGTGTGATTAATAACTGAGATATGATTCGTGTGATTAATAATTGAGATATAATTCCTGTGATTAATAACTGAGATATGATTCGTGTGATAAATAGCTGAGATATCATTCGTGTGATTAATAACAGAGATATGATTCGTGTGATTAATAACTGAGATATAATTCGTTGATTAATACTTGAGATATGATTCGTGTGATTAATCATTGAGATATCATTCGTGTGATTAATAATTGAGATATCATTCGTGTGATTAATAATTGAGATATAATTCGTTGATTAATAGCTAAGATATGATTCGTGTGATTAATAACTGAGATATCATTCGTGTGATTAATAACTGAGATATGATTCGTGTGATTAATAATTGAGATATAATTCGTGTGATTAATAACTGAGATGTGATTCGTGTGATTAATAATTGAGATATGATTCGTGTGATTAATAATTGAGATATAATTCGTTGATTAATAACTGAGATATGATTCGTGTCATTAATAACTGAGATATCATTTGTGTGATTGATAACTGAGATATCATTCGTGTGATTAATAACTGAGATATCATTCGTGTGATTAATAACTGAGATATAATTCGTGTGATTAGTAACGGAGATATCATTCGTGTGATTAATAACTGAGATATGATTCGTGTGATTAATAACTGAGATATGATTCGCTCAGCCGAGCGAGTTTCCCCGTGTCACTCCTGAAAGTAAACCGCGTTTGCAGCCACTCTCCTGGTCTCGCCAAGTCATGTTTGAAACTTGCGATCATGAGATCAAAATCACATATTAACATTTCTCGGAAATCTAAAGGTCATTGTGAACTGTTTTATGAATACCTGCATTGGTCAGCAATAATGGTAAACCCATGTACGTGTCTTCAAAAAAAGCTAACATCAAGGATGCGGTAAAGAGAACTTTGGTTCACCGGCGTATTGATATTCACTCGAAATGTATGTGTATGTTGAACTTTTTTCGTACCATACGCACGCAACCGTGCTAATCGGAGGTGCGGGTGAGTTTGAAAAGATGGGATATTTAAAACGCTTATTAGGAATTGGCCAATGTAAGAGAGGTCCTGCAAAAGAGTCTGGAGACTGCGTGTTCCCTTCTCGGATAAATAGGAACGTTATTATTATGATAACTGGAAACAAAGACCCCGCAGTAATGCCGGGTCAGGAAAACTCACGGATGAATGGCCGCACATTTCCTCATTAGAGCCCCGTGGTGTACAATTACCATACATTATGAAGTCTAAAATACCAAACGTTATTACATTTGGAGTAATTTCTGAAGTTAGTTAAGGAGAAACAGTACTACACATTACAATAAGTTAGATTCTCTGAGGGTCTTTGTTCTGCAAACTAGTGGTAACAAAAAGAAACCCACGTTAAAAATAATAATGAACTAAAATTGAGGTTTATAAAAACGAAGCATTTAAAAATATGGTACGCACCCACTGACCCCGCATCTTGTCGCGCTGATAAATATAACTGTCGCACTCTCACTGCATTCTCCAGAAAACCACAATGCATTTGTCAGCGGCGAGACATGAAAGGAAGTCCTTCCAAACACGCACGAATGTTGTGGTTTTAGCCGGAGAGGCTTTATTTTTATTTCTCTTCCCGCCCTCCAATAATCTGGAGAGAAAAAAAGAGACCCGGGGTGATTTTCCATGGCAAATATCCCCCACTCGCCCTCCCTCCGTCTTGACCACAGCACGTGACACGCCACCAGCAGCTCCTTGTCCTCCCCCCTCCGGCAAGAGAGCATCTCCCAGGGGTTGTGCAAACACGCGGGACGTTCCCACTGTTGGCATTGCCATCGTCGCACGCTCTCAGCAGCAACGGGACTTCTACACCGATGCGCGCCGTGGCCAGTAAACAGAACCCCTTGACTGGGTGACTAAAAAAACCTCCGACTCCGCGCCTCTGCTACCCCCGCGAAAACGCCGCTCGCTCGCTCGCTCCCTACGCCGCCCCTCGCATGCTCCGCCCTCCCCTCCATTCTCCTCCCTCAACCCCCGTGACACAGGATGTGCCTCGATGTGCCTCTTGAAGTAGCCGCCCCAACCCCCCACCTCTCGATCGCTCAGGGGGGAGGGCCCCACGTGTACCTCTCCCTCGTCTCTCCCCTGCCCACCCTGCTCGTTAGTTGCTCGCCCGGTGCGGGGAGAGACTGCTGAGCTCGGGAGATGCGCTGGGGAGCTTGTGCCTACTACGCAGGGCGACGCGCCTCTCCTTTTTTATAGGACGTGCAAGGCCATCGGGAATACCATTTGAAACACGAGCGACGCTGCGGCATTACTTATTCACGCCCGTTGTTTATCCCGTACGGCGAATAAAAACATCCCAGGTTAGATTTAATGATTATTCCCCCTGACGTGAGATGTGGGTGTGTGTGTGTGTCATACGCTTAATTGAATGACTGAAAATAAAATGTATGCCCTGCTCGCCAAGTGGCTTTATTCCCACAAGCCTCCTGGCCAATTCTGCAGGAAATCACCGAAGTGCAGCAGCAGCAGCATCTCCAAAGAGTGGGGCGTTAAAGATCTCGCGCTGACACCACGGAGAGGAGCAGGAGGCTGCTGTGTGGCAATGTCACTTCCCATTAAACATTGACAATTTAACAAAAAATCATCTCCGTTGGGAACGACGCGTGTTCTTCTATTGAGGACAACACACAGGAGTGGATGGCAGCTGCTCTCAGTTGGTCACTTCAAACATTGCATCAGCTCTGTATTCTTTGTCCGGCATTCATGCAGAGTGAGTGCAAGGGCATCTTGTGCGCGTCTTTCTGTTTCGTGGGGATCTCTGCTCGGTGTTTTTTTTTTAAAGTGACACTGCAAGAGACGTGTAACTGAAAGGTCTGCGAAAAGGCCGAAATAAATAAAGAAATGCATAGTCAGAGTAAATGTTTATACTGAAGTCATTTTCCAGGTCAGCCTAATTCATTACAGCAGAAGTTCGCTCTGCTTCTTATAGGGTGGGCAAACATCAGGTGTGTGGGTATTCTGGTGTAAAGTATTATTTTTTTAATAATGTCCATCAAGACCAAGGCAAACATTTAGGCAGCATAATATGAATTTGCGATGAATCCTAATGGCGCAGGAGGCGCTTCTCGGCAGCCGCTTCTCGGCAGCCGCTTCTCGGCAGCCAGGCCCCGCTCGGGCCGGGCTGCCATCACGGGGACCTCCGTCTCGGAGCGGCAACCCCGAGCCTGGCGAAGGGGTCACGATTTGCATAAAACGAGCCACGCGTGCCCAGAGCGATACTTCATGCAAGCTCGCGTGAACACGCGCTCACATTTCCATATTCTTGGTAGAACAACAACAAAAAGATGACCGCGGTCATTCCAGTCGGTGTGTCTCCAAACAATAACGCGCAGCGCTCACAGGCAATGGTCTGCTGCTCGCACGCTGGAACGCAGCGCAATAGTGGAGGGAAACATGGGCCATAGCCCAGAGCAGACGGCGAGGCGTGCGAGGAGACGTGGAGTGGTGGTGGTGGTGGTAGTGGCGGGGCTGTGTGGTGGCCGTGGTGGTGGTGCTGGTGATCCTCGTCCGGAAAAGCCAAATGTGGCCATCGCCGCCTCGCTATCCGCTCGCCTCCCGTCCTAGCAGCATCGTAGCCCTCGCTTGAGGCGCGGCTGGCGGGGCTCTCTCTTGAAAGCGACCGCCGCGCAATGCTGCACTTGCGAGCAGCGCGGGGGTCAAGGTGGAGGCACGGAGGCCACGCACACGAGAATGTCCCATGAGCGATGGTTGTTAGCGTTTGGCAAGGACGGGGTGGGGGAGGTTGTTGAGGAGAGGGGTTTAAAAAAAATGGACAGACCGCTCCCATTACACGGAGCCAGACTGGTTCACCTGGTGACCTCGTCCTTGTTGTGTCTACGCGGAGTTTACATTCCTCGAGTTACCTGTCTGAGCCTCACACACACACACGGGGTACGTGCGTGTGTCCACGCGTGACTCTTGCACCCACAAGGATATATGCACACACTCACAAATAAGCACGCACGGTGTAGGCTTGCACGCACACGCACCCACACCCACTGCACTCCAACTATACACAAGACAACCCCTCCGCGCCCAAGCAGCCACCCCGTACAGCCTGTTGGGGAAAACGCTGTCAGCGAGCACCCATTACAACCGCAACTGTGCCCCATGGGGTGGTATGGCCAAAACCCACCGCCTTTGTCCCCACAGCGCTGATGCTCACGCACAGGGCAAGGTCTTCGTTCGAGGCCGGCTTCGCAGCGCACTACGCCGATCACCGCTGCACCCCTCCACCAACAAGACAAAGATCCCCCGTATAGCCTCAACAGAGGGTCGGGGCAAGTGCTGTTAGCGAGCACCAACACGCACACACACAGCTGCCAACTCACACGCGCGTCACAAGATACCCTTCGCTAAGCACCACGGGTCAAGAGTTGAAGGTTTTTTCTTTTAATGCCATCTCATCTCACCTCTGTTTTGGATCTGTTGCAGCTGTAGTGTCGCTTGGCCTTGCTTACACTGTACGCAGAGAGAGAGAGGGGTAGAGAAGAGAGGAGAGAGGACAGCCAGACATGTGGGAGTGAAATTACATGAAAGGTTATTTTGCTGTCAACAGCCCATCACCTGAAACTCACCCCCTTGCCGGAGTCTCTGCACGGAACCGTCCGAACTTCTCCACCACGCCAGAGAGGCAAATTGTGAAAAATATGTTTAAAAAAACATAGCCGTTGAGGTAATCGATGTTAATTATCGAGCAAATGCTAGGGGAAGATTACGAGTCGTGTGTTTGCAGAAACAATTCCGAACGAGCATCCCTCGTTTCAGAGCCGGTGCTGGGCTGGCATCGCCGTATTTGCGTTGTCGAATGGTTCCAGAGGGCTCCGTGTCTCGTGAATCAACGTTCAGCCACACGGCTCCTCGCCCCGTCCTGAGAAAGGGGGCGCCCCAAAGCGTCGAGCTGCCTCAACACAGCAACACGGCGCAGCTAACCCCCCCCCCCCCCCCATGCCTGCATATCAATGTTTTACTCACACCGTGGTTCGTTCTTGAGATTCATTTTTGTTAAGTTATCAACCGCCGAACACGTCTCTGTGTGTGTGTTATCTGTAACCCACAACCTCGTGTACCGTGCAAAGCCCTTGCCCCAAAAGTCTGTTAAAGGCTACGCAGGAGATCCTTTAGTTGTTGTTTGCTACCAGTACACTCATTGTGAATCTCCAAACAAACGCACACAATTCCAACTCCTTGCCGAGTTCCCTTGCCGAGGGATATCGCGCGAGTCCCTGCGACGTTGCTGCGCTGGTGCTGCGTACCGGATTGTGAGCCTCCCTGAGAGTCATCGTCACATCCCTGGTGCGAAGAACAAAACGCTTCAATGAATACTACAGTCCATTCGCCAAACCTCCTCCTCCTCCTCACTTGGGCGGAAGCCCATCAAGCCGAATGCTTTACGCGGAAACTCCTTCGCCGACTGATTTCTGGCGACGCCGCGCGTTGTTTGAGCGCGGGCTCTCCTGCCACACTAGCGCCGAGCAAACGAGCAGCGGCGAAAAGCGTGGTGGTGGTGGTGCAGCGGAAGAGTGTGGACAGCACGAGCGGTGCCCGTTGGGCCCGACACGCAAACCAAACCCCTGGAAAGCCGGTGCAACGACTGATAATACCAATAATAATAATACCTTGACAAATGCAATGAATGTGTGAAGGGATTTAATCGATGTGGCCCAAGAAATTACATGAACACACTTCACACCTCTCCAGCATAGATTAACACCCCGCTAAATGTGCCATTTCATACACGAATACTTTTGTTCACGTAATTTTTTTTCCTGATGACGTGGCATTTACAAGATGACCCCGTGACTTGAATTAGCTCCCCCCCCCCCCCCCCCCACCGCCGTGGAGCTGAGATGCGGTCGAGCAGTGGAGTTTGTGGTTCTAGCGCACTGCGTTTCCCGTCGTAGAAACGTCTCCGCCACTCGTCACTGATGGAGAATGTCCCTTCACTCGGGGGTTCCTCATCTCACAAAGCAGACCCAGGTTTGAGCGAACAAAAGCCTTTCTCTGCATGTTGCACTTTTTTGCAGCATTTGAATGAGTAAACTGTAAAATATATATCATCGCTAAATGTAAACGTCTTGAAGCTGGGAATTGTGGTAAAATTATTAAATCGATTTTAAAGGCAACAATTGCATTAAACACACGGCTCCAGCGTTCCTTGTCTAAACACTGCCAACCGCATTTCCCCATTGGTTGGCGAATGCATAAAAATAATAAGAATAATAATTGCGTGCGATTACATAGGACAGTCAAAGCGTAATAGAGGTCCATCACTTCCCGAAGAATGCTTTGTTTCCTTGGACAAAACCCAATTACACCAAAGATGTGATGCAATTGCTTACACAGTTGGCAGGCATCTGTTAAAAGCATGCAGAGTGTGGAAAATTGCTTAAAATTCCATGCTAGGGCCTTCACATCACCTCTCTCAGTCTCGTAAGCCTTTTTGTTAAAAACATTTTCACACCGACCGCAAAATGCTTCGTTTTCTTTAACGTCCATGACTTGACTGCAGCTAGGTTTTTTTTCCCGCTCCCCCCCCCCACCTCTCTCTATATTCTTCACTTTCTGATGCTCCAAAGAGAATTCCTTTTGGAGAGGTTAGCGGCAGGAACTGCTGACAGCCAGTCGCTCTTTGTAGGCTCGCGAGGGTGGCACGGTGATAATCGGGTCCGGTGGAGCGCGAGAAAAATTACTCGACTTCTTAGCCGCTGTATTTCCATGCAATTAGAGACTTAATAGGAACATTGTCAATTTTCTTACACGCCGCCGATGCGGTGGATTTAGCAGTCGAGAGCGGAGTAATGGAGGCTTTAGGTGGAACACTCGCGGCTCCCAGTTGCGCACCTCTAGCGATGAAATTCCCCATCGTGAGAGCCAGCAAAGTGTCGTGCAGTAAGAGCGCACAAAAACATCAGCTTTCATCAGCGCTGTCAGGTAGAAAGCAAACGCTATATATTTTTTATTTACATTTTTCTCCCACTTTTGGCAAAATATCTGCCCCACCACACACCTCTCCCGTCGCTCTCTCCCACCCCTGCTCCCCTTTTCCCCCTTCCCCCCCCCTCCAACACAGCTCCAGACCCACACCGAACTCTCCCCATTGCACCCACCTCCAGCCACAACTAATGCCTCCACTGGACAGCGTGCCAAAAAAAAATATCCACCTTGTCGAAAGGCAGACAGGCCAGATCCGAGAGGCGAAAGCTGCAATCAAATCTGCCCCTAACCCTACTCGGGCCCCCACCCCTCTCCAGACTGGCGCGCGCACACTTAACATTCCAGACACCTCGTCGTGCAGTCATTCCACTTCGTCTTGGCCCCCGGATGTTTGGAAGGCTGCCAAGGTGCCTCGTTGGGGGCGAGGTGAGGTCTGGGGGTTTGGGTTGGCGTTTAAAAGGTAGATGGGACAGTTTTGACTCGGCCGGTTTTTATCAACAAGTCGGGAGTGAAGGGACGGCGACGAGCCGGGGCTCTGCGGGTCGGGCATCGACAGCGAACCGCGAGAGGCAATGGGGGTGGGTGAGGGGCGTGGGGACTGCAAGCTCGCAGTGTGGGGTTACGGGAGCAGATTTCAGCCACACCGCAAGCCTGCATACGGGGACTCATTTGTCCACGATGCGGACGCCCGCATTTGTCAAAGGTTGTGGGTTTCACGGCTCTAAAAATGCAGACGCTCACACTTAGCGGAGACGGTCCGCTTTGATGGTCACGAAACAAATTGGTTTAAAAAAAAACAATCGTCCCCACAACACAAGAGTTTGGCCCCAGGTAAAATAGGGAACGTAAAAACAAAACAAAAAACGCTTTCATTCTTCAAAAAGGCAATAAGTGAAATCCAGTGTTTGAAAAGTCATTTAAAAAACCCACTTTATTTTATTTTATGCATGCGGCGTGTTCCTCGCGTTAAAATGGAGAATCTTTTTAGGCCGATCTTCGAGCATGTGACCCCGATGACCCCCGAAAAATCATTTGCTTGCTGCGGTATTTTGCGGCAACCTGCGAGAAAGCAATAAATGGGAAAACAGTAGTTGGAAGAAACTTCCAAAAATTTTTATTTGAAATGTTTCAAACAATAACAAAAAAGGAGGCTTTAAAAAAGCTAAATGAGCTATCGTTTTTTTGTGTTTTTCGTGGTTTTTTTGAGGACGCATTCATAACAATGGCCACAACAGCGTGCATGTTGGGTGAACCAATTTTGCATCTTTAACATTGACGGAATAAATACTCAAATGTCAGGGTAAGGAGACCTTAGGCCAACCTCTGACACCTTACAGATTTTTCTTTAAAAAAAAATTGACAAAATTAAAAGAAAAAAAACAGACATTTAAACCGCGCTTCCATTTTTAACAGAGCGCCTTGTAAGCGAAAAAAAAATAGAACGACGTTAAAAAATAAATATAAAGTTTCATAGCAAATTACGAACATGTCCAGGGTACCAAGAGAGCATTTCCATAATTACAGGGTTACTAAACAAACGAAAAAAAATTACCAAATAAAACACAGAGAGAGATAGGCATGAAGCAAATGAACTGTGTCTCGCCATTTACAACGCTGAACCAAAAGGAGAAACAATGTATAAAACCACTGACTTAAGTGACATTTGATCACTTTGCATATGATGTTCAGTCAAAAGTACAAAAGCACCATGAGTGTTGGCAGTAAGGAAAGAAATGTAACTGAAGACGTAGCGGACACTTAGCTTACTGCATATACAACAATATCAAATATTGGAATGTAAAAAGCATGAGGGGACCAAACTGCGCTAAAAACACACCACCTATTGTTTGACAAAAGGCCTGCATTCAAATCATTTAGATGCCATATATAGAAATTATTGACAAAAACATTTGTACATCACCTACAAATTCCAAGTGACAAAATTATTTTTTCCCCATTTTTTTCGTATTATGCTTTTACAGTCGTTATACGACACCTCCCCCCCCCCCCCACCCGTGCCCCCCACCCCATCTGTGCAATATTTCTTGTCTGCAGCCCCCCCCCCCCCACGTGATTTTAGTTTTGCCCGACCTCAAGAACGTACAGCACCATCAATGATGCTGCTGCACCTCTTTACCCACACTGTATATTATCCTGCCAAATTAAAAAATATACCATGGCAGCCTGCGTACCACTAAAATCCTACCAAAAAACATCAAAAAGCAATTATTATTATTTTTTTTAAAAATTACAAGCCCAGTTATGGACAGCATAGTGCCAACAATTAACATCTACATCAAACAACATAGAAATAGTTACCGATAAGGACCACGGCTGTGGCGTTTCCATTGTAACTAGCATTTTTAAATATTTATAAATGCATAAACACCAAACGTACACTTTTCCTTCTCTCTCAATATATAGTTACCGGTAACAATGACACATTTTATGCAGCATTGAATTCGTAATTCTTCTGTCTCGTCACCTTACTCATATGCCTCTTCTCCGTATACTTGAATTATATTTTGCTTAATGTGATCCAAGATCAACGACTATACTGACAAGTAAAATACAGCATCTGCAACCTAGCGAGTACCAAAGCTACCGGAGAAAGAAAGGGGATGAAACGGATTCTCTCATGCAATACTATTTTTTGAAGATCCATTTTCACGTGTTCAGTCCTTTAAAAGATTCATCCATAGCAAATAAGATAGTACGACAGGCTAGCTTAGAGCTAAAATTACACCAGCCGCAGTGGCCGATAAGTGCGTTTTTTTTTCAGTTAAGTGTTGATATCAGTAACAAACGGTCCTTTTTAAGCGACGCATTTCATTTTAGTTTACATGCTTTAATCCCTGAACAATCAGGGATGCGAAAAACAGTGCTAGAATCGACCCCTCTCTCACTCTCCGCTTGTGCTACAACTGTTTATTAATGTGATAGTCTTACAGCTTATAATTTAGGCAATCTCAAAATTAAATATCTAGCATCTCCGTGTGTGATTCCTACTGTACAAATGGCGCGTGCAGTGCTTTGCGTTCCGCGCGCGCCGCTACCGAACGGGATTCCCTCGACGCAGGCAAGGCAGGATTAAAACTACAAAAGCAGTGATGAGCTCTTGCAAGCATTCATCCTGACGTATCCAGTTAGCAGAGCGTGAGATTTTAATCTCGTCGGAAGAAAAAGGCCAAAAAAGCGCTTTTAAATGCGGCAGAATATTCCTGGGAAGTTCTGGCCGGTAAATGTCGTGAAGGCTCCGTTTGCTTCTGGGGAAAGACTGTTTAACAAGGCACTCGCACATTAATTTTCCGATCCCATTATTACTTGAAATGCAACCTCGACAGAGCAACGCGACTCGCTTCGTTGGACGTCTCGTACTGCTCGTCTTTTTAAAAGGAGGCTCGCAAATGTTTACTTCTATTTTGAGAGTCGCCGTCTATTTCAACAGCTTGCCGATATATTTTGTCAAATCTGTGGTAATAAGCCACTGTGGATTTGAAAAGGCGCCGAGGATTTTTGCGGAAAACTAGGAACCTGTGTGACCTGCGATCGACTGGACGCGCCACACGTGCCCCTCCGCTCTCCCCGCCGCACGCGCGACCGTTATTGCACGAGAGAGAGAGAGAGAAAGACGAGGGACGTCGTCGCCGACGCGTAGCATCGGGGACTTCTCTTACAGCCACAGCCACATCGGGGACTTCTCTTACAGCCACAGAGTTGCCCAAGAGAGCGTCGCGTCTCCTCCGTCCCTCCGTCTCGCCCCCCCGCCCGCCCCCCAACTGTCTCCCTCCCTTGCTGTTCTTGTTCAATTTGGTCCCATGGGGAGTGAATTGTTGACGATCTAAAACAAAACAAGTTGTGGAAACTTTCTGGACAACAAATTCTTGAATGACTTGGGCAAGCTGAAAGAACGCATCAACGTTATTTATATTTGTACATTTCCCGTGTGCCTGGTGGTCACCGTTGCCATTATTGGAATTCTAAGCAGTGCTACAAAGCGAATAACCTCACTCAATTTAGTACTCAACCCACGAAGAAGTTGGCTCCACCGATTAAATAAACCTGCTTCCGTGTTGTCCTCAACGCAGGTGGGCACCATTGCAGCGACCACGCTGTCGACGAGGTTGACCGTGCGGAATGTAATACCCTCTAAGGCGATATTTAAAGTAGATATTTTCGTTTACATTTTGCAAATATTAGCCTTGACTCAAAGATATTGGCATAATGAATGAGCTTGATTTGTAAGCAACGGGATTCAAAGTCGGGTCATTCCTTGAAACGTTCGCTTGAAAGTAGAGGCAGGATTTATTTTTGTTCCCGCATTTAGTGTTTCCATTCGAGTTTTATGGCAGAAAATCAGCACAACTTTTACATTACTTTACAAACTTCCAGCTCGCACCCAAAGCAAACGAAATAAATAAATAAAAGTTAGAAATATATAATTGCTGGGGCGGGTGGGCGGGCGGGCGGACAGGTGGCAGGAGGAAATTAAAAGCCCACGCCAGGGCTGGAATGGAATGAAGAGCGAGAGGCTGTGCGTGCTTGTGGGCCTGAGAGTGCGTGGATGCAAACGGCCAACACGGCAGGGGGCGGAGGGGGGCGCGGGGTGGAAGGGGGGAGCAGAACGGGTCCAGAGTTAGGACCAGAGCAGGACGGCCAAGCGGTCTAGAGGAGTGGTGGCGGTCGATGTGGGGGGGGGGGGGGGGTTTGACGGAACCAGGCATGGACCGGATGGCCGGCCGGCCGATGGGCGGGTGGGCGGGCGAGAGGAAACGTCACGCCGTCCTCAACTGGTCTCCGTGTGCTCGGACTTGACTTCGTCGTCAGTGGAGATGAGCTGCTCGCCGTGCCACTTCTTCATGTGCTTCTCCAGTGTGCTGTACACGCTGAAGGGCATCTGGCAGATGTCGCACTTGTAGATCTCCTTGCCCATCTGGCCGTGCGTCTTCATGTGGCGCGTCAGCTTGCTGCTCTGCGCGCACGCGTAGCTGCACAGCTCGCACTTGTAGGGCCGCTCGCCCGTGTGCGAGCGCCGGTGCACCGTCAAGTTGCTGCCGTTCTTGAACACCTTGCCGCAGTACTCGCACGTGTCGCTGCGCCGGCCGTCCTTGGAGCTGGAACGCCCCGACAGGTTGGGCGTGCTGTTGCCGCTGCCCGTGCCGCTCTGGCCGGAGTTCATGCCGTCCAGCAGCTCGCCGGGCGGCGTGGAGAAGCGCAGGCTGCCGTTCTCCGACGAGTGTTCCGAGGAGGAGGCGAACGGGGACCGGCGAGAGTCCCCGAACCCAAAAAAAGGATCCTTGCTGAGTTGGCGCGACGCGGCGTAGCCCGCCAGCCACTGCGAGTAGACGTTCTCCGTGGGCAGCATGGGTGCGGGCGGCAGCTCGAACTCCTTCTCGAGCTTGATGCGCTTGGGGTAAGTGCTGAGCAGGTTGGGGCTGGAGATGGGCGGGGGGTTCCGGGGCACGGCCGTGCCCGGGAGCTGCCCGGGCGAGAACCCTCGGCCGTTGACGGGGCTCTCGGAGACGTGGTTGGACTCGGCGTGGGAGGAGGGGTCCCTGTCGACGGGGCCGTCCCGCGGCGCCCTCATCACGTCCAGCGGGTGCTCGGGCGGGGGCGGGCACTGACGCCGCTTGCCGGCCAGGATCTGCTTGAGCGCCTCGCTGTAGTGCTGCATCGGGTTGAGGCCGACGCTGTCCATGACGTCGTTGAGCGCAAGCGGTTTGCGCTCGGCCGGCTTGCCGTTGCGCTCGTGATCTCGGCCGCTCTCCGCGTTCAGGTCGAAGGCCGAGTCCGGCCGGCCCCGGCCACGCTCCTCTTCGGCCAGCTCCTCCTCGGCCTCTTCCTCCTCCTCCTCTTCCTCCTCCTCTTCGTTGTTGTCGCCGTCGCCCTCGCAGCGGTACTTGCGCTCCCTCGATCCGCGGAGGCCCTCGCTGGCGCCCGGCTCGGGGGAGCTGGCCTCCGAGCGGCCGTCCTCCGAGTTGCCGGCGGCGCCGCCGTGCGACGGCGACGAGCCCCCGGCCGGCGAGCACGTGTGCGTCTTCATGTGCCGCTTGAGCTTGCTGGCCTGCGTGCAGGCGTGGTCGCACACCGGGCACTTGTAGGGCTTCTCGCCCGTGTGGCTGCGCCGGTGCACGATCAGGTTGCTCTGGAACTTGAACGTCTTCCCGCAGAACTCGCACGACTTGGGCTTGAGCGACGACTGCGAGGACGCGGCCGGCGAGACGGAGGCCGGCGGAGGGGGAGGGGGCGGGATGGGAGGAGGCGGGGGGAGTGGCGGGGGAGGGGGAGTGCCGAGAAAAGGCGACTTGTTCCCGGCGCCGCTACCGCCAGCCGGAAAGGGCTGCAGAAGCCTTGGTAGGGCGCCGTGTCGGCCCGGGGAAAGCGGCGGCGTCGAGTTCCCAGCAAGCTCGCGCAGCCGCCGCGAAAAATCCATCGGCAGCGGTGGTTCCATCCCGATGGGGTTCAGCCTGAGCGCCCTCTCGAAGCCGCCCGGAGGGTGCGGGTGGGCGTGCGCGTGCGGGTGGGCGTGCGCGTGCTGGTGCGCGTGCGCGTGCTGGTGGTGGTGGTGGTGGGCGGCCGCCGCCGCCAGTGCCATGCTCTCGGCGCTCAGGCAGTCGAGCCGGTGCGGGTCCAGGTGCGGCCTGGGGGGCGGCGGGCTGAAGAGCGGCGGCGTCGGGGGCAGCCGCCCGCCGGGGCCCCCCGGCGCGCCTTCCCGGAGGCCCGGGTGGTGGTCGCGCAGCACGGGGGGGCCCGAGAGGCGCAGGAAGCTGAAGGGGTTGGCGTCGGGCAGGTGCAGGCCCGGCAAGGGGGGCGGCGGAGGCAGGGGCGGGGGCTGAGCGGGCGAGTCGGGGCCGAGCGAGGGCGGCAGGCCCACGCGCGGCGTGAGCGGGCTGCTCGGGTGGCCGTTGTCCAGGTAGATGCGGAAGCCGTGCGTGTTCTGCGCGTGCCGCAGCAGGAACCAGGCCGAGGAGAAGGGCTGTTTGCACGTCGTGCACACGTAGCTGCACGGCTCGTCCTTCCCTGCGAGCGACAACGACACGCACGCACGCACGCGGGGGCGGGAGGGCTACGGTCACCTCGGATCTTCGGGAGTGGTGGGCGCCGGCGAGAGAGGAGGCGTCGACAGAGAGACGGGCGCGGTAGAAACAGCCGAGTGAGATTTCATCGACGTGAAATTAAAATGCTGCGCGATTTACCCGGCTTCAGCCACGCTCCCCGCCTCCCCTGTTGCCCGCATAATAATATTAATAATTATATACTCATAGATGCACCAGTTTTGGTTCATTTTGTAAAAGAGTAACGCTTTGTGCGGGAAAAAATACTTGCACGGGGTGTCCGTATTCAAAATAGGTTATGGAAAAAAGGTTAATTTCTACCCGTGAAGCTTATCTGCAATTGTGAATGTGGTCATTCTATGGTAATTAACACTTTACCTTGGAGAGTTAATGCCTTCCTCAGTCTATAGGACCTCATATTTTCACCGAAAATGTAAGTGGGCGGCGGTCTATTATTTAATTTGAAAAGGCCCGTGCTAAAATTACTTAATAATGATTTTCGTTATTGTTAAAGCCAGTCAGTATTGTTGCCATGTGTGCCGTCCCTTTAACAAACGGGGAAATATTGTCACGAAAATGCAATCCGCTTCTCTATGCGGAGGAGCGCTCACGACGGTGGCCCTGCCACGGCACTTCCATCGTACCGTTACCGCTCTTCAATTCGTGTTACCTTCTTAAAGATGTCACGTGGTACACCGTGACAAACGGGGCACGTTTGATTGCGTGATTAACGTTCGACGGGGGCTCGGGCGTGGCGATGAGAGGAGGATTCACTCGGCCGCGGCCGCTGACAAACCCTCGCGGAACCAAAACCGCCATCGCCCCTCATTGATCGTGCTGAGATAATGCGATTCCACAACAGAATCGAGTGAGCACAGCGGTTACTCAATGAGAAATACAGGAAATCAGTTTCTATTTGCGTCGTATTTCTGCCAAGAGACACGTGCGGCGAGCGGCCAAAATTAATTTCAGAGAACCCACTTCCTTCGCAGCAATTAATGCAATACTCGTGCTATTGGGCTAATGTATCTATGGTATTTGTATCCTCAATTGCTGATAATACATTTCATATCTTGGCAAAGTGATTGAAGATATTTTCAAAAGTGTTTTAAAATGCAAAGCAAAAATGTAATTGCCTGCTGGTGGAATGCATAATGCAAAGCAGCACATTGTCCATTACCGCTGTGCCTTATTGGCCCCATCAAACTAAACTATAACCAATAGATATCATCCGTGGCATGCCGACCGTTATTGGCACGGGTTTTCAGTTGGCGGCTCGCAAAGCGTTTAAAACGGCGTTGGATACACTCTTATCAGAGGCCCCCCTCCCCATTTAGTGGGACCAATAAAACAAACGCAACGCTTGACCACCTCCTCGCAGACACAAACGACGTCGACTGCGAGGACTTAAAGACACAAAATGATAATCCGCCGAGGAAAGGGCCGCTGGGGAAACGCGGCGGAGAAGCCGCGAGCGGTCAGAAGCGAAGGTGGAGGCAACCCTTGGCGCGGGTGACACGAGGCGCAGCCAACCACAAACCACTCGACGTGGTGGTGGTGGTGGCGGTGGCGGTGGCGGAGAAGAAACGACTCCCGCAAAGCTGTGCCCCCCCCCACCCCATCGTTGTTTTGTTATTTTGAACACAGCCTCCCCCGAGCACGACATCGCATTTAAAATTACGACACGGAGGCTTTGAACTTGTTTTTTTCTGCAGATGTCCTTCTAATCGGCTGTTGGCGGCAGGTGAGGAGCCTCCTCCAGCTCTGTGGGACACGGCCGCCGTTTCGCCGGCCGCATGTCGGACGCGTGTCGAATGCGTGTCAGCAGCGTGTCAGTTGCATGTCGGCCGTGTGTCAGCATGGTGTCGGCCGCGTGTCAGCCGCGTGTTGGGTGTCGGCCGCATGAGCAGCCTCCTCCCGCCCCGTGGGACACGGCCGCCGTTTAGTCGGCCGCGTGTCGACCGCGTGTCGGTGGCGTGTCGGTGGCGTGTCGGCCACCTGTCTGCTGCCCGGGCGGTACGAAGGCCATCGGGCCATTTGTGGATGTTGCCGAGAAAACGGAGCCGCCGTGGCCACGGCTCGTTAGGAGGTCCTAACCCCCGGCGAGTACGAAGCGGCGTATGGAAGGGCGGCCGCCCGGCCGGCCCCATCCTACCCACGGGCACAGGGCCGTTACCAATTGCAGTGGCTGTAATTTAATTCACGCTTTGCTGCTTGATTAATTTTGATACGTTATTGTTAATTTGTTAAAACATTATTAACCTTGACCATTAAGGAATAAAACACGACGAATTATTATATCGGAAACGTTTATCGCTATTATTGTGAGTTTTCATGCTCATTCATAACTACGATGGATTTTTACTCAAGATTTGGCTTTGCCTATGTATTGGATTTTGGTCATCTCATGCACTGTTATAAATATGCACAAAGTGGAATTAGTCACAGAATCTGCATTCATGGACAATAAGGAAAAAAAAGCCACCCCATTATCCATCACTATTCAAGACACCACATTCAAGCTTTCTGCGCATGCATAGAGACCCACACAAAAGACATCTTCCACAAAGGTAGAGAACATCCATTCATTGTGGCGAGCGTGATTTCAGTCTTTCTATTCTGGTCACCTGTCTCTAATGCCACATCTGGTCAGTGTGAAAGATTGACCTTCACCCCTTTGGAGTCTAATGGAAAGACTATGCGAGATGAACACAAATGGGACGCACCTGCACGGGCGCGAGACGCGGGCTCACAAAGCCACGGTTTTAGCATTTCAAGTGAAAGGATCGGGAGAGAAGGGTGGGTGGGGGTGGGTGGGTGGGTGGGGGGAAAAGAAATTAAGTTGAGATGCTGGCCTTATCTACGCGCTGCCCTCTCCACCATGAGTCATGGAGACTCTTTGCCTAATTCTTCGACGGTCGCATGGTGGCCCCGGCAGCGACGGTGCACGGTAACGTTTGAAAGGGGCCGGACCTCTGACTTTGGCTTTCAATTCCAAACAGGGCGCAGAAATCCACAAAACGGCCCCGATTTATGTTGTTATTTGCGCAGCGTCAGTTTTATGGTAAGCGTAATTAGTTTCCTCATCTGAAAAAAAATGTCCCAAAGAGTATTTCTAATTAAAAGTTCACAGCTGATTTTTTTTTGTTCTGCGTGGGTTTTAAGAAGATATATAATAATGTCGTTTTTATTAATTTGTTTTTGTTGGTGATGACTGAGACGAATTTAAAAAGCGATAATTAAGAAGCGCAGAACGAATGGCGCGGTTGTGGGGGCCCCTCTGCTCGACTGGCGCTGGCGGCGCTGGCAGGAGGGCAGCGGGGACAGGGCCCCACAGACGCCAGCGCCTCGAAATTTCACTCGGGCATGGGGGCACGGACGCGGATGCGATTTGACAGCCTGCCGTGGTAAAGAGAGAGACTGCACCCCATGAATGATGCATGCAATTACTTTCTCCACTTAAATATACGTTGCTTGGAAGAGAACAGCCTGCAGACAAAAAGCTTTTATAGGTAACGGCTGGAGACAGCTCAAAGGGCTGGGTCGTGATAGGCTAACTGGCTTGGGCTGTCTTGACGGAAACTGCCTTGCCATTTCTCGACTCCTTAAATGACGGCGGGAACCCCACCACGTCCTCGCGTGTGCCCCTTTGCAGCGATGATAGTTTTTTTGTTTCCGTCTCATCTTTGAGTTCGCGATATATACACACACACACGTGTATTTCCTAAGCAGGTGGGAAGCGGTTGAACATTACGTGGACAAAATCGCTGACACCAAGTATCCGAACCTGTCCAGAGCGTCCCCCTCTGTAAACTTAGCTCCAGCACTTGGTGTGGCGTGTGAACATCGGCAAGGGGGAGACAGAGACGGAAGGGAATTGGCCACAGCGTGCCTTTGTGCACTGCTATGGCCATAGTAGGTGATACTCACTAACACAGTAGGTGATACTCACTAACACAGTAGATGTTACTCACTAACACAGTAGGTGATACTCACTAACACAGTAAGCGTTACTCACTAACAAAGTAAGTGTTACTCACTAACACAGTAAGTGTTACTCACTAACACAGTAGGTGATACTCACTAACACAGTAGGTGATACTCACTAACACAGTAGATGTTACTCACTAACACAGTAGGTGATACTCACTAACACAGTAAGCGTTACTCACTAACACAGTAAGTGTTACTCACTATCACAGTAGGTGATACACAGTAAGCGTTACTCACTAGCACAGTAAGTGTTACTCACTAACAAAGTAAGTGTTACTCACTAACACAGTAAGTGTTACTCACTAACACAGTAGGTGATACTCACTAACAGAGTAAGTGTTACTCGCTAACACAGTAGGTGATACTCACTAACAGAGTAAGTGTTACTCACTAACACAGTAGGTGATACTCACTAACACAGTAGGTGATACTCACTAACACAGTAAGCGTTACTCACTAACTAACACAGTAGGTGATATTCACTAACACAGTAAGTGTTACTAACACAGTAGGTGATACTCACAAACACAGTAAGTGTTACTCACTAACACAGTAGGTGATACTCACTAACACAGTAAGCGTTACTCACTAACACAGTAGGTGATACTCACTAACACAGTAAGTGTTACTCACTAACACAGTAGGTGTTACTCACTAACACTGTAGGTGTTACACACTAACACAGTAGGTGTCACTCACTAACTCAGTAGGTGTCAATCACTAACACAGTAGGTGTCACACACTAACACAGTAGGTGTCACTCACTAACACAGTAGGTGTCACACACTAACACAGTAGGTATCACTCACTAACACAATAGGTGTCACACACTAACACAGGTGTCACACACTAACACAGTAGGTGTTACACACTAACACAGTAGGTGTCACTCACTAACACTGTAGGTGGTACTCACTAACAGAGTAGGTGTCAATCACTAACACAGTAGGTGTTACTCACTAACACTGTAGGTATCACTCACTAACACAGTAGGTGTCACTCACTAACACTGTAGGTGTCACTCACTAACACTGTAGGTGTCACTCACTAACACGGTAGGTGTCACTCACTAACACAGTAGGTGTTACTCACTAACACAGTAGGTGTTACACACCAACACTGTAGGTGTTACACACTAACACAGTAGGTGTCACACACTAACACAGTAGGTGTCACTCACTAACACAGTAGGTGTTACTCACTAACACAGTAGGTGATACTCACTAACACAGTAGGTGTCACACACTAACAAAGTAGGTGTCACTCACTAACACGGTAGGTGTCACTCACTAACACAGTAGGTGTTACTCACTAACACAGTAGGTGTCACTCACTAACACAGTAGGTGTTACTCACTAACACAGTAGGTGTCACTCACTAACACAGTAGGTGTTACACACTAACACAGTAGGTGTCACACACTAACATAGTAGGTGTTACTCACTAACACAGTAGGTGTCACTCACTAACACAGTAGGTGTCACTCACTAACACAGTAGGTGTTACTCACTAACACAGTAGGTGTTACACACTAACACTGTAGGTGTTACACACTAACACAGTAGGTGTCACACACTAACACAGTAGGTGTCACTCACTAACACAGTAGGTGTTACTCACTAACACAGTAGGTGATACTCACTAACACAGTAGGTGTCACTAACACAGTAGGTGTCACACACTAACACAGTAGGTGATACTCACTAACACAGTAAGCGTTACTCACTAACACTGTAGGTGTCACTCACTAACACTGTAGGTGTTACTCACTAACACTGTAGGTGTCACTCACTAACACAGTAGGTGTTACTCACTAACACAGTAGGTGTCACACACTAACACAGTAGGTGTTAAACACTAACACAGTAGGTGTCACACACTAACACAGTAGGTGTTACACACTAACACAGTAGGTGTCACTCACTAACACAGTAGGTGTTACACACTAACACTGTAGGTGTCACTCACTAACACAGTAGGTGTTACTCACTAACACAGTAGGTGATACTCACTAACACAGTAGGTGTCACTCACTAACACAGTAGGTGTTACACACTAACACAGTAGGTGTTACTCACTAACACAGTAGGTGATACTAACACTGTAGGTGTCACTCACTAACACAGTAGGTATCACTCACTAACACTGTAGGTGTTACTCACTAACACAGTAGGTGATACTCACTAACACAGCAGGTGTTACTCACAAACACAATAGGTGTTACACAGTAACACTGTAGGTGTCACTCACTAACACTGTAGGTGGGACTCACTAACACAGTAGGTGTTACTCACTAACACAGTAGGTGTTACTCACTAACACTGTAGGTATCACTCACTAACACAGTAGGTGTCACTCACTAACACTGTAGGTGTCACTCACTAACACTGTAGGTGTCACTCACTAACACTGTAGGTGTCACTCACTAACACTGTAGGTGTCACACACTAACACAGTAGGTGTTACTCACTAACACAGTAGGTGTCACTCACTAACACAGTAGGTGTCACACACTAACACTGTAGGTGTCACTCACTAACACTGTAGGTGTCACTCACTAACACAGTAGGTGATACTCACTAACACAGTAAGCGTTACTCACTAACACTGTAGGTGTCACTCACTAACACTGTAGGTGTTACTCACTAACACTGTAGGTGTCACTCACTAACACAGTAGGTGTTACACACTAACACAGTAGGTGTCACACACTAACACAGCAGGTGTTACACACTAACACAGTAGGTGTCACACACTAACACAGTAGGTGTTACACACTAACACAGTAGGTGTCACACACTAACACAGTATGTGTTACTCACTAACACTGTAGGTGTTACTCACTAACACAATAGGTGTCACACACTAACACTGTAGGTGTTACTCACTAACACAGTAGGTGTCACTCACTAACACAGTAGGTGTCACTAACACAGTAGGTGTTACTCACTAACACAGTAGGTGTTACTCACTAACACAGTAGGTGTCACACACTAACACAGTAGGTGTCACTCACTAACACAGTAGGTGTCACTCACTAACACAGTAGGTGTCACACACTAACACAGTAGGTGTCACTCACTAACACAGTAGCTGTTACTCACTAACACAGTAGGTGTTACTCACTAACACAGTAGGTGTCACACACTAACACAGTAGGTGTCACTCACTAACACAGTAGGTGTCACTCACTAACACAGTAGGTGTCACACACTAACACAGTAGGTGTTACTCACTAACACAGTAGGTGTTACTCACTAACACAGTAGGTGTCACACACTAACACGGTAGGTGTCACTCACTAACACAGTAGGTGTTACTCACTAACACAGTAGGTGTCACTCACTAACACAGGTGTTACTCAATAACACTGTAGGTGTCACTCACTAACACAGTAGGTGTCACACACTAACACAGTAGGTGTCACTCACTAACACAGTATGTGTTACACACTAATACAGTAGGTGTTACTCACTAACACTGTAGGTGTCACTCACTAACACAGTAGGTGTCACTCACTAACACAGTAGGTTTCACTCACTAACACAGTAGGTGTCACTAACACAGTAGGTGTTACTCACTAACACAGTAGGTGTTACTCACTAACACAGTAGGTGTAACACACTAACACAGTAGGTGTCACTCACTAACACAGTAGGTGTCACTCACTAACACAGTAGGTGTCACTCACTAACACAGTAGGTGTTACACACTAACACAGTAGGTGTCACTCACTAACACAGTAGGTGTCACTCACTAACACAGTAGATGTCACTAACACAGTAGGTGTCACTCACTAACACAGTAGGTGTCACACACTAACACAGTAGGTGTCACTCACTAACACAGTAGGTGTCACTAACACAGTAGGTGTTACTCACTAACACAGTAGGTGTCACACACTAACACAGTAGGTGTCACTCACTAACACAGTAGGTGTTACACGCTAACACAGTAGGTGTCACTCACTAACACAGTAGGTGTTACTCACTAACACAGTAGGTGATACTCACTAATACAGTAGGTGTTACTCACTAACACAGTAGGTGTCACTCACTAACACAGTAGGTGTTACTCAAAATCACAGTAGGTGTCACTAACACAGTAGGTGTCACTCACTAACACAGTAGGTGTCACACACTAACACAGTAGGTGTCACTCACTAACACAGTAGGTGTTACACACTAACACAGTATGTGTTACACACTAACACAGTAGGTGTCACTCACTAACACAGTAGGTGTCACTAACACAGTAGGTGTTACTCACTAACACAGTAGGTGTTACACACTAACAAAGTAGGTGTCACTCACTAACACAGTAAGTGTTACTCACTAACACAGTAGGTGTCACTCACTAACACAGTAGGTGTTACTCACTATCACAGTAGGTGTCACACACTAACACAGCAGGTATCACTCACTAACACAGTAGGTGTCACTCACTAACACAGTAGATGTTACTCATTAACACAGTAGGTGTTACACACTAACACAGTAGGTGTCACTCACTAACACAGTAGGTGTCACACACTAACACAGTAGGTATCACTCACTAACACAGTAGGTGTCACACACTAACACAGGTGTCACACACTAACACAGTAGGTGTCACACACTAACACAGTAGGTGTCACTCACTAACACAGTAGGTGTTACTCACTAACACAGTAGGTGTCACACACTAACACAGTAGGTATCACTCACTAACACAGTAGGTGTCACACACTAACACAGGTGTCACACACTAACACAGTATGTGTTACACACTAACACAGTAGGTGTCACTCACTAACACAGTAGGTGTCACACACTAACACAGTAGGTATCAATCACTAACACAGTAGCTGTTACTCACTAACACAGTAGGTGTTACTCACTAACACAGTAGGTGTCACACACTAACACAGTAGGTGTCACTCACTAACACAGTAGGTGTCACTCACTAACACAGTAGGTGTCACACACTAACACAGTAGGTGTTACTCACTAACACAGTAGGTGTTACTCACTAACACAGTAGGTGTCACTCACTAACACAGTAGGTGTTACACACTAACACAGTAGGTGTCACACACTAACACAGTAGGTGTTACTCACTAACACAGTAGGTGTCACACACTAACACAGTAGGTGTTACTCACTAACACTGTAGGTGTCACTCACTAACACAGTAGGTGTCACACACTAACACAGTAGGTGTCACTCACTAACACAGTATGTTTTACACACTAACACAGTAGGTGTTACTCACTAACACTGTAGGTGTCACTCACTAACACAGTAGGTGTCACTCACTAACACAGTAGGTGTCACTCACTAACACAGTAGGTGTCACTAACACAGTAGGTGTTACTCACTAACACAGTAGGTGTTACTCACTAACACAGTAGGTGTAACACACTAACACAGTAGGTGTCACTCACTAACACAGTAGGTGTCACTCACTAACACAATAGGTGTCACTCACTAACACAGTAGGTGTTACACACTACCACAGTAGGTGTCACTCACTAACACAGTAGGTGTCACTCACTAACACAGTAGGTGTCACTAACACAGTAGGTGTCACTCACTAACACAGTAGGTGTCACACACTAACACTGTAGGTGTCACTCACTAACACTGTAGGTGTCACTCACTAACACAGTAGGTGATACTCACTAACACAGTAAGCGTTACTCACTAACACTGTAGGTGTCACTCACTAACACTGTAGGTGTTACTCACTAACACTGTAGGTGTCACTCACTAACACAGTAGGTGTTACACACTAACACAGTAGGTGTCACACACTAACACAGCAGGTGTTACACACTAACACAGTAGGTGTCACACACTAACACAGTAGGTGTTACACACTAACACAGTAGGTGTCACACACTAACACAGTATGTGTTACTCACTAACACTGTAGGTGTTACTCACTAACACAATAGGTGTCACACACTAACACTGTAGGTGTTACTCACTAACACAGTAGGTGTCACTCACTAACACAGTAGGTGTCACTAACACAGTAGGTGTTACTCACTAACACAGTAGGTGTTACTCACTAACACAGTAGGTGTCACACACTAACACAGTAGGTGTCACTCACTAACACAGTAGGTGTCACTCACTAACACAGTAGGTGTCACACACTAACACAGTAGGTGTCACTCACTAACACAGTAGCTGTTACTCACTAACACAGTAGGTGTTACTCACTAACACAGTAGGTGTCACACACTAACACAGTAGGTGTCACTCACTAACACAGTAGGTGTCACTCACTAACACAGTAGGTGTCACACACTAACACAGTAGGTGTTACTCACTAACACAGTAGGTGTTACTCACTAACACAGTAGGTGTCACACACTAACACGGTAGGTGTCACTCACTAACACAGTAGGTGTTACTCACTAACACAGTAGGTGTCACTCACTAACACAGGTGTTACTCAATAACACTGTAGGTGTCACTCACTAACACAGTAGGTGTCACACACTAACACAGTAGGTGTCACTCACTAACACAGTATGTGTTACACACTAATACAGTAGGTGTTACTCACTAACACTGTAGGTGTCACTCACTAACACAGTAGGTGTCACTCACTAACACAGTAGGTTTCACTCACTAACACAGTAGGTGTCACTAACACAGTAGGTGTTACTCACTAACACAGTAGGTGTTACTCACTAACACAGTAGGTGTAACACACTAACACAGTAGGTGTCACTCACTAACACAGTAGGTGTCACTCACTAACACAGTAGGTGTCACTCACTAACACAGTAGGTGTTACACACTAACACAGTAGGTGTCACTCACTAACACAGTAGGTGTCACTCACTAACACAGTAGATGTCACTAACACAGTAGGTGTCACTCACTAACACAGTAGGTGTCACACACTAACACAGTAGGTGTCACTCACTAACACAGTAGGTGTCACTAACACAGTAGGTGTTACTCACTAACACAGTAGGTGTCACACACTAACACAGTAGGTGTCACTCACTAACACAGTAGGTGTTACACGCTAACACAGTAGGTGTCACTCACTAACACAGTAGGTGTTACTCACTAACACAGTAGGTGATACTCACTAATACAGTAGGTGTTACTCACTAACACAGTAGGTGTCACTCACTAACACAGTAGGTGTTACTCAAAATCACAGTAGGTGTCACTAACACAGTAGGTGTCACTCACTAACACAGTAGGTGTCACACACTAACACAGTAGGTGTCACTCACTAACACAGTAGGTGTTACACACTAACACAGTATGTGTTACACACTAACACAGTAGGTGTCACTCACTAACACAGTAGGTGTCACTAACACAGTAGGTGTTACTCACTAACACAGTAGGTGTTACACACTAACAAAGTAGGTGTCACTCACTAACACAGTAAGTGTTACTCACTAACACAGTAGGTGTCACTCACTAACACAGTAGGTGTTACTCACTATCACAGTAGGTGTCACACACTAACACAGCAGGTATCACTCACTAACACAGTAGGTGTCACTCACTAACACAGTAGATGTTACTCATTAACACAGTAGGTGTTACACACTAACACAGTAGGTGTCACTCACTAACACAGTAGGTGTCACACACTAACACAGTAGGTATCACTCACTAACACAGTAGGTGTCACACACTAACACAGGTGTCACACACTAACACAGTAGGTGTCACACACTAACACAGTAGGTGTCACTCACTAACACAGTAGGTGTTACTCACTAACACAGTAGGTGTCACACACTAACACAGTAGGTATCACTCACTAACACAGTAGGTGTCACACACTAACACAGGTGTCACACACTAACACAGTATGTGTTACACACTAACACAGTAGGTGTCACTCACTAACACAGTAGGTGTCACACACTAACACAGTAGGTATCAATCACTAACACAGTAGCTGTTACTCACTAACACAGTAGGTGTTACTCACTAACACAGTAGGTGTCACACACTAACACAGTAGGTGTCACTCACTAACACAGTAGGTGTCACTCACTAACACAGTAGGTGTCACACACTAACACAGTAGGTGTTACTCACTAACACAGTAGGTGTTACTCACTAACACAGTAGGTGTCACTCACTAACACAGTAGGTGTTACACACTAACACAGTAGGTGTCACACACTAACACAGTAGGTGTTACTCACTAACACAGTAGGTGTCACACACTAACACAGTAGGTGTTACTCACTAACACTGTAGGTGTCACTCACTAACACAGTAGGTGTCACACACTAACACAGTAGGTGTCACTCACTAACACAGTATGTTTTACACACTAACACAGTAGGTGTTACTCACTAACACTGTAGGTGTCACTCACTAACACAGTAGGTGTCACTCACTAACACAGTAGGTGTCACTCACTAACACAGTAGGTGTCACTAACACAGTAGGTGTTACTCACTAACACAGTAGGTGTTACTCACTAACACAGTAGGTGTAACACACTAACACAGTAGGTGTCACTCACTAACACAGTAGGTGTCACTCACTAACACAATAGGTGTCACTCACTAACACAGTAGGTGTTACACACTACCACAGTAGGTGTCACTCACTAACACAGTAGGTGTCACTCACTAACACAGTAGGTGTCACTAACACAGTAGGTGTCACTCACTAACACAGTAGGTGTCACACACTAACACAGTAGGTGTCAATCACTAACACAGTAGGTGTCACTAACACAGTAGGTGTTACTCACTAACACAGTAGGTGTCACACACTAACACAGTAGGTGTCACTCACTAACACAGTAGGTGTTACACGCTAACACAGTAGGTGTCACTCACTAACACAGTAGGTGTTACTCACTAACACAGTAGGTGATACTCACTAACACAGTAGGTGTTACTCACTAACACAGTAGGTGTCACTCACTAACACAGTAGGTGTTACTCAAAATCACAGTAGGTGTCACTAACACAGTAGGTGTCACTCACTAACACAGTAGGTGTTACACGCTAACACAGTAGGTGTCACTCACTAACACAGTAGGTGTTACTCAATAACACAGTAGGTGATACTCACTAACACAGTAGGTGTTACTCACTAACACAGTAGGTGTCACTCACTAACACAGTAGGTGTTACTCAAAATCACAGTAGGTGTCACTAACACAGTAGGTGTCACTCACTAACACAGTAGGTGTCACACACTAACACAGTAGGTGTCACTGACTAACACAGTAGGTGTTACACACTAACACAGTATGTGTTACACACTAACACAGTAGGTGTTACTCACTAACACAGTAGGTGTTACACACTAACACAGTAGGTGTTACTCACTAACACAGTAGGTGTCACTCACTAACACAGTAGGTGTTACTCACTATCACAGTAGGTATCACTCACTAACACAGTAGGTGTCACTCACTAACACAGTAGGTGTTACTCATTAACACAGTAGGTGTTACACACTAACACAGTAGGTGTCACTCACTAACACAGTAGGTGTCACATACTAACACAGTAGGTATCACTCACTAACACAGTAGGTGTTACTCACTAACACAGTAGGTGTCACTCACTAACACAGTAGGTGTTACTCATTAACACAGTAGGTGTTACACACTAACACAGTAGGTGTCACACACTAACACAGGTGTCACACACTAACACAGTAGGTGTCACTCACTAACACAGTAGGTGTTACTCACTAACACAGTAGGTGTCACACACTAACACAGGTGTCACTCACTAACAAAGTAAGTGTCACTCCCTAACACAGTAGGTGTCACACTAACACAGTAGGTGTTACACACTAACACAGTAGGTGTCACACACTGACACAGTAGGTGTTACTCACTAACACAGTAGGTGTTACTCACTAACACAGTAGGTGTTACTCACTAACACAGTAGGTGTCACACACTGACACAGTAGGTGTCACACACTAACACAGTAGGTGTCACACACTAACACAGTAGGTGTCACTCACTAACACAGTAGGTGTCACACACTAACACAGTAGGTGTTACTCACTAACACAGTAGGTGTCACACACTAACACAGTAGGTGTCACACACTAACACAGTAGGTGTCACTCACTAACACAGTAGGTGTCACACACTAACACAGTAGGTGTTACTCACTAACACAGTAGGTGTCACACACTAACACAGTAGGTGTCACACACTAACACAGTAGGTGTCACTCACTAACAGAGTAGGTGTCACTCACTAACACAGTAGGTGTCACTCACTAACACAGTAGGTGTCACTCACTGACACAGTAGGTGTTACTCACTAACACAGTAGGTGTTACTCACTAACACAGTAGGTGTCACACTAACAGTAGGTGTTACACACTAACACAGTAGGTGTTAGTCACTACCACAGTAGGTGTCACACACTAACACAGTAGGTGTCACACACTAACACAGTAGGTGTCACACACTAACACAGTAGGTGTTACTCACTAACACAGTAGGTGTTACTCACTAACACAGTAGGTGTCACACACTGACACAGTAGGTGTCACACACTAACACAGTAGGTGTCACACACTAACACAGTAGGTGTCACTCACTAACAGAGTAGGTGTCACACACTGACACAGTAGGTGTCACACACTAACACAGTAGGTGTCACACACTAACACAGTAGGTGTCACACACTAACACAGTAGGTGTTACTCACTAACACAGTAGGTGTCACACACTAACACAGTAGGTGTCACACACTAACACAGTAGGTGTCACTCACTAACACAGTAGGTGTCACACACTAACACAGTAGGTGTTACTCACTAACACAGTAGGTGTCACACACTAACACAGTAGGTGTCACACACTAACACAGTAGGTGTCACTCACTAACAGAGTAGGTGTCACTCACTAACACAGTAGGTGTTACTCACTAACACAGTAGGTGTTACTCACTAACACAGTAGGTGTCACACTAACAGTAGGTGTTACACACTAACACAGTAAGTGTCACTCACTAACACAGTAGGTGTCACTCACTAACACAGTAGGTGTTACTCACTAACACAGTAGGTGTTACTCACTAACACAGTAGGTGTTACTCACTAACACAGTAGGTGTCACACTAACAGTAGGTGTTACACACTAACACAGTAGGTGTTAGTCACTACCACAGTAGGTGTCACACACTAACACAGTAGGTGTCACACACTAACACAGTAGGTGTCACACACTAACACAGTAGGTGTTACTCACTAACACAGTAGGTGTTACTCACTAACACAGTAGGTGTCACACACTGACACAGTAGGTGTCACACACTGACACAGTAGGTGTCACACACTAACACAGTAGGTGTCACACACTAACACAGTAGGTGTCACACACTAACACAGTAGGTGTCACACACTAACACAGTAGGTGTCACTCACTAACAGAGTAGGTGTCACACACTGACACAGTAGGTGTCACACACTAACACAGTAGGTGTCACACACTAACACAGTAGGTGTCACACACTAACACAGTAGGTGTCACTCACTAACAGAGTAGGTGTCACTCACTAACACAGTAGGTGTCACTCACTAGCACATTAGGTGTCACACACTAACAAAGTAGGTGTCACTCACTAACACAGTAGGTGTCACTCACTAACACAGTAGGTGTCACTTCCTAACACAGTAGGTGTTACTCACTAACACAGTAGGTGTTAAGAACTAACATTGTAGGTCTTACTCACTAACACAGTAGGTGTCACACACTGACACAGTAGGTGTTACACACTAACACAGTACGTGTTAAGAACTAACATTGTAGGTGTTACTCACTAACAGCACTCTCCCCTGCACTCTTTGAGGCTATACAGGGAGGGGATCTTCGTCTTTGCATGCACGCGTGAGTTCACCAGGGTTTCAGACTCAAGAAATTAAATCGTGGCATAAGATTTACAATTCCAAATGATAATAAGTAGTTACGATAAGGCCAATGAGCACTGATATGTTCAGATATTCTACAGTAAGTTAAGAAATCATTTTAGCCGCTGCATTGTTTAATAGAAAAGCCAACACGACATCCGGCTCCATTCAACACACAATCATTAATTTCTGGAGGGGGTGTTTAAAAATACGCTCGGCGCTTAGACCATGACGTGGCGTAAACTCACAACAAACATTCCGAAACAAATAATTACCCTCACCGACGCCGCCACGATGTATTCCCCTTCACACTTACACCAAATTTCATCATTCTCGCGTTAATTTGTGCAGGCCAACACATTCACACGGTGACGACAGCGACGCGAAGCATATCGGGGGGTTCGGCGGAAATCGATCTCAGCGTTGCCGACGACGCCGGCCCTCGCGTGGCGCTGCACAGACGGACGGACGCGCAACGGGAAATTGCCGCGCCAAAAAAAAAATCGGTGGTCAAAAACAACGCAAAGCACGACGGGTTCATGAAGACAATCCACCTCTGAATCGGTCATTCCCGAAGCAATGGCGAAGCTGGGGATTGCTTTATTTTCATTATACACCAATAAGTAAACAATGATTTACAAAGTCCCAAAGCCACACGCGTTCAATATTCATACAATTTTAACTTTGTGATAACCAAACCTTCTTCTTTGGTTCTTTCGGTAAAGTCACGTAGAATGAGAATAAAATAATAAATTGATAAAATAAAATAACACAATAAAATTCTCACGACGTTTCGGCCACAACACAAGCGGCCGAAACGTCGTGAGAATTTTACTGTGTTATTTTATTTTATCAATTTATTATTTTATTCTCATTCTACGTGACTTTACCGAAAAAGAACCAAAGAAGATGAATCCTTGCAGTCACGAAAGCTTTCAATCGAAATACAACCAAACCTTGTTAGTAATGCAGCAGAGGCCGACCGAGAATCATAATTAGCGACGGAAATTAGGGCGCACAATTCTTTATGTTTGTTCTCGCGCGCGCGCGCAGAGTCTTGGCGGCGCCGTAATTGCGTCGCCTTCATCGGCGCACTCGTGGCAGCGGGTCAAGCCTCGGGCTCGTTACGCGTCCGCGTCGGGTGCCCCGAGAACGTTCAGCCTGCCGCGGCCGTGGCGCACGCTGCGTCGCCGCGCGTGAACTTCCCACCGCTCGCGACGCAGGGGACCGTCCCGTGCCGCCGGCCGCTCCCCCCGCGCGCCCGGGGCCCGAATCATCTTCTCCCGTGAAATACGGCGAGCTAATGGATTTGTCAGGTTCAGCACGTCGCTGTCACTTCCCCTCGCGCCCGCAGTCAGCCAAACGCGGCGGCAGCTTCGGCCAGCGGGGTGTGCGTGGGGCATCCCGACGCTAACACATGGACGTGTACGTCCGCACGTGCGTTCGCAAGCACACCCACACATGTACCTTCGCACGCACGCACGCACGTACGTCCGCTCGTCCGCACATTCGCATGCACGTCCGCAGATTCGTACACGCACCCACGTGAAAAAGAGGAAGCTCTTGCTGCTCCCACGTTATGTGCTTTAGATATATTTTACAGATATTATTGAAACAATTATATAAAATGGGACAATAACGATAAGCGTTTCCACGAGACGTTGATGTTCCGCACCTTTCCCCCTGCTCTGCGCGAAGCGTCAACTTCAGAGCAATGTGTACGGAGAGGGGGTGAACTAGTTAGCGTACCGTGCAAACCCAGTTTGATTCCAGGCCGTGGCTAACACCAGTGAGGTCTGAACCGATTCTGGGCCACCATAAACCCTCCATCACCCTGCGCGAACCAGCGTGGTGAAGTACGGTCAAAAAACCCTCTGACGCACGTGACATTGGAAAGGCATTCAATCAGCAGTGGATTGACAAAGGGCTGTAATTCATGAGCAGGTTCTTGTCTAAAAACGTAAGGTTCTATTTCTCCTAATTAAAAATAATGACAATGGAATGGCTGGTGAATCACGCACAGAGGGAGTGCGTGTTGTTCTGGAGATGAGTCACAATGGTTCAGCCATCACCTGCCGCCTCCGACTTTCTCTCAAGCTGCCGTGCAAGCAAAGTGCCTCCACACATTCTGTCCACCTGTATTTGCACAAGAGAGTGAGTACTAACGCGAGTACTAAAGTCGGCGATCAAAGCACACTGACGGTGGCGCGGACCGTGAGCTCGCAGGCCTTCCCTTGCTCAGCTCGAGAATGCGGCGAGAAATGAGGAAGGGCTGCGTGCCGTCGACTCAACAAGACACCCGCACCGCCGTGCCGTCGCTCCAGGACTACGATGCAACGCCTCCTGATTGGCCACCTCGCACATCTGGGAGGCTTAACCACGGCTAACATTTGAGCAACTGTGACGACATCCGATTGAAACGACTTCCGGTTGTACGGCGTGTGATATGCCCTGTCTGTATGTCTCCATAGGGGAATCGCTGTTTAAAATCCTCCAAATAAAGCGCTTGGCGGAAAGTAGGCAAACTACCTGGAGGTAAATGCACACACGCCCGCACGCACACACGTGGTCTCGCGCCTCCATCACAGTCATTGGGCATTGAGCGCTTAACGTAGGAGCGAATGAACCCCAACCATTTTTATTTACGAAAAAACAAAAACACGAAGAAACAATGAAGCAGTGCATTGACGAGCGGAGCGTTCAGAAACCGCGGCCCCGCCACGAGCTGCCGGTGTTGCGCGTTCAGGAACCCTTCGGATTCGCTGCGCGAGCCCAAGGTGCAAACTTTTCTGCATTCAGGTCACTCCGAGTCAGGCGGAACTGCGCGACACGGCGCTTTAACCACGGCGCCACGCCAAGACGCCCAATCGGCCCCACAGTTCGTAACGACCGCGGCGTGCGGAGCGCTACGGGCGCAAGGAGGACGCCACGGGTCCATGCGGGCACCGGGGCCACGCGTGGTGCAACGGGCACGGGCCACGTGGAGAGTCACGACACACCATTCATTATCGCACATCAGAAGAGCATTTAGCAAGTGACAAGATCAAGCTCTGTCTGCTGGCCAGGCTGCCAGATGACACCACGTGGCCTGGCTGTGTTCACAATGGCTGGCGTAGGACGGCATGACGTGCCGTGCGATGGAAATTACCGTGGTGGTGGCGGTACTGGTGAAGGTGGCAATCAGGAACTCGACTCAAACTCAGCTCAATAACTTTGCAAGCAACACCACAGGTCAGATCGATAAAAATGGCTTTGTTTTGTTTTTTAAGTGGCAATACCTAACGGGGAATGTCGCGATTTTCTGCTGTCATTTATCGATTGCTGACGTCTGCAGTAATGAACACCCGGGCAGTGCCGTGCTCTGAGAAAACGCGGGCAACAACAGCAAAGCCATGCATTCAAATTCTGATTTCAGATGGAGTAAGCCCATCTTCCGTCTGGGGTGGGTAAAAGAGGCACCATTGTGTCGGCAAATCGCCAGTGGTGTCCAGTGTAGAGGCCGTTTTCTGCCAAAGAGATGAGTTCACCCTCTATTGACCCATTCCACGAAGTGGGCGCACATTGGTATACCGAGCGAGTTGCTTAAACGGAGCAGCCACGCACTAAATAAATACATTGCAAACTTCATGTCCACGTACACCCTCGGCTATACCCGTAATAACATCCAAATCCTCCGTTTTCTCGACTCCCGGCTCCAGGGGATAGAATCCATCTCCGCTTTTCCTGCACACCAATCAACAGGCAGTAGCTTTACTTCACATAGCGCGGTCCGCACAAGACTGAACGGATCGTGGGGCCGAGAGCCTGGAGTGGGGAGGTAATACGCAGCGCCGTCCCTGGGGATCCGGAGCCACGGTCCGGGAGGCATGGGAGCCCGAGAGCGGCTCACCGTGCAGCCTCGGTCAGGTCCATCCCCATTAAAAATAAAACGCTGCCAAGAGAATGAATTGGTGAAGCTGTGCAGAGAATTATAGGCTGCCAAAGCAAGTTTTCAACAAACCACTGCGCAAATGGACTACAGAGACTTTGAGAAAATCCATGTCAAAATATAGACGTGTAATATATATAAAAAATACAAGGCTGCAGTAGGGGATTTTAAAAAAATGGGCACGCATACATTGTTAAGAATTTTAAAACCATAAATATACTACAACAAGAATAATTATAAGGCAGATGTTTGTCAAATCACGGTTGTTTTCTTCCTCCAAGTGCTCGGTCGAACCCATTACAACATCTCACACAGCGGTGTGTTTATGTGTATTTTGTACATTATTTGTTATCTAGTAGGGACCGGTTTAGTGCACACGGGGGAAGCGGTGGTCCCCATCCCTCTTCACCAGCCCACGTGGGCCAGCGCGTTTAAGTACGGTTAAAGACGGTTAAATACGGTTAAACAACCATGCTGACCGACATGGCGTGGGGAGGGCCGTTATCCAGCCGAGGGATGCTAATTATTATTTGATCCAGTGCACACACAGTAAGCAGGAACAGTAAAGCAACAACATTTTTTTACAGGAACAATAAACAACAATAAACAGTAAATACGAAAAAAGGCAACACCTAAAATATACAGCGAGAAACGCAGCACGCGTGCGCGTGGGTGAGCGCACGCACGCACGCACACACGAGCGAGCGAGGCGCTGGTGGCGCCGAGCCGAGCGCTGGGGGTGTATTCTCTAAAACATGCATTGGGGGACAAATATTTATTGCGGTGGCAGCTCCTTGTCACAGATGCCTTGGGCTGCTCTATGTCACTGTCAAGGTCAATGCTGGCGAGCCCAGCTGGAGATTACTCAAGAGTGGTGATACTGGCCGGTGACTCTACTCTGGGTTTTTTTTAATGTAGCAGGGAGGGGAGGCCCGCTGTCCGTAATGCACGCATGCAGAAAATCCAATCTACCAGACGACCTGTTCTGATGTTTTTTTTTTAACACCAGCCAGCCAGCGCATTGCGGATGGCGCCTTGGCCCTCTTGGGAAGGAGGGCTTTATTTACAGCTATAAATCGTTAAGGATTTTGTGGAAAATTGAAACTGCTGTAGCGAGGCCAAGGCACCTGAGAAAATGTTTCAGCGATAATCACGGGCGGTGTGATGGCAAGCATCGTGACAGTCAGGTTCTTTTTTTCCTATATTTTGGATTGGGTTCTGGGATGGCAAACTGCAATTGATGCTGCGCGCTCGTCGACAGCGGCAAAGCACCGCACCGCTGCCGGTCCCCCGGGGCGCCGGCGGTACCGGCTAATGGTCGCTTGCCACCGCACGAAGGCCAGGGAGGCACGGATTGTGAAGGCCCCCCCCCACGCCCCCCGCACCCCCAACCACGCCCCCCGCACCCCCAACCACGTCGCAGCCACCAAAAATCTTCCCCACCTATCACGGATTCAATTCGGCTTCGTTTCAGAGTACCAAGTGCCCGATTTAAGATAAAGTGTCGCTAAGGTAATTAATGGGCGTATGTTTACACGCTGTGACATACGGATCAAGTGACGAAGCTAATGGAACAAACGTTGAAAAGTGCGTGATGAAGACGCGTGCAGAAGAGCATGCTGGGAATTGCACTGCCAGAGGAGAAGCCGTATGGATCAGAGAGAACGCGTACAAGTCAGGCGCATATCAATGACTGTCGAGTGAGTGGGCGCCGGCAGGACGCGTCGCCAGAAGGGACGGTGGTCGGTAGTAACGGCGAGCGACCAAGCGGCAGCCGGCGGAGCGAACACGCTGAGAGTGCCTGGCCGCCGTGGAGACGGAGCAATGGAATAATTTTGCGTGCAGTAGCTCTATGGGTTGACCCTCAGACGGCAATTGAACGCACCATGCTGACACAATAATCCTGTTCACGCCGTCGATCGTAAACACAAATTAAGCACTCGTCAATGGCTCCAAAGGACTATTCAAGCAAAGAGAGATTTTACAAAAACGGTGTTGTTTTGTTATCCAAATCGAGCTCTCATTTATACCCGGCTGACGTGAGAGCACGGTGCGTCTCCACGAATACGCGTTCAATGACTCCTTATTCATGTCGTGCTACAATAACTCGCGTGTAAATTGCAATGAAAAGGTAATGAATAATTTCATATTTGTGCGGCTGCAGTGGCCACACGTGTAACTTACACCGATGGATGTAACGGTAGGTACATTAACAGGTGGTTCGCCGAGTATGCAGTTTGAGGGCTTCACGCCAAAGACATAGCAATTATTTTTTTTTACCAGTGGAAATCTAAACATATTAACCTTATGGCGGTACCCCCGGGTACCATAGTACCCCCGGCTCTCGCATAATGTCCGTGATGCAGTCATTTTTAGTCTGTTGATGGTCGATGCACCGCCACGGTGCGTGCCGCGAGCGTTCAGGGTTTCGGCACAATCGTCCTCGCTGCGTTTCGACATCGCGGAGTGTGGCACTGATTTCGGATTGACAAGTACCCCAGTCGCGGAGTTAACTACATCCCTGGGAAAAAAAGTGTCCCAGAAATAAAATATTTAATTGCCTCGGCCATTCTGTATTTTTTGGTATCCCCGGGTACCGCCATAAGGATCATACTGTCAACAGAGGAAAATAGTCGTGGATAAAATATTATCGGAGCTTGATAAAGCAAATGTTGTAGCGCATCATGTTCACATAGGGTAAAGTGAATGTTCACAGGAATATGATGATAACTTGACTGTCAGTGCCGAGCCCAATTGTGTTTTTTACTTTGCTTGTCGTTTAACCACCACCGATCCCTCTGGCAAAAAATAAAACGCCGCGTCTCAGCGTGGTCTGAGAAAAAGTTAAACATGTAAATAAAAGATGTGATTGATTCGCCGGCGTATGGAGCACGTGGCGACGCCAGGTGATATAACCCAAGACAGAGCTCAGCGCTAAACCCAATCTAACAACGGTGATAGACTATTGACACTTTCACCACACCGCACTCTGCCCAAAACTTTCAAACTACTCACATTAACGTCCAAAACATGTAGTGATGGGGCAGTTACCGTCCAGGCGTATTCATACCATGTTACTTGCTCTCTGGATTAGTTTTTTTTATAAACCGAGAAGCACAACTAAACCTCAGCCACCCTGAACGCAGGCCCCAGTGAAAGTCTGCGCTCACGCTGCGTGTTTGGGACGGAACGCCGAGGTGGCAGTCTGAGGAATCTTACTTCCCCCACCGCCTTGTCGCCAGCTACGACCCCACGACACGAACCAGGCACGGCACGGCAATCGTAAATAAAAATCCACGCACCGCCTAACAAAACACAAATCCGGCGAAGAAAGTGCCCATTAAAGTAAAGGGAGGTGGAGGGTGGGGGGGGGAGCAGCAAAGGATGTGTTACTGGCACACACACATCTATCTGGTAGGCAAGAATGGATTACATCGATTTGACTTTTTCGCAGTGAGTAACTCAGGAGCCGGCCGAAGGTGGCAACGTGCGTGCCGCGGCGGTGCCGAGGTAAACGCGGCGGCTGCGGCGAGGGCTCGACCGGCGGCAGACGTCGCGAGACGCGGGCAGGCTTGTACGGTTTCCAGAAACGCAATTGTCATCCACAGCAAATTGTGTATAAGTGCAAAAGAACGATTTATGAGCACGGCATTTGGTTGGCCGTTACAATGCAAAGGGGGCAACCTATTTAAATTATGTTTATTGTACCAGGTAAGGCCGACTGAGCTCTATGGCACTTTTTCAGAAATGACCTGGCCACAAATGATAGCTCAATGCAGTGGCTTATCATGTGGAATTGTACAGCAGCCAAATACTCTAAACGCATGGAGGGAAATAGGAGAGGGCACAGAAAAAAATCCACGCGATCACGGGGAGAACACGCAAACTCCAAATATACAGGCATCAAGATCGGGATCGAACCCACGACCTCCTGCATACCAGGCGAGGGAATTAACATCTCACGACCGCGGCGAGATGTTCCTAAATACTGGAATACGAAGAGCACATCATGTCACATTATTGCTAATAATATAAGGCATAGTTAAGAAAATTATGCAACGCATAATTTAAAAGTTATTAAATTGTACTACTGACATCGTGTATTTTCAATGCGCCCTGATTTTCCATGCAAATCGCACTGAACGCCAAACAACGTGCAGCTTCACACTGGTAGATTGAGGTCAGGGTGCGAATAGACCGTACGCTGCTGCTTTAGCTCATCTAATAGCCCTAATAACGGTTGCTCACTCCGAGGAACTGGAAGATGTGTAGATGATTGGTCTGCTGATTAATGTTAATAAAAGTTTGAAACCAGTATGTCATGATCAACAAATGCCAATAAAAAAAAACATTTAAGTTGCGGGCCTGTTAGCTGTATCGTTGTCTTATTCAGTTCATTAAAGTTAGATATTTTAATGTTAAATTTATTTAATCCACTGCTGGTGGACGAAAGCCCTCTTCAAGCCACGTAGGCCATGGGGGTTATTTTAACCATACTTCACCTCGCTGGTGAGTGCCGGAGCCGTGCAGGGGTGGAGCGGGCAGGCAGAACCGGTTCAGATATCACTCGCCACTGATGTTAGCCATGGCCGGGATTGGAACTCAGGAAACTTGTTTCATAGCACAGAGTGCAAACCAAAGCACTGCTACTCCCATCTGAATACTACCTTCCTTAAAAAAATACACAAAGAAACTCCAGAAACAGTTTCAACGCCAGCAGAAGAATATTTAAAATTATAAATCAAATGATTATTCTCTTTTAAATAATGCAGCATGCTAAGGTCACATCCTATTTTAGTCTAAGCCGGCCCAGGGCCGTGCTGTGTACACCACCAGCCTCCCCAATGGCCCCGGCTCTGCCGGAGTGTGAGATGTGGCTTGGCAGAAAAGGTGAGGGGCCAGTTCCTGAAAATTCCATTAAACAAACTTTCGGTGTTTTTCTTTCTGCAGAAAAAAAGAAAAGATGAAAAAAAACGGGCCAAAGAGCTGTAATTGCAGTAACTGAATCCACAGAGCTTGCTTATCGTGCTTTATAAGAATTTGTTTAACTATTCCGCTGGAAATAAGGGAAATGAGAGGTCAGACGTACTTTATTCGAATTTGCTTTAAGTTCTCTTGTTTAATAAACGAGAGGAGTGCTCCGAGGTGCCGTGGCGGTGCGTGCGAGCGAGCGTTCGCTGCTGCCGAGGCGACCGATGCATAATCAAGGAAGCTTCCGTCTCGAGGAGGCTCCGGCGGCAGCCAATCGCCTCCAGCTCGGCCTCCGCCGAGTACAGTGCCGGCAATTTGTAAACGAGCAACGCGATAGGAACGCAATCTCCTCCTGCGCGTACCTTCACCGGCACACCTACCGCACATCCAATGGTCGATGCTGTGCGCCGTTCCAAAAGCCAGACTTGCACGAAATAAATGCCCCTTATCTTTGAGTGTGTGTTCCATTAGTGCGAAGATGCCCGTGCATCACACACCAGATGCACACTTAAGCTCGCTCTCCCTTTCTCTTACCCTTCAACACATCACCACCTCGCAGCTCTTGTGCCGAACAGATTAACGGGCCATTTGCATATCCGCAGGACAACGAGCCAGCGGTGGCGTTGCATCTGCCGACGAATGTCGACATTGTAGGGAAGTACAGAAACTAAACCTCTTAGGTGTTTAAACTGCTGATTACTATTTTAGAATGATTACAATTGGAGTAAAATCGGGCCACGCGAAAATGCATATTACTGACTCAGAAGGCGTGACGTGAAGACGCACTCCAAAGCGAATGAGCATAATGCAAGGTCGTAGAACTTTTGCAGGAAAATGCCATTCTGAGACAACAAATGAAGGGGCAATGAGAGAAAAGAGACCGACTCAAGCAGGCTTCCATTGTCCTCTCTCTCTCTGAGCAAAGAGTTGTCAGTCGCGTCCCTCTAAGATTCGTAGCATACCACGCCGACAAAAAAAAACCATCGGGCCCCTGAACGCGCCAACGTCAAAGCCAAATTGTTCCAACGTGGCCCTGCCCTCGGTTCTCCTCCTGCGCCTGTGCCAAGTGCCACGTGGCAGGGGCCGCGTTTCCGTGGAGCCGGTGGCTCGGCTATTCCCGGTCGTGTACCATGCACGCCTTCTGTGTAGCTCGAGGGAGAACCTCAGCAATACGCCGATCGTTTTGGTTCGCTCACAATTTGTTGTATTGCTTTAGTTCATGAAAAAGTGACTTTGAGGGTGGTGGTTCTTTTATTAAACATTATATAGTTGTGTACGTTTCGTTTTGGTTGTATCGTGTTTTGGCCGCGCAGTTTATGAAGACATCGATTCTGCGAGAGCGTGTCAACTATAAATGCATTTTATTTGAAAATGCCGAGGGGTAGAATGTTTGTCTATCGCTGAAGGAGACATTCCACAGATTTAAAAACATGTAATCAAATGTCTGTCTAGGTACGTTTCACAGCGACTCAGCATCGGCAACGTCAACCAATAGATCTCTCAATCACCGGCACCCCCCATTAGGGAGAGCTCCTACACACAACTTTCACGTGCTTCATAGTCACCCCCATTTAGGGTCTTCAAATAAATGGGGCTCCACAAGTAACTCTCCAGAGCGGCAAAACACAGCACTGGGGATTTCAATACCCTTTGACAAATTAAACAAAATAAACTTTTAAAAAAACAACCGCACATATAAGCGTTTTGAGAACTAAGATTCAGTGCTGAAGTGGTCTGTCAGCTCATGACCCATCCAAGAGCAGAGCGGTGAACTCTAAATACATTCTAAATACATTCTAAATGCATCCCAATAGGGAGCAACATTGTGGACATTTTTGGAGCTGTTAAAAAAGAAATCGTGGCACGCGTGATGGGGGTTAAGCATAGAGGCATTATAAACCAAGCAAAAAAACCGAGCACCTGCGACAAGCCAGTGGGAAGAGGCGGTCGTGTCGGAGCGATCTAAGTTTGGGAGTCATTGGGCCATCATCATCATCATCGCACTGCGCTATCACCGGGGCAGCAGCAGCAGCGCGCGTGCGGTTCGTCTCGCCCCAAGACCAGACCGACCGGTTTCTGGCCGGGTCCGCCAGACCGCACGTCAACATTAGTCGCTAAGGAGTCGTCGAGCGTGCGACTCGTCTCGCCCCCGGCGCGGAGCTCACACACAGCACGCACACGCGCGGCCAAGGCGGCAAGTCGAGGCACAATTGTGGTGCTCGGCCAGCAGCAGCTCTTTGATTCTCATCTTTGTCCCCACCCCGCCTCCCTCTCTCCGCTCGCTGCCCCACTCGGCTGATGGTCTTGTGGGAGAGCAGAAAGGGGGGGAGAGGAGAATGGGGGGGAGAGGAAGGGAAGGAGGGAGGGAGCGGCGTGCAGGCGCCGCACGCAACCCGGTCGAACTTCTTTGCCAGAATCCGAATGTTTATTTATACTGTAGGAATCCGATGAGCTATCGAGCTTTTTTTCACAGACATCCCATAGCGAATCCCCCCCCCCCGCCCCTCCCAAAGGGCCGTCACCCACGTGCGAACCAAGGTTCCCCGTGGACCCCCGAGAGCAACCGCACATCGTGGCCCGCGCGGCCTCCTTTGTCTCTCTTTTGGCGGCGACGTTGACACGAAACGAACGCCGCCAAGTGACTAGATATAAAAAACACACAAATCTGACACTTAATAGACAAACAAACAACTAATTACAGGTCAACTGGAGTGAATTGTTGTTGTTGTTCACGATGGCCAAGGGAGCGGTTAAGACAGAAGACGCGAGGCCCAGAGGCAGGTGGCAGCGCAGCGACCTTCCCGGGCTGAGCCGCCGGAGAGGGGGGGGCAGGGAGGGGTGCGGGCCTGGGGGTGTGGGGGAGGGGCCGGGCTGCCTGTGCTCACCCACTCACTCACTCACCCACCCACTCACTCACCCACCCACTCACCCGCTCCTCCTCCTCTCTATTGTGTCTGAGTCTGTGGAGTGAGCGCCGGGGTTTGGGAGATGTGGGGGGCATGGGGGGGTGGCGGGCGCTCTGCGTGGAGCAGCAGCTGCCTTTCCTGTCTGCCTGGTGACGGCTGGGAGAGACGCGGCCTCCTCCTCCTGCTTCCTCCTCGCCGCCACCGCCGTCGTTGGGCAGGGCCCGGCTCCCCTTCACCTTCTCTGATCCCGCACCACGTTGACTGTCCGACTGGCGACATCCCGCGTGCAGCCACTCGCTCCTTCCCCGTCTGTCCACCGCAGCCGCTGCGTCGTTCTCTGTCGCGTTCTTCTGGCCCCTTCCATCCCACTCCGCCAGAGTTGGGTTGAACCCCCACGGTGCCACGCGCTGCCCTCGCATCCCGCGACACAGAGAGAAAGCGCCCCCCCTAGCGCCCCCCCAGCGCCCCCCCTAGAACCCCCCCTCAGAACCCCCCTAGCACCCCCCCTAGAACCCCCCTAGCCCCCCCCTAGAGCCCCCTAGCGCCCAACCTTGAGCCCCCCCTAGAGCCCCCCTAGCGCCCCCCCTAGAACCCCCCCTAGCGCCCCCCTAGCGCCCCCCCTAGAGCCCCCCTAGCGCCCCGCCGTCTCCTGCCCAGCGTCCCCCACCCCCCCCCCCAAACGCTCCCTCTCCCGCTGTGTTCCCCATACTCAAATTGCCAGGGCGTGTACAAATTGCTACCTTTTGACAGCAGAAACAAAACCCAAAAACAAGAGGGGGACCCGATGTCAAAAATTCACATTCGCCGCTTCTATTCCTTTTTGACACTGATCTTTGACGTTACAGTTGCTGCCCAACAATTAACCGGGAGGCTTGAACGACTCTCATTTTGGCTTTTTTTGGCAAGACCTGGGAACAGATTTTGCAAGGGAAGGAGCTTATGTATTAATTCAGCTAATTGTCAAATGTGGGACTTGGACGATGACATAAGCACACAATAGCCTCTGGAGGATGATGATAATGATGTCACAGGGTCATTAACGTCCAATTTACTGTGGAGAGGTGCATTTCGGTAATATCCCACAAAAATTGCCGGGGCAGCTGTGAGAGTTGAGCGATTGATTTGACAGGGCGGACTGTCTCCGTGGCCAGCGCGCGTTCCCCGGCGCGCTCACGGCTCGCTCGCTCAGCTGTGCCGTGGCCGGCGCACGGCGGCACTGCACCGGCCTTCAGCAGTGGCACAAAATGCGCATTGTTTGTGCACACGTACTGTCACAGGAACACATCGACAAGGACCTTTGTCCAGCCTTGAATAACGTGAGGCCGAGAGCTCTGAGTAAGTGCCTATGAAGGCCAGCGTGGAACGTGACGAGGGGGGGGGGGGGGGCGAAAGAACATTTGACTGTTTTTGTCTCATTGCCGGTGGCAACACCATGTACCACGTGCTCCATTTAGGCTGAGTCAACAAGGAGAGGCCAGGGTCAGATTCAGATCACATATTCCAACTGGCGTTGTCGCTGGTTAAGAATCAAACCGAGGTGGCCCGGGATTGCGATGTGGGAAGTTCAAGTTGATGTGTGACGAGATGAGAGCTCCAGAGACGAGGATGGACCTCACTTGCAAGCGTGACCTGGATCACCAGTGGTAAAGTCTAGACTACCGTTCTCCCTCCCTAGAAAATATATATAAAAATAAATCCTCACAAATAACTTTGTTACAAACATTTCGCACGCACGCATAGATATTCTAAATGGTGTACACATACGCATGTAGAATGACGTAAATTATTTGTGTCAAGCTGCAAACGGCCTTATTTAAAACAACACACACTTTGTGTAATATTCACCTAACATTACAAGAATGTACAGCTCAATCCACTGCTTGATGAAGGCCTCCCCACACCGAGTCGGCGGTGGTGGGTTCGGTGAAGGGCAGAGTTTGAGGACCGGTTCAGAATGTCACCCCGCACCTCCGAGTAGCACGGTTGGCTATGTATGGTGTGAAAGAAGTTTTAGACGTAGCTGGGAATAAAACTCGGGTCGTCGTGTTCACAGCGCAGTGCACTAACCACTGCTCCACTCAATAGAATATACAGTGAGGGAAAAAAAGTATTTGATCCCCTGCTGATTTTGTACGTTTGCCCACTGACAAAGAAATGATCAGTCAATAATTTTAATGGTAGGTTTATTTGAGCAGTGAGACAGAATAACAACAACAAAATCCAGAAAAACGCATGTCAAAAATGTTATAAATTGATTTGCATTTTAATGAGGGAAATAAGTTTTTGACCCCTCTGCAAAACATGACTTAGTACTTGGTGGCAAAACCCTTGTTGGCAATCACAGAGGTCAGACGTTTCTTGTAGTTGGCCACCAGGTTTGCACACATCTCAGGAGGGATTTTGTCCCACTCCTCTTTGCAGATCTTCTCCAAGTCATTAAGGTTTCGAGGCTGACGTTTGGCAACTCGAACCTTCAGCTCCCTCCACAGATTTTCTATGGGAAAAAGGTCTGGAGACTGGCTAGGCCACTCCAGGACCTTAATGTGCTTCTTATTGAGCCACTCCTTTGTTGCCTTGGCCGTGTGTTTTGGGTCATTGTCATGCTGGAATACCCATCCACGACCCATTTTCAATGTCCTGGCTGAGGGAAGGAGGTTCTCACCCAAGATTTTATGGTACATGGCCCCGTCCATCGTCCCTTTGATGCGGTGAAGTTGTCCTGTCCCCTTAGCAGAAAAACACCCCCAAAGCATGTTTCCACCTCCATGTTTGACGGTGGGGATGGTGTTCTTGGGGTCATAGGCAGCATTCCTCCTCCTCCAAACACGGCGAGTTGAGTTGATGCCAAAGAGCTCCATTTTGGTCTCATCTTACCACAACACTTTCACCCAGTTGTCCTCTGAATCATTCAGATGTTCATTGGAAAACTTCAGACGGGCATGTATATATGCTTTCTTGAGCAGGGGGACATTGCGGGCGCTGCAGGATTTCAGTCCTTCACGGCGTAGTGTCTTACCAATTGTTTTCTTGGTGACTATGGTCCCAGTTGCCTTGAGATCATTGACAAGATTCTCCCGTGTAGTTCTGGGCTGATTCCTCACCGTTCTCATGATCATTGCAACTCCACGAGGTGAGATCTTGCATGGAGCCCCAGGCCGAGGGAGATTGACAGTTCTTATGTGTTTCTTCCATTTGCGAATAATCACACCAACTGTTGTCACCTTCTCACCAAGCTGCTTGGCAATGGTCTTGTAGCCCATTCCAGCCTTGTGTAGGTCTACAATCTTGTCCCTGACATCCTTGGAGAGCTCTTTTGTCTTGGCCATGGTGGAGAGTTTGGAATCTGATTGATTGATTGCTTCTGTGGACAGGTGCCTTTTATACAGGTAACAAGCTGAGATTAGGAGCACTCCCTTTAAGAGTGTGCTCCTAATCTCAGCTCGTTACCTGTATAAAATATACCTGGGAGCCAGAAATCTTTCTGATTGAGAGGGGGTCAAATACTTATTTCCCTCATTAAAATGCAAATCAATTTATAACATTTTTGACATGCGTTTTTCCGTATGTTTTTGTTGTTATTCTGTCTCTCACTGTTCAAATAAACCTACCATTAAAATTATAGACTGATCATTTCTTTGTCAGTGGGCAAACGTACAAAATCAGCAGGGGATCAAATACTTTTTTTCCCTCACTATAGCATTTGAAATTAAGACACTGCCGTAATGAAGGTGAACAAATGTTACTGTAACACCCATACACCAACATCACAATCTCAAAATACACCTCAACACATCCCATATAAACACACACACACACAAGCGTTGTAAACGCACGTCACCGCTACAGACTTGACTTTGCTCTCTGCCTCTCTATTCTCATGCAATAGTGTGCGCCGTATTCATATATGACATGTATGGACACACGCAGGCGCACACACACACGCAGGCACGTACGCACAAACACACCGCTAATTGGCTCCACTCCCTCCGGAGCAGGGAAGAAATGAGAGAGCGTTAAACGGAACCCAGCACCGGTTTTTTCTCGTTTGGAGGAATCTCACGGAGCTCGCGGACACGGCACCCAATCACCACGATCACGGCATCATTAAGCGGCGTCGTTTAACGGGCAACTTCGCAACGCCAGCATTCGCGCCGACTCGCAGGGGGAACGTCTCGGCATCGGCAGGGTAACGACAACGAGAAAAATTGGAAATGACACACATTCAGAATGAAACGCGGAACCAAAACAAATGGCAATCTGACAAAAGCAACCGCACGGAAGGCACCTACGCAGCGCGACGCGAGACCGGCGCATCGCGGCCGAGGGGGGGCGGGGGGGGGCGCGAGAACGCACCGCGATGGCGCCGTGCGGAGAATGCTGCACGCCGAAAATCTGGCCCATTTTCAACAACACACACACACACATACTCGGGATCAGATCATAAAATATTCAGCGCATCCCACAAGCCTCATATAAAAATTTACAACTTTCCATAAAGAGCGGCGAGCGCTCGTTGCTGTCTGTGGGCGAGCCGGCAAAACGCGGCGCTCGTCCACGGCGTGCCCCTCACCCCCAGCGGGCGCAGCGACGGTCCGTGCAAGGGAATGCGAAATAAAGAGAGTGGCCTGGCACGCAAGGATAAACGGCACGGGCAAAAATAATAGTATGGACAAAGAAATGCAAATAAAATAAAAAATAAAGTGTCTAAGTTCTGGTTCTGACGAGCGCTGTTGTCGTTGTGAATTATTGTAATAAAATGGAAGGCAAAAAACAGGCAGGCAGCTCTGAGCAGTCTCTGTTCGCTGCGGTGCCTTTTAGAAAATATCTCTAGGGAGGTCTCGGGTCGCACGCCGCCGCAGGAGAGTGGGCGATCAATCCACGGCAGTCTCGGGCAAACTCGGCGCTCATCGAGACAGTGACAAGACGGAGCAAACGCACGCACGCACGCGGCCACCAAGCGCTTACGCCATTAACAGAGTGACGGGCGGACGTGGGGGCCTGCATGCTGGCTGAATGCCTCGTGCGGCATCGAGTCCGCTGCGCTCGTGCGCGTGCTCTCTCAAAGAGTTGCGGCATGGCAGCGTGCAAACCGCGCTGAAAATATTGGTGACTGGGGTACGGTTTGAGGCCACGCAATCATTGACCGTAGCTACCTGTGGTTGGCGCCAATGGCAATACCAGGTACCGAAAGTCGTGCTCGTATGCCAAGTCAGCCGCAAGTGAGTGCCGAGTGCGACGTGTCAATCGCAAGGCCAGAGAGACAAATGAGACTGTGTGTGGCCTGACCTCTGTAGACCGTGCTGGCCGTGATGTGGGCTCGCTAGCGGCACTTGGCCCAACAGTCTTAAGCGAGCAAAACGAGGGCAGCGTTTAATCTGCTTGCCTCTCGGTTGTTGCTGCTTCATCTCAATCGAAGTCAGTGGCCTCCCCTCTCTCTTCCCCCGCTATCTCCACACCCGTGCCACTGACTGGTAACGTTTCTCTCTTCCTCTCTCGATATTTGCGTTCATTCCACGCTGGGCTGGGTCTGTAATGCTCTCTCCAGCCCTCTTCTCTCCATCATGCTGCAATCGCCAGTGCTTTCAATTAGCAAACCTTAATGTCTGTCTAGAGATAATATTCATCAAAGTGTTCCATACGGAGACGGGCGTGTGGTGGCACTCATCTCAGCTGGTGGCTCTGGGCCAGTCGTACATATTCCACGGTGCCGCGGTGGCGACCAAAATGTATCCACGGGAGAGCCCGCCGCTTGATTTTCCACAAAGCGGTACTTATTTTAGTAACCCCCAGAGGGATGATGTTATGGGCCAAGTAAAACCCAAACTGCGACTTGAACTTGCAATATTCCGATCGGTCGCGAGTCGAGCACTCTGTCACGTCGCCGCACACTGTGAACGCTCGCGATCGTCGGTTTTAAATCCCACTCGTGATTTTAAGGACACGGTCGTGCGATAAAGCAATGAAAATGAGAAGCAATCACTCTTCTTGCTCTGTCTGCCACATGATTCAAATTGCACGAATTCCCTGACAAGAATGTTAATTCACATCAAGGGAAATGGTATTATAAAGATTGCAATAATCCCAGTCATTATTCAAACACATTAATTGGATAAAGCATTCAATACCTAACACGGCCACTGCAGCACATTCCGGCACCATGACCGCGCCGGACTCTGATGCCGCGTTAACAACAAAAAAAAAGAGAGAGAAAATCCTTTGTCCCAATTGCACTTTTTGCTATGAACAAAACGTGCCTTGCTTGTTGCTTTAATGTTATAATTAAAGGAAAAAATTAATTGCCTTCTGCTCTCGTGTGAAATAAACTTTCACCCCGAAGAGCAACCCGGCACTGAAATAAAACCATTCTGACGGAGACTGAGTCCCACAATAACAGTTACCGTCTCGAGCCATTTAGAACACAAAGGCTCCCGTACTTACAATTTGTACGCAAGTGATCATAAAATTCATTATCTGGCGAAATGCAACAGGACCTCTCAAATAAATATGCACGGGGAAAAAAAGTCAGAACCCCGAACAATCGCCGCAAATGAGAAGACGCACTTCATTAGCGGCAAGCGGCGGGTTCAAGTTTATGACACCGTTCTACACGTAAATAATTCTTGATCGTTTTTTGTTTAATGATCGTACTTTTCTTTTGTTGTATTCCTTGCGATCGCTGTTGTTGTTTAGGGGCCGACGGCTCATCGACTGAGAAAGGAGTCACTTGCCCTCTGCAATGCGAGCCACCGAAAATCAAACAAATCCTTCATGCATATTTATCTGCTGTCGCGTCTCGTCCGAAGGCCTCCGTCTCGCTGCACTTCCAGCCCCAGGACTTTGTCGCGGGGGCGGTGAGCTGGGAGAGGACGACACGGAGCTTGGGAACGGCTCATTAATAATGCAGGAACATGATGAAAAGTAATTAACACTAGCTTCATATGCAAATTACTCTAATGAAATAGCGGAAAGTAACCGGGAAAATTAACAAGTCAAATTTCGCTGCAGATTTAGAAAAAAATCAGAGCTGCTGATTTTTTTGCAGAGCATTTTTTTTTACACTCTCTCATCCACGTGCCCCCCCCACCTTCCTCCCTTCGGTGCAGCCCCCACATCCGTTTTTCTGGACATGAAGAATGCCACTAAATGACAACAGCCTATACCTCAAGGTGTTTGGAGACACGGACGCAAAAACCTCGGAATCCCTCCCCGGCTTCTACTCCCAGACTCCCCTCCCTCCCCCTTATCACCCCACCCCTTCCTCCCACAGCCAGCTTACTCTCCTACCCCTCCCCCAGCCTTCCCCCGCAAAAGTGTTGGGGCAAGGCAATAGGATGGATGTGGTGCTAGGATTTTGATGGTCATTTTGGAATTAATTACAACTTAATGAACTAGATTCTGGCCAAAATGAATATTCATGAGCCCATTTTGCCTTTGAAGATTAAAGAAGTTTTTAATATTCAAATGAGCGTTAGTAAATCTACAAAGCACCGGGAGAGATGGGGAAGGGAATGGCCCGTGTTTTTGCGACATCAATTACAGCGCTATCCGCCGCTTCCTCAAGCAGGAGGCTGGGAAAGAGCCCTGGGGCAGCTGTGCCATTGAACTGTTGTGGAGTGATAGCGGCGCTGATTTGTCTACTTGGGATTTAATGTCCTGGGCCCTCTCGCTAAGGCAATGACACCCCGTAATTAAAATGCCCAATCGCGGCATTTCCCCCCCCCCCACCGCCAGTCTCAGCCCCCCCACCCCTGCCGACCTAAAACATTCGACGCGCTGCCAGGCCCACCCTGGCGACCCCGCGGGCACCCACCGACCACCGCCCTCGCCGCCCCCACCCCGAGCAAGCCCACCGAGCTGCTACCACCACGAAGCACCCCATCAGCCGTGCCCGGCCAGAGCGTGAACCCGTCTCTCTCCCTATCTCCTCGTCCGCCACGCGTGCCCCTGTCCACGTCACCTCCTCTTCACAAGGATTTCATCAATATCTCTGAAAAATTGTACAATGCGTTTGTGGGTGGGAGTGCGGGCAGTGGGATTTGCATATGGAAATGTACCCTCGCCTCGTCACCTTTTCGCACGTTGTTAATGCACGTGGTTAATGCGCTATTACTATCAGTAACAATAACGGCATTATTTTAAATAACAGCACTTCAATAGCTTTTAGTGTTGCGGTGGCTGCGCCGTCGTCAGATGAAGTGTGACTGCACGACAATTAAACCGCGTGCATTCCGACCGCCGCCGCCTCTAAATCTGCACCACTCGGAGAGGCGTGGAGATGAAGACGCACCCGTGACGCCAAGCCCGCAGGAATCCCTCGGCGGCGAGAAAAATACGCGGTATCGACCGCGTACGGCGACCGTACCGCGACGGCAACCCCAGACCTGGCGACCGCGCTCTCTCGACGCCTTCACAGAGGCAGACACTTCTCCACTACACCCCCCTCCACTCCGCGGCGACGCAAACGCTCTGCCCACACGGCCGCCACGCCGCCACCGCCGCCGCGTCCCCATGCCGCAGCGAGAACGTGTGACGGGTTAGACGGCGCTTTGGGCCTAAACGACAACATGTGCCCGTGACGAAACGTGTTCACCTCCGGTGGAAATTCCACATTCCTCTGGCTTCGGCGGCTCTCGCCATGCGGCTAGCACTGCCAAATGTGCACAAACAAAGTGCTACTGGATTCGTAGGCAACGGTGGGGGTGATAGACCGGGCCGACCCCCGACCGCGATTAGAACTCATAACCTTCCGATCGAGGGTCAAGGCTCTAACCACAGTGCTGCCCAGCGGGATTAGCAGAATGTTTTTGTTGTTCGGGCAAAGTAGATTTTTAAGAGTTCAGGGGTGGTCGCGTAGTTTGCGGGGCTCCCAGTGAAAGCGCTGATGGCTTCCCATGATGAAGCATCGTGAAACGCACCACAGCATCGTTTTAAGGGCTTTAAAGTGAGGGCCCACAAGCATTCTCCTCCTCCACGGATCGCGGTCGGGAAGCATTCAACACGCCTGTCTATGGTCCACTCAAGTGCGAAAGGCTGCATTTGAAAGACCCGGACAATGTCTCTTGAAATAACGGAGGCGTCTCTCATTTAAACTCCCTGTGCTCAAACGAGCGACGGACGGTGGCTCGTCTCCATCGGAAGCTCTGAGCCAGTGGAGCAAATTCCACATTCGTATGGCTGGGGCCAATCTATCTGTAGGACTACCCACAACGTGAACTCACACTCTGGGGTTTTAAGTTACGCGATCTGATCCAAGAATCAATTGTGGACCGCACCTTTTCCGATCGCGAGTCAAAGGGGTCTGCCCCAGCATCACGCTGAGAGATATCCTCATCGTGAGTCACGTGTTCGGCACCGTAGGCCTGCGTTGCGTGCAAACGTGGCAACCTGCGGGCCAGTGCAGATGCAGGACTCGGAATATGGGGAAACGGGGACGTCGACTCAGCGGGCAGCTCTTCGTAGCTGAGGTGAAGAGATTGAGAAGTTTACGATGCACACACAGACCGTTTTCAGTGGCCTCAATTAGCCACACTCGCTTTAAGTAATAAATCAAACAAGCGGCAGACAGCACTGTCTTCCTCAGCCAGGCCCTGACTTCCTTACTTCTGGCATGACAAAGCCACTCTGGTAAATTGTGGAAATATAGCAACATTAAATTACGGCTGCACAAGCAAACCTTTTTCTCCACTACATGACAGCAATACAATGCAACTATTTGTAAAACAAATTGCGGCAGAAATATCAATCCGGTCTCTTTCGACTCTCAGTGGTTGCTCGTACTTTTCTCTCTCTCTTTGCCCCGCGTTGTCTCTACGCGAATTCGTCCACCGCTGTCGTCGTCGTTGTTGTTGTTGCGGCCAAAGTGCCGCTGTTATTCCATTCGTCCGTTACAATCGCCGTCTCACAAGCTCCCGGCGCCCGGTTGGGCAAATTGCCGAGCCGCAGAGGCGAGCACCCCAAGAAACGCTGTGGCCGGGGCGCTTCATTGGCCGGGCCAGGGTCGGCGGTGGTTTCGCGACGGCCGGCGGCGCTTCACGAGTGCTCGCCGCGACGCTTGGCAGCGCCGCGTGAGCCCCGGGCTGCCTCGTGCTGCTGCCAGCCACGCGGAGGTGATGGCTTTGGACGCCTCTTTTACGGCCGCCCGCTGCTGCCCCACCGTAAACGTTTGCGGCCGTTTCCTCCGCGGGGATTGCGCGCACTTCGCCCGGAGGCCAACGAGCGTGGAGAAGGAACGAGGGCCCTTTTCTTTTTTTTCGTTTGTGCCGAAATGGCGTAGATTGAGTGGGTCATGGCGGCGGTGGCGGCATTGTGTATTTTTTTCTGCCGCAATCACTTAATCGTAACCTCATGAAATGCGTGGGAGCAAAAATCCAAGTGAATTAGTCGACCGAGGGCCTTAGAGCGGAGTTGTTTTGAATGGCGGCGGTGCCGTTGTCAAGACGCAAGTGTGACATTATTATTGATTTTTCTAGCTCACGAATTTCGGACGTGAGTGATACAGAACGTGAGACATCAGGAGGACCACATCTGAGCTCCGTCTCCGAAGGGACCCTGTGGCTAGAACTGTGACGCACGGCTCTTTGCCAGGGGCTCGATGTTGAAATGGAGAGAGTGGGAGGGGGAGAGGGGATACGAGGGGCCCCATCTTCTAAACGAACCCTCACCGAGCCCACGGTGCCTCCTGCCAACCCCTGCATGCGCTCCCCACGTCCCTTTTCCCCAGAAGCCCAAAGGGCCCTCTCAGGCGCATAATGAAGACAGTGTTTAAACACCTGCGTCAATCGATGAGATGCAGAGAAATGGCTTGAGGGACAGTGTTCATCAGGGGAGACAGAGGAAGAGAGGACGGAGGGAGGGGCGGTGTAGGAAGGAGAAGGCTACCCTGAACCGGCCTGCGCTCTTGAACCGCGTCTTTCTTACGAGTTTTGTTGTTGTTATTTAACAGTGAAAAGAAAAAAGAAAGCACCGGGGCTGGACGAGATTTTCTTTCCAAATTTGGCTTCCGTTGTTGTCGGGGCCACGCCGTTCGCCCGCGGCGGCCGCGTTCGCCGCTCCGGTCGACCCACGACCGGGCCTCGGCGGATTTACGGCCTAGATGGAAATAAAGAATGAAAATAAAGAAAGGGAAAGGAGAAAAAAAGACGGGACGGATTTTGACATTCCGCGAGAGGTATCTGATTATTCCCCGCGTGCGTGCGTGCCTGGACAGTCTCAAAAAAACAAAAGGCATTAATTACGGCAATTTTGGGGTGTTTTGACAATGGCCGTGCGCCGCGTGTAACAATCCGCTCGCTGGCAAGGCTGCCCAAAAAGTTAAATGTGAATAAACCAGCTCGTATATTTCTAGAGGGGGTGGCGGTGGGTGGGGGTGAGAGGGGAGGGGACACGGGGGGGTAGGGAAGGGGTACTCCGAAAAAAACGAGAGAGCGACAGTCCCTGGACAATCTCGCTGTGCTGTACCCCCAATAACACACAACCTGTACACATACCGCCAACAACACACAACCTGTACACATACCCCCAACAACACACAACCTGTACACATACCCACAACACTACACACAACCAGTACACATACCCCCAACAATACACACAACCAGTACACATACACCCAACAACACACAACCTGTACACATACCCCCAACAACACACAACCAGTACACATACCCCCAACACTACACACAACCAGTACACATACCCCAACACTACACACAACCTGTACACATACCCCCAACAACACACAACCTGTACACATACCCCCAACAACACACAACCAGTACACATACACCCAACAACACACACAACCTGTACACATACACCCAACAACACACAACCAGTACACATACCCCCAATAACACACAACCTGTACACATACCCCCAACAACACACACAACCAGTACACATACCCCCAACGACACACAACCAGTACACATACCCCCAACAACACACAACCAGTACACATACCCCCAACAACACACAACCAGTACACATACCCCCAACAACACACAACCAGTACACATTCCCCCAACAACACACAACCAGTACACATACCCCCAACAACACACACAACCTGTACACATACCCCCAACAACACACAACCAGTACACATACCCCCAACACTACACACAACCAGTACACATACCCCCAACACTACACACAACCTGTACACATACCCCCAACACTACACACAACCAGTACACATACCCCCAACACTACACACAACCTGTACACATACCCCCAACAACACACACAACCAGTACACATACCCCCAACAACACACAACCAGTACACATACCCCCAACAACACACAACCAGTACACATTCCCCCAACACTACACACAACCAGTACACATACCCCCAACACTACACACAACCTGTACACATACCCCCAACAACACACAACCAGTACACATACCCCCAACAACACACAACCAGTACACATACCCCCAACAACACACACAACCAGTACACATACCCCCAACACTACACAACCAGTACACATACCCCCAACACTACACACAACCAGTACACATACCCCCAACAACACACACAACCAGTACACATACCCCCAACACTACACAACCAGTACACATACCCCCAACACTACACACAACCTGTACACATACCCCCAACAACACACAACCAGTACACATACCCCCAACAACACACAACCAGTACACATACCCCCAACACTACACAACCAGTACACATACCCCCAACACTACACAACCAGTACACATACCCCCAACACTACACACAACCAGTACACATACCCCCAACACTACACACAACCAGTACACATACCCCCAATAACACACAACCTGTACACATACCCCCAACAACACACAACCTGTACACATACCCCCAACAACACACAACCAGTACACATACCCCCAACACTACACACAACCAGTACACATACCCCCAACAACACACAACCAGTACACATACCCCCAACAACACACAACCAGTACACATACCCCCAACAACACACAACCAGTACACATACCCCCAACAACACACAACCAGTACACATACCCCCAATAACACACAACCAGTACACATACCCCCAACAACACACAACCAGTACACATACCCCCAATAACACACAACCTGTATACATACCCCCATCAACACACAACCAGTACACATACCCCCAACACTACACACAACCAGTACACATACCCCCAACACTACACACAACCAGTACACATACCCCCAACAACACACACAACCTGTACACATACCCCCAACACTACACAACCAGTACACATACCCCCCAACACTACACAACCAGTACACATACCCCCACAAACACACACAACCTGTACACATACCCCCAACAACACACAACCTGTACACATACCCCCAACACTACACACAACCTGTACACATACCCCCAACACTACACACAACCAGTACACATACCCCCAACACTACACACAACCAGTACACATACCCCCAACACTACACACAACCAGTACACATACCCCCAACAACACACAACCAGTACACATACCCCCAACAACACACACAACCAGTACACATTCCCCCAACACTACACACAACCAGTACACACCCCCAACAACACACACAACCAGTACACATACCCCCAACACTACACACAACCAGTACACATACCCCCAACAACACACACAACCAGTACACATACCCCCAACACTACACACAACCAGTACACATACCCCCAACACTACACACAACCTGTACACATACCCCCAACACTACACACAACCTGTAACTCGATAGCGGGAGGACTTAAAATACTGCCGCTGGCTGTCGTGATGTGTGTACACACCCCCCATGTGTGTGTCTGTGTGTACACGTGTGCCGGTGTTGTTGGGGTGTTTTGCGAGTCCGCATCGAGCATCTGCTGTGTTGTGTCCTCGCACTCACACCCATGCACACGCACACATACGCACGCTCGTAGAACAGACTCTGGGATACGTGAAACGCTTAAACTTCCAAGAAACTATATTTACAGTAAAGAACACTGCACGTGCATAGAATCCGTGAGGATTCAACTCATCGGGTCAAATTCAGATGTAGTTCGCATTATGCCCCGTGATAGAACCGCGCTGTACCTGACATCTAAATGGTTACACGCGCCGGAGTATACACACGGCACGTATACGCGAGCGTGCGAGCGTGCGTGTATATTTATTCTTGCAAGGAAAAGTCCAAATTGGTTCCACGCCGCCCCCTGACTGCGCTCTCCACCCCTCTCCGCCGGCGCGGTGCCTGGGAAGCCGGCGCGTCCGTGGCTCGCGAGGCGACCAGGAGACAAAGGCGGCGCGAGCCCCTGGCCGCTCAACCCAGTGACCAAGGTCAGCGGCGAGAGAAAGGGGCCCCGAGGCAGCTGTGCGCGCCGTGGAAATTAGGCATGCAATCAAATTCAAAGCGGCCGCCATTGCCACTACAGACCAGGCCAAGAGCATTAGCGATTTTCAAAGGGACAGACCTAAATCAAATTAAATCTGTCAAAGCGGCAGGCTTTAAAGTGACAGAGGCTTATAACGGTTTATTTGGATAAGCGAGTCTTTTATAAAAAAAAAATGAGAGAAAAGAGAGAGATGGAGTGAGAGAGAAATAAAATTATTTTAAAAATACGATTTTTTTTTTAATACAGATAAATGTTCAATAATAGAGAAATCAATTCATCTTCACGTGTCACAGGAATAATGTATCACATGTACTGTAGCTTAACGCGTCCGCCCGGAGCTTGCGGGTTAAGGTCGCAGCCAAGGCTAATGCGAACGACCTTGTTTCTTCATATCCCTCTCTGGCGGCTTTACATCGCCCAACAACGGCCTCGCGTGCGGCAACAACAACGGCGTGTCCACGCAGGAGGCGCGGTGTGTAACGGGTGACCAACCATTGAGACGAAGGTCACAGGGGCCGTTTAAACACCTCGTGCGAGTAACCCGCGCGCTGGGCCCGGGCGTGCGCGGGCGGCGAGCACGCGCGCGTACCGCGCTGGAAACGCGCGCCCTATAAAACAGGGTTCGTTAGTCATCTTGTGACGGACGAAACGTCTCTCCTCACCCTCGAATCGAGCACAACAACCGCGGGCGTACGGGGCACGGACACGCGGGCGCACACGGCGACGACGGCGACGACGACGGCGACGACGACGACCTCGCCGAGCGGGCCCCTGACGAGGCAAGGCTCGGAGGCCGCGCACGGGGAAGCAGTGCCGAGCGAAACGGAGGTCGGGCGCCATCGACTCCACGGACCCTCGCGGGGCGGCGATGGCGAGGCACGCGCGGCCGCGGACGGGCGTGCCACGTGACGCTCGCTCCTAGGCGGTGTCGGCGGCGGCCACGCGACAGCTGCCTAGCACGGCGCTCGCGCCACCCCCCACGGGCTGCGCTCCTCATATGCGCGTCGCTATCGATCGGTATAATCCCGCTCCGCATCGATTTCCAAGCAACGTCGGGCTGATCCCAACACCGTGGGCAAAGCCAGGCCATAACGTGTTTGGCGTTCATGGACCAGCCTGCAGACAAATGTCATTATCTGTTCTTGGGTGCATTGTAAAATATCAAAAGATTGTCGTGCCTTTTCAAAATTTACAAAATTATACGTAGAATAATATTTTATGGCGTGCGCACAGATTGTTTACTGAGGAGGCCCTGGTTGTGCTTTGGTCGAATGCCACACGCAGGAATCTTTGTCACATCACCACGCAGCAGTATAACCTGGAGCAGCACACTCAGCTATGGCCTGACAGAGGTGTGTGGCCGATGTCATCTCACAGTGGAGGGAACTATGCCATCTCACGATGGCACAGTCTGGCAAAGACCATTGGGATGGAGGCCCCTCCTACCCACAATGCTTCACCACGAAAAAGTCAGAGTGGTTTCCCACTCAATCGCTGGCACTCCTACCATATTTATGGCACTGAGCTGCTGGTAGAAACTCCACATTCCTATGCTAGGGGTGAGTTTTTCCAAAAGGGAACCACTTTTAATGTTGCCTCTAAGTGGCGCCCATTGTATCGACCTGGAATAGATGAGTTGCTGAGTCGATCCCCGACTAGGATTTGAACTCAACCTTCCGATTGCAAGCAACACACTCCACCGATGCGACTCCAGGTCCGTTAACTCACAACCTTCCGGGGGTCCTATCGTGGCGACAAAGTCAGCGCTCCCTTACATGGCCCACCTGGGCGGCCCGGCACACCGCCCCGGCCCTTCCGCTAACATCAAGACAAACGGGCCTGGTTGGCAAAACACGTTCCCTTTCATTTGCCTCGATCAGCAGTGAAGATGACGCGATGCCGCGGCGATACGAGCGGGAAGAGAAGCGCAGCCACCAACACTGGCGTTGAGAATGAGCGGCAAGTAAAGAAACCCAAACGGTGTGAAGCAATCCATCTCTCCGGCAACAACACCACAAAGGCTCCATTTGCAAAACTGGCACAATCGCACGAAAGCAGCAATTCCGACCGTTATAGCATTTTGTAAATCGCTTGAAAAAAAATATGCATCTTTTTCAAAGGATTTTTCGTGACATGGCCATGACGAGCGACACGAACGACCACAGACTGAGAACCGAGTCGCCTCGTGCCCTGCGCCCCGACGGTCGTCAGTGGCTTCGGATCGCGAGGCGGGAACGCCGCGTCCCTCCGTGGCACGCAAGCTCCTGCTCTACCCGCCAAGGCCGATTTGGCAAGGTCATGGACAGATAAAATAACCAAACAAATATTCCTTCATTTACCCAGAATTCCTCAGCAGAGTCTCAAGAAATTCCCGAGGGCACCCACCGTCGGAGATTTTTTACCACATTTCTGATCGAGGGTGCTGTGCCCGGGGGATCGCAGGGGATGAGATTAAAGTGTTATGGGAAACCTACTTGCTGTACTGCCTTCTGCAGGCCACCTCAGAGTCCCTTCAGGTGAGCGTCAAACGCGAGCAGATTATTTATTTAAAAGTAAATATCGCTAATCCGCAAGGGTGGCCCTGCCGTCACAGCGTGTGTCTCACATGCAAAAGAATGTAAATTCAAACCGTGGGTAGACGTCGACTCATCCCGTCTTCCCTTCAGGGCCAATAAAATTAATGCCACCACTTTTGCAGAAAGTTAACAAAATGGTCTTTCTTTGAAGATACTGGACCCTACCACGGGAACGAGGAATTTCCAGCCACTGAAACAGGACCGCCAACTAAATTCACGCCACCTCTAATCCGCTCCGAAACGTCGCGAGTGAGCGCCGATCTCGCGTGGGGGGCAGAGGGGGCAGAGGGCGTGGGGGACAGAGGTGGCAGAGGGTCTAGTAGCTGGGGGGGGCGGGGCCGCGCCGCGCTCACCTTGCGCCGGGCCTTCCCGTTTGGCGGGGCCTCCTTTGGCGTGCCCCGCAGCCAGGTCGTCGTCCTCGGGCGACACCTGCACGCCGATATCCACGGGCGCCCGCACCAGCGCATGCGCCGGCGGGGAGGCCCGCGGAGCACCCGCGACGACGCCGCCGCCGCCGGCACCGCCGCCGGGCCCCTTGTCGGCGCAGAGCGAGGCCTCGCAGCCCTTGCGCTTGTGCTGGATGAAGAGGAGGATGTCGGCCAGCGGGAAAGTGAGCTGGCACTGCCCGCACGTGAGCAGGTCCTGCTCGGACGCGCCGCCCGCACCGCCCGGCGCCTGGGCCTCGGCCGCCGCCGCCGCGCGGTCGTCTTCCTCGTCGTCATCCTCCTCCTCCTCCTCGTCGCCCATGAGCGCCTCCACGCGCTCGGGCTCGGCTGCGCAAGCACACGGGAGAGAAACGCGAGCGCGCGGGGGGGGGGTGGACGTCACTGACGCGCGAGCGTGGGGACGTCATCGACGCCAGCGACACGCTGGCGTCGTCACGTTTAGGCCAACAGGGCAAATACAACCAGACAAACGATGCGGTCAAAAATTTGTAACAGCACAAAAGAGACGGTGAAGACGAGCGGCCGGGGTGATGGGACGTTAGACTCCTAAATGTATCTTTAGCCCCTCCCTGTCGCACCATCCGCAGAAACCCAGGGTCTGCCGCCTGGGCTTCTTTCCTCAGATCGTGCCGGACTAATACGGCACAAGCAACAATTATAATAAAATCAAATAGATTAGCAGAGTTATGCTAGACAAGTAAAGAGCGGTGTTAGACCCAGACACGGGTGGCTTCGCTCCGTCTGAATTGACCTGCAGGGTGTGAATTGGCTTTGAACGAACCCCTGCTCCGGCTCTGGATGGAAGAGCGTGGGGGGTGTAATCAGTGCTCAGTAAATGATCAAGTCGCACGCCCCAGAAATGTGTGACTCTGCATGTGACGACACTACTGGTAATTACTCTGCTGCAAAGTCAGGCTTTGGCCTATGAATGAATGATTGGATGTTCAGCCTCCATAACAACGCTATGAATGTGGTGACCAAACCGATACAAATGTAACCACAACACAACAGACCAGCAGAGTGAAGTATGGTTAACGAACCCCCATGACCAACACGGCGTTTGCAGGCCTTCGTCCAGGAGTCAATTGACGAAGAGCTGCAGATAATTATTATCGTGATTATTATTTCAAAAGATAATCAACATCGATCTGTCACCGATGATTCTCCATCAGCTATGCCTGACGTGGAGGCGTTGTTGTTATAGGAGAAACCCCCGGTCCGTTCTCCTGATGGCGACCAGCGCAGGTATCGGCATCATCGACAGCGCCACATTCGCGTCCTAAACAGCGACAAATATTCCGTGCATGGCCGCTGGGCCATGGCACCCGCAGGCGCGCCTCCGCCATCGGAGACGTCCACTTCGTGCCAGACCGTGCCCCGCTGTGCCGCCGGCCAGGGGCAACATTCGAACCGACAAACCAGCGCACTCCCACCGAGGGGCGGACGCTCCAACCACCAATGCTATGGGCGGCCTTGCTCTTTGTGCGGCTCAGCACTCGCACGCACACGCGTCCGTGCGTGCGTAAGAGAAACGTACGGCCCGAGCTACTGTCCCTGGCGTACTGACCCGTGGGAACGATACAATGGTGAGTTTGTTTTTAGAAACGTGTGCCCCAGTGCGGCCCTGCGATGTTTCAATCCTGCCGGTCTCACCTACGTCGCCATCAATGACACGGCATCCGTTGACACTTATTCTTCCCCCGGCTTGAAACCACGCGCGCATAAATGACAATTATATTTGTGCTCCATCTCAAGTGAAAGGGAAGAGCTTAAAGATTGAGGACTGGGGGTTAAAAGAAAAATAAAGAATGAACGTGCGATAACGCGTCAGCACGGGCGGCGATAGCGCTCGACCGTGAACCCACGGAGCCCGGACTTCCCTCCCAGCCTCCCCAGTGTCTCCCCAGCGCCGCTCCGGCCCTTGTGAGACGCTCAGCCACAAATAGCTCGACACTGGCGCGCGTTGTGCTCGCGCCCCTTCCACACGCATCGCCACGAAGTCCCTTGCAGCGATCGCGGTCCCGCGGCGCAAGTGAATGCAAGCGCCGTTCCGAGGAGCTGTTCTGTTTTTGTGTTTACGTGTTTTTGTGGGTGGGTTTTTTTTCTGGTCGCGGGCGTAAGGTCAAAGCTCGGCTAATATATATATTTTTCCCCCCGCCGGGGTTCCGTAAAAGAAAATAAATTAGGAAACGTTCAGCATCAGGATTACAGTTTCCGTGAGGGAAAACATCATAGCGGCAGAATAATATGAAAGAGAGAAAACACAGAGATGACAAATGCAGCCGTGGTGGTGCAAGCCCAACGACATTTCGCCAATCTCAGGGTAAACGACAGATCATGTGAATTAAGATAAACAGACACAAATCACAAGGATGTAGACAAGGCAATGTCGCGCCAGTGTCTCTGCTCAAATAAAATACCTACAGCTAAATTCCCGAATTTAAACTGCCAATTTTAAAACGAGTTCATATCTAACTGCAATTATCTGAATATCTTTAGAAGAAAAATATAATGAACCTCAATGGGCTCTCGCACAGTTAATTACAGGGAAGTGACTGGGTGCTATTACACGGTGCGTACATTACCGCGGCGGTGGACCTCCTGCAAAGAGGCCACAGCTTCACGCGTGCCCCCACGCTGCTCCTTCTGGGCCGCCACGCGAGCAAGGCCCCGGCGGCCAAAGTGGCAGACGTCACGCGCGTGACGCTGGCGAGCGCGGGCGCCGCACGCGAAGAAGACCGACGAGACGACCGACGACGGTTTAGCGACGGAGCGACGGGTAACGAGGCGGGCGGCTCTCCGCAGCACCACAGGTAGCGGCAGAGAGACAGCGACAAAGTTCCAGGTAGGACGACGGCGCAGCAGGAGGGCACCACACCGCGGCGGTGCGGCGCTCCCGACGAAACTCGTCCGAATCCCAGGATTTTTTTTATTCATTTGCTTGGAACGTTTTTTTTATTCATTTGCTTGGAATTCATTAAACAGCGGCGATTAAATTAATCGTGCCATATGGCTGTGAAAGAATGTGTTTGGAAGCCCTCGTAGATCGTATGAAGATAGGAAGCGTGTGCGTGCGACATCGAGAGATGTGTGCATGTTCATCTACGCATTTATTGTCAGCTGATCTGATTTTACAAGTTTATTTTTTAAAAATTGGGAATTTCTTGCTTGTCCCTTAATTCTGATTTCGACATTATTTTTTTTTATTTTAGGCATGTTAATTAAATTCACGTCCAAAAACGTTTCTGCGAGTAAGTATGCATCTATAAACTCAAGTCGATAGAATTTTGTGAATGACACAAATTGGTTTGCGCACACACGTACACACATTTGTACACAAAGACAAAGATCTCCCTACAGCCTTTACAGACTGTAGGGGCAAGTGCTGTTCGCGAGCACCTATGAAGCCTGACACGGCACATGAGAGGGTGGATGGCCAGCACCACACCCGACCGCCTTTGTCTCCCCAGTGGCGATGTTTACACACCGCACAAATAACTTATTTGAGGCTGAGTGGACTTAGGGGAGGCCCAGAACCGGTTCAGATAATCTTCACTGGTGTTGGCCATGAGCGGGAATCGAACCCCGGTCGGCAGGTTCGTGGCGCAGCACGCTAACCGCTGCGCCACCGCTCCCCACACAGACACACACATAGGCAGATATGCATGCACAAGCCCAACACACGACTACCATCACTGACATGAAGTGCTGCAAGATTTCAAACACAAACGACAATCCGTTGACCTTGGAGCGATCTTCCCGAACCAGAGCAACCAAGGCAATGCGTGTGTGCATGATTCTGAAAAACTAAACTTCCTAACGGATGTGCTGCTCGCAAAGAGTCAAGAGCAGAGTTCCCACACCTCCAGAATAATTTTTGCAATAGGAGGCCTGAAATAATCCGTACAATTCTTTTGCCACCACGGAGCGTATTACGTAGCCGGTTTTGCGATTCCATAATCACGCGCAGCCCTCTGACGGAGCACGCGCCGGGCGGCACGGGGCGCCGGAGACCCCCCGGACGCTCGGAGTCGAGGGACCCCCGAAATGGGGCCCTTTCATCACCGCGACGACGCTTTCTCGCGAGCCGCCATGACCGTCCGCCGCCTCGCGAGAGAGACAAAATCATCAATGCGCGACGGCGAGATGCCTTACATGATGAAACTCGTTTGCGGGATTTATTGAAAGGATAACTTTGGTTTTTAAGAACGCCGTCGGCAACAGCGGTGCCGCGAAAGGGGGGGGGGGTGCGGGGGGGGGGGCGTCTGGCTTGAGTTTGGGAGAGAGCCGACACCTGGAGCTGTGGAGAATTTCACGGTGCGCGAGCCAAATTTCCTGCGTCTGGGACCATGGCGCGATCACGGATGGTACAGACGGGGCGGCGATCCTGGCTTTCGTCACGAGCTCGCAAGCCGGGGCCGAACGGCGAGCCGCGCTGCGTGTCTCGCAAGCTGGTGGCGTGCCCAACACCGTCAAAACGCCGCTAACGAGACCGGGACGGCACTGAAACCTTTAAGGAGACCGACTTTGAGCGGGAACGTAACTCTATGAAATGGCGCAATCCGACCAAACGGCGCTAATAATCGGACGCTGAAAAATAACGAAGGACACGGTGCAGTGATTTGACGCTTGGGCAACACGGCACACAACACGCAGTACATCAGCACAGCACACCCACACATAGCACGGCACACATAGCACACACCCCATGCCAAACACAGCACACGGCACGCAACATACAGCCCAACATAAACAGTGCACACCACATTAAGCATAGCACACGAGACGCACCATCCACACGGCACACCACACACAGTACACCGTTAATACTGCCCCCACATTCGGCACAGCGCACCATCGGCACAGCACACTTAACAAAGTACAAAGTCAACGCAGCACACCACTCACAGCACACCACACGTAGCATACCACATACAGCACAGCACACAACACATATTACGCCACACACAGCATACAATCAGCACATCATAGCATACAACACACACACACCACTCATAGCACACCAGAGTATGCCACACACAAAACAGCCCACCACACATAACACAGCAAACACAGCCCACCATAAACACAACACACTATACACAGCATACCACACACAGCATACTATTAACACAGCACACCAGACACACCATCAACACAGCACACCACACAGAGCATACCATATAGACAGCACGCCGCACAGCACACGACACACAGCAAGCCAGACACAGGACCCCGTCAACACAACATAACGCACACTGCATACCATCAACACAGCATACCACACATAGCAAGCCAGACACAGGATCCCATAGACACACCACACCGCACACACTGCACACTGTCTTGAGACATTGAGACAGCAAAACATCTGAAGACGGCAAATCTAATTCCAGTGGCTTCCTTCTTTGATACGCACAACGCACATCCACCGCCACCCCCTGTACGGACAACACGAGCACGAAATATAGCCCGGGCCGCTACACAACAAGCAGAGGGCTCAGAACATGCCCAGAGCCTGAGAATTAAATAATGTACGTGTCAGATGTTACGCCAAGTGTGCAATTCTTTTATTCATGACAGAATGCAAATCCGTGCATAAAATTAACTTTAAGGCTGATGAGTTGGAATATTTGATGATGCTCCAACGACAGAAAAAAAAACACACAAGGCAATTAAAAAAGTAACAGAGGTGTGAATTGACCATATGGTATGTACATAACGCTTGGCGGTCGCGTGGATGTCTGACATTACTCTCAGCACTTTTCATTATGCTCAACGGTAATTTAATCCCGAGCTACATTAATTAATCATATTTGTAGAAGGGAGGGGAAAGTTACCGCAAAATTGTCTGCGATTCGCAGCTTCAAACTCCGCGGAGTTGGCCACGCAGTCTCACACGCTCTCACACAAAGCGGATTGCAAACATTGGGCCGAATGCGAAAAACAAAATTTACATCCAATTAACTTGACACAGGGTTCAGTTAAATATATATATACATTAAGCCCCGCCACCACTTAAGTCGTTCACATATTGCCCAGAAGCGCGTTCGTAAATATTGTTCGCGTCTCTTGACGGCGATCACGACACGATTGCCGCATAATGTGTGCGACGGAATAATAAAGGCACCGCATTCACATGCTGACGCGTCACGGGACTCGCTAAAACGGTCAAGCGAAAAACGGTCAAAGTGTAAAGTCGCAACTTCAAATAAGCACTCCTTTTAATCAATAGTGGGGATATAACATCCGCAGCACGCTGCAAACTAATCTTCTCCAGAGGCGACGCCGGATCGGTGCGAGCGTGGCCCGGGCGTTCGTCGCCGAGCAGCGCTCTGCGGGAAAAATGTTATGAAACATCGCATCGCTGATCCTGGGTTAAGTGAGTGCCTTGCGGTTGGGCCAGGTGAGGCATTCCCAATTGATTAATTAATTAATCTACGCTGCCCGCGATCAAGTTACGTAACGAAGGGGTGCGCGCGAGGCTGTCGCCAGGCTCCAAGGAAGGGGCTCTGCTGGACTCAATTGCGCAGCGGAATCGACTGCAATAACACGCGCACGGCTAATCATTGCGGTAAACGAGACAGGTATACTAGCAACACGGTGGACACACGTGCGTGTGTAGAACACGTCTGCTGAACACGCCTCCTCCTCGTCCACGCGGCCGCGTGAAGGGTTAATGCGAAATTCAACAATGCCGCGGCGGTGGCGGCAACAATGACGACGGCAATCAACATCGGTTCCGTGAATCACAGGAGCAGAGCCACGAGTTCCTCCGCACCACGGTGGGTACCGGAATGGGCACTGCGGTGGGCACCGTGGCGGCGCACCTGGCCGGCTCGGTGCCAACCGCATGGCGCGGGCCGAGTTGCAGCGCCAGCACCCAGTGCAGGAGAGCGCTAAACTAGAAGGGCGAGAGATGCCCAAGGCGGTAAGGTTTGAGGGTTTGGGGGGGCATCGGGATCCTAGCGGAGCCGAGTTACCCGACTTCAGCCCAGGCGCGTGCGCTCACTCGCGCGCCGCGCGGGTTAACGTGCCTCACCTGGCCAACAGTGAATTCATCATGGTCACCACCACCACGATCATCGTCACCCATAAGCATTGCACGGTTTGATGCTCCCAACCTCTCTCTCCCACAACTCCCTTCCCCACCATCCGTTAATTCATCGCCCCCCCCACCCCCCAAAACCTCGATGCACCAGACACACGGACACACACACACACATATATACATACACACACATATATACGCACACAGCCCCTCACGAGCCCCCCGCCCCCCAAGCCCGACACTGATGGGGCGTCTGTCGAAGCGCACTGCCCGCGCGCTGCACATAGTGTGATGAGCGCACCGCACTCCTCACCGGCGAACTCGTCCAGACGAGCACCGCCTCACCCATCATGGTGCACGGCGCGGGCAATGTCGCCCGCGTTCAATGATCCCTTATCCAGTCCACGTCACCTCGATATTCGGGGCTGGGACTTCGTGATCAGACGAGAAGGGCCCGATCTTGGGTGTTTTTTTATATATATAAATGAGCTAGGTAGGCTGCGATGTCAGAAACGAACAAATATAAAAGCCGTTATATATCTGCCATCTGTTATTTTTGTATCAAAAGCTAGCTCGCGGCGTCTGTGAGTGGTACATGTCCGCAACATGTCCGTACGTGAGTGCGTGTGAGTGCTTGAGTGTAACGGTGTGTGAGTGTGCGCGTGAGTGCGTGCGAGCGAGCGCGTGAGAGTACGAGGCTTGGACACAGACACATCGGTGGATTTAGAGGAGGGAAATCAATTTCGCGAGACACAGGCTACCGACCCCACCATCCCACCACCAGCGACCGATATTCATCTCATTTATATTTTATTTTCATAGGCGCCGCAATTGGAATTTGTAAATACTAGCTTCGGCATACGAATAAGCGGTCACATACGTATTTTTTTTTATTAAATCGGTTCTGATGAACAGAACTGGTTTCGCAAACATCTAGGGTCGTTATAATGTCCACTTCACGTTGGGGAATTAATGCCAAATTATGCCAAATTTATTGAACAAATGGATTAGGAACGCATCGCGATATGCGCACCTACACACGTGTTTTATTAACCACAGTCTTACAATTTAGACATCTCAAGAACTTAAATCAGAAGCGGTGTGCAATGAATTGGATCATCCTTTACCACCGTAATCATCATCACCATCGCCAGACACTATTCAACAATCCCGACCCGCTACACGGAGCTGAAAAGTGGCATCACTCGGCCACACAATTCAACACGCAGACAAACGCAGCCAAGGTGCAATGAGCTCAACACGAGGACGCACGTGTCTCACTCTACATCGACACGGGTCCACAGGACGCACGTGTCTCACTCTACATCGACACGAGGTCTACAGGACGCACGTGTCTCACTCTACATCGACACGGGTCTACAGGACGCACGTGTCTCACTCTACATCGACACGGGTCTACAGGACGCACGTGTCTCACTCTACATCGACACGGGTCCACAGGACGCACGTGTCTCACTCTACATCGACACGGGTCTACAGGACGCACGTGTCTCACTCTACATCGACACGGGTCTACAGGACGCACGTGTCTCACTCTACATCGACACGGGTCCACAGGACGCACGTGTCTCACTCTACATCGACACGAGGTCTACAGGACGCACGTGTCTCACTCTACATCGACACGGGTCCACAGGACGCACGTGTCTCACTCTACATCGACACGGGTCCACAGGACGCACGTGTCTCACTCTACATCGACACGGGTCTACAGGACGCACGTGTCTCACTCTACATCGACATGGGTCTACAGGACGCACGTGTCTCACTCTACATCGACACGGGTCCACAGGACGCACGTGTCTCACTCTACATCGACACGGGTCTACAGGACGCACGTCCACAGAGACAGACGCAGTATCCGAGACATCGGCGGGTAGGGGAAATGGGCGCCTCGGCAGTGAGCGCGGAGTTTCCGAGAGAAGAACGCGAATTGGTGAGACAGAGAGAGAGGCCTCAAGAATCTCATCTTCGCGACACAGGGTTCCACGGGCGCGCAACGCGCACAGCTTGTCCCGACCGAACACGCGGACACATTTCACCACCACTAACATCGGCAACATCACCGTCGTCGTCGTCGTTATTATTATTATTCGTAGTGGCGGTGATGGTGGCATTCGTATGCATTCCTCGCCTGCGTGAGAGCCTTGTGGGCAAGGGAGGTGTGATTGCTCGTAGCCGCGACCGAGATGTGGACGGACGCCGGGACCGCAAGCGATTTAGAAACGCCGGCTGGAAGCTGAAGCCGGCTGTAAGCCGAAGCCGGCTAGAAGCCGAAGCCGGCTCCCTCGGCCCACTCAGATAACGGGGCTCCCCCGGAACGCGGGGCTCTAGAGCGCACGTACCCAGTCAGGGCTGACCAGCGTTGGAACAAACTCCCCAGCTACCGGCCAGCACCTACCTACTACCCTTCCTGCCTACTACCTCTTCTGCCCTCTCCTGCCTACCGGCGTCGCTTTACTGAGCCCTACAAACGTAGACATACACAAGGAAGCTTCACGCACGCACAGGCGGACAAACGCACATGCGTTGCATAGTATGCATGATAAATGCGGGCGCGCATCGACATGCGAACGTACTCGAGTGCATCGCCTACATGAATCCATTCATGCATATTTAACGGCATACAGACACACTGGCGATCTGTATAGCGAAGCGTACGTTCGTACAAACACACACACACACAGATGCACGCGTACATCATGCGGGTATTTAGCACGGCGTGTACACATGTACACATGGCGTTACACGTTTATACACTCCGTGCCAACGCATGATACAGACATTCGTTCATCACTTACGTGCCACACACACTCGTAGACTCCCTGCCAACACACACACGATATATTCATTGGTACACCAATTAAATGACATACATTAATAACACTCCGTGCCAACGCATGATATGAGCATCTGTATACAATCTACGTGACACACACACACGTAGACTCCCTGCCAACACACACACGAAATAGACATCCGTACACCCAACACAAGACATACACACAGACGCACACTCCCTGCCAACACACGCGCACGATATATAGACATCGGTCCATCACATACATCACAAGCACACTCACACGTGTACCGCCTGCCCAGCACACGCGACAGAGAGAGACCGGGCTTGGCATCACAGTACAGGATGGGAAACAAACACCAAACTCGCACGGCAACTACACCACTCGTGGACCCCCCCCACCCAGGCGAGAGAGAGAGAGAGACTGGGGATGCGTAAAAGTGGCCCGCGGTGTCGGCACCGCGCGAAGTGCCTCGAGCTCCGCGCCGGACCCCGCGAGCTTCCCGAGCGAGGCACCCTTCAGACCGGCACTGCCACCACGACTACCACGACCACCACGACTACCACCACCACGACTACCAACACTGCTACCAGCGCTGCAGCAACGACTACGCCGGCTGTCCAGCGCATCCGTCCGTCGCCAATAGCCGCAACCCATCGAACGCACGGCAATGTTTGTATGACACACACACGCGCGCGCGCACGCAAGCACACAGCCTAACACACACACACACAGAGAGCTACCGATGTAACAACCAGGATCATCACAGCGACGCTGGGCACAATTAATCCTAGAATGGAGACAGTTGTTTTTAGTTACAACACAGATGAGCACACAGCGCGAGCCATCGGTGATGGGAACAGCACGAAGAGCGGCGACACTCAAAACTGCCCACGCGAACCAAAGAAGAGAAAAAGCAAAGCCGAGCAGTTTTTGGTTTTGTTTTAAAAAGCAGCGGCGGCGGGAACAGCGCGAAACAGCAGAGCGGTAAGTGTTCGGTGTCACGGCAGAAGTGGGAGCAGGCAGGCAGGCAGGCGGCAGCAGCAGCAGCGGTAATATTAAGTGCGGTTATCTTAAAACAATGCTTGCAGTGGGATCGTGCAGCAGCGGCGGCGGCGGTGTCGGTGTCGGCGAGTGGCGGGGACTCACGCGAGAAGTCCCGCTTGCTAAGGTGCTGCGGCTTGCCCTGCTTGCGGCGCGACATGGTGGCCGCACTCGCCCAGTGGTCACATCGACGAGCGCGGCTCTGGTCCGGAGAAAATCAGCTCCTCAATGGCCGCGCGCGACATAAAATAAATCGGAAATAATACAAAGATGGCGGGCGGGGGCAGGACGGGGGGGTCTGTGGGTGGCTGAGGGGGTGGGGAGAGAGGGGGGAGGAGGTGGGACGCGGATTGCGGGGATAGCGCTGCCGTGATGCGACGCGCGAGGGGGGAATGTAACCTCTAAGTTCAAGTACACTGGCTCGGCGCGTCCCTCTCTCGCGGTCCCCTCCTCCCCTATCCTTGCTCCCTCCCCTCGCCTCGCCTCGCATCCCCTCCTCCGCACGACACCACCCCGCGCGCCTCCCGCTCGCCGCTTCCCAGCCGCCCTCCTCCGCCTCCCCAAGCGCGCACACACACACACACGCGCGCACCCTCCTCACCAGCCTTCGCCTCCACTCGCCGACACACGCACGCGCGCGCCTACCCTCGGCACCCTCTCGCTCCCTGCCAACACACACACACGCGCGCGCGCGGGCTCACGCACTCTCACGTACCCTCACCATCCTCCCAAGACGCACGCACACTCACGCACACGCGCGCGCACGCACGCACGGGCACACACAAAGCGCAGAACCCTCTCCCTCCCTCTCTCCACCCTCACCCCCAGCAGCCTCGCCTCCCGCCCTCTGCCACACCGCCACCCCCACTCCCCCAACCTCTCCCTCCCTCCACCCCGCCCGCCCCGCCGCTCCCCCCTCCCCAACCTCGAGCCCCGCCGCCGCCACCCCTCAACTCGAACTTGGACGCCACGCGAGACGTGGGTCTCGGCGCGGCGCGCAGGGGTCCCTCCCTGGCCGCTTCAGACGCTGTCGCCGCCGCTGCCTCTGCTGCGCGCGGCCGCAGAGGAGCGGTTGCCGATGCATCCGCTGGCTGCGGGTCCATCGCCGATACATCCCGCGAGGCAGAGAGAAGGGAGGGAGAGAGGGAGAGGCAAAACAAATGCAGAGGTAGACAGAGGGAGAGCGCGCGAGAGAGAGAGAAGAGGGCGAGAGAGAGAGATAGCCGCGCGTACCGAGGCTGCTGCACAGACGCGGAGTCGCCACCGTCGCACGCTTACCATTTTAATTGATCTGGACAATCAAAACAGCGCGGGCTTCTATTATAACCATCGATTCGCGGACAACAGAGCCTCTCGCTTTGCTCGAAAGGAGGGCTTCCACGAAAAAAATGAGCCGTAGGCACAATTACTTTTGTATGTTAGTGAACATGCCTTCGATCAGTGTTTCCTTCCACGCTTGAAGTTAGCCATGCCTGTGACCTCGGTCTGATTATTCAAAGGCTTTCAAAGTCAGGCAGGCGAAACGGCGCGGGGTTAAGGCTGGCGACCCCTGCATTATTGACCAGGCAGCCCATTAAAGTGACCGGCTGAGTAGACGTTGGGTGCCTCTGAGGTTAGCCGGCATGGATTGAATCGATCCAGGAGCCGTTTTCACTCTCTCAGTCCCGCAGACAATATTGATCCCGCTCTTCTTTTGAAGGCGAGAAGCGGTGAAGGCGATGGACACTGCGAAATACAGTAATTAAATAAATATATAAAACGCCAAACACGCACGCTTGGATGTGCGGATGCGTCCGCGTCCAAAATAAACACACACGTGACCGCCGTGTGTGTCAAAGCGCCGATTTCAATCAAGCAGCACGCGCATCCGATGGATAGATAACGCTGCACACAGACGCTTCCACGGGGCACTTCCTCAACATCACCTCCTACAACCCACACTTTGTTTCAACCCTTCATAACACCGGCATCATCATCACTACCACCATTACCACAGCCACTATCATCCCTACATCTCCCCCCCCCTACCTCTTTCTCCAATAACCACCCTGCCGAAGCCAGCCATCCAGCACACAAAGCAGCCCCCGCCACTCTACCCAGCCGTGCTCCACCACACAGGCGCATGCAGCAAGAGACGCCGGGTGTGTAATGTGTGTAATGTTATGCGCGCGCTGTGTTATTTATTGGGCGCGCCGCTCTGAGTGGGATCTCGCGCGCTCAGCTAATGCGCTGCTGCGCCGCTCGGCATCATCTCGCTCGCTTCTCGACATCGCTCGAGCAGCAGCAGCAGCGGCGGAGGAGGCAGCGGTGGCATCGCCAGCAACAACAGCAGCAGCAAGTTATTTTATTTATTTACTTAAATCGGAAACCGCCCGTCGCAGCCGTACACCGAAGTACATACCGAGAGCCACGGGGGGGAGGGGGGTCGGGCAGCGAGCGTTGCGGGGCGGCCCCCGCACCGCGTTCCCCTCTCCGCTATCCACGCCGCGCGCGCGGTTCGCGGGCCTCACCTGCGGCGCTGTTTACACAGGTGTACTGTAGGTGTACTGGAGGTGTACTGGAGGTTTACTGTCGGCATCGGGCGTGCAGTACACGTGAACGCGCGTTCAGCAAAGCGCGCTGCTCCTGACGGGCGGCGTGTACGGGCGAGGGGACGCGGGCCACAGAGAGCCAGCGGAGGAGCTCCGTGGTCATCGCCGGGACTCGTGCGGGTAGGGAGGGCGCCTACACCGCGCGCACCTCACACTGCAATTAGTAAATAAGTAATGGCCTAATGTTATAAGTTAAAAATGTGCTAGGTATGTTCTAGTGATTTATATATATGTGTGTGTGTGTGACCGGCGGGGTTCGTGGTGTTGAGACAGGGCGCGGGGGTGTGGGGAGCTGGGTGGAGTGAGTGGTGGTGGGGGGGGTGCTGTCTGTGTGTTCATGGCACCGGCGTCGTTGTCCCGGGCCGCTCTCTCTCTCTCTCTGTGTTTTTTTTAATTGTTTGCGCTCCCAGTGCCGGACCTAGGGCCGGGTGCCGGGGCGAGGCGGCCGCCATCCATCAAACCGCCGAATCAATGGCAGGCGGGGCCGACCTTGACCCGTACCGCGACCCCTTTCCATCTGCTCGCGGCTAATGTTGATGTCTGGGCGGCCGTCAGGCAGCGCTGATCAGCGGCGAGGCGAGGGCTGAGGCGGCCCCTTTGCGAGGTGGCGCGGCGGGGCCGCGCGGCCGTGGGCAGAGCGCACGGAGCGGGCCGGGCCGGGCCGGGCTGCGCTCGTGGATAGCGCGGCGCGACTCGCGTGCGTGAGTGGGTGAGGGTGTGGGTGAGGGTGTGGGTGAGTGTGAGGGTGTGTGTGAGGGTGTGGGTGAGGGTGTGGGTGAGGGTGAGGGTGTGTGTGAGGGTGTGTGTGAGAGTGTGGGTGTGTGTGAGGGTGTGGGTGAGTGTGAGGGTGTGTGTGAGGGTGTGGGTGAGGGTGTGTGTGAGGGTGTGTGTGAGGGTGTGTGAGGGTGTGTGTGAGGGTGTGTGTGAGGGTGTGTGTGAGGGTGTGTGTGAGGGTGTGTGTGAGGGTGTGGGTGAGGGTGTGGGTGAGGGTGTGTGTGAGGGTGAGGGTGTGTGTGAGGGTGAGGGTGTGTGTGAGGGTGTGGGTGAGGGTGAGGGTGTGTGTGAGGGTGTGGGTGAGGGTGTGTATGAGGGTGTGTGTGAGAGAGTGGGTGAGGGTGTGTGTGAGGGTGTGTGTGAGGGTGAGGGTGTTTGTGAGGGTGTGTGTGAGGGTGAGGGTGTGTGTGAGGGTGAGAGTGTGTGAGGGTGTGTGTGAGGGTGAGGGTGTGTGTGAGGGTGTGTGTGAGAGTGTGGGTGAGGGTGTGTGTGAGGGTGTGTGTGAGGGTGAGAGTGTGTGAGGGTGTGTGTGAGGGTGTGGGTGAGGGTGTGTGTGAGGGGTGTGTGAGAGTGTGGGTGAGGGTGTGTGTGAGGGTGAGAGTGTGTGAGGGTGTGTGTGAGGGTGTGTGTGAGGGTGTGGGTGTGTGTGAGAGTGTGTGTGAGGGTGAGGGTGTGGGTGAGGGTATGGGTGAGGGTGTGTGTGTGTGTGAGAGTGTGTGTGAGGGTGTGGGTGAGGGTATGGGTGAGGGTGTGTGTGAGGGTGAGAGTGTGTGTGAGGGTGAGGGTGTGTGTGAGGGTGTGCGTGAGGGTGTGTGTGTGGGTGAGGGTGTGTGTGAGGGTGTGTGTGAGAGTGTGTGTGAGGGTGTGTGTGAGGGTGAGGGTGTGTGTGAGGGTGTGTGTGAGGGTGTGTGTGAGGATGTGTGTGAGAGTGTGTGTGAGGGTGTGGGTGTGGGTGAGGGTGTGTGTATGTGAGAGTGTGTGTGAGGGTGTGGGTGAGGGTGTGTGTGAGAATGTGTGTGAGTGTGTGTGAGGGTGTGGATGTGGGTGAGGGTGTGGGTGAGGGTGTGTGTGAGAGTGTGTGTGAGGGTGTGGGTGAGGGTGTGGGTGAGGGTGTGTGTGAGAGTGTGGGTGAGAGTGTGGGTGAGAGTGTGGGTGAGGGTATGGGTGTGGTTGAGAGTGTGGGTGAGGGTGAGAGTGTGAGGGTGTGGGTGTGGGTGAGAGTGTGGGTATGGGTGAGAGTGTGGGTGAGGGTGTGTGTGAGGATGTGGGTGAGTGTGTGTGAGAGGGTGTGGGTGAGGGTGTGGGTGAGAGTGTGTGTGAGGGTGTGGGTGAGGGTGTGGGTGAGAGTGTGGGTGAGAGTGTGTATGAGGGTGAGAGTGTGGGTGAGGTTGTCAGTGTGGATGTGAGTGTGGGTGTGGGTGAGGGTGTGGGTGAGAGTGTGAGGGTGAGAGTGTGGGTGAGGGTATGAGTGTATAAGTGTGTGTGTGGGTGAGAGTGTGTAAGTGTGGGTGAGAGTGTGTGAGTGTGGGTGAGAGTGTGTAAGTGTGGGTGAGAGTGTGTATGTGTGTGCGTGGGTGAGAGTGTGTAAGTGTGAGTGTGGGTGAGAGTGTGTAAGTGTGTGTGTGGTGTGAGAGTGTGTAAGTGTGTGTGTGAGTGTGTGTGTGTGTAAGTGTGTGGGTGTGTAAGTTTGTGAGTGTGCGTCAGGTGCTGGCCACCCACCTCCTCGCCACCCACCTCCTCGTGTGCCGTGCCGGCCTTCATAGGTTGCTCACTAACAGCACTTACCCCAACAGTATGTTAAGGCTATACGGGGGATCTTTGTATTTGTCTTGTGAGTGTCAGAGTGTGAGAGAGGGTGTGAAACAGTGTTTGACCATACTTCACCACGCTGGAGAGTGTGGAGACAGTGTGTGTGTGTGAATCTATATGAGAGTATGTGAGTGTAACAGACAGTGCATGCGTGAACTATGTGAGAGAGTGTGTGTAAAAGTGTGCGTGTGTGTATGAGAGACAGTGTGAGTGGTGGTGCGTGTGTACGTGTCTGTGAAGGTGTGCTGTGCGTGAGAGTATGAATGTGTGTTTGTGGGAGTGTGTATGGAGAGAGTGTGCGTGTGTGTTTATGTGTGACTGTGTGCGGGGTCAGTGTGTGTGGGGGGGACCGGTAGTGAAGTGGTTAGCGCACTGCGCTTAAACCCCCTTTGTCCCGTGTTCAATTCAAGCTCGCGACCAATGACAATGCCAAGTTTATGAACCAGGACTGGGCCTCTCCTAAGTCGACTCAGCCTTGTATGAGTACAGTACCTGATGCGGTGTGTAAACATCACCATTAGGGAGACAAAGGCGCTCGGGCGTGGTGTTAGCCACCCACTCCGGCCTTCATATGTGATCGCTAACAGAACTTTCCCCAACAGTCTGTTAAATGCTATATGGGTGATCGTTGTGTTTATTATGAGTTAAATTGTGCGTTAAAGTGTACGTGTTTTGTATCTGAGCGTGTATGTGTGTGCGAAAGCGTGTGTGTGTGTGTGCGAAACCGTGTGTGTGCGTGCGTGCGAGAGAGCGTTTCGCGTGGATGGGTGTATGTGTGGGAGTGGGTGTGTGAAGGAGTGGGTGTGTGTGTGTAGGAGTGGATGTGTGGGTGTGTGTGTGTGGATGTATGTGTGTCATCTCAGTCAGTCGACCCGTGGCACCTGGGTCTGCCCCGTGACCTCCTGCCAGCGGGCGTTCGACACTTCACGTGGCCTCAGGGTGCACATAGCCTGGCACAAGCGTCGTGGTGACGTCACCGCCACTTAGTGGCGAATGGCGGTTGTTGTTGTTGTGTGGGTCTGTGTGTGGGAGTGGATGAGTGGGTATGTGAGTAGGAGTGGATGTGTGGGTGTGTTTGCGAGTGCACATGGCCTGGCACAAGCGTCGTGGTGACGTCTCCGCCACTTAGTGGCGAATGGCGGTTGTTGTTGTTGTTGCGAGTGTGTGGGAATTCGTGAATGCATGTGTGACTGCGAGAATGTGTGTTAGTCAATGTATATCGTAGGTGTCTGCATGTTGTATGGGCGTCTTAGTGAGTGTGCGAGTGCATGTGTGTATGTGTGAGTGGAAATGTGTGCGTATGCGTGTACAGTACAGTATGTGTAAGTAATTGTGTGTGTCTGAGTGGGCACGTGTGTGTATGTGTGGCGAGAGGTATTGGAGAGTTGAGCGCGCTGCACTACGAAGCTGGCCACCCAAGTTCGATTCCTGCTCACAACCAGTAACAGTGGTGAATATTTTAACCGGTCCTGGGCCTTCTATAGGTCGACTCAGCCTCAAATGAGTATGCATATATGTTGAACTTCTTTCGTACCGTACGTAGCAAGCCGTGCTAATCGGAGGGTAGCACACCTGGTGCAGTGTGTAAACATCAATATTGGGGAGACAAAGGCGGTCGGGCGTGGTGCTGGCCAAGCACCCCCTCGTGTGCCGTCCTGGCCTTCATAGATGCTCGCTGACAGCACTTGCCCCAACAGTCTGTTAAGATTATACGGGGGACCGTTGTCTTGTGTGGGAATATATTTGTATATGTATATGAGTGTTTATGTGTGTGTTTGTATATGTATATGAGTGTGTATGTGTGTTTGTATATGTATATGAGTGTGTATGTGTGTGTGTGTTTGTATACCGTGGTTACTCGGTTTTAAAATAAAGTGTTGCATCTGCCCGTCATCTCATCTCACTGACATTTCTGTGAGAGAGCGTCCCACAACTACACGTGGCCTCGGGTGCACCTGGCCTGGCACAGGCGACGTGCTCACGACACCGCCACGTAGCGGCGAACGGCGGCTGCTGTTGTTATGTGTGTGTATGTGTCAGTGTGCGTGTGTGAGTGTGTCAGTATGCGTGTGAGTGTGTGTATGTGTCAGTGTGCGTGTGTGTGTGTGTCAGTGTGAGTGTGTGTGTGTGCATGTGTGAGCGGGACTGTGTGTGTGTGCATGTGTGAGTGGGAGTGTGTGTGCATGTGTGAGTGTGTGTATGTGTCAGTGTGCGTGTGTGAGTGGGAGTGTGTGTGTGCATGTGTGAGTGGGAGTGTGTGTGTGTACATGTGTGAGTGGGAGTGTGTGTGTGTGCATGTGTGAGTGGGAGTGTGTGTGTGCATGTGTGAGTGGGAGTGTGTGTGTCCGTGTGTGAGTGTGTGTGTCCGTGTGCGAGTGTGTGAGTGTGTGTGTGTCCCTGTGCGAGAGTGAGTGTGTCCGTGTGTGAGAGTGTGTGTGTCCGTGCGTGTGTTCCACACGAGCAGTGTACATTCGTGTGTGCGCCAGTCAATGTACTCGCGAAACGTTGTGACTCAAATGCGCTGCAATTGCAATCGAATTGTTGCGCTCCGAGTGCGGAGTGGACACTTATCGTGCGTTCGCAATCACCCGGGCCTAATATTCATCTTTCAAATCTGCACGATTGATATATGCGTGTACGCATAGCGATAATCGATGAACGAATGTACGCGCGATGTATTAACGGCAAAGACGGTGCTTGCTGGCTGTGAATGCAACACGAAGCCGATGTAACCCTGACGAGACCGGCACGAAGCGACAGCGCAGGGCACGCCACCCCCCCACCCCTACCCCGGATCGGCCTGCATCGCGTTCGCTCTCCGCTCCGTGTTCGCAATTGTCACATCCTCTTCTCAATCCACCGCTGGATGAAGGGCCCCTCCTGCTCGCCGCCTCGGTTTGTGAAGTGCGGATGGTACTGCAGGACCGGTTTCGGTATCGCTGGTGTTAGTCGTGACCGGGAGTCGAACTCACGTGGCCGGGTTCGTAATAGCGCGGCGCGCTAACCACAGTGTCACCTCTGCACACCTCTCCTAAGCGATATATATAGGTCATTAACCAATAAGCACCGTGTAAGTGAATTGCATGCGCTTACATCGCACCCCGCGCAATGTATAATTAAAGCATCCCGTGCCTGCTATAAGCCACTTAATAATCCACTCTCTCTCTCTGCGCACAACCTCGTTGATGATTCCCGGATCCGAGTTAATTTCCCGCACGAGGAAGTGACCGCGCCGTGATTGACAGCTACCGATGCATCACCGCGCTTTGATACCGATTCATGATGCGCTTCCCGACAGCCAAAGCATACTCACGTTGCCATGAACCACGATCTAACTACACGCACACACACACATGTATATAGAGTACTGTGTAAGGGAAACATCAGCGAGGAGATGGGTCAATGAAATCGGCCCGCGCGCAGGTGCTGGGTGGATTGTCGCGGGATCGCGAGATGTTGCCGCGGGATTGGAGGGAGGGGCGTTTATCTAGCAGTGGATTGACCATGGCTATTGATGATGACAGTGATCATGTAAATCACGATTTTACGTACAAGTAGTCACGATCGCGCGATTGTTTCGTGTCACAGCCGCATGACGCGCACCACACAGTACGATGTGCGTTGTGGAGAACGCGCACGTTACCGGACGATGTGCACGTGGTGCTGACATGCACGTGTCGCTGCATGTTACTGCAGTAGGCGAGTGGCCCAGTGCGGTAGGTGAGTGGCTGAGTGCGGTAGGTGAGTGGCTGAGTGCGGTAGGTGATTGACTGATTGCGATGGGTGATTGGCTAAGTGCGGTAGGTGAGTGGCTGATTGCGGAGGTGAGTGGCTGAGTACGGTAGGTGAGTGGCTGAGTGCGGTAGGTGAGTGACTGAGTGCGGTAGGTTTGTGGCTGAGTGCGGTAAGTGATTGGCTGAGTGCGGTAGGTGATTGACTAAGTGCGGTAAGTGATTGGCTGAGTGCGATAGGTGAGTGGCTGAGTGCGATAGGTGAGTGGCTGAGTGCGGTAAGTGATTGGCTGAGTGCGGTAGGTGATTGGCTGAGTGCGGTAAGTGATTGGCTAAGTGCGGTAAGTGATTGGCTGAGTGCGGTAGGTGAGTGACTGAGTGCGGTAGGTTTGTGGCTGAGTGCGGTAAGTGATTGGCTGAGTGCGATAGGTGAGTGGCTGAGTGCGGTAGGTGAGCGGCTCAGCTGGCGAGTGACACTCCAACGCGAACACACACACACGTGTGAACGTGACAATACTTGGGGTGGTATTGTGTGTGTAACCCCCGTGTGTGTGAGCGTGCGTATTGTGTGTGTAATCCGTGTGCATGTATTCTATGTGCAGTGTGTGTGTGTGATCTGCATGTGCACGTGTGTGTGTGTATGTGTAGGGAGCAGAAGTGTAGTGGTTAGCGACCTGAGTTCGATTCTCGCTCACGAACAACAGTGGTGATCGATATCTGAACCGTTCTTGGGCCTCTCCTAGATCGTCTCAGCCTAAAATTAATGGCTGGTGCGGTGTATCGATATAAGCACTAGGGAGACGAAGGCGGTCGGGCGTGGTGCTGGCCAACCATCCCCTCGTGTACCGCGCGGGCCTTCATAGGTGCTCGCTAACAGCACTTGCCTCAACAGTCTGTTAAGGCTATACGGGGGGTGATGTCTTTGTGTATCACCTGTGTATTACCCGTGTGTGTGTGTATGACTCCTGTGTGTGTGTTACCTGTGTGTGTGTGCATTACCCGTGTGTGTGTGTCACCCGTGTGTGTGTTACCCGTGTGTGTGTCACCCGTGTGTGTGTGTTACCCGTGTGTCTGTGTTACCTGTGTGTGTGTTACCCGTGTGTGTGTGTTACCTGTGTGTGTTACCTGTGTGTGTGTGTTACCTGTGTGTGTGTTACCCGTGTGTATGTGTTACCCGTGTGTATGTGTCATCCGTGTGTGTGTGTGTTAGCTGTGTGTGTGTTACCCGTGTGTGTGTTACCTGTGTGTGTTACCTGTGTGTGTGTTACCCGTGTGTGTGTGTTACCCGTGTGTGTGTTATCCGTGTGTGTGTGTATGTTAGCTGTGTGTGTGTTACCCGTGTTTGTGCATTACCCGTGTGTGTGTGACCCGTGTGTGTGTGTTACCTGTGTGTGTTACCTGTGTGTGTGTGTGTGTCACCCGTGTGTGTGTGTGTTAGCTGTGTGTGTGTTACCCGTGTGTGTGTTACCCGTGTGTGTGTGTCATGTGTGTGTGTGTGTTAGCTGTGTGTGTGTGTTAGCTGTGTGTGTGTTACCTGTGTGTGTGTTGCCTGTGTGTGTGTTACCCGTGTGTGTGTTACCTGTGTGTGTGTGTTACCTGTGTGTGTGTTACCTGTGGGTGTGTGTTACCTGTGTGTGTGTGTGTGTTAGCTGTGTGTGTGTTACCCGTGTGTGTTACCGGTGTGTGTGTGTGTCATCCGTGTGTGTGTGTTACCTGTGTGTGTGTTACCTGTGTGTGTGTTACCTGTGTGTGTGTTACCCGTGTGTGTGTGTGTTACCTGTGGGTGTGTGTTACCTGTGTATGTGTTACCTGCGTGTATGTGTGTTACCTGTGTGTGTGTTACCTGTGTGTGTTACCCGTTTGTGTGTGTTACCTGTGTGTGTTTCAAGTTTTCAAGTTGCATTTATTAGGTATAGCCCTGTGAGCCATGCGGCTCTTAAGTCGGGTGCAACCGCAACAAACAAAATATGAACACAGAACATCCCAAAGCGACGATGCGCAACAGAAACATCCTGGAATAAACCAGCAAATATTCCACACAAAATAAATATTAAAACGCTGTGTGCAAAAATCACAATGTGGTGCAAGCCAACAACAACAATCACAAGACAATTTAGATTAACCATATGTTTTCGTATCACCAAAATAAAGCTTTAAAAACAATGTAACAACAGTAATCATAGGAACTGTGATTTTAAATTTAACAATAAACGATATACATAACACGTACGACAAAAAAGCTGCAGCCATAGCTGGCAGCACGACACTCCCAGTGTATGTGTTACCCGTGTGTGTGTGTTACCTGTGTGTGTGTTACCTGTGTGTGTGTTACCTGTGTGTGTGTTACCCGTGTGTGTGTCACCCGTGTGTGTTAACTGTGTGTGTGTTACCTGTGTGTGTGTGTCACCCGTGTGTGTTAACTGTGTGTGTGTTACCTGTGTGTATGTGTTACCTATGTGTGTGTGTTAACTGTGTGTGTGTGAGTAACGCGCGCGCCGTCCGTGCGGTGTCAAGCGCGCGCTTTGTCGCCGCTTTAACGCGCGGCCGCACGCGGCATTAGCAGCAGGAGGAGGTAGGAGGAGGAGGATGAGGAAGGAGGAAGGAGGAGGAGGGAGCCGCGCCGGGGATTTTTGCTGCAACGGATCTCGCGGCCGCGGCCCTCCGCTGCGCGCGGCCGTGGCGACCCCGCCACGCAGTGCGCCACGAGGCACCGTCTCTGTAGACACAGCCCTTTGTGTGCACTCGCGCACGCTGACATGATTGCCATTAGCCTATATGAGGCCGTCGTGTTTGTGTGTGTACATAACAACAGACAATTGTTTGAGACCAGATACGACGTACATTATTGACCGTCCACTTACACTTCACGCAGCATAGCCCCCCCTCCCCCCGCTCACCACCAACCATCTCGATTGAACCCCACGACTTCGGTTGCAACACGCAGCCCCTTCATCCCCCCCCCCTCCTCCCCCCAGCAACGAAAGATTCCCCACAATCACTCAGATTGCAGTCTTCTTTGCAGTCGTCCAACCAAAAGACCCCCCCCCCCACCCTGCTCTTGTCTCACCTACCACGTTGAAGCCATGGGAATCAAAATGCGACCGGCAGAGGTTTGGCGTGGGACGCGTCGCGCGTTTGGGATGTGGATGTGCTGCTGATTTGGGAGATTTGGAAGCGCCTCTGAACGGAAAGGCGTATGCACTTACACGACACCCGCAGCTATAAATAACATAAATGCAATCATAATGCAATAAAAGTGTCCGCTATGAATATCAATCACGTTTAGAGCTGGCGAATGCGCATTAGAGGTCGGCTGCGTATTTAGCTGAATTGCGCTGCGATAAGAGCCCTGCGCCGAGTCGCGGCGCGCCGTGTTCGGCGTTGGCGTTGTCTCGCTCGCGGTAAATAAAACGACCATTAGCACGGCGCGTGTGTGTGCGTGTGTGTGTGTCCGTCCATGTGTGTGTGTCCGTGTGTGTTCGTGTGTGTCCGTACGTGTGTATCCATGCGTGTGTGTCCGTGCGTGTGTGTCCGTGCGTGTGTGTTCGTGCGTGTGTGCCCGTGCTTGTGTCCGTGTGTGTGTGCGTGTCCGTGCGTGTATGTGTCCGTGCGTGTGTGTGCGTGTCCGTGCGTGTGTGTGTCCGTGCGTGTGTGCGTGTCCGTGCGTGTATGTGTCCGTGCGTGTGTGTGTGTCCGTGCGTGTGTCCGTGCGTGCGTGTGTGTGCGTGTCCGTGCGCGTGTGTCCGTGCGTGTGTGCCCGTGCGTGTGTGCCGGTGCGTGTGTGTATCCGTGCATGTGTGTGCGTGTCCGTGCGTGTGTGTGCGTGCTTGTGAGTGTGTGCGCGTTTGTATATGAACACGTGTGTTAGTGTGCGTGTGTGGGGAGCGGTAGTGTAACGGTGAGCGCGCTACGCTACGATCCTGGCGACCAGAGTTCGATTTCCGCTCACGGTCACCGCCAGTGACGATTATCTAAATCGGTCATGGGCCTCCCCGAGGTCGACTCAGCCTTAAATAAGTACCTGTCGCGGTGTGTAAACATCGCCACTAAAGAGACAAAGGCGGCTGGGCGTGGTGCAAGCCACCCACCCCGTCGTGTGCCGTTCCAGCCTTCATAGGTGGTCGCTAACAGCACTTGCCCCTACAGTCTGTTTAGGATATCGGAGGATCTTTGTGTGTGTGTGTGCTTATGTCGCGCTACAAATGATATGCAGTGACAGCAGCTTGCACAATGCGTAAACTCGGGTAAAAATGAATATATATGGTATGTAAAGACCAAGTAATTAATTAATTCAATAGAAATAAAGATTTTAGATATGTATAAACCACGGCCATAAATGTGCCTTCGCTGCACCTTTACGAAAACAAAACAATAAATGACACGTGTGTGTGTGTGTCTCTGTGCGTGAGCGTGTTGAGACGCGTGAACGTCGCATGCCGCGTTCATTCTCCCTGCAGCCGCCTCTGTTCACGGCCACTGTTAACTCGTGATTACGCGGGGACGCGGTTCGGACAATGAGGAGTAATTGACATACATAACCGGCCGGTATTATTATGTAATTGCGACGCGTAACAGTATATTTCTCGCGGTATAATTATGGCCCGCGCGTATTGTTTTCCAGCCTCGTCGCGCTGGACCGAGGCAATCAGATTTACATTGTCAAAATAACTGCTTACTTGATTGTGGTCCGATTCGTGGGTTCCAGAGAGACTGGAGGAGACGAGTTGGGTGCATGCGGGGGGCGGGGCAGTAAGCGGGGGGGAGGGGGTGGTAGAGGAGGGGGGCTGAGTGGCGGAGGGGATTGGGAGGGAAACTGGATCCGGCGTCTGGGCCAGTTGCGCGCTCGCGTCACGCGGGCGGCATGGGCCCAGGCCGCGCTGATCAATGGGCGCGTTTCTCGCCGCATTAATAGTGCTCATAATTAGACCTCTAGTATTACACACTTGGAATTAATCTTCCGATGGGCCCTCAACATCGCAAATCCGAAATCTCACCACCGCAACCACAGCCCCCACCCTCCACCTCCCCGCACAACTCCGAGACAACTCGACGAGCGCCCAGTACTGCGCAATTACGCAATTACGCAGTGATCTCTCTGGTAACGGGGCTCGCACGGACCGCGCTGAGACGCGCCGCGCATTGCGTCCGTGTGTGTGTGTTGAAGTGTCTGCAATGTCCTAACCGCATTGGCCGTTATCGTTCTACTGGAATACCACTCTAACAAATCATCGACGGATGCGGATATCGTTTCTAGGTTTCCAGCTTCTATTGATCGAAGCCCGCAATGTTCAATTTCCCACTGTGTGCGAAACACAGATTTCGCCCGCGTGTGCAGCGCGTGCAGCGTGTACGCCTGTGTGTGCAGGGTGTGCAGCGTGTACGTCTGTGTGTGCAGCGTGTACGTCTGTGTGTGCAGGGTGTGCAGCGTGTACGTCTGTGTGTGCAGGGTGTGCAGCGTGTACGTCTGTGTGTGCAGGGTGTGCAGCGTGTACGTCTGTGTGTACAGGGTGTACGTCTGTTTGTGCAGGGTGTGCAGCGTGTACGTCTGTGTGTGCAGGGTGTGCAGCGTGTACGCCTGTGGGTGCAGGGTGTACGTCTGTGTGCGCACTTGTGCATGCACGGACCACGGCTACCCTTGCAATATCTCTTCCTCAGCCTGCGTGCGTGAACGTCACTTTAAAGTCGCAACGTGTCACACGTGTAGGTATGTCCCGGAGAATGAGATTGAGACGGCAGGAAAGGTTAATAGAGCAGTAAAGGCGGAAAATAAAGAACGGGGTTTGAAAGCGATTCAGTGTGCAGAAGGGAGCACGTAGACCCCCGTACAGGCACGAGGCACGCGCCTGATTGCTATAGATCGACTCCATGTGCGTGATGTGCGCCCACTGCATAGAGTCAACGATGAGAGCGAATCGTAAAGCCTTCGCCACAATTCCCCGTCTATTCGACGGCAAGTTAAACTCAGTTAATACGAATTCGATCCTCTGCCAAGCTACCGCTGGACGAAGGCATCTCCACGCCGTGTCAGTCGTGGAGGTCGCGGTGACCATACCATACTTCACCGCGACGGTCAATGCGGGTTGGTGAATGTGGGCGGTGGATGGAAGGAGGCGGGCAAGACCGTTTCAGATCTCACTCGCCACTGATGTTAGCCGTGGCCGGGAATCGAACTCGGTTTGCTGGGTTTATAGCGCAGCGCCTGAACCTACCGCGCCACCGCTCCTCCAATTCCATAGCTCAACGATCACCATCTTGGCACGGAACCGTCGTTTTGATCCCTGCACCAGCGAAGAAAATGTGTACGGTGAATGATGCGACCAAAGTGCGGCCGTTGTAATCTATGTCAGACGTTAAAGACCCTTGCTGTTGTGAACTATGGGGTGCTGTGCCCTCGCGTCACGGCTCTTGTCAATGAGGGCGCGTTCGGAAACTACTCGCGACTCAACAACTGGCGACTCCAAACTGCGTCCACGCGTAGTGGCGCGCGGGCTCTCCCGTGCGGAGAGAGACACCGCGGCATCTCGAAGGGGATTCGCGCGGATAAATCAAGAGGAGTGAAGAAGAAGGAGAATAAGAAGACGTCCATCCCGTCCGTCGCCTGGGCGGACCACAGCCGAGCTGCCGTGCCCCGACGCTTCGCGATGAAGCCGCCTTGTGACTCGACACGGCGCAGCCTTTGGGCATCAACCTCTGCATCGGCACGTCGAATACTACACACAGCTGAATAGCGCATCACATTCGTTCACATCCCCTTTGTTAATCCGCAGCTACGATGACGGATTTCCGCGCGGAGGTTTCGACTGCTTGACCATACTTCGCCGCGCCGGTCATTCAGGATTGTTGATAGGCGTAGGTATGCGGGACCGGTTCGTGCACCACTCGCCACTGATGTTATCCGTGACCGGGAATTGAACGCAATTGTCCGGGTTCTTCGTGCGGTGCGTTAACCGCTGCGCCACCGCTCCACCACACTGCCAATAGTTAACGCACTCAGGATGTTGGAGAAATGTGAAGAGAAGCACGCGGTCATGGGGCCCCCGACACTCGCAGCTGTGGCCACGCGTGGCAGAGCGGTGTCCAAGCGTTTGTGTCCGTGAGTGTGTGTGTACTGCATATGTCCGTGTGTGTGTACTGCATATGTCCGTGTGTGTGTGTGTACTGAGGGAGCGTTGGCGTGGGAGGGTGCAGTGGTTAGCGCTACGCTGCGCTACGAACCCGGCGACCCGAGTTCGAATCCCGCTCACGGCCACCACTCGTGACGATTATCTGAACCGGTCCTGGCTCTCCCCTAGGTAGACTCAGCCTCAAATTAGTACCTGGTGTGATATGTAAACATCGCCACGAGGGAGACGATGTGTTCCGGGTGTGGTGCAGGCCACCCACCCCTTCGTGTGCCGTGCCGGCCTTCATAGGTGCTCGCTAACCGCACTTGCCCCAACAGTCTGTGAAGGCTATACGGGGATCTTTGTCTTGTGTGTAGGATGAGGTGGCGGCGCTGTTTTTAGTTCATCGCTCCAATAACTCGGCAACTAAAGTTATATATCTCACCACATGAGGGGGAGAGTGATATCTGAATCGGTCGTTGGTTCATGCATCGTCGACTCAGGCTTAAACGACTACCTGGTGTAAAAGTCAGCGTTGGGAAGACAAAGGCGGCTGTGGTGGTGACTACATCACGCCTCAGTAGGTGCCTCGATAATCGTCGTACTATGCCATTACTCCAACAGGGCTTTGCATTTCCATGATAGCTCTACAACGCAGTCTTACCACGTGTTGCATCTGCTTGGAATACGGACCTTTTCCCGAAACGTCGGCTCATAATACACCTTGCACTAATGTATTGGTACGGCAAAGTGCCAATGGCACGCGCGGTTACCTTCCTTGATAAAGAAGAGCCGGAACTTCCTCTCCCCTGGGTTGTGACGAGAAGCCTGAGAGGTGAGAGAACGGGCGGATCTCCCTTCACGATACTGATGGTCACGGCTCGCATCTCCAGGCTTTCACGGCAGCAGGCGATCGCGTGCTATCGCCACACGATCGAGGTTTTCACGAAGCGCAGACTCACGGATTCTTGTTTTCTCTCAAAAGGCATGCAAAGTGATTTCTTCATCCAATTGTTATTTTTGACTCAATCGGAACAATCTACGTACGAACTCGGTTTGTAATTCTACTACGTGTGCGGTGTTTACATGGTGCGTACTTGGCGTGTACATGGTGTGTGCACTTGGTGTGTGCGTGGTGTGTACATGGTGTGTACGTGGTGTGTAAACACTTGTCACACCACGTGTGATAACTCCCTACGTGCCAGTAGCACTACGGGGTTGTTGGTCCGGCAGTCTGTTGAGGCTTTACGGGGGACCTTTGTGGTGTCGGTGTTGATGTTCGAGCGACTACGGTTGCGAGATGCTGGCGCGTTACGAGCGCAAGCGGATCCGTGGGTCTCATCAACTTGTCGTGAGAGTCAACCCTCGACTGTAGCCCCAAACTTTGCACGCAGCCGAGCGTGCGCATTTAGTCAGAAGTCACCGCGCATGAACGCGACGTGTCTGCGATGCGCGTGAACCTGACGGTGTGTTTAATCACCCGTTAGCAAAGCGTTTGATCTACGATAATTATTTACTCTCCGCGTGTTCGCTTTCATCCCGTGATCAAGGTGTAGCGATTTGGGGGAGAGGGGGCGATGCCACGCGTTCACCAAACGTCGCTGCTGCTTATTCCGCTCAATGCGCTCGGGAACGCGATGGGAACTCGCGTAATGCGGGAGAGCAGCCGAGTCGTTGTCATCTTTCAAACGAAAACCTGTCACGTTCTATCTCGCGAAACAAATGAATACGTGACGTGCGAGTTTTCCTCGATTAGCTCTTCCACCGCAACTCCGATTAGCACGACTTTGCCACGTGCTGTGCGAAAGAAGTTCACCGTGCATACGTTTGGAGAAGAAAACAACGACTAGGAACGGGCATCTATCCCGAGAGGTTTGACAGACGGTGCGCGTCAGACCGACGCGTCTCGCGTGCTCGCCCCGATCGCGGCTGCGTGACGACGCGATGGAGCATTGCGCGCGTGCGTCCTCCCTGTCGCCGTGGAAGCGGCGCACGCGGCCCTGTCGACGTTTCAGTTGAAGTCGCTCCACGTTGCGCTCACCACGAGCCGGCCAGTGTCGTGGCGACCCGCGCAATTTCCCGACCTGTTCTGCCGTGCCGGCAACAGGGCAGCAGGGCAGCACGGCAGTACAGAAGCAGTGCAGGGGCTGCGATTGGCCGGCCCGGCTGAATGAGTTGCACAGCGGATCGCCTGGGAGCGCGTGGCGTGCTTCGGCCTTCACAGGTGATCGCTAGCAGCACTTTCCCCAACAGCCTGTGCAGGCTATAGGGATATGTTTGTCTTTGTGTGTTGCGGGCAGTTGGAGTGTGCAGGAATGCGCATAATTAGTCACGAACTCGGCGGCCTGGGTTCGAGTCTCAGATCTCATAGACATCATAGACATCAGTGGCAAGTCGTGGCTGGGGGTGGTCTGTTGATGAGTGGCGTCTGGCTGCTGGGAATGAGTCGCTGGCCTTCGCGCGCACGCTCGCCTACATCCGCCACCAACTCCTGCTGACAGTCGCGGTTTGAGATGTACATTGCTGCAGGATGCCCTCCTGAGAGCCTCCCTAGGTCGACTCAGCCGTAAAACGAGCACCTGACATGTTGGCTTTTCGCGTTCGTGAGAAAGAAAGCGGCCGTGGTGTGGGGCTGCCCACACCACGGCCGCGTGCGCCGTGCCAACTGCGAGCACCCGCGAGCCGTGAGTCGACGGAAACGTGGGATGTTGTCGTCACTCTCGAAGGGATTTGTCAAATTACTAAAGCAGGAATCTCTCGAAAAAGTGGCTTGAGACTCACTTAAGACGTTTCCTGGACGACTCGAGGTCCATGCAACGTGGACTGTGCGCGCACGAGCGACAGGAGTGCATGCTCACGCACGCAACCAAGGTTGCATTGCAGTTGCACACGCGTTGGTGTTTTACGACAATGTTCAAAGTCTTAACAACGACAAAGGCATAAGAAGAAAAAGCCCGTATCGCTGGCTGCACGTGGAGGCGCTCTGTCGGTGGCAAATGTCGGGTTGCAACGACGCCTCCTTCGTCGTATTCCCGACTATGATGGGAACGGCACAGTTCACCGACTTGCTCAGCTGTCGTCGAGCAATAACTGCCATACAAATATTTTAAATAGACACGAAACTCCCCCGCATATCCGTAGAGACCGCTGGGAACAAGTGCTGTTCGCGAGCACCTCTCCATGCCGGTACGGAATACGGGATGCGAGGCAGGATAGCACCACGACCGGCCACATCACTATTCCCAAGGAACTCATTTCCCAAGGCCGAGTCGCGACCTCGGGTTCCTGCACAACCTCATCCCGATGATTTTCGCCACTGTCGGCAATCGAACCGAGGTTGTCGGGGTTCTGTTGAGCAGTTGGCGAACCACGGCGCCACCGCTCCCCACGCGCCGCGCGAGAGCACGCGCGCTGTCGCGGTGCGGCTCACTCGCTCGGAGCCGCGTTCGCTTCAGGAATTTGCTGTCGAGGGAAAACGACTGCAGACCTTTTTTTTCCCTTCCAGCGGCGCCCTCGCAGTTGCGTGGGGTATGGGAGTGGGGGGAGGAGGGAGGGAAGGAGGAGGATTGTGACGGGACGGTGGGGGTGGTGATGCATACGGTAGAGTGCGTGTGTGTGTCTGTGTGTGTGTTTCTGCGTGTTTCTGTGCGTATATCACGGCCGTATTAGGTGCCCGCTTGCAGCACTTTCCCCAACAGTCTACGCAGGCTAAACTGCATGGGGGATCTTTTTTATTTGTGTGCATAAAAGCGCACATCCCCAGAGTCGATTTATCCTCGAATGAGTACAGTACCTGGCGAGGTGCATAAAGCATCAGCATTGGGGAGACAAAGGCGGTCGGGCGTGGTTTCCTGCCACGCCCGTTACCTCGTGCGTCGCGCCGGGCTTGACAGGTGCTCGCTAACAGCACTTGCCCCAACAGCCTGTTAAGACTGTACGGGTGATCTTGTCTTTGATCACTTTGCGTGTATGTGCGCGTGTGTGTATGTGTGTTTTTGTGTGTGTGGGGGGAGCGATAGTGTAGCGGTTAGCGCGCTGCGCTATAAACCCGGCTACCGAGTTCGATTCCCGTTCACGGCCAACACCAACAGTGACGATTATTTGAACCGGTCCTGGGCCTCCCCTAGGTCGACTCAGCCTCAAATGAGTACCTGGTGCGGTGTGTAAACATCGCCACGGGGGAGACAAAGGCGGTCGGGCGTGGTGCTGACCACCCATCCCCTCGTGTACCGTTCCGGCCTTCATAGGTGCTAGCTAACAGCACTTGCCCCAACAGTCTGTTAATGCTATACGGGGGTTCTTTGTATGTGTGTGTGCCGGTGCCATTTAAAGAAAGCAACACGCGTAAGCAAGAACCGTAGTTTGAAAATAAATGTCCAACTTGATCCCTCCGTGGTATTCGTGCGTGTCTGTGTGCGAGCGTACACGTGTGTGCTCGTGTGTGCTCGTGTGCGCTCCGAACCTGGCCACCCGGGTTCGATTCCTGATCATGGTAAACACCAGTGACGATAATCTGTATTGGCCCTGGGCCTCCCCTAGAACGACTCAGCCTCAAATGAGTACCTGGTGCGGTGTTCAAACATCCCGACTGGGGAGACAAAGGCGGCCGGGCGTGGTGCTATCCTTCATAGATATTTTAAAGGCTATACGGGGGGCCGTTGTCTTTGTGTGCGCGCGAGTGTTTCATTATTCAGCTTCTGACACTTTCCCAACTCACAATTAAAAGGGTCAGACGATGCATTGGCAGCTTTCGCGAGGCTGCTACTGCTGCTGCTGCTCGTGGGTTGCTCGTGGGCTGTGTACACGGAGCGGAGTCGGAGCGCGGCTCTCGCAGCCCCGTGGCAGGTTCACAGATAGCGGTGGCGAGCGACAGAGAAATCATTATAACGCCACCGCAGGAAAGTGCACAGCGTGAGTGCAATTTAAACGCTCACGAATTATAATGCATTCCGCGCTAGAGGCCCGAGTGTCATATGTTTTTCCCCTCCGCTTATAGATTTATTTTTGCATATTAAAAAAAAAGTTTCAACAAAGACTCGCTCGGTTAATTTCCAGTTGGGACAAACTGTGGGCCCGTGTTGTAAGTGCTTCGGTAAGACTCGCGCGTGTGTAATTATGGTTGACGGGGAGCGGTAGTGTAGCTACGATGCCGGAAAGCCGAGTTCGATTCCCACTCACGGCCAACATCGGTGGTGAATATTTGGACCGGCGCCGGGCATCCCCTAGCTCGGCTCAGCCTCAAATGAGTACTTGACGTGCTGTGTATCTATCAGCAGTGGAGATACGAAGGCGAACCACCGTGTTATTTAGACAATCCAACCCCTCTTGTGGCGTGCCGGCCGCATCCACAACTGCTCGCTCACAGCACTTCTCCCACCGGTGTGAGAACAGCCGCACGAGAGGCGAGTCTACGTGTTTGTAGGCTGTGAGTGCGTGTGTACTGTGTTGTGTTACGGGTAACGTTATGTAATCGAGGAATTCCATTATGCTCGCACGTGTCGTGTTCAGCATGTTATGCACTGGTTGTGCAATGCGTGCATCTAAAATAACACACACGAATATACAAATGTGAAGTCCCTTGTCAATCCACTGCCGGATATGCGTATGACATGTGTAGAGAGCATGCGTTATGTATATGTGAGATGCAGGGTATATGTATGATTATTTGTATGTTAATTCGTCCGTCAGGATTAGTAAATTTGCAACGTTCCGTATGACAATCGTGATGTGAAGAGAGTGTCTGGTGATAATGCTTTGTGCGTGTGCATGTGTGTGTGCTAGCACGCTGCGCTACGAACCTAGCCACCCGAGTTCGATTCCCGGCCACGGCTAACATCAGTGATGATTATCTGAACCGGTCCTGGGCCTCCCCTCGGTCGAGTCAAATTAGTACCTGGTGCGTAAAAATATCACCACTGGAGAGACATGGCGTGGTGCTGGCCACCCACCTCCTCGTATGCCGTGCCGGCCTTCATAAGTGCTCGCTAACAGCACTTGCCCCAACAGTCTGTTAAGGCTATACGGGGGGTCTTTGTTGTGTGGTGGCAGGGCGAGGTGCTACCCCCCTCCCCTCCACTCTCGCTCGCCTCTTTACGTCATCAGTTTGACCCCGGCCCGCATTCAGAGATTACCCGATACATAGACACTGAACTCAGACACTAAACACACGGACAACTCTGTTGTCGTGTCCGATGGTGCCCCGCCAAACAACTCACTCAGTGTGTCCTGTGAACGCGTTGCACGTTACTTTGGTTTTCCCCGTAAGTCGATCTCAGCCCCACTGCTGCCGCTTGCTTTGTGAAGTTATTTCCGTGATTTAAATCCGACCACTTGCCGATGGTTGTCACGATGACTTTGTCATTCAGCGAATCCGAGATGTTTAATATTCTCGTCAAGCGTCGTTATGCCTACATTTGAAAATAGGTTTTCCCCTTCTTTCTGGCAACCTGTTTTGTTGCCAGAAAAAAATGGGAAAACCTATTCCCATATTTTGGGACTGGCAAATGAGGTCCCATGATGTAGATGCTCAACCCGAGCTCTCATTACTCTGATCATGCATTGTCTTTGAGCTGTATACGCCTTTTGACGTCCTCTGGTCTCACACCGTTTGAGACGAGGCTCAAAAGAAAGCTGTCTCTGGTGTGGACCAATAAGTTTCAAGACAATGCCACATATATTATCAGAGTATGTTTTTATTTGCATTCTGACCACAAGTATTGTGGTTAATGCAAACATGATTCCATGTAAAAGGTTTCAGTTTGGTGTTTTAACATCTTAACACAGCTGTTTTGTTGCCAGAGAAAAGGGGAAAACCGATTCTCATATTTTGGTACTGGCAAAGGAGGTCCCATTATGCCTACATTTCTCCAAGCGAATGTTTGGAAAATATTTTCTCAACAGCGTCGGTAACCATGTATATATCTCCGAGTCGGAATCATCTTCTCATGTCTATTGCGTTACTTGATGCAAGCCCAGTGGAGCTGTTCCATCTTATATTCATTATTGAGATAATGTTTGTATATATGTGTGTTTTTCTAACAAAGATCTTGGTTTGTGAAGTTTTAACGACTGGATCAGTTACCACTAAATCAAATGCGTGTATTGTAATCTACAATAGCTGGGCATACTGGGAATGTATTTTTGGAATGTCTAATTGGCAGTTTGTATGTGGTCAATGCAACAAAATCCAATTTTAAATCCAGCCTGATCTCGTGGTTGACTGGCCTCTAACTTGACCATTATTCGATTATCTATGATCTTCGTGAACTATTCACGTGCATGTGACAAGAGGCTATTGGCTCTGTAATTTTTCAAATCAGCCTCATCTCCCCTTGGGCGCCGTACCGGTCGTAATAGGCACTCGCGTACAGTGACGTAGTCTGTGCCCATGAGTGTTCACGCGAGTGTTCACATGCTGTGGGAGCGGTGGTGTAGCGGTGAGCGTGCTGCGTTATGAACGGGGTCGCCGAGTTCGATTTCCGCTCACGGCCAACACCAGTGGCGATTATATGAACCGGTCCTGGCCCGCCCCTAGGTCGACTCAGCCTCAAATGAGTACCTTGTGCGGTGTGTAAACATCGCCACTAGGGCGATAAAAGGCGGTCCGGCGTGGTGCTGGCCACCCACCCCATCGCGTGCCGTGTCGGCTTTCATAGGTGCTCGCTAACCGCACTTGCCCCAACAGTCAGTTAAGGCTATACGGGGGGCATTTGTCTTTGTCTGCTTATACGATAGATGTGTGTGTGTTGTCTCGCGCACTGCGCGTGTCTCGTGACGTGTCGTGACCACAGTATTCTGCAATGTGTTGATGCGTGGTGCTCGGCATTTATGCACGTTGTGTATGATGCTGATTGCCCAATCATCCTATGGAGGCTACACGGGACATCTTTGTCTTTTTTTGCCACTTGTGTTCGTCCGCGTTTGTGTGTGTTTTCGTGTCCGCGTGTGTGGCTACGCGCGTGTGTGTGTGTGGCTACGCGGCGTGTGTGTGGCTACGCGCGTGTGTGTGTGTGGCTACGCGCGCGTGTGTGTGTGGCTACGCGCGTGTGTGTGTGTGGCTACGCGCGTGTGTGTGTGTGGCTACGCGCGTGTGTGTGTGGCTACGCGCGTGTGTGTGTGGCTACGCGCGCGTGTGTGTGTGGCGCGTGTGTGTCCGCGTCTGTCCGCGCGTGTGACCGGCAGAGGCTGCAACCACCGTAGCCCCCAGAGGGGAAGACTGCACGGGACTCGCGGCGCGGGGAAGCTCGCTCCTTGCTCGCTCCTTGCTCGCTCCTTGCTCGCTCACTGCTCGCTCACCCCGCGCTGGGATTGTCGCAGCGTCGCTCCTCGCTAACCGCGACGCCTCTGCTAAGTCGCGCCGCGTGGACCGTCGACAGTGGGGCCGCGACGAGAGTCATTGCGGGCCGCGTGCTCTTCGTGCGTGCAGCGAGCATTGAACGAATTCTCGCGTCCTGCGCCGTCACTGCTACCCTCCTGCATAACCCCCCCCTCTCTCTCTCTCTTGCTTATAAATAAGTAAACTAAGACGACTATTGGGGCAAGCGCCGTTAGCGGGCACCGATTAAGACCGCTAAGTCGCACAATTTGGTTGTCGTGGCCGGAATCGGCGCTGTTCTGCCATCGACCACCCTGTTCCTGAGAGAGCAGCAGTCCACTGGGCCATCATTCAGGGCTAAGGGAGGGCCAGGGCCGGCTCAGTCGCCACTGATGTTCGCTATGGCCGGAAATAGAACTTGGGTCCCCGTGTTCGTAGCAGAGTTTCGCTAAACACGCCACCGCTTCACACACGCACGAGCACCTACGAAGGCCGGTACGGCACACGAGGGGGTGGGCGGCCTACAACACGCCCGGCCGCCTTTGTCTCACCACTGGTGATGTTTACACACCGCACCAGCTGATAATTTGAGGCTGAATCGACCTAGGGGAAGTCCAGAACTGGTTCAGATGATTGCCACTGGTGTTGGCCCTGAGCGGGATTCGAGCTCGGATCGGCCAGCGTCGTACCCCAGCGCGCTAACCGCAGCGCCACCGCTCGCCGCATACATACAGACACACGGACGCACGCGCGCCACGTACACGCGCCGTGATATGCGACAGATGTCGCGGCGGGCCAGCCTCTGAAGGGCGTCTTCACTCGCGCGGTGGCCCCGAGACGCGGAGTCGTAACGAGCGCGCTCCTAATGCGGCCCAGGGCTCAGGGCACCCGGTAAAGGGGGGGGTGGTGACATGAAAGAGCGCACCGTGTTAGCGACGAAACAAAACCACCCAACAAGGATGCACCGACCGCGTCTGTTTGTGTTGTGCAAATTCTAAAAGTGTCGTCGTGTGCACGCTCGATGTGCGGTTGTGTTCGCTCGCACGCTCGTTGGGCGACCCTGAGTCAATGGTGGACATTCCACACTCGTATGGCGGGGACCAGTATGTCCAGAGGACATCCACTGTTGACTTCCCAGGATGTGGTCGTTATGAATGAAAGATATCGGCACACCAACTTGACAATGCCTAGTGGCACAGCTGTTTCGTGTGCAGGCGGTGCAACTGCTCATGAAGCCACCAGCTTTATTTTGTAAACATCTCTGAATGTGCGACGACTCGTGTACATACATTGCCGGGGGAACAAGAAAGGCCGTGTCAGATGCTCCATCTTGGTTGGGGATCACCAGGAAGGCCGTCTCCCTCCCTCCCTCCCTCTCCCTCTCTCTCTCGAGTGTGGCGATGCCAGCCCAGGGGGGGGGGACGAAGTGTGGCCGGGGTCCTCGCTGCCTCGCGTCCGACACCGTGACCCCCCCCCCCCGTTGTTGACAACGACGCCGTGCCCCCCCCCGCCCCCCCTCGGCCGAGGCGAGCTGCCGGTGTGTGACGCGGCGACTTGGAGGAGAGCGCAGGGAGAGAGTCGCGAGGCGTGCGAGCTCCTCGCGTCCCCGTCAGGGGGTGCACCGTCAACCCCCGCCTCCTGCTCCTGCGGGTCGGGGAAAAGGACCACGTTTGGTGAGGAGTCAACAGTTGTTGTTTTCTGTGGGGGAAGTGACCCCCGCCAAGGGAACGTGGAATTGCCACTGCTCCTCGCCCGAGCCAGCATCGCCCCGCGCTCTTCCGAGCGGAACGCCGCTTCCATGGTGCCAGGAGTTCGGGTGGAGTGGTGGCGCAGTGGATGGCGCCGGCAACCTGAGATGGATTCCCGACCACGGCTACAATGAGCGGCGAGCGATGTCGGCATCCCCCCCACGTCCCCGCCCTTGCTCCAGGCGCCGCCCGCCTCTGCGTCTCACGCACAGCGACCCACGCGGAGCGCCGCCTCGGGTGGGAGCTGTGCCGCGGGCAGCCAAGCAGAGTGCGGCACAATCACACGTCTGTGCTGCCCGGCTTCGCAAACCTCCACTGACCAGCGTGGGGAAGTATGGCCAAATTAACCCGACGACCTATAAAGCCGGGACAGTAGATGTTGGATGGAGTGGTGTGGTTCGCAGCACGCCTGGACGCCTTTGTCTCTCCAGCGCTGATGTTGTACACAGCGCAACATGTAATCGTTTCAGACTGAGTCTACCTTTCAGAGACCCTGGGACCGGTCTATATATGACTCGCCACTGATGGTAGCCGTGGCCGGGAATCGAACTCGGGGATCATTGTCCAGTGCGCTCGCCACTTCTCCAGCGCCCCAGCGCGCATTCGGCAGCAGCATCACACGCCCAGTGCCGCTGTTGAGCCGTAGAGAGTCTGGAGAGCAGTGGTTCCTCTTCTTCTTAACCTACGGGTGCGAGATGCGATTGAGAACCAAATGGGTGAAGGCTGCAGTAAAGAAAGAGACAATCGCTGTTAGCGAGCACCTAATACGCGCTACGTGCACGGCGCACGAGAGGCTGAGGCGGACATCTGTCACGGGTGCCGGTGGCTCTGCCTCCCCAGTGCTGACGCAGCTCACACGGCCGCAACGCGTACACATGGAGGGCTGAGTCGACCTAGAGCAGGGCCAGGTGATGCAAGGTGCGGCCCTGCGATTGTTTGCTCACTCCTGGCCGAGGAACCTCGGCATGAATAAACTCGACGCTGGGCACACGCACAGCGTGTTGCGAGAGGTGGGGGTACCCACACTGCCCCCCCCCACACTCCAGGCAACCTGCTGATGTACTAACTGTAGTACAGCACTGTTAACACTGCTGGATGGACATATATAGGGGGGAGGGGGGTGATTTAGGAGAGTCGCGCCATTGTTTCAGCTGCCGGGAGATGGAATTCCAGCGTGCGAATTCCTCCAGAAAAGAACCGACGTCTTGTACGCACACGTATGGTGAACTTCTGTCACAGCGCACGTAGCAAACCGTGCTAATCGGAGGTCTTCATGGCGAGTGTCAAACCACTACACCTCTCACATAACGCGCAATTAGCAACAGGTCACGTGCACCAGTAATTGGACTAAGATTGTCATCAAAAATCATTAAGGGCCGCCAATCAGCTGCGTGAGGATACCCGTGGCTGGCCCCGCCGAGAGCTCCTGTGGACGTGCCGGCTGATTTGATCGCGATGACAAAGTCGCACCTTGGCGAACCTCCGCGCTTATCAACCACAGCAGCGCGCAACCCGAGAGGAGAGCGCGCGTTGTTAATCTGCGATACGAAGAAGGCTCTTGGAGGATCAGCTGCGTTGCTCGTAGAGGGCGCGAAACGTTCAGTCCATATTCTTTGGGAGTCGTATTTAAAAAAAAATCCCTTACACGAAAAGGGCGATTAAGGAAATGTGCAGGGTTATGAATAAGAAATGAATATTGTTGGCAGCGGCAGATGGAGTGGCTCACAATGGCATTCGCTAAACTTCTAATGATTTGTTAGACAGCGCCTTGTCTGTCAACGAAGGGAGGCGAATGCGCCGTCCTTATTAAAAAAATGTTTGATTATTTTTGACTTCATAAATATAACGAGCTTGGCTATTGCACGCGTCAAACATGAGCTGTGAAAAATAATCACTTTTATACTTTACAAGGCAAAGACTGCCAGCTGGCATGACCGATGGCCCTTGCCGACCTCCCCTCGCAGTTGTCCTTAACCGGAGAGTGCCGACAGCGCGCCTCTTAATCGTCGCATTTTCACGATCACCATCGATTCACTTCCCCTCGAGTCACACATTGCTACCCGCTGCTACCCGCTGCGCATGCTGCTGCTGCTGCTGTGTACTTGTCGCTCATTATATTTAGTCCTCCAAACCTTCGCAACCTCCAATGAGCGCGGTGCCCCTCCGGGTTCTCGAGAGCCGTGCGCGCGTTTCTCCGCTCGCGGTGTCATTTTAATAAAAAGGCATTCGCGCCGCGGCCGCTGCTGCTGCCTCTGCCGCTGCTGCCTCTGCCGCTGCTGCCTCTGCTATAGCCGCTTGCTGCTGCTGCCTCTGCCGCTGCTGCTGCTGCTGCCTCTGCTGCCGCTGCCTCTGTTGCTGCCTCTGCTATAGCCGCTTGCTGCTGCTGCCTCTGCCGCTGCCACTGCTGCTGCCTCTGCTGCTGCTGCTGCCTCTGCCGCTGCTGCTGCTCGCCGTCCGCTGTCGACTCGGAGAGAGGGGGGGGAATCCACGTTGCTCCTGCCCGTGCGCCGATTTCATTTGTCAAACACAGAGAGCAGGGAAAAGCTTTAGTCTGACACCACAAGCAATAGCCTTGGCAGGGTGCGTGTTTTTATCAGCGACACTTAATCAATAACTGTTAATGTAAAGACAGGTTGCCCTTTTTTTATTTAATATCTGCCCGGGCCTCTCCTCTCCCCCCGCGCCCCGCTCCGCCACCGCCCTCGGTTTTGCGCCGCTGCTCCCTCCTGGTGTGGGTGAACGGCGACGGTGTTCACGCGTCGTGTCCACACTTGAGCCGTCTGACGACGACCGCTGTAGCCGGTGTCTGGAGTGTCGCACTTTCTGAGCACTCGCTGGGGGGCGCCGACGTGAGAGGCAGGCCGGTCCTCTTTTTTCGTGTGTTTTACCGATAAAGAAAGATTTATGGACTGAAATTGGTGGCTTCACAGTAGATTTTGGCTGAGCCAATGAATCTCGTCTGTAGGCAGCATTAAAATGTCTACTTCGAGCACAACTACTGTGGTCCTCGTCGCTGGAGCATATCTTTCATCATCTCCTCTCATCACGGACGTTCCCATGCACCATGAAACGAACGAATTCTCTCTCCCTCTCTCTTTTTAAACAGACAATTATCAGTGCCATTTCCCACCAGGGTGTTAGTCCCCTCTCTTTTTAGGATCTCGCAGCCCGCTGTGTGAAGACGAAACTTGTCTGATCACCTTTTGGCGCGTGTGGCGCTAATACCTGTAATTCGAAACCACTTTCATTAACCACGCCAAGCGTCCCGCAGCAGAATGACTTGGAAAGCCTTTTATTTAGAAACCCTAAACGGGGTTTTTTTTTAAACCAATAGCACGCTAATGAAAGCGGTGACCACAAAGAACAAAGCCTATCATCAGGAACGAATGGATGATAAAGACCAACCAGCATCCAAATGCACCCATCAGCCACGGTTCAAAGCCAGTGCAGGCTGCACACTGCGACGGGGGTCTGTTGCGTTACCACAAATTGAATACAATATCACCATTGGGCTGCTACCAGAGGCCATGCTGTGCGATTGAAACTAACTCGCGTATTGCGTGAGAGTGCGCGTGTCCGTGCGTGCGTGCGCCTGCTAAACCACTCGGTGTCAGGAATCAGACTTGACGGGTTCGAGCTTCTGCCCTGGCTTTGGTAAAGACGCGAATGGATTGAAGCATCAGCTGACCAAGAGAGGAGATTCGTCCTGGTTACGTGGTCAATAATGGGAATTGAGAATATCGCCGTATTTAGTTTGTTTGATCCTGATCACGATGTTCTTGTAAAGAAAGTCCTCGTTATTAGGAGCACGTGTGCATCCATGCAGTGCGCACCTACAGGCGTGTACAGGTGTCATGAGCAGGACAAGCTACGTTATTTGGGGACAGGTCTTCCCCACTGCAAACAACACTCCGCCGGAAGTCAAACAAATGCATAACCGTAAGGTCAATTATGAATTGTCACTTACATTTTTTATTACAGTACTGTGCATTACTTATTTTTGTCAGTACCTTTGAAGACAAACAGCACTGAAAATATGCATTTGTGTTCAATTCGCATTTAATTTCACTTTAAAGGATTGATTCACAATTAATTACTCCTGGGTCAGATGATCGTTTAGAAGGTCACGATGCCAATTTGCAGCGATACCCTCCACCACCCGACAGAGCCAATCACTTCAAGTCGTCACGTGATGGGCAAACGCCAATTGCTTTGGATTTAAAACAAACCGGGGGAGGAATGTTGAAAACCAAGCAACATTTGTTGACAATTTTGTACGAGCGACGTTTCGCTGGAGACTACACCCAGCATGGCCAGGTGTTAGCAGCAGCAGCTTTGCTCTCGTAGCGCGAAGGCTGAGAGCTGCGAATTCTCCTTGTCGTTCACGCCTTGCGCAGCTGTGTTAAGCAGACTTTGTGAGTGTTTGAAAAAAATACCGATACATTCGCTGAAACAGTGCAGGCCCCACGTTTTAATTTTGGCGCAGTCAGCATTCTTCAGATTGAAACTTCAATGGGGCAGCACATTGCGTTGTGAATGTTAGCGCAAGGCTAGCTTCATACACTGCCTTCAAAGCTATTCTGGCCAAAATAAATATCATTACAAAAACATAACCATTTACCATCGTTTTTTTATTATTCACTTTAACTCACGATATCAAACACCTATTCGAGACCATTGGGGCGATCACGCGACCACAACTGTCAAAACTAGGGACATGTGGAAGTCATAAGAGAAATCCACAGATACTGTGCCAAAACCATTCGACATTAGCCAAAGCAGCCTTACAGAAAATGTTCGACTGGGACATAGCTCGTGATATTAAAAAAAACCCGAATCAAGTTTGTTGTATCTTTACAAGTTTCGTGAAATGCCATCAGAACGTCCGACCCAGTGGCACTGCGGTCAGTGATCGACTCACAGTAGGAAAGTTGCCGGCTTAAATCCCGATCAGCTGTTCGTTCAGTCAAGACAATTCTGGATTATAAAGTTACGTCAAAATTGGTTGTCCTGTGGAGAGACTGGCCCCCATCATAGGAATATGGATTTTTCACCACTGGCTTAGGGCTATCAATTGAAATGTATCGTGCCTCTTGCTCACTGGAGCACGCAGACACCCTGACTTTTCTTTCCACTTGGTGGCATAACAGCAACACGTGGGCACATACTGCCGTGGGCAATGCCCTCCGGCCCGCGCCACGCGCTGCGGTTCCTCTGTCTCTCATACTCTTTGGTTCTTTCGGTAAAGTCACGTAGGTAGAAGAAAAATAATAAAATAAAAATAATAAATTATATATCACGACGTTTCGATCGCAGCACAAGCGGTCGTCCTGAGGACGACCGCGCCGGCAGGGCTCTGCCGGTGACCATGCTGACCAGTGACCGATGCTGACCGCTGACCACACGTTGACCGGTGACCACACGTGGACCGGTGACCACACGTTGACTGGTGAGCAGCACTCGTGGGCTGCGTGAGACGAGCCGGGCCCCCTCCGCCTGGGCCTTGCCCCACCGTGGCGTTCCTCCTTTTCGTAACATTTCAAAATGCCCAGCCCAACTCTGCTGATGAGACACTGGTTGTGGAAACCAGTCCAGAGTTCGATGCTTTTTTTTAACCAATGATGGCTGAAATATTTCCCTCCCAGGATGCCGTGTAGCCAATGGGATGAATCGCCAGTTTTTAGAGGACTGCGGGTCACAGAGTGCGCGGGACTCTCACCGCGGATTTTTGGAGTGTAACTTTACGACGTCATGTGGAGGTTGAGAGTGATGAGACTCTTCCAATGAAATGTTCGCACGACCCAGTGTATGAGTGGTTTGCTTTATCGACTCAGCCCAAACTCCTGGACAATTTAATTCGTGATTTTTTTTATGATATGTTCATGGACACCTCGAATGTCAACGTTTTCTGATTTATGACCTTGAAAATAAAGTCCTAAATTTAGCCAACTGCAAAATATCAACTATCCACTCAGGGGGAAATATTTGGGATTTGAAAATAAAAATTCTCAAATGATCGTGACCAAATCTGTCTTGAGATACCAGCTTATTTTAAGACGTGAAGATATTGATGAAATGTCCAACTTGGAAAAATGAAACACCATAAATAATTTGTAAAATTAATCTACAGCTGTCAGCCAGAATTGAAGCACGGTTGTTAAATATTTGGTACTCACTTTAAATACATTTTCCAACAAAGATTACGTTCTTTTCTGCTTCTTGCTGCATGGCATAAAGCTAATATATATTATGAATTTCAATATGTTGCTAACATTATATAAAGTGTACCCCGATATGAAGTCAATGTTGAATACCGTAAAAACAGACCACTGTGCACAAGTGCCATGGGGAAAATATCACCAAGCATGATGATTACCCGTAATTCCAAATTAAATAAACTAAATCACAATCCTCGGATGCTTGCCATGCGTTCCTCCCCCGTGAAACTGCTACAGGGCAACAATCGGCACACCGTTTGAGAAACAACGCGAGCGAGACTATGATCCCGCTTGTGTTTATAACCTCCGAATGTGAGCGCATCGCAGAAAGTCGTCACGACCGCCACGGCGTAAAAAAAACGAGCGGCGTGGAGCCCTCCACGCGCATCCTCGAATTCTCCCTCCGCTCGCCAGCCGCACTTCCTAATCTAATTTTCTTTATTTCGCACGACACCGCAAAAGAAACAGGCTGCAACAGCTGGTGGAGATGCTCAAGGAAAAAAATATCCCAAGATGTCTTTGAGGATTAGCTGGGGCTTATCTCACTCCTTGCTTGTGCGCGCACACGCACACACCGACGAGACTTAAAGCTCGCTAAATGAAGAGGAGCCTGCTGCATAGTTGTGCGGGTGCCTCTTGCACACGCCACCGCCGCTTGGATAAACAAAACACAAACACGAGAGAAAAAATGTACGCAGAAAATGTATTCTAAAAATGTTCGCGTGGAATTGTGCGAAACCTCTCCCCCCTCTCCACCTTTTGCCTTTTTTTTTCTGTTGCATGGAATTTTCAGCCGAAGACAAATGAATATTTTGGTTAATAATGCATCATCTCAGCCAGGCGAAGAAAATGAAGTCTGTGCTACCACCTGCTTTTGTCTGCGATGAGAAAGCCTTTTTAATGCAGCCGGACAGGCCCAAAAGTTTATTTCAGCATCACTCAACAGCGCATTTCGCACGGACACCACGCGTGGCTCTAAACGCACCAGATGTTGACGTGGGACAAAGTTAAACACGCTCCAGGGGTTGTTCTTGTGAGACTGTTGGGGCACGCGTCGTGAGCCAACACCGATGAAGGCTGGCGTGGCACGCGAGAAGGAGAGCAGAGGAAGGGGGTGTGCTGTGGCCAGGTACCACGTTTGTCACAGTCGTGGCGGCTTCACCCGATTTTAATGCAGACCACGCCGCGTCGTCGGGCACTCATTTAAGACTGAGTTGATCTATGGGAAGTCCAGGTTTATTGCGCCGCCTCGGTTGAACGTCTGCAAAGAATTCTCACGGTAAAATAACGAAAACAAAATGCCTTGAATACTTTATACGTGTGCCTCATTATAATAAAATCTATTTAAAATTTCCTTTTCATATTTCAGGAGTCATGATAGGTAAAGCAACGTGTCCTCATTTTGGATTCCATTAAAATAATAAAGTATATTATCATAAATCGTTATTGGAGTGGCGACGGAGTGATTAGCCTAGCGCGCCGTAAACATGGGGAACCGGAGGAATTACTTCATCCCACACTGACCCATGCCGTGACCCACACTGACCCATGCCGTGACCCACACTGACCAATGCCGTGACCCACACTGACCAGTGCCGTGACCCACACTGACCAATGCCGTGACTCACACTGACCAGTACCGTGACCCACACTGACCAGTGCCGTGACCCACACTGACCAGTGCCATGACCCACACTGACCAGTGCCATGACCCACACTGACCAGTGCCGTGACCCACACTGACCAGTACCGTGACCCACACTGACCAATGCCGTGACCCACACTGACCAATGCCGTGACCCACACTGACCAGTGCCGTGACCCACACTGACCAATGCCGTGACTCACACTGACCAGTACCGTGACCCACACTGACCAGTGCCGTGACCCACACTGACCAGTGCCATGACCCACACTGACCAGTGCCATGACCCACACTGACCAGTGCCGTGACCCACACTGACCAGTACCGTGACCCACACTGACCAGTGCCGTGACCCACACTGACCAGTACCGTGACTCACACTGACCAGTGCCGTGACCCACACTGACCAGTGCCGAGACCCACACTGACCAGTGCCGTGACCCACACTGACCAGTACCGTGACCCACACTGACCAGTACCGTGACCCATACTGACCAGTACCGAGACCCACACTGACCAGTGCCGTGACCCACACTGACCAGTACCGTGACTCACACTGACCAGTACCGTGACCCACACTGACCAGTGCCATGACCCACACTGACCAGTACCGTGACCCATACTGACCAGTGCCATGACCCACACTGACCAGTGCCATGACCCACACTGACCAGTACCGTGACCCATACTGACCAGTGCCGTGACCCACACTGACCAGTACCGTGACCCACACTGACCAGTGCCGTGACCCACACTGACCAATGCCGCGACTCACACTGACCAGTACCGTGACCCACACTGACCAGTACCGTGACCCACACTAACCAATGCCGTGACCCACACTGACCAGTACCGTGACCCACACTGACCAATGCCGTGACCCACACTGACCAGTGCCGTGACCCACACTGACCAGTACCGTGACCCACACTGACCAGTACCGTGACCCACACTGACCAGTGCCGTGACCCACACTGACCAGTACCGTGACTCACACTGACCAGTACCGTGACCCACACTGACCAGTGCCGTGACCCACACTGACCAGTACCGTGACCCACACTCACCAGTACCGTGACCCACACTGACCATTACCGTGACCCACACTGACCAGTACCGTGACCCACACTGACCAGTGCCGTGACCCACGAAGTCCGGTAAGGGAGAGGCGTTAACCCAGCAGTGCATGGCCACTGTTAATAATGCATAATTAATAACATACAACATACAAACTGTAGTAGCAGGCTTACACAGCATGACATGAATCAGCAATAACATGTAGAACAATTTTAAAAAAACGACGTAATATATTTGTTTTCCCCAAAATATAAAATCACGCACGTTAGTACTAATTTTGTCAAGAATCATAGCGAGTCTCATTTGCTCACTGAACGCAGGAGAACGCCGTGCACGCGAGGCGTTGTGGCTCCGTGTGCCCACCTCTCCCTTGCGATGCGTGAGCACGCGGGGTAAGCGGTGTTCTTTGTTGTTGTTATAATTGAAACAAATGCAGCAACGTGGAAGTGATGGAAAACAGCACCGACAACGCGCGTTCTACGTTTGTACTATTTCACGAACAAATAAATAAGCGTTTCACCAAATAAATAAATAACTCCACTTACATTAAAAAAACACGCAAGCACAACAACAACAACAGGCGACGCGGGTACAAGCAAGATCGCATGTGGCCGCTGTGCTGAGCTAATTAGCCGAGCTAATATCAGTCTGGGCGCGCGCTGCCTACTGCCGTGCGCTCGCCGCTGGACCATCGGAGGAGAGGGTGGACTTCTTGACCTGTCTGCCGCGAGACGCGTAAACACTCGACAGCTGCACGAGAGCGCTGTTTGTTCCATGGCCCGTAGCTTCACAGCGGCATGCGGTGAGGGAGGGGGGGGGGAATTGCGGAGGGCGGGATGGGAGGGGGGTGCTCGAGAGAGATGCGGGCTGGTGATGGAGGGGAGAGCTCTGGGTGGATGGAAAAGTATATTGGGTGACTTGGCTGGCGATGGTAGCTATAGGGTGGTAGCTATAGGATGGTAGCTATAGGGTAGTAGCTATAGGAAGGTAGCTATATGGTGGTAGCTATAGGACGGTATCTATAGGGTAGTAGCTATAGGATGGTAGCTATAGGGTGGTAGGTATAGGCTAGTAGCTATAGGAGAGTCGCTATAGGATGGTAGCTATAGGGTGGTAGCTTTAGATTGGTAGGTATAGGATGGTAGCTATAGGGTGGTACAGTGAGGGAAAAAAGTATTTGATCCCCTGCTGATTTTGTACATTTGCCCACAGACAAAGAAATGATCAGTCTATAATTTTAATGGTAGGTTTATTTGAACAGTGAGAGACAGAATAACAACAACAAAATCCAGAAAAAGACATGTTAAAAATGTTATAAATTGATTTGCATTTTAATGAGGGAAATAAGTATTTGACCCCTCTGCAAAACATGACTTAGTACTTGGTGCCAAAACCCTTGTTGGCAATCACAGAGGTCAGACGTTTCTTGTAGTTGGCCACCAGGTTTGCACACATCTCAGGAGGGATTTTGTCCCACTCCTCTTTGCAGATCTTCTCCAAGTCATTAAGGTTTCGAGGCTGACGTTTGGCAACTCGAACCTTCAGCTCCCTCCACAGATGTTCTATAGGATTAAGGTCTGGAGACTGGCTAGGCCACTCCAGGACCTTAATGTGCTTCTTCTTGAGCCACTCCTTTGTTTCCTTGGACGTGTGTTTTGGGTCATTGTCATGCTGGAATACCCATCCACGACCCATTTTCAATGCCCTGGCTGAGGGAAGGAGGTTCTCATCTAAGATTTGACGGAACATGGCCCTTTCCATCGTCCCTTTGATGCGGTGAAGTTGTCCTGTCCCTTAGCAGAAAAACACCCCAAAGCATAATGTTTCCACCTCCATGTTTGACGGTGGGGATGGTGTTCTTGGGGTAATAGGCATCATTCCTCCTCCTCCAAACACGGCGAGTTGAGTTCATGCCAAAGAGCTCCATTTTGGTCTCATCTGACCACAACACTTCCACTCAGTTGTCCTCTGAATCATTCAGATGTTCATTGGCAAACTTCAGACGGGCATGTATATGTGCTTTCTTGAGCATGGGGACCTTGCAGGCGCTGCAGGATTTCAGTCCTTCACGGCGTAGTGTGTTACTAATTGTTTTCTTGGTGACTATGGTCCCAGCTGCCTTGAGATCATTGACAAGATCATCCCGTGTAGTTCTGGGCTGATTCCTCACCTTTATCATGATCATTGCAACTCCACGAGGTGAGATCTTGCATGGATCCCCAGGCCGAGGGAGATTAACAGTTCTTTTGTGTTTCTTCCATTTGCGAATAATCGCACCAACTGTTGTCACCTTCTCACCAAGCTGCTTGGCAATGGTATTGTAGCCCATTCCAGCCTTGTGTAGGTCTTCAATCTTGTCCCTGACATCCTTGGAGAGCTCTTTGGTCTTGGCCATGGTGGAGAGTTTGGAATATGATTGATCGATTGCTTCTGTGGACAGGTGTTTTTTATAGAGGTAAGCTGAGATTAGGAGCACTCCCTTTAAGAGTGTGCTCCTAATCTCAGCTCGTTACCTGTATAAAATACACCTGGGAGCCAGAAATCATTCTTATTGAGAGGGGGTCAAATACTTATTTCCCTCACTAAAATGCAAATCAATTTATAACATTTTTGACATGCGTTTTTCTGGATTATTTTGTTGTTATTATGTCTCTCACTGTTCAAATAAACCTACCATTAAAATTATAGACTGATCATTTCTTTGTCAGTGGGCAAACGTACAAAATCAGCAGGGGATCAAATACTTTTTTCCCTCACTGTAACTATAGGATGGTAGCTATAGGATGGGAGCTATAGGATGGTAGCTATAGGATGGTAACTATAGAATGGGAGCTATAGGGTGGTAGCTACAGGATGGTAGCTACAGGATGGTAGCTATAGGGTGGTAGCTATAGGGTGGTAGATATAGGATGATCGCTATGGGGTGGTAGCTATAGGATGGTAGCTATAGGATGGTAGCTATAGGGTAGTAGCTATAGGGTGGTAGCTATAGAATGGTAGCTATAGGGTGGTAGCTATAGGGTGGTAGCTATAGGGTGGTAGCTCTAGGGTGGTAGCTACAGGATGGTAGCTATAGGATGGTAGCTATAGGGTGGTAGCTATAGGATGGTAGCTATAGGATGGTAGCTATAGGGTGGTAGCTATAGGGTGGTAGCTACAGGATGGTAGCTATAGGGTGGTAGCTACAGAATGGTAGCTACAGGATTGTAGCTATAGGGTGGTAGCTATAGGGTGGTAGCTATAGGATGATCGCTATAGGGTGGTAGCTATAGGATGGTAGCTATAGGATGGTAGCTATAGGGTAGTAGCTATAGGGTGGTAGCTATAGGATGGTAGCTATAGGGTGGTAGCTATAGGGTGGTAGCTATAGGATGGTAGCTATAGGATGGTAGCTATAGGGTGGTAGCTATAGGGTGGTAGCTATAGGATGGTCGCTATAGGGTGGTAGCTATAGGGTGGTAGCTATAGGATGGTAGCTATAGGGTGGTAGCTACAGGGTGGTAGCTATAGGATGGTAGCTACAGGGTGGTAGCTATAGGATGGTAGCTATGGGGTGGTAGCTATAGGGTGGTAGCTATAGGATGGTAGCTATAGGATGGTAGCTATGGGGTGGTAGCTATAGGATGGTAGCTATAGGATGGTAGCTATGGGGTGGTAACTATAGGGTGGTAGCTATAGGATGGTAGCTATAGGGTGGTAGCTATAGGATGGTAGCTATGGGGTGGTAGCTATAGGATGGTAGCTATAGGATGGTAGCTATAGGATGGTAGCTATCGGATGGGAGCTATAGGATGGGAGCTATAGGATGGTAGCTATAGGATGGTAGCTATAGGGTGGTAGCTATATGATGGTAGCTATAGGATGGTAGCTATAGGGTGGTAGCTATAGGTTGGTAGCTATAGGATGGTAGCTATGGGGTGGTAGCTATCGGATGGGAGCTATAAGATGGGAGCTATAGGATGGTAGCTATAGGATGGTAGCTATAGGCTGGTAGCTATAGGGTGGTAGCTATAGGATGGTAGCTATAGGATGGTAGCTATAGGATGGTAGCTATAGGATGGTAGCTATGGGGTGGTAGCTATATGGTGGTAGCTATAGGATGGTAGCTATAGGATGGTAGCTATAGGATGGTAGCTATAGGATGGTCGCTATAGGGTGGTAGCTATAGGATGGTAGCTATGGGGTGGTAGCTATAGGATGGTAGCTATAGGATGGTAGCTATAGGATGGTAGCTATAGGATGGTAGCTATAGGATGGGAGCTATAGGATGGGAGCTATAGGATGTTAGCTATAGGGTGGTAGCTCTAGGGTGGGAGCTATGGGATGGGAGCTATAGGATGGTAGCTATAGGGTGGTAGCTATAGGGTGATAGCTATAGGATGGTAGATATAGGATGATCGCTATAGGGTGGTAGCTATAGGGTGGTAGCTATAGGATGGTAGCTATAGGATGGTAGCTATAGGATGGTAGCTATAGGATGGTAGCTATAGGGTAGTAGCTACAGGATGGTAGCTATAGGATGGTAGCTATAAGATGGTAGCAAGAGGATGGTAGCTATGGGGTGGTAGCTTTTGGATGGGAACCATACATATTTACGGCTAATAAAAATAATCCTAATAACAATGATATCACGAATGAGCTTTTCACTTTCACAAGTCGCTTCACACTATCAGGTGAATATTATCGATATCACAATCTGTTTTCTGCATGCACCAGTAACCACGTGTGAAGAACAAGAACAAAGGGAAATGAACGTGTGACCGGTTGTTGCCGTGATGCACGCCACGCCTAGCCGGACGTTTGTTCCACTCGGGAATGGAACTGCATTTTACGTTTTTAGCAAAGATTTTTAAACTTACCACCAGTTTACCGGCTATGGGTATTCTATATCGGGCGCACACCTCTATAGATTCGCGTAGAACACGGGTTTATCGAGCATATGATGTGATTCCTGGCAGGTATAATGCTTTAATCGCCGTGCCGCCGTGAATCTCAGTCCTGCTCACCTGTCCACGCGTCTCTATGGCCAAAGACCACAACCTGAGGATCGCTTCTCCGGTTCTCCACATCGGTCGACACGTGCCAACTCAACGTGACCAACCATTTCAACAGCGTCACAGCGAAAGTTCGGACTGCACGACAGTTCGGGTGACGGTCAAAAATCTCTTACAACGAATGCCAAAAATGTCGACAGAGCCAAGTGGCCATCTCCCTGCCCTGTATAATCTATAATATACCTGTGCCACAAACTCGAGTCAAAAGTGGACAGTGGTTATCTCGGATTATACTTCTGAGCAGTGATTTAAACAAAGTATTTACAACAATGCATGCATGATAACGTCCAGGTTCTTGTTGATGCACTGCCGGGCAGAGGGAGATCATTTGTGGAGAAATCGTGGAAAATCATGCGAACGACGCTCGTGTTATCTGTTAAATAAGCCAACGCTGCTGAACAAACGTAGGCCACGTGACCGATGGGATGTGTAAGCAAATACTTTGATTGTTTGTGTGGAGAGAGCAACAAGGGAAGGAGGCGTAACTCTGCGCTACGTCTCGTCACCTGGACGTTCTCCACAATGACGTTGAGTGATCAGTGCTCCTTCTCTGTGGGCAGCATTGACCGATGGGGCCGCGCGTCAAGCAGGTGGATTTTGACGATGCACATCAGTGGAGAATCGGTGGAGCATTGTGAATGGAGGTACTCGTCACGCGTGTCTATACCCATACGGCACAATGCGATCCCATAATAATAATAACAACAACGACGATGATCCCACGCGATCGTGAGAGCTGGCGTGTGACGGCTGTGCCCGCGAGGCCGCTGGGAGGAAAAGGGTGGCTATGGTTGCTCTTACAAGTGTGACGTCCACCGCGGGTGCCTGTGTCAGCACCTTTCACTGCTGCAGGGAACACGACAAATGCACCAGAAACGGGGATTACATCGTGAATGATGTAGCTGATTTAAAAAAAAAAACAAGCTGGTTGTTTTTGTTGTTGTTGTTGAGATCTCTGCCAAGCAAGATTTCATTTCTTATTTCGTTCAAAAGACATATTTGACACCGTAAACTTTGTCCGTGTTTTAAGGTTATTTTTGTTAATGAAGGGCAATCGCAAGTTTACATTCCGACGTGCAGAGAGAGGCACGACTGGCCAGGGAAGCCACGCCAGTATTTACCCAGGCAGAGAAATTGGAGGCTGGTATAGAATAAGAAGAAATAATGTGAATTCCTCTCATAGGTTGTGTTTTCTTTTTTTATTAATTTTGTTACTTGAACATTCTTAATAATAATAAAAAACCGCGGTGAATTTTCCACATTCCTGCTATAAATGACAACAGAAAATGTATAAATGTTGAAACTCAATACGGGCACTCGAGTTTGGCGGTGGGGGCGTGCGGGTCGGGCTGCACGGAATTCCGTCCTCTCTCTGGCAGAGGGCTTAAGAGATCAGACACCTGGGCGTTGCAGACACCAGACCCCCGCTGCCCTTCCTTTGTCCGTCTGCTACCCATAATCCCTGGCCAGACACGGGGCTCTAAATGGGGCTGTCTGGACGTGACGACTGTTTGTGCTCTCGAAGCTTCCCCTCCCTTGCAAGCACTCCCCAAAAACGAAGCCCTTCCCCCTCGTCCTACCACTCACCGCCACCCTCCGACCCACCGCCACCCCGCCCTCTCCCCCCCCACCATACCTAGGTCCCAGGCCTCTTCCCCAAAACCATTCCCGCCCTCCCCTCCAATCTCCATTCTTCCCCTCCCTCCCTGCTGGCCAACAGCCTCGCAACTCCCCCTCGTCCCCTGCGTCTCTCCCGCCCCACCCCCACGGCCACCCCAACCCGCCCTTGCCCAGCCAAGTTGGGAGGCTGCAGCTTTTGAACTTTCCCAGGATCCCCTGGTGGCTCCGTGACCCCAGCGGGCTCGCTTGAGCACGCGCGGGGGGGGGGCAACAGCTGTGTCCGCGAGGCCCTCTCCTCGCCCAGCGATGAGAACCCGCTCAGGCCCCCCCCCCTCCCCCGCTTTGTCCCCGCGTCGTCTCACGGAGCGCCTCTCGCCCCCATCAGGAATCAATCAACGGGAGGAGCGACGCCTGTTTTGTTTTGTTGGTTCCTTGCGGATTCACTCGAATCGTTTGTTTTTGATGCCGCGCGATCGAGTCGGGGGTCATCGTTCGTCCGTCGGTTTAATCGTTGACTTGGCCCACACATCTTCATCTTTAGCCCCTGTGGGTCTCTTATCCTCCACAGTGTCACGAACCCCGCGATCTGAGTTCAATACCCGACCGCTGCTAACATCAGTGGCGATTGGCATACATCAGCAGCCAGTGATATCCGAACTGACCTTGGTGAAGTCTCTTCAAACAACCCCGTGACGGACATGGCGTGGGGTAAACCGTCATCCAGCAGTGGATTGACAAATGTCTGCAAGAGATTAATATTGTTAACCCTTGTGAGAGTTTGAGATCCATTGCGTAACCAGACGTGCCCGCACACTCGTGTTACACAAACACACAGAGTGTGTGCGTGTTTATCTAACGCAGCACGCAGACCCAAACACAAGCTCCTTGTTTAGCCTCACAGTACTTTGGGGTGACTCCTCCCGGCGAGTCGGGGTGCGACAATGCATTCCCTGGCGATGTATTTGAATTGCTGCGATTCCATCCGAGATTCCGTTATCTCGATACCATTGCGGTGACTTTGTTTTTTACTCCGATTTCAATTCTCTTAATTGTTTGACTGCGCTTTAACGTATTAACGTATTTCGCCTTGGTCATTTTTGGTGATACCAGATCACTCTTGCAAATGAGACTAACCTCCTGAACTCTCTCCCTCTCACCTGGTTAAACAAAATAAACTCGACTCTAGCGCCCTCAACTGGCTGCATGGGTCACACGAACCCATTACATACAACACGCAAATCAAACATCACTGATCAATTATAATTATCGTACCCGAAATCTGATGCATATATCGCGAGCTTAAAGAATGGATTTTAATTAATTAAGGCAAGCACCACAGATGAGGGCTGATGTTGGCAGCACCACAAAGACAAAGATCGCCCTATAGGCTTCACTCACGTTTGAGGCAAGTGCTGTTAGCGGTTTGGATAATCATCACTGTTGTTGGCTGTGAGCCGGAATCGAACTCGGATGGTCGGGTTGGTAGTGCAGCACGGACATAGATACACACATTCATAGATACAAAGACAAAGATCCCCCATATAGCCTTAACAGACTGTAGGGGCAAGTGCTGTTAGCGAGCACCTATGAAGGCCGGAACGGTACACGAGGGGGTGGCCAGCACCACGCCCGACCGCTTTTGTCTCCCTATTGGCAATGTTTACACACCGCACCAGGTACTCATTAGAGGCTGAGTCGACCTAGGGGAGGCCCGGGACCGGTTCACATAATCGTCACTGGTGTTGGCCGTGAGTGGGAATCAAACACATCAAGAAAGTGGTCAATACATTTTAAGACATTCAAAAAATGTGATTCAGGAATTATTACATAAATATTACAAACATTTGATATCGTTCACACTAGGTACTTTGTGTGTACACAACTTTTACAAACATGACGTTCAAAATAAATAAATGAATTAAATAAATAGATAGATAAATAAATAATGCAAGGTTAGGGACTGCTGGCATGAACACAGAACATCGATAATCAAATAAACACATATTTCACTAACATTAGCGACGTCTTGACGACTACACATCCACCGTGTGGGATAGCAGCTAGAACCACGGTGGTTGCGTTTTTAATGTTCAATTGGTCACTGAAGTTATCATTTTCATAACGTGGGAAACGTGGCCGTGGATGTGCTGGCCATGATGTTCACCAGCAGAGCGTCAACTGCAGAATCCAGATGTTTATATATACACACAACAACTACTGAGCAGCTGATAAAGGATTCTATATTCAACCGAAATGGGGTTTTTTTTCATTAACAATAACTATATTAATAACTTATGACCCATCATTTGTGTACTCTCTCATCATTCTCCATCAAAGGCAAGAATAACCACAATAAAACCGCCAGCGAGTGAATGCTGCGATGGGGAACACGTGGGTGGTCGGGCGACAGCAGCAGTCCTGGCGCGTGGCACGCAGAGACGCGGCCACCGTGCCCCCTGCCCCCTCCATTGCGACAGCACGTCCATCGGCTATGTCCGACGTTTCATGCTGCTGCCCGCTTGTATGCAATCACCGGCCATATGGCACCATTTTGAGAGTGATTCCATCGTGGGTATTGGTAACACGAGCAGCAGCACTTCCTTCCCAGTGAGAACAAGGCGTGAGCTCTCCCATGAAGTTCAGATTCAGGGGCGAGTCCTCTGAGAGTCGTGCGATGTTATTCTCGCTCCTGCAGTGTGTCCACGATCCTCTCCAGTTGGCATGGAGTTGAAGCAAATTGGAATTCGTCCAGGACGTGGCTTATGAATCCAGACACGACGTTTTGGACCTTCCCGTCACATTTGAAAAAGCGTCACTTTTGCATGAGGTTTCCATTTGAAATTCACGGCCTGGGCGCCTAGGGCAGTTCCCGGCCACCGTGATGCCGTCACGGCTAACCGGCCTCACCGTGGCAATGATAAAAAAAAAACTATGTTGCACTATGCAATGCTTCCGGTACAGGGAGCTGTTGCTGCAGCCACAGTGCACAGTGGGACAGTGAATGGTTCGCGCACTGGAATTGCAATCCAGAGGGCACCGTTTCGATTCGAGCTCCCGGCGCGGCAGTTAAACGAAGCGTGAAAATGTCTCAAACCCCCCAGCGCCGCCTCTGTGTACCCAGCGGTATGAATGTGCGCGTGTGGTGGGCCAAAGTGTGGGTACGCCCATCTCTTCCAAGACTTTTGTTTAGCGAGGAAGAGTAGACCAAATATCCCCTAGAGCTCCCTCTAGCAGTGAGTCCCTTCTGGTGGCAGTGGCGTGAGCGAGCGATTCCAGGGCTGCACCTCTGCTCTTGCTTGAAACTGCGCACGAGGCGTCCCGCATGCGCGCACGTCCAGGTGAGTGTCACGTGCGCACTGCTCAATCACAAGCTCGATTTTAGTTCTTTCCGAAACGAGTCCACTAGCAACCGAGATTCTTTGTTTTCCCATCCATCCCCCACGTGGTGCGACTTCCGCTATCAGACGTAAAAAACTCAAACGTAAATTTAAATACACTAAAAAAAATCTGAGACATGTTTTTTTATATACAGTGAAGGAAAAAAGTATTTGATCCCCTGCTGATTTTGTGCGTTTGCCCACTGACAAGGAAATTATCAGTCTATAATTTTAATGGTAGGTTTATTTGAACAGTGAGAGACAGAATAACAACAACAAAATTCAGAAAAACTCAGGTCAAACATTTTATAAATTGATTTGCATTTTAATGAGGGAAATAAATATTTGACCCTCTCTCAATCAGAAAGATTTCTGGCTCCCAGGTGTCTTTTATACAGGTAACGAGCTGAGATTAGGAGCACACTCTTAAAGGGAGTGCTCCTAGCCTCAACCTGTATAAAAGGCACCTGTCCACAGAAACAATCAATCAATCAGATTCCAAACTCTCCACCATAGCCAAGACCAAAGAGCTCTCCAAGGATGTCAGGGACAAGATTGTAGACCTACACAAGGCTGAAATGGGCTACAATACCATTGCCAAGCAGCTTGGTGAGAAGGTGACAACAGTTGGTGCGATTATTCACAAATGGAAGACACACAAAATAACTGTCAATCTCCCTCGGCCTGAGGCTCCATGCAAGATCCCACCTCGTGGAGTTGCAATGATCATGAGAACGGTGAGGAATCAGCCCAGAACTACACGGGAGGATCTTGTCAATGATCTCAAGGCAGCTGGGACCATAGTCACCAAGAAAACAATTGGTAACACACTACGCCGTGAAGGACTGAAATCCTACATCGCCCGCAAGGTCCCCCTGCTCAAGAAAGCACATATACATGCCCGTTTGAAGTTTGCCAATGAACATCTGAATGATTCAGAGGACAACTGGGTGAAAGTATTGTGGTCAGATTAGACCAAAATGGAGCTCTTTGGCATCAACTCAACTCGCCGTGTTTGGAGGAGGAGGAATGCTGCCTATGACCCCAAGAACACCATCCCCACCGTCAAACATGGAGGTGGAAACATTATGCTTTGGGGGTGTTTTTCTGCTAAGAGGACAGGACAACTTCAACGCATCGAAGGGACGATGGACGGGGCCATGTACCGTCAAACCTTGGATGAGAACCTCCTTCCCTCAGCCAGGGCATTGAAAATGGGTCGTGGATGGGTATTCCAGCATGACAATGACCCAAAATACACGGCCAAGGCAACAAAGGAGTGGCTCAAGAAGAAGCACATTAAGGTCCTGGAGTGGCCTAGCCAGTCTCCAGACCTTAATCCCATAGAACATCTGTGGAGGGAGCTGAAGGTTCGAGTTGCCAAACGTCAGCCTCGAAATCTTAATGACTTGGAGAAGATCTGCAAAGAGGAGTGGGACAAAATCCCTCCTGAGATGTGTGCAAACCTGGTGGCCAACTACAAGAAACGTCTGACCTCTGTGATTGCCAACAAGGGTTTTGCCACCAAGTACTAAGTCATGTTTTGCAGAGGGGTCAAATACTTATTTCCCTAATTAAAATGCCAATCGATTTATAACGTTTTTGACACGCGTTTTCCGAAATGTTTCGTTGTTATTATGTCTCTCACTGTTCAAATAAACCTACCATTAAAATTATAGACTGATCATTTCTTTGTCAGTGGGCAAACGTACAAAATCAGCAGGGGATCAAATACTTTTTTCCCTCACTGTATATATAAAAGCCAAATTCTGATGCCAAAACCATTCCACAGCACAGACAGCAAACAGTGCACGGTAATTAAGTGCTCCTGGTTTTATTGCCACACAAGACCGCTCGGGTTCCTGTGCTCATACGGATGCTGTGCATGGGAATATTTACCTAAGACTGCGGCTTCGCTAGCAACGCGCGCACCGAACCTCCGGCTGACAACACACGGGGGCATTTTTTATGCCTGGGACATTTTTCAGGCATGTACAGCTTTTCCTTGTTTCCTTCACCTTTAAAAAAAACGCGTATGAAAAACCCTTTAGTAGCAATTCCTTAAAGAAATCATAACAAATGCAATGACAGCATGATCCGCAATGCCCTCATGTATTTTTAAAACAAAGTTAAACATTTCATACCCTTAAAAGGTTAAACGCAAAGACGAAGCCAATTATATTTTTCCCAAGCTCGTCTCAAGCTGCTCGGGATTATTACCGTGTGCACCTTCCACGCGTTATCCAAGGAACCTTGGGGAGCAGTACGAGTCTGGACCTGAGCTGGCGGTAATTGCAGCTGAGTGCGTTGCGAGAATTCCAGCCGCACCTTTGCATTAGCCATTGCTGCGGGACGATCTTGCAGAGGCCACGGGCAATTGACCCGGCTGGCAGTGGTTCAGGCCTTGATCAGCAGCAGGCCGCCAGCACGGCGGACGGAGAGACAGCGCCTCATTAGCAACGGATCCAATCCACGCACCCAGCCCATTGTTGTCCTCGGCCGGACCTGGCTGGAAACGTCGGGGCCGGCGTGAGCCATTGTCGGAGCTAGAAGGGGCACCGCGTGGTGGGGGAGGTTAGAGGAGGTGAGGGGCGGGGACAAGAGGGCGGGGTGAGAAGCAAAGAGGAGTGAGAGCAGACGGGATGGAGAGTGGGGAAAGGGCAGGGATTCGGGGGCAGTGAGATCGAGGGTGGGGGGGGGAAATAAAAGCACGCGGTGAAAACAAGGGCACCGCGACCAAAAAAGTTTCTTCGACTGCCCGGTGCTGCGCGGGCCAAATCACAGAGGGATGAGATCACTGCATAATAGGGTTGGGGTCAAATTTCCACCTCTTTGCAAATGCCAGACCATTTCAGACTTCCTTTCCATCAGGAGGCTTTGTTCGCGTCCAGACAGAATTGAAGTCGCATGTCAAAGACCAGGACCTTTTGTAAATTAGCGGGGCGAGTTGGAAATGGGCCCAAGCGCAGTGCCCGAACTGGTTTAATTAGGCGCAGCTTCGCCTAAGGGACTTGGCACAGACTTGAGAGGGAAAGAGCGGGGGCTTCAGTCGGGGCCAGTTGCACCGCACATACCGAGGGAACCTTTAAGGGGAGCGGAGCGCAGCAAGAGCTCGGTCAGCGGTGGATAAACCCCACGCGTTCCCTCGAGACCTTAAATGGTGAAGATTTTGAGACTCGTATTTAATACTTTTATTATTATGTTTTGCGATTCAGGTGCTGGTAAAGTCTCTGTTCCGAAGTGTCGGAGTTCGGCAGTGCTCGAGGCTTTTATCAGCGTGTGGTCATGACTGTGAGGCCAAACTTTCTTCGTCCGTGTTTGATTATTGTTAACTTGATATATAAATTTATATATATGATTGTTAACTTTATATATTTTTTTGCGTTTAGCCTAGAGTTCTTCATGATTGGGACTGCTTCTCTTGGATAGGTGTTTGAGTGGATGTAGCCTTTGGACCTTAAAATAGTGGCGTAAATTGCAGTCTAAGCTTAAGCACCGTGTTAAATTAATATAAAATATAAAATGGAAATCAGCAGCCTTCATGGTTACCAGCAGAAACACATTCTTACACCTCACGTTTCAACGCCGCCTTACAAGCAATTCTTTGTTTCGTGCCAAGGTGTATTACATTAATACAAAGTGATGGAAAATATGCATGTCATATAATTATCAACATGTTAAACATGCACTTTAATTACGTAAGAAAAAAACATCTTAAAATACACCACTGCCTTCGCTCCGCTGTTTCCTGTTGGGGTGAAAAAATAGTTGCATCTTGATGAACTTCAACTTTGTAATTGCCTCCTATATTTCACCTCGATGATGATGTTGGTGATGATATCCTTGTTAACGAACAAAACTGCCGTCATTCGCAGTCATTTGTCACTCCTCTGCTGGATGAAGCCTCCGCAGGCTGTGTCGGGGATTGAACTTAACCCACCGGGTTCACAGCGCACCGAGCTAACCGGCACGCTTCTAGTCCCTGATGATACGCGTAGCACCGTGTCCACAGTTTATTTGAATCGGGAGGTTGTAGCCTAATTGACTGCATCGTTCTCCTTCCCTTAGGCAACAGAGGTTTGATCTAAAACGCGTCATTCACCCTGCGAGACGTCACGTGGAGTATCATCATGATGCCCACCAAGGACTGTGGGTTTCCAGTACCTATCCAAGCCATTGGAATATCATACCTAACATTGATAAAGCCCACGGGAGATTAAGGAATTCCAAAGCCAATCATCGGATTGTATTGAATTTGGAATCCCACAATCCTTTGCATCCCTAGAGCTTTTCCTTCGGTGTGAAGTCGGCGTTTGTGTTGACGGCTGCCACCAAACTCGCCGCTTTGAATTGTTCCACCACGTGATCAGTTTCACATTGGATATCACGTCCTTGACTGTGCTCTTATTGCATTGTGTTGCACAGTGTTTCCCTGTACAGCACTTGTGTCCCAGGTGGTACAGCCCATAGTGAACTTGCCATGATGTCATAGACCGAGCGGTCTTTTTGGGTGCGCTCATCATATATATTTTTGGAAAATTGGCAATTCTAATAAAGATTATGCAATTGAAGTTATGTGCACAGTTGTTGCAATGTCTCTGTGTATAATTACTCTGGCCAGGATGATGGACGTTACTGGCGCACGCTTGGCTTGGCAAACAGTACCAGGGAGTGTCAAATGTCTCTAACGAAGTGGACGGCAACTTGATCTGAAATCCGTCCACACTTGAGGAACTCTCTACGCGCTCGCAGCAACGAACGCAGCACGAGGAAGGTCTGCATGGAGGTCTTGGTTGTGAATCCGTCGACCTCGGTGGCAACAACAGGACCAAGAGCACGCGCGCGGGCCCGTGATGTCACGCGGGACGTCAGCTGTTTGATCGGGGACGTGCCAAACATTGCTTTGTGGTTGTCTGTGAGGGTGGGGTTATTGTACTTTGTTGTTATCGTCCCCAACTTTATTGCAATTGAGCCGTCACATCGCCCTGCGTTACAGATACTCCATTCGGAAACCCTTTGGAAGAGTGACACCATCATGATTCGAGAACGGTCCGCCGAATTAGATATCGCAGCACTCCTTGTGAGTTCACTTCAATTAAATTGACCTCTTATCCACTCCAGGAGGCTGCGCTCTCCCACCCACCCTGCCACAGGCAAATGTCCATTGCATGGCAATACAACCCATAAGTTTAAGTCTCAGAGCAGGAATTTGGCCAAATTATGTGCAAAACCAATTTCACATGATGCGTTTTTTTATGTGCAGGTATTGATGACCAGGCTCAGCACCACCAAACACACAACACTTTTACAATGTCTCCGCCTGCCTGCTTGTTTGATCTGGACACATTCCGAGATTAATTGCCACAAACATTTCCGTTCTGGGTCCTGCTATAGACGAGCATGGCATCATTTTGTATGCAATGGTTAAGGGATTCTCATCTGCCAACAATCTGAATTTTGTGTCTCTGCAACTGCCTCTCACAACAGCATCAGCGCTTTGATTCCTAAAGCAGAGTACAGTAATTACTCATACAAACAAGCCTCTGGCCCATGTATACTAATTTCAAAAAGTTAATGTACAGGCCCGTGTCAAAGTGCTGCTGGATGAAGGCCTCTCCACGCCGTGTCGCGCGTGGCGGATGTTTGCCATACGTCACCACGCTGGTCAGTGTGGGTTGCATCCAAAGGAGATTTTTATTTTATTTTACAACAAACCTCTGTCTTTTGTCAGGATGCGTAATGCTATCCGCGCACTCCCACGACGCACTGGTGTGCTGGTTGACAGCGGTGGGTCAGACGAGGTGCAATAGAAGTGCCAACATCACTTGCCCCGACGTGAATGGCCGGTGACCACAACCCCGTGGCAGCACTTCGCCACCACACAGTGGACGGTGTTCAGGTATAAATTACACACGGGTGGATTTCAACACAGCTGGCACTGAAACCAAAGGGAGCAAGAATGAAACTGTAGCTACGACTGCGAGTCCGACAGATTGAGAAAGGACTGCAGCATGCATCCTCGAGTATTCGATATCTTCCACTCTTTATCTTGCTCCCTCTGAATTTACAATGTATGTAATTACATATCAAGGCCAGGTTCACCTTAAATAATTCCCCCATGGACACTCCTCGTGAAGAACATTTACCCCGCGAAAATTAAGAGAGAGAGAAAGAAAACTGCTCGAAAGAAAATAACTTGCAATCGGTCCGGGGCTTCTCAAACATTTTACGTAAAAATCTAATAATTGTGGGGGGGGGGGGGGAGGAAAAACAACCTCCGTCGTCAGTCGACTTTCTCCGTGCACTGCGCCGTCCCAGAGCCAAAGCCACAGCCATCGCGCGCCATGGCGCAATCGGGAGTGTCCGCCCAGGGGGTGTGGAGGGGTCCCCGCTGCTCACGGGGCCCAGGGGGTGTGGAGGGGTCCCCGCTGCTCACAGAGCCCAGGGGGTGTGGAGGGGTCCCCGCTGTTCACGGGGCCCAGGGGGTGTGGAGGGGTCCCCGCTGCTCACGGGGCCCAGGGGGTGTGGGGGGTCCCCGCTGCTCACGGGGCCCAGGGGGTGTGGAGGGGTCCCCGCTGCTCACAGGGCCCAGGGGGTGTGGAGGGGTCCCCGCTGCTCACGGGGCCCAGGGGGTGTGGGGGGGTCCCCGCTGCTTACGGGACCCAGGGGGTGTGGAGGGGTCCCCGCTGCTCACGGGACCCAGGGCCCTCCCTCGGTAGCAATCGCGAGCGCGGGCCGCCGAGGGGGGTCGCACCGACGGTGTGTTGCTTAAAACAACACCAAGAAAAAATCTTAATATAATAACAGCCGAAGTTAGTAATGGCAAACGCGTATGTTTGCCATTATAGTCAGTGGTCCGCTGCTGGTGAGGGTATTTTTAGTTGGGAGGACATACCACACTCCAGCCGGGCTATACAGCAGCCTGAGAAAATTAAGTTTAATGATTTTTTTTTAAGCACACACATGTACGCACACACACGTATACGCACACACAAATCATTGCTGTTGATTTTTTTCTCACTCCCCCTTCTAACTCCAGTTCCCTGAACCCTCACCCTGAACACCGCTCCTGCCCAGCGGGAAGCCGCTCCTCCATCTGCGCTGGAGGAGGGGGGCGGCGCTCCCCACGACCGGTGGGGGCAGTGGGGCGCGCTGGGGGGAACGAGAAAACCAAAACCTGGGCGGAGGGCAACCCGAGCGCTGGGAAGAGTCGGGGACAGCAGCGGGAGCAGGATGAGGGAGGAGGTGGGGGGAAAGAGGGAGGAGGTGGGGGGAAGAGGGAGGAGGTGGGGGGAAGAGGGAGGAGGCGGGGGGAAGAGCGTTCCCGCGGGTGGTGGGGAGACCCGGGCACGGCGAAGCGGGGTGGTTCTGCTCGTCTGGGTCACGGACGGCGGAAATCGTCCGTCTCGTTCACTTCCAGGTCCCAGTGGCACGGCACCCAATTACGGGGGAGCGCGGGGGGGGTGGTGGGACCCCCCCCGCTCCCCCCGTGACAGAATTGGGGCATGGGTACAGCGAGGCACGGAGGCAGCGTGGGCCAATTAATGCGGAAACTGAAAGCTGCTTTCATTAAAGTCCAGGCGCCCTTTCCCTCCACGAACACCGCACCCAGACATGGCGCCCCCCCCTCCCCTCCTATTGATAAATTAATAAATACCACAAGTGGACACATTTGGATAAATGGATGATGTGCATGACAACACAAAAAAGCAATTTGTTGTTGTGTAAAAGTTTTTTTTTATCAAACAAAAACATTTCATGAAACAGATTGCAACAATTCGCGTTCTGAAACACGCTAAAAGCTCAACAGTATTCCACACTAACAATGCACCACTGATAAAATGGAGGAAAACCATCTGTCCAGGGCACACATGAAAATTGCAGTGGCAGCTGCATTGTTTTTTTTAATGTATAAAAACTGTATAAGCTGCTCCTTTGAGTTTAAAACCCATTGTCTTTTATTAAAAAAGAATCACTTTACATTGACATTCTGTGTCGAGCAGACTCATCATTACTTGTTTGCTGGCCGCTTTCGCGCCAGCATCTCCCACCGGATGTTCCGGATGACACTCTCAATCTGGTCGCCATTAACATTTCAAGCACTCAACATCGCCCAGCAGAGAGGCGGTCTCCAGCTCTCTCTGGCACCCCCACCTCTCCCTCTCTCTACATCACACATCGCCCCTCTCCCTCCCTCTCTCTCTTTCACTCTCTTCTTCGCTCGCTCGCTCTCTATCCATCCCCAACCCCGCCAGTGCCCCCCTCTCACTCCGCAGATTAGCGCCGTGAGCCCGCATCATGCCCTAGTCCGGGGGCCCTCTCAGTAATTACCCGCCCATTTGTCGGCGTTAATGATGCACCGCGGACAGGCCGGGCAGACTGTGCCAGCTGGCCGGGGCCTCGGCTAGACGGGCTCACCGCGGGGAGTGCGCATCCGTGGGCTGGCAGCCAGTGAAGCCTGTAGGCCTGGCAGTGGGAGTGCGGGCTCCCCACTCTCCTGCCACCCACGCCGCTTAACCGCCGCCTTCGCCACTCGCTCCAATCCCAGGCAACCCCGGCACAACCCATCACAAGCCACAGCACAAGCCACAGCGCAACCCATTCAAACCCAGAACAACCGAGCCAACCCCAGAACCACCCAGCCAAACCCAAAACAACCCAAGCAACAACCCAGCCAGCCCCTGCCAAGTCTCCTGCTCGCTAGGCCCGGCTGCAAATTAGCGTCCTGCAGTGATAAAGCCACCCTGAGTGCTGTCAGCCCTGCGTGGGGTTTTATCTCACAGCCCCCTCATTAATTATCACACTTAACAATGCTGCCTAAATGAAATATTCACATCTCACAGGGTTAACTTAAATATTTTTTTTTTCCGCTGCAAACTGCTTCTTTTTAAGATGATTGTACTTGCCAGGCCGCTGACTTTTCACATGATAACCAAACACGTTTAAGAATCGCGTGCACGCACGCAGAGCGGCGTTGCTTGCGTTCCGTGCAAACCGCCAGGATCACGTGCAATTGTGAAGATTGTGTGAGAGAGAGAGAGAGAAAAAACGAAGTGAACATTCAATGCGTCCAGTGGACATCGTACCAACGCGAATTGTACAGCGGTGAACTTGCGATTGTGGGCAGGCTAGAACGTTGTAAAATGTGATTGTACGCCAAGCCATTTAGCAGCAATGCATTCCAGTTTCTTTGTTCATTTACTTGTTGTGTTCTGTGTGTTCTCTGCCAGGAAAGTATTTGAACTAAATGTAACAATAAACCATATATTGGATTTGTTACTTGTTTTCATAAGATTACCAATCATGTAAACATTCTTTTAAAATGAATTTGCATGCATGGTCTTGGGGGAACCCACCGTGTAAGAAGAACAACAGCCAACACATTTTGACAAGGGATCGTCGTCATTGTATTCATGAAGTCAATCGACTGGTTATGTAATGCCATTCATGTGCGAAAAAGTAGCAGGTAGGTACATTTATTTTCAGAAATTTGAAATGTTTAATGCCCCGAGTACGTGTGTGTATGTACACGCACGAGTATTTGTGTGGAAGGGTGGGGCAGTGTTTTTCGCAGTGCACTATGCACCCAGTGACACCGATTTCAACTCCCCGCCACGGCTAACATCAGTGGCGAGTGGTATCTGAACCGGCCATGGCCTTCCACTAGGTCGACTTAGCCTTACACGAGTACTCGACGCAGCGGGTTCACATCGGCACTGTGGGAAAAAGAGGATGGAGCGAGTGGTGCTGACCACGCCGCCCTCCTCCCGTACTCCGTGTCAACATCAATAGGTGCTCGCTGACGACACTCACCCCCACAGTCCCCACGGTCTGTTCAAGGCTACACGGGAATCGTTGATGAGTGGGAGGGGGGCTGCGTAATGGAGGCTCGCGGACCGAGATACAAACACGGCGGTATCGATTCCTAGGCCACCGCCAGCAGTAGGGAGGAAGCGGATATCTTCGCCTGGGTGTGACCTCCCCAGAGGTCAACTCGGCCTCGAAATGAGCACCGTGCGTCGCGGTGCGATCCGACCCAGCGCCGCGTCCCTGGCACTGCCGTGCGCGTCGTCCTTCGTGCTGTTGACATTCATCGACGTGTGTCGATTACTACCCCGACACCACAAACTTCTGACCCCCCCCCCCACCTCCGTCGGCCAGCGCACGCGGAAGATGCCGTAAGTCAAAGCCGAAGTCATCGTCATACTCTGCTGCGTGCAACAGACCGATCTGAGAGCGATAAGACACTTTGTGTCTTATCGCGGTGTGATGCGGCAGAGAGCACGTCGTTACGAGCCTTCGCAGAACGCGTGTTCGATGAACGCGTGTTCGATGAACGCGTGTTCGATGAACGCGTGTTCGATGAACGCGTGTTCGATGAACGCGTGTTCGCCCGTGCGAACCCCGATCGGAGCTGCGGGAAGTGGGCGGGAGGGGGGACACCGCGGATCGTTTTAATCGCCCCCCCCCCTGCTCCCACCCCCTGCTACGCCGCAGCTAAATGCAGATTCCACGTCGTGCTGGTCTCCAGTGGCCCAGGCGGAATTTCCCCAAGTTGAGGGGGTGGAGGGAGGGGGCGACTTGAGCGGGCACCAATTTGGCTTGGCAGGGAACACAGCGCGCTGGTGACAAGTCGTGCCCACGCATCAACAGAGCTTCTTGGGCGCCAGGGGAGTGCCGCTACCCGCGAGCCGCCAACTTCTGCACTCCCCCGCACCCCCACTCCATCAGCCCCGCAAACTCCTGCGCACCAGCGAACCCGCGGCGCGCTCCACGCGTAGAACAACTCCGGGGAGGCCTGCGGCTCGCAGCGGCCCGCTCGTGTGTCCTTTACCCCCCCCCCCCCTCCCACACCTGCGATGAGCGTGCTTGGCTGCGTGTGGTGCGAAAGAAGTTCAACACGCGTAGATACATGCATACAGCTCCACTGCTGGCTAGGACGAGTGTTCTGGAGGCGGGCAGGCGCGTGTGGTGGGCTTTGCGCGTCGCCTTTCGCGGACGCAACATTGGGATCATCGTCCGTCCCCTCTCTGACGCCACAAGCGACTCGCTCGCGTCCTACGTCGTCATCCTCCGCTGTTGGCAGTCAGCAGCCTCCTCCTCCCCTGTGGACGCGTTTACATTCACGGTGCGAGGCGAGAGGAGGAGATGCGACGTTGTCTCACTCGCGTGGTGAGCTCGCACAAAATAGGTTTTACACCCAGGTATCAATGGGGGAGAGGGGGGGGATTGACACCCGGTCCCCCAATAGCCCCGCATCCACACACGGCCCTGGTGCACATCGCTTTCGTTCACAAGCGGTGAACAAAATAAATGTGAGATGCCTCCCGTAAAAAATAAAAGTTAGCCAAATAAATAATAGAACTGCCATTCGCAATTAATGGGAAACACAGTTTAGTCACAAACAATCGAATGCAGAAATTCCGAAGTGTAGCAATTGCACAATTAATATAACTGGCTGGAATTCGGTATCAGTAATTCAGTATTGAAACTGCTGTTACCAACGTTACCGTTATGACCAATGATGGGTTAGAAGTTCCGTGTTGAGCAGCGAACATCTCACTTTTTGCAAAGTCCACGGGGCTTGGGACCGTCAAAATTCACAAGGAGGTCCAGCCTGCATCAGAGAACATCATACCCCAATCTGTTCGTATCAATTTAATTGGGTTTTATTATCGCGTCTAATCGTGTTGTCTAATTAACAGCGTTGGCTGGGGATGAAGTAAAGGCAGACTCTATAAAACACCTTTGATCTCCACCATATGGAGCCTCTACTTATGATTACCATGTTTTCAGAATTAAACAGAGAGGGGGGGGGGCGACAGGAAAGGTTTTCAAAATGAGCGCTGCCGCAATCAGCAGCAAAGTGCATTCCTTAAACCATTCAAATCCTTGCACTGTACTTCTACTCGCGTGTTCCGCGTGAAATTACGCCCAGTACCTCTCTGCCTTTATTGCAAGCTCGCACTGTATTGTTGCCAAGTAAAATACATTTTTATTTTAAGAGAGCAAGGAACGCTGTACATCGCCAGGACTAAAAGAGCGAATATTCAAGTGATCCCGAGCCTCTCGCAAGACACAGCCATCACCCAGAGGCGGCGTTCGTCATGCCAGCACGCCGAGCGGCTCAATAAAGATCTGCGCGCGCCCCGAGTTGTTAAATATTTGTCGAGTTTTCCATTTTTTGTTAAGAATTACAGGTCTTTGGGACATTATTAATTAATGTAAATATAGTGATGCCTGCCGGTGACTTTGTTGTGATTGATTTACAGGCAAGCGTGCATTGAACAAGTTCAAGTTATCAAACGGTAAAATGTAATATCACTAATACTAAATCCTCGCTGTCCCTGTGGATAGATGAACGTCACAGCGATGTGTCTTTAAATGTAGGGGGGTGTTTTTGTGCCAGAGTTTTATTTAAACCATAATTCATGTATTCGAAGCTTGGTTAGTATTATTATTCGCGCTCTCTCTTTATTTGCGAAACTCTCATGTAATTTGCGGTCCAGAGCCCACCTCCATTATTAGCATTTTGCGGAGGCTGATGGCATAAACAACTGGCTCATAAATAATATGTCATAAATCATCTCCCGAGTGTGGGCAGCTTGCGCGAGTGGAGAGCCCATCTCGCGACGCGTTAAATCGGCCGCTCGTCTCACGCCACGGCGGCGCGGGCCGTCTAAAGGGAGCGCCGTAATTCAGCTAATTTTTATTCCCAGGAATCCACAAGAGGTGTTAATTTAGACCAAACATCGGCAACGTGCGGCTAAGAGCGTCGTTAAAAATGATTAATACGGACAGCGCTCGCCCGTCATGGCCCGGGATCTCTCGTTATTTGAGGGGAATATTTCGGAACCGCCGCGGCTGCCTCGCATATCTGGTTTATTTGTCCGTGAGGATTAGCCGGCAAATTTGCATTAAATGTTTAATAAAGAGATGGGGGGTGAGAGAGGCTGCTGGGGGGAAGGGGGGGGGGGACATTCACAAGTCCACAGAAGGAGCCCCAGGAAAATAACCTCTGACAAGTTTGGCCTCGTAATATTGGCCGTGTTTAAGCACGGGTTGTGGTCGCGAGGGAGTGTAAGTGCACTGTCCATCTGCACGTGCCTCAGTGCTTCTGTACTTCAGTGCTTCTGCGCTTCTGTGTTTCTGTGCTTCAGTGCGGGCACATGTAATGGGCTGGGGAGCGGTGGTGTAGCGGTGAGCGCTGCACTGCGCTACCAACCCGGCAAACCGAGTTCGATTCCCGCTCACACCGAACATCAACTATTTGAATCGGTCCTGTGCCCGGTGCAGCGTGTCAATCATCGCCACGAAGGGCAGCTAAGGCAGCGGTGGCCCGGCTTGGAGAGGCCTTCATCCAGCAGTGGAACAAACAAAAACACGGCTGCTTATGGTGATTGATGATGAATGCGTAAACAAATACACGTCCATCTCTCCACGCACAAAAATGCATCCGTCACACTACGCGCATTCCGCTGAGCGCTTTCCAGCAGCATCTGCCGAGGCTGCTTCTCGTGAAATGCTCCCCACGCGTGGCAGTGTTTATTTATCAGGCCCTGACCCTGCTGGCGAGACCCACAAGGTTGAAATCCCGGCACGGTTTGCCTGCTTAAACAAACACTCCTGGAAAGCATTGGTCTGAAAGGCGCAAGATCTGATGATTGTTTTAATGCGGATGATGCGCACATTTGTATCGTTATGTAATGTCACGTATGTATGTATGTTGAACTTCTTTCGCACAGTACGTAGCCAACCGTGCTAATCGGAGGAGTGAATCGGCAGATTAAGACCAAGATGCACATGAAGCATGATGCATCAACTAAAATGTATTCGTACACTCACAATACACGCATCGAATCTTACATTGCAAGAAGCCGTGGTACGCAATTGACGCAAATGATATGCAAATGATGTGTTAAAGTAAACATTTAGGCTAATAGAGTAAATACAACTGTGCAAACAATACCAAAATGGTAGACGCCAAAAAATAAGATGAAAAAAAGATAGATTGCGAAATCAAATTATGAGCACGTGGCCTTGTGCACAGAGACAGACTGTCGGGGCAAGTTCTGTCAGCGAGCTCCCTTGACGGCTAGGAGGACTTGTGTGGCCAGCACCGCGCCCAGCTGATTGTGTCTCCTCAATGCTGATGTTCAGCCCGCAAATGGAACTCAGTTATACCTCGCAACTGGTCGTCATTGGTGTTGGCCTTGAGCGGAAAATGAACTCCGGTCGCCAGGTTCGTAGCGCCGTGCACTAATCGCTGCACTACCCGCATGCCGTATGCACACCAAGACAACAACCGCCATTCGCCACTAAGTGGCGGTGACGTCACCACGATGCTTGTGCCAGGCTATGTGCACCCTGAGGCCACGTGAAGTGTCGAACGCCCGCTGGCAGGAGGTCACGGGGCAGACCCAGGTGCCACGGGTCGACTGACTGAGATGACTGGCTGATGCACCACCTGTGCTGCCTACTGTGCCAACCTGCTGTGCTTTAGCCACCCGGCGCTCCGCTCGTTGTTCTGAGCGTCGCTCCTCCGCCCTCCGTTGTTGTTGGAGGGCGACTACCTCCAACTGCCCAGTAGCATCCTTCACGAGCCTCCTCCACAGAGGCCGATCTTGACACCGCTGGTACCAGTCATTGGCAAGTCCACTCAGCTCCACGTCCTCCACATCACTCCATATCTTCTCTAGCCCGTGCCGCGCCCGCTTAGCCCCCTCAATCCGGCCAAACAAAAGCTGTTTCGGCATGCGGTGGCTGGGCATGCGGGCTACATGACCCAGCCATCGCAGCCTTGCCCGCCGGAGGAGCTCACCGATGGGACCTTGCCCAGATCTTTCAAGGATTTGTGAGCTCCTCACACAACCCAGTCTGGTTAAACCCAGGATGGATCGTAGGCAGGCCAGCCTAAATGTTTCTAACCGGCCAAGATGTTCCATTAGGGGGGTCCACGTTTCGCAAGCGTAGAGAAGGGAGGGAATGACCGTGGCCGAGAAGACCTGAAGCTTAGTGCGGAGCGACAGACCAGGTAGCTTCCACACAGCGTTACGCAACCGATGAAAAGATATTGCCGCTCGACTGATTCGGAGTGAGACCTCTGCTGTTAAACTGGAGCCAGTCCAAGACGCACACTCAGACACACACACTCAGACACACACACGGACACACACACACTGACACGGAGTTAAACAACACCTGGGGCATGGGTGATCCTGCAAAATCCGTGAGCGGCGCTATCCCCCGCGTTCTGCTGCTCCCTCATCCGGACATCATCATCTTAATCACCGCCACTACCAGCAGCTACGCTCTATACCCTGCCGCATGAAGGCCTCGAGCAAATCGCAGAGACGTTATACATTTGAAACTGTGGTGAAACAGGAGGTGTCCTCTGGCTTCTCCTGACCTCTTGACATCTCTTGAACGCATGCGGTAAGAGTTGTTCTCTGTGGTTGTGCACGTACGCATTGTTGTTTTTACACTTTAACCGGAGTCAATCAATCACTCCAACAATCAATCTAATAAATCAATCAATCAACGATCTTTGAACCCAGGTCAGAGCCGATTGGAACGACGCATCTATTTTGTAATGGATATCTGAGTGAAGGCAAGAGGTGGTATATTTCACGAGGCACAATTCAATGGTGATTTTAATTGTTATGGAACGTGTTTTTGATTGCGTCTGTTAAGAGTGTAAAATACTCAATAGCACTGCATTGAAGGAAAATAAAACATTATAGGCGGCATTTGGGCAAAGTCAGAGCGCATGGATCTGTTACTTGGAGCTCGGGCACACGGAGGCCTGTTTCCCCAAACGTCACCAATTATATATACTGTGTGTGTTTTTATATATAATGTGTGTTTTTATATATACTGTGTTTTTATATATATATGTACTGTGTGTTTGTGCTTCTCCTTTCGAGGCCACGGCGTTATTGACGAACCTGTTGAGTTGGTTGTGCACCGCTGCCAACGCTGTAGCAGCAGCAGCAGCAACGTCACCAGATAATGCGTTAAATCTTAAAGTGTAGCCTTGCCGTGTGTGCCACGGGGCGCTTTGAGATGTCTCGACGTAAAACTGCCCGATTAACACGCGTAAATAAACAAACCGATCCACGTGGCGTGAAATCTGAACGGAAGGTTTGGTCCACCATGACTCCCCGTGGTGGCTGAAATGGAAACGTTGAGGCCAGAAGAGAAACAGGCGGATGATGGCTGCAGATCCCAGCGGCGCGCGGGTCCACGAGGAATGTCCCCAGCCCCGCTGGCGGCGGAGAGAGCAGGGGTCAGCGGTAGTGGCCCCCAGACCCCAATTAAAAGAACGTGCCCAGGTGTAACCAGCTGTTGGCGGTGACACGTGCTCTCCTACGGCTACCGGGCTCGCGCAGCTGGGCGTAGCAGGAGAGATTCCTCTGAGCGGCGCGCACGGGAAGAGGGCGGCTCACCGGGAGACACCGGGAGCCAGGGCTCGCGTCAGTGCTTGAGCGGTCGTCGTCCCTGAGGTCGTGGGGTCAAGCTCGGGGCGAGCACTCACAGTGCGCAGCAGGGCCGTAATGATTCGGCGCCCCCGGCGATTCGGTGAATTGTTGTGGTTCAGGGTCGCAGGTTCGACTCTTGGATCGTTTCTTCTGAGAAAACCAAAGCGATTTCTTGCAACAAATGAGCATTGAGGCGGTGGCTCATCCTCTTGTGCTGACAATTCCATATCGCTACGATGGGCCCGTGCGCGCGTCTACTCAGAGGACAACCACGGTCGACTTGAAGTGACCCTGGAGGGATGACCGGCTGAGTCAACCTTGAGATTTCAGGCCGCTCATTCCACCGCTGAGCCACAGTTAATGTAGCGGCCTCCAGTGGCTGTAAGCGTCACGGAAACTCTTTACACACAACAGAACTTGAATTGAAAAAATATGTATTCTTACACAGGGATGCACCGATTACCCCGAGAATAACCGTTAATCAATAAATCTATGCACCGTCCACCACGTGCAATACGCCTCTCGACTGTAATCGTCTCGACACGTTCTTAATGTACGCCGGAGAATATCTCACAGCTGGCGCGATGGATGGGATTGGTGCTCATTTCCACTTGCAGCCCTGTGGAAATTCCACATTCCCTTGTTGGAGCCAGTCTGTTTTTCAGAGCGCACCCCAAAGGCGAGCGGCTTTCGTGTCATAACTCCCGGACGTGTCACCGCTGCGCCCTCAAATGAAGACACTCCCTTGTGTGCCCCGCGATGTTTTATTAATCGTGAACCCCACGCGTAGCCCACGTGTGCCCCACTGCTCTACGATCCCTCATTATTGCCACGCCGCATCCTTCCCTCAGATTCCCATCCTCGTTGAAGCCTCGAGCCATTCTGAAGGGAAGACAAAGCCTACTCCCGTTCTCTCAGGGTTCACAAATGGAACAGTTTGTGGGAATGTCCACAACGTGTGTGTGTGTGTGTAAAAGATTAATTAATCGATAACAGTATTTTAAAAAAGATTTTTCTTTGACCCCAAATAAAAGCGACAGTGGGGTTCTAATTTCTGCTTTTTCTGTAGTAACGATGAGGCAAGTCCCCCCCCCCCACTGGCCCCTCCCCTCACACCGTTGCTGCTCGCCCCTTTTATTCTCCTCCAGCCAGGCTGGATGCTCCTCGTAATGAGGCGGTTCTTGACCTGCAGCCGGCATCCCCCCACCACCACCACCGCCGCCGCCGCTCCTAAACCGGACCCGGGGGGCACCGCGCGTACCCCGCTCGAGTAGGGGGGTCGCCAGTTACGCGAGGCTCCGCTAAATTACTTCATTATTTAGGGGGGGGGGGGTTGGGGGTTGCTTTATTTCTCTTTTTTTCCCCCCGCCGGGTTACAACTCCGAGCCACTGTGGCCACAGGCAGAGAGCTGAGCCACCGCCGCAGATCCCAGCGACTCCGTCCGTGCGCGACAAAGCCAATATTAAACAGAGTGTGCACGTTTAAAATTAACATTCACGTAAGACGTACACTCTGATTAATCGGCGCACACAGGCATAAGAGGCCGGGCTGTTTAAAAAATGTAATTTAATTGAGAGCCGGCAGTTTTTTTTTAAACCAATTTCAGATAAAGATACATGTTATATATATAGTATGTAATTGGTATAAGTATCACTGGCATGATAACGATGAAACGGTTCTGTGAGTTCTGCTTCAAGCTGTTACTCCACGAATGATATAATAATTTATTATTATAACAATTAGCAACTATTTGTCAAGCCACTGCTGGATGAAAGCCTCTCCGTGGCGTGTTGGTCATGGGGGATCTGACCATACTTCACCACGCTGGTCAGTGCGAGTTGAGAAAGAAGCCCAGGACCGGCTCAGATATCACTCACCGCTGATGTTAGCAGTGGCCTAGAATCAAGCTATGGTGGCCCTATTCCCAGTGCAGTGTGCTAACCACTGTGCCACTATTCCCAGTGCAGTGTGCTAACCACTGTGCCACTATTCCCAGTGCAGTGTGCTAACCACTGTGCCACTATTCCCAGTGCAGTGTGCTAACCACTGTGCCACTATTCCCAGTGCAGTGTGCTAACCACTGTGCCACTATTCCCAGTGCAGTGTGCTAACCACTGTGCCACTATTCTCAGTGCAGTGTGCTAACCACTGTGCCACTTCTCCTCCGCTGTTATTTTTGTTTCCCGTGACACAAACCCAGCTCAGTGAATGATGTGTTCACCACTGGGCCAGAGTGTACACGGTTAATGGTTTTATTCCAAAAGCAGCCCAATATTTCAACCCAAAATTATAAAAGCATGTCCTCTTCTATGAAGTGGATGTTAAAGACGCCTTTGATGATATCAAAGGCCTTGTGTGCGCCACTGACACATTTTTTTTAAATGACCTACAGCTAAAATGTAAAATAAAAAAATCTCCATTCAAATACAGTTACCCGGGCCTCCCTTACAAAAGAGGGATGTTACATGGCAAAATAAATGACAGAAATCGCTTCTCACAAATGTCAATACAAACTGTTTACAGTGTTATATATCTATGGAGGCGTACGCCGGCTCCTTGTTGCGATCGTGTAAATATTAGAATGATTTACAAAAGAACTCGGCCTCAAAAGGACCCTCTCTCAAAGTCTGAGTTATATTCTCAGAACTTTCTTCCCAAATCACTCCTGAGTTCTGGCTGCCACGTGCGTGGTTTGTACAGTTCCGTACACACCCGGAGAGCACGATGGTCGCGCACGCGCGCGCGCGTGTGTGTGTGTATATAAACGGCTATCTCAGATGGCTGAAAGGCAGATAGCAATTCATTTGTTTGAAGCAGCAGAACAGAGCGGGTGCAGACTGCAGTCTCTCCAGACACAATCTACACAGAAACAGACCCTTTCTTCCCCTTTGTTGCTGCTGATGGTTTTTGCCCCGTAAGATGGCCCGCGCAGCATTAAGTCACGGGGCTAAGGCTGCACAAGGGGTTATGCGCAGATAATTCACAGCTGATAAAGCCGAGTAAATGTATTCAGCTGTGAAAAGAAATTGGTATGCAATAGACTTTATTAGCGGCAACGATGTTCCACTGCTTGCCCGTGCGCTCACAAACTCATTGAGGCTCTCCGCGGCCTCGCACCGCGCCCTTCGTTGTTTTCTTATTGTTGTTGTTGTTCGGAGCGAGGCGCGCTCGCGTGAACGTGCATTTCTTCAGAGGAACAACAACAACATCAACACCCCTCGCATGTTTCCGTTCCCCGGCCGACGCAACGTGCAGACGCTGCGTGGGCCCACGCGACCAACTCTGCAGGCTGCACCGCGGTCATTCCCAGTGCAGCGGGGGGGGGGAGGCCGGTTCCGCGAACTTACGAAGGCAGTCTGGCGAAGACCCCGCGGAGTGCCAGGGTCCTGCTAAGGCCCCTGTGAATGGCAGTGCCCTCGTATCAGTCTACCGACGGCCGCTCGCCAGGACGGCGCCGGAGGACGTGTCCAGAACGCATTCTGCATTCCTGCGGGCGTATCGCCCAGGTGTACAGATGGTGCGGTCGGGGGTAGAGATATAGGCGAACAGGCCAGGTGTACGGCCGACATAGAGGGTGGGCTAGCGGAGGGGCACTCCTGTGGAAGCCCGACAGCTCCTCTCGCTCCCCAAAGAGTTTTGGGCTGCGTCCCGAGTTGTAAAGTTGCGTTGCTGCCAGGTGCGAGATGGTGTCGCAAGCACGACTCCTGTGCAGTGCTTCACCACATTCAGTCTAAACCCTAATGACTTATCGGTGATGAGACATTGACTGGCTCGCTGCAGTCCCTTCGCTATCGATGGACCATCTCATCACTATCCTCACCCTGCCACTATTTAAATGCTCATTGCTATTCAGCGTTAGTGAATCTCATTCCCACAGGAGCAGCGTAAGCTCGTGTCAGCCACTCTGCTCGAGGGCTCCGCTCTCACTTTGTGGATTCTTCGGTGCTTGCGTGCCCACCCATAGCGCCAGTTCTTCTGAAAGCGCAGAACTCTCTCGCTGCTTAAATTATCCACTAAAATTACAATCAGCAGCGGTTTTAACCGTCGTGTTATTAAACCTGCTCGAATGTTCGCAATTTCCTGTCTATTGTTGTGGGGACATTATTTCTGGGAATCTCTAGACAAAGGGCCATCGAGCTGTTCTCTCTTTGCCTTTATTTAAGAAGAGAGGCACCACCGGCCAGGTGCTCCGGCCAGGTGTGCGCATCGAGTCGTGGAGGCGGAGCTATGCAGGCGGGGCACAAAGGTGCAGCCATTGCAGCCATGTGTGCGCAGGGACGCGGGTGGAGTGGGGCACACAAGCGCAGCGCTTGCGTATGAGACATACATACAGGTAATGAATATGTATAGTCATAATAATGTACAGCCTTTTCTCAATCCACTGCTGGATTAAGACCTCTCCCCATCGTGTGAGTAATGGGGGTCGTTTGACCATTTCCACTGGGGTGGGGTTGGACTGGCTTACATCACCACGCGCCAATGATGCGAGCTGGGAATCGAACTCAGGTAGCCGGATTCACGGTGCAGTGCACTAACCACTGCCCCAACACAGATGTTCCGGTAAAAAAAACGAAAATGAACCAGCCAGACACACAGGTGCGGGCACTGAGGTCAAGGTATAAAGTTCGAAGGTCGACATTGTGATGAAACTAATATCCACTGCGGACACGCGCTTACCCTGGGCACCGTGAGCTTCATGAATGCAAACGAGTGTCTGTAAATCACAGTCAGGCACTTTGTCCCAGCACTTGCATTACAACATGAACAGAAGTAACATCACTAGAGTGCCATTATGACTCCCTTGGCAATAACTTTAAAGTGTTTGTTTTTAATGTATTAACCAAGATTCCAACTCGCACTGCACAGCCGAAGGCGCACGACAACCACCGCTCTCTGTGTGGGTTCGCCCCTATAGGGCATCAACTGGGTGCCTCACAGCCAACCGAGTGAATTCACCGCAGCCTAGCGAGTGCATTCACGACGATTCGGGGTGCAGAGCGGTGAGTGTGGGGAAGGTGGAACCAGGGGGGCTGGCGCTGCGCGTCCACGATCGCGAGGAACTCGGCTCGAGTCGAGCGGAGCTGTGGGAACGCAGCGTCGACTCGTAGCCAGCGTCCAATGTCATTCACACGTCAGTGGCGCTGCCCCTGCCAGGGGCCAGTCGTGGACAAGGTATACGGTCTCCTGTGAGTTGGAGTTCACAGACCCCGTGACATCAGTGCCAGGTGAGTTGTAGACTACCGTGTGCCCGTGCAGTAACGCAAATTTTAAACAAACGCAGAATGTTAAAAAAAACCCTGAAAATGTAATTGTACAGAAAAATGACTGCATTTAAAAGAGATAACAAAGCCCGTGTTCGTGTGTCCATCACACAATTCTTCAACGTGATGGTGTCGCCGAGAGAAATTGCTCACCCTGTAAGCAGACACTACTTCAGACACTGGCAAGCGGAGCACAAGCGGAGCTGGACACGCAAGGGCAGTCGCCCCCCCCCACCCACCCACCCCGCCCACCTTTCACAGTCAACTTGCAATGGTGGCAGAAACAAAATCATTCCAATTCCAGCCAGGGCTGGCATCCGTGAATGCAATAGCAACTCTGGCAAGTCGAAGAGCATCCAATTAAACTGCAATGTCCCCATAGGCTCTGCTGAAGGTCCCAATATTGTTTTATTTGTAATGCAAGCAGACAGACTGTTACCTTGAACTAATGGAGAATTGATAAGTTGTTGCCTCGATTAACAACTTGTTATATCACTTGACTTCATTAAATTAATTGAATAGCAACTCTGTAATGAATTAATTCGCAAAACATAGCAACGTTATTAATTAATCTCTGTTTGCTTGAGGCAAGGATAGGGATAGGGGCTGGGCAAAATCCACACACAGGCACTTCACTTTGAAGTACTGGCAATCTTAATTACCGCAGCGCTTTAACAGAATACATCAAAAAGATTATTTAACTTTTTACTTTGGAAAAAATTACAGCAAATTATTTCGGTGATATTAATTGTATTCATGAGATGCAAAATACGATGCTGAATGCATTACAGCACTTTCTTCTCTATAATGTCCTCTGACTGGTTTTGAGGGATAATCAAAGAAGTTTAACTGAAACTTTTTTCGTTCTTTGATTGAGTAAATTAGACTTCAAACAGGCCCCAAGCCACGGGACGTGCGGTGTGGCTCTCCGCGTGTACGATGGAGAAGGACGACGTTCTTGACATCCCCACCTCGCCTTCCCCGTTCGGCTGGGGCACGTCGCCACGCTGAACTCACCAAAGCGGGCGCGTGCGTTTGAACGCGAACGTTTGCTCCGATCGCGTTGCCGTGTGGACGCTGCACGCGCGCGCGCGCGCTGACCCGATTGCCGCTGTTGTTGTTGTCGCGAGACCTCCTGGGCTCGTCTTGCTCGAGCTGCACAGGGAAGTTGAGACGAAGCAGAGACACCTCCCGCTCCCTTGAAACGGGGCACCGTCCATCAGGAGGAGGTTACGATGGACGCCGCGGTGGCTAGGAGATGTTAACTACCTCGCCTGGTATACAGGAGGTCGTGCATTCGATCCCGTCCCGGACGCCTGCTGCTGTATGTTTGGAGTTTGCATGTTCACCCCGTGGTCGCAAGGATTTTTTATCCCGGTCCCCCAGTTTTTCCCTCCACATTTAGAAACGTGCGTTTCTAGTATTTGACTGCTATACATTTCCACATGATGATAGGCCACTTCATTCGGATATCATTTGTGGCCACGTCGCTTATGACAAAGAGTTATACAGTTCAGTGGGCCTGACCTGGTAAAATAAACAAAAATAGTTTAGTTTAATGATGCCATTACTACTGCAACCGCTGCACGCAAACGACCTTCAGTTCAGCTTGCACGAACATCACGAGTTATTGTTGTTTAGCGAAAGCCTCGGAAATCTGTCTTGTTTGAGATCGACCCCCGACGCGTCACAGTTGAATACGGGGCGCGGGCAAAATGTGAAAATAAGTGTGCGTCACTAAGTAAACACACCGCGGGGGTGACTCGATACGCGCAGCGCACGGCGAGGAAATTCGCCGTTTAAATAAAAAAAATAATTATAAATGTTTACCGAGCGCTTCAGTCGCATTACATTAGCGGCTGTTGCGGCTGCTGCGGCTGCTGCTCCTGCAGCAGCAGTCACGAGCGGCCGTGCCTCCAACGGCCCCCCTCCCACCAGCGGCACGAGGCTCGAACCTCCTCGACCACCACTTCCGCGACAGTGGCGCCTCTGCCCTGCCACCCGCGCCGAGGCCCATCTCTTACTTGCGGCAACAGCAGCTGCGATTATTATCAAGTTTGTTGAATATTCACGAAAACATGCACAAGTGTTTGTCCAGAAAGTGACCCGAACATTTGCAATGGGCCGCGAGCACCCAGCTAGGAGGGATGATGGCAGGTCGTCCACACTCTTCTGCTGTACTTCTCTCCAACGTCTATGCTACCCTGCGTCACCAACCCACACAGACCAGCGTGGTGAAGTATGGCCAAATAGGCATGGAGAGGCCCTCATCCAGAAGTGAAGTTATAAAAGGTCTGTCCATGCTTGGCGGCAGTTTTAATCAGAAGTATCCATAATATGTCATGGCATCAAACACAAAACATTGCTCGAGTTCCTCCTCTTGTCCAGCGCGATGTCGTAGTTTGCAATATGAAGGCCTCCTCGTGCCATCGTCAGCCCACACGATCGCACGATGCCACGGTCGCCCCTGCACACGAGACGATCTCATCTCTGAGACGTGGCTTCTCCACCAGCTGCCAGCCTCGCCACTGAGCCGCTACCACCACCACCACCTCCTCTGGTAATTGTCCCATTCTCGCCAACTTACTTTCCTCAACAGTCAGTACAATGCCTCCAATTTACACTTGCTCTCTGATCCACGTGTTCCTTATTTTCTCTCTCTCAGTGCAGTTCCCCAGCATGAGTCTTCGTCTATGCTTCTTTGCACACTTTTCAGCTTCTGTTCCACGTGCTTTGTCCGTGTCCGTGTGTTTCCGATCCATATGTCGTGTGCTTAAGCCTACACAGCGGCAAATTACAGTTACAAAGAGCTAGTGGCGTCGTGCAAGAGACGCGCATTCCCACCAGGATAAGCTTACACCAGATTGGCAGACGCGACCCAACAGTTACGTGGCCGAGTAGAGACGAGTGGTCAGCGCGATTTCCATTGGGCAAGTTTCTGCAGCCGGCGGTTCAATTACCACAGCCCCGTGGTGACTTTGGTGGGGCATTTACCGCAAGCGGTGTGAAATATAACTCTTGTACAAAACACCTTTAATATGTTGCAAACGCAAAAAATTACGGGGACCAAGAATGATACTCGACACATGTCAATAACACTGTGGGATTAAGAGAAAGTATATAATAGGCGACGTTTCATGCAATGGTCCTTCCTCATAGCACACAGAGAGGCCTGAGGTCGAGTGAACAACCAACATTTGCAAAAGCATTTAAAATTAACGGCATTAGTCGTGAATTCGGAAATGGATTTTTGTATTTTCTTTTGATTTCATCACAGTTGGAGATCCCTAAAACCGAAATGTAACACGCGCCACTCCCTCCCCGTCACCCTCCACTCGCCAACCCACACTGACCAGTGTGGTGAAGTATGGTGAAACAACCCCCATGAGCAACATGGTGGAGGCGTCCTTCATTCAGCAGTGGATTGACAGAGGACTTTACAATTGTTTAGAACATTTCAGTTATTTTGTTTAACCACGCGAGCAGCCGTTTTAGTTGTTCACAAGATGAGCAGAACAAGCTCTATTTCCATGGCTCGCTAAAAGCGTGTGCCAAAGTGTTTTTAAAAGTATGGCCTGATCAGCCGTTGCATTATTCATGACTTGTGTAACATTACACTTAACAGAGTAATTTAATATTAATATGATTTACGATTTCGTGTATGATATATCTAATTGCTAAAAAAACGCAACCATGGAAGTCACAACATTTAACCATTCATATTCTTTGGTTCTTTCGGTAAAGTTACGTAGAAAAAAAAGGGAATAAAAATAATAAACAACAAATAACCACTAATGTAGACTGTAGCCTGGTTCTTAATCGGAGTGAGTGTACTGTGTCCTGGCAGTCTATAATGTAGACTGTAGCCTGGTTATGAGTGTACTGTCAGTCAATAATGTAGACTGTAGCCTGGTTATTAATGTAAACTGTAGCCTGGTGATTAATAACCAGGCTACAGTCTACATCATAGACTGCCGGTACATTCACTCCAATTAAGAACCAGGCTACAGTCAACATTAGTGGGTTTTTGTTTATTATTTTGTTATTTAATATTTGTAATTTTTATTCCCTTTATTTTTAAATATTATTTTTCTACGTGACTTTACCGAAAGAACCACATATTGCAATATGAATTCCTGCAATCACGAAAGTGATTTAAGTCAAAATTTAACCATTCAGTTGGAGAGTGATCATTTAAGGGTCGGAGGCTCGGGTCGCAACGTGGCGCTTCCCGAACGGGATTCGTGCTGCGATCGTCTCACGGACGGCCCTCGGCCTTTTCAGATGGACAGGCGACACCCCTGCCAGGAAGTGCTGCCCTGTGATCGTGCCACCGGGGCACCTGCGGGTGGGCGGGGCGGGGCACAACGACAACAATAGCCCAGGGGCCACGCGCCTAATCCATGACCCCCCCCCCCCCGCCGTGAATGCATCGCGCACGCGGCTCCCTCAACCTTTCATCCTCTCACGTGCAGCGGCCTACGCCAGAGGAGAGTGCGGCAACATTCACCAAGTTGGCCACGAGCACTGAACAACGTGGTGGTGGTGGTGGTGGGGGGGACGCCTGTTGCGTGTGTGCACCACACAGGACCACCGGCCGCATCGGCAAAAACGAGACGTAAACTGGGCCAGATCGGGATTTACAGAACCATCAATGACAAGACGTTCCTCGTTTATGGGTCAGTTTTACAGGCAGGGTTTTACGGCTGCTCGTATAAAGGAACATCCTTTTGCAGACAGCGCCAATTCATCGCCATCGACCGGCCTGCCACCGCCCACTGTATAAACTCTTCAGATTTATTGAAGCGGCAGCGATTCTTTGCTCGAGGTTTTTGCCGGTTCGCTCGTCGCTTCTCGCGTGGGCCGGATTGGCGGAGAGGCGGAGGGGGGGCGGGAAGAGGCCTGAAGACGATAAAACCCAAAGTGGTGCGCAAGTTTAGTTTTGGAGGGAGAAAGAAAGAAAGGAACCCCCCCCCCATGGTGGAGAGGGAGCCCAGGAAATCTACCGCAGGCCAAGACCTGGCGTGCCACTCTGAAGAGTTGGCGGCAACTCCCTAGCGGCGCGCGGTCCCGCGGCACAGCCAGTGGCCACTCGGCGGGATCGTGGCCCGCGCCCGCCATGAATCTTCACCGAAACGTCGTTGAAAATGTATTCAGCGCCGCAACATTAACAATGCTCCGCAGTTGCCAACACCACAATTGGCAATATTATTATTGTTTTTTAATCCACACAAGCGAGCATTATTAGCGCACTTTGAGCGCGTGAGACGCATTCAAATGAAGGACGGCATGAGCGAGGCGTGCCCAAACGTTTAACCTAACAACAAACCACAAAAGGTCTCTAATAGTGTTTTTTTCCACTTCATTACCTTGCATTATACGTGAAGGGAAAAAATTCCTTGGTTTTCCAAGGACTACCCGACAGAACAGTGGGCGCAGGGCGCGCGAGCACCGTTGCTGATAATTCCGCGATGTTTTAGGGGAGTAGAGCGGAGATATGCGAGGCAATTAGGCTGGGAAGGCTTCTCCCCGGAGACCAGGCCCCGTCACAACCCATCCAAAATCCCACATCATCTGCCTACTAATCGTTACGCCCGTTACTATTAAAGCCACTGTAGATTCCATACTCATTGCATATTTAATAATAATTATGCTTTTTAAAATTATTTTTAAATATATTTTATATATACAGTTTTTCATAAATATTAATGAGTTGCCCCAGTTAATTCCCTTGCTTTTTTCAGCGTGGCCAGCTGATATGTTGGCCTCGTCATTCAGCCCAGAGCAATGCGTGTATATAATTGAGAAAACAATATCCTGCAGTGGCCCACCACAATAATCATATGACCGATGCTACACCAAAAAATGTGATCACTAATTAACATCACTTTTATTCAACTCACAAGTTGCGTTTTATTTTGCAAGAGCAACCGGTTGCGGTAACCAAAACAAGTCGTTATTTCAATTTACCCCTTAGATATTGTAAAAGCCCACTGAATAAGCAAGACCTTCGCTTTTATCGTTAAGATACAGTATTTAGCTAAACCAAATTAATGATCAAATGGGAACGTCCAAAATTATAGCTAGTGACGAAATACAAGGTCATGTGGGTTTGATGACCAGTGCCCATTATGCACTGAAGGGCACAAGGCCTCTGCTTGGCAATTGTACCATTTAAAAAGACCGGGTTACAGTAGACAAGTATTCCGGCCAGTTTTGAGGATTAACGTTAGTGCTATCACTTAATGTTCTCACTGTTTCATTTCCTCGTGACATAATTATTTAGAAAATCGCACAAGTGGCGTAAAAAATGTCTTCTGAAACAGAGTTGAAGCCACTAATTCTGAAAGTAAATTGCTTCTCATATCCCTCAATTTGCCACTTTTGGTCACCATCGGTGGCTCCAAATGATCCTTGAAGTGCGGACCATGTCACCCGTGACCCCTGACTTGAAGCGGGCGTCAGCGCATTTACAAAGTGTGTGCACTTTGCTCACAGTGACAAATAATTCCTTATCAACACAGGCAGGCCTGGTCAAAGTTGTTCCCTCGCTCATATCTGTTACTGGCCCTTAGCCAGTGATGGAAATTCTATATTCCTACAGCAGACACAAGCATCTGCATAGAACCACCGTATAATTCCACAAATCTGGTAATTTTTATCAATGCTGGATTTACATATGCATGTTGAACTTCACACCATACGTAGCCAACCATGCTACTCGGACGTACGGGGGGTGGATGGATGATAAGCTGAGTCCGCTTCTGACTGTGATTTGAACTTGCACTCTGCCAATCTCGGCATGGGGCCAAAATCAAAATTAATTGACACTTTTATTTGCAAAAAGGTTTTCGATACCAGAACTATGCTGAAGTATCCAGACTGCTTATACAGTGATATTGATGATACAAATTACGATAATGATGATGATAAATTTTAAGCAATTATATTTTGGATAGATAATAAGTAAAAATATGTATGAAAAACTTTATGTAAGAAAGTCTCAAACAGTTAGAGATACATTTTTTACGTAACCTGGCAGCAATAAAAAGAAAGCCTAATTTGATATGCCGTCCTACTCGGCACAGCCTCTTAAGCTCAACCAAAAATACACATTAGCAATTTCCACAATTTAAGAGGCGGTCAAAGCTCAAGGCCAGAAGGATTCTGCAGCTAATGTGAGCCTATAATTCACTAACAGATTACACGCACATCCTTCCAAGTTGTGCCGAGCAGTGGCCACCGCCAATTAAGATGGAACACTTTTTATTTTATTTTTAAAATGACGCACAAATGGCCATTTATCCTGCCACGGTAAGTGCAGACGGATGGGGGGGAAACATTCACGTGCACTGCCAGCTTTTGCTGCCTTCAAGTGGCTGAAGGCAGTCCCAGGCCCATAATTGGAAATGGCCGCCTCTGGTTCTTTTTGCCAGGGCACATTATGCTTCAATTGCGTCCTGCAATCATCCCCAGACAATGAGAGATTAGAGAGCTGTCCCAGCTCACTGTAGCCAAGCATTGCTCGCCAAAAGAAATAAAAGCCACTTAGCTGCAGGTATGAGTGAGTGGGCGGGGACGGTCGGTCCCATGGCTGCAAAGTCATATAAAGGAGGAAGGAAGAAAGGTGCGTATTTTGAGTGGACAAATCTTCCTCCCTGCAATCCAACATCAGTTTTTATTTTATTTTTGAAAAGACAAGAGTCACGATGTAGAATGGTTATTTAAAAAGGCAAGTGAACTTTTACAATTTTACGATAAAGTGCGCTTAGCAATTTCAAACGGTTTTTTTCTTGCGGAACATAACATGAAGAAGATTGTGCGGATCTATCTCAATTTTGATCTGCAGCCTCCAGAACTTTCCATCGCTCTTCTTAATCCCTTTTAAGTCGGAGTCTGTCATAAATGGGATCTTGGACAATCACCGAACTGATTCGGCGGCACGTCTTTAATTTAGGATTTTACATCGCCGTAGGTCACGCGACGCGCCTTTGTTGTGACGACGTACCCCGATAAAGACGGCGAGATAAAGCCTCCGACTCGCAGGGGGAAGCCTCAGAAGCGAGGCAGACGGACGCCGCGAGTCAGCGCCACCTCTCTGGGCTCAGGGCGGCAGCGGAGGATGCGGTAATTGCGCTTCTGCGGAGAAGCCAGACACCCCGGAAGCATCTCGAGTGGCAGCCGCAAAAAAAAAGTATTCCACCTGAGAGAGCAGGTTATAAAGTGTGTGTTGACAAATTGGAGAAGAAGGCAGAGAACAATTATTTTGTGCACGTTTGCAAGCGGCATTGCAAGCACCGTGCGCCATCGCACCGGCCACGACAGCGGTCGGGCGGCAATGCGGAAACGTCGCCCCGGCGGATTTAAAACTCGGGGACGTTGTTGTCGTCATCTGCGCACAAATGTAAACTTCACTCTCAACTTGAGCGAACCACATCTACCGGCTCCCGCGATAAAGGCGAGCGGCGTTTATCGTAGACATACCATCTGATCGTTAGACGATCTACACCGCGTAAAAAAAACATTAAGCGGTTTTTTTACGGCTAAATATGGGGCCATAGGGACACTGGTGCTCTGAGACCCATCCTTGATCCCCAGCCGCAAGGGGGGAGCTGACCCAATAAGTGCTCGAGAATGCAACTCAGGGCACTCATTTCAGGCCGAGGTGACCTAGGCGTAGCCCTCTTCACGACTGTAAATGTACTCATTGTACATGTACAGCCGACCCAAGGAAGGCCAGAGACGGGTGCTTCAATGTCAGGGTGACTTGACCCATGGGAGGCCTTCTGTGCATGCAGTTGCCAGTCAAATGTTTTGCTAAAATCACGCCACAGAGATGTGAATAAAATCCGCTGTTCATGAGTCAGTGCAGCTATGATGGCCTCTGGCCATTTTCACAACGTCAAGGCCGCGGAAAGCTCGACGACACGATATTTGCATAAATCAGCGTGTTCATCTGCTGCACAGCTCAGCAGGGAGGCTACATTTGTCCTGGTGTGGAATACACGTGCAAGCAGCGGTCTATAGCGGAGCTGCAAATGCAGACGCAAGGGGGCAGCTCAAATGAATCGCTTTGTCAAATGCAAAAGAGAAAGATAATGTCGTCTGTGGGAGTCTGTTAAGCAAAGTGAGTATAGGACCGTAATCTCATCGCGTCGCCACAACGACCAATCACGAGGCTGCTTTCTGGTTTGAAAATCAACCTGTGATTCCAAACAAGATGAGTCTTTACGAAAAAAGATCGTCTGAGATGCAAACTGGAGCTTAGAATCAATAAAACAAAAAGGAATGTGGGAGCAGACAAACACAGCAGCTGGCTTCCCATGAAATAAAATATTTTGTCAAACACAAATATCTGTACACTGGCCCAAGTGTTGCCACTTTGTCCACATGCCCTGAAGAAAATGAACTCTGTTGTGAAACCAGCAAGAGTGTTGTCTATCAGAGCAGCACAGCGTCGCTGGGCTGTTTACTCAAACGAGGGGGTCTTTGTTTACTCTCGTGCAGCGTTTGTTTGGACGGCAGGAATTGGATGCATGGACAGAATTCACAACACTTGGCCGTGCATGTCAATTAATTAAAGTCTTCTCTTTACGGACAGGTGAGGCTCCCTGGCATATGCTGCACCGCTTCTGCAACAAACGGGGCAGGGTCTGTTTGATTGTTATTTTTATTTATTATTTCCAAATTGTGGAAATTTTGAGCCTTGATGCTAGTACACAGTGGCCTATGATAATGATGACAAATAATCTTTAATGTCTATTTTAGGGCAAAATGTGCTTTAAAATGGGCGCTGTGTCTCGTAAGCTTCACGCGCCCGCTCGCTGGGGACTTTGATCCGTTAACCCCTTACAGTGAACCGGCCCAGTGGATAGGGCACCGACTCAGTCGGACACTCGCACGAGGCTGTGCGGTTTAACAAGCCCGACTAAATGGTGCAATTGGACTCAATCCCGCGGATCGGATCGGTGCACTGTAATCCATCGCCTAACTGAGCCGATCCACGTTCCTGCAGATCCGACCCAGATCAGATCCACCGATCCTATCTGCGCCAATGGGGACTCGATTTTAATTATTTCATTGTAATGTATTGATCATGCATTATGCGATATTTCTTTTCATGATTCAGTAACAACAGAACACTGCAATTCGCCTACCTGTTGTCATTTAAGTAAAACAAAGAAAGTCTGATTATTAAGACTATTTTGAGTAGGGTCCTGAGTTAGGATACTTCAACCAGTCCCATGAAGGAAGGTGAAGCACCTAGAGAAGACCCACCATGCATGCGAGATGTCTGCACAGATGGGTTCATGAATTCACGTGTTTAGACATTTCGCCATCACAGCGGGTCTAACGCCACTACATCGTCCTGTGCTGTCAAACAATTGCTTTGTCAATTGTACCCGTGGCTACTGCCGTTCAGTTTTAATGCTCAGCATTATTTTAATTCTGAAGTAAAACATTTCCACTTTACTGTGACCCCTGCATCCATTTATTGTTTAGTCCACGGTGGTGATTCCCACGAGGACTGGGGTGGAGAGGCGCTGCTCCACGTGACTGGCGTCCACTTGGAGACGAGTGGCAGCCCCAGCCTTTGGTCCATCCCAGTCTCGGGTAGTGAGAATGACCAAAAGCGTTCAGATTCCTTTTGCTGAAAAAGTCCGGTTGGTCCGACTCTAATCCGAGCCATCGGTGTCTCTCCCCTCCCCCTCCTCATTCCTCCTAGGCGTGTGCGTTGACTCACCTGCATGGGATACTTGTAGCCTGTGGAGGGAAATACAGCAAGACGGTTCGTGAGGCAATGGTGGCTATACTGCACCGATGATTCCGAACGAGAAAGAAACCAGGATGCGGTTGTCTCGTTGTCCCGATGCTGTCTCAGATAATGGGGCCATCGTTCTGGATGTTGGTGTGCGCGCATCGCAAGCGCGCGGTGACGCCTCTGAACACGCAAGGCACGCTGGGGGCAGGGGGCTTCTGGACGTAGTGGCTCCTCTTGCTGTCTAGAAATCGCCGCTTGCGTGGATCATTCACCTTAACCTTCTGCCTCGTTTGTCTTCGCCTGTAATGCTCCAGCGAGATCTTCACTCTTGCTGAAGCCATGCCAGTGTGCTTGCTATAGAAAGGGTCTCTATGCAGATCTCAGTAATAAAACACTCAAACATTAAACAAGCAACGCGGAATCAACAAACCACCACTTATGTTAGATCATTATTTCGATATTAATTTGCCTGCCACTACACATACACGGCGATGGGTTAATGTTTTCATTAAGATGTAAGCTATGAAAAAAGAAATAATGGCAAATCGGTAGACTCCAGCATCATAGCACTCGCATTGCCCTACAGCAGTTGTTATTATTATTAAGTGTTTGATTTACACGGGCGCGGTAACTATTAAAACCGAGACGTGTACACTCGGCTCGGCCAGGGCCGGCGGGAGGGGATACAAACAATGGAATTAGGCACGGATCCATTGCGCGGAGTTTCTCCGCGCGAGGAGTTCCTCCGCGCGGCTCCACACGGGGGGGGGGGGCGATCAGTGACCCCCGCCGCCCCTTCCCCCACAGGTCCTGAGCGGCACGGCCGCCCCCACAGCCGCCCTGTTAGTTACAGTCGCGATTCCCCCCCCCCCCCCTTTGTAAAAAACATGTTTTTGACAGGCAAGGGAGGCAAAATCAGTGTGGGGGGGGGGCATGGAGAGCCAGGCGCGCATTACACGAGACCGGGGGGGGGGGGTAGATGCGAGAGAGGTGTGGAGGGGGGGGTGAGGAATCCACCCGGCTGGGCCTAGGGTCGAAATGGAACCGTGGCACGGAGCGGACACCGCCGCCGCCGTCCCCGCCACGCACGACGCCGTCTCGGGGGCCCAGCGAGCCGGCTCGCCCAAGCCGGCAGCCCCGCACGACCGCCCGCGGCGCGTCGGTGGCGACGCGACTCGCTCCCCGCGCTGACCTCTGCGGGCGACTTCTTCCCGGCACGCAACGTCGTTGTTGTTGTGGTGATGAAGCGGAGCAGCAGCAGCCGCCGCTTGGGCAGAGCGAAGGCGCCGTGTTTCAGGCAGAGGCACAGAGAGAGGCGGGCAGCCTGGGCCGCGCGACGGTTTCGACGTGGTGGTATTTCAATCGGTATCGCTCCCGCTGACCTCGCCGTCTTTTAAATTAATCCCTTACAGCAGACATCTTAGGGCTGAATCTATTTAACTTGTCAGCTCGCCTGCTTGCTTGACACTTCGGTGTGTAATTGTGTTGCTGTGTCAGGTGACTTTTGTACACACGTATTACGTCATGGGAGACGGAGGCGCAGCGCTCAGCGTCCTGCGATACGAACACGCCGGCTTCATGACTTTGATTCCCCGACGCGGCTAACATCGGTGGCGAGTGATATCCGAACCAGTCCTACTCCCACCCCCACCACCGCTTCCCAAGCCCATACTGCTCAGCATGGAGAAGTATGGTCAAATACAGTGAGGGAAAAAAGAATTTGATCCCCTGCTGATTTTGTACGTTTGCCCACTGAAAAATAAATTATTAGTCTATAATTTCAATGGTAGGTTTATTTGAACAGTGAGAGACAGAATAACAACAACAAAATCCAGAAAAACGCATGTCAAAAATGTTATAAATTGATTTGCATTTTAATGAGGGAAATAAGTATTTGACCCCCTCTCAATCAGAAAGATTTCTGGCTCCCAGGTATATTTTATACAGGTAACGAGCTGAGATTAGGAGCACACTCTTAAAGGGAGTGCTCCTAATCTCAGCTTGTTACCTGTATAAAAGACACCTGTCCACAGAAGCAATCAATCAGATTCCAAACTCTCCACCATGGCCAAGACCAAAGAGCTCTCCAAGGATGTCAGGGTCAAGATTGTAGACCTAGACAGGGCTGGAATGGGCTACAAGACCATTGCCAAGCAGCTTGGTGAGAAGGTGACAACAGTTGGTGCGATTATTCGCAAATGGAAGAAACACAAAATAACTGTCAATCTCCCTCGGCCTGGGGCTCCATGCAAGATCTCACCTCGTGGAGTTGCAATGATCATGAGAACGGTGAGGAATCAGCCCAGAACTACACGGGAGGATCTTGTCAATGATCTCAAGGCAGCTGGGACCATAGTCACCAAGAAAACAATTGGTAACACACTACGCCGTGAAGGACTGAAATCCTGCATCGCCGGCAAGGTTCCCCTGCTCAAGAAAGCACATATACATGCCCGTCTGAAGTTTGCCAATGAACATCTGAATGACTCAGAGGACAACTGGGTGAAAGTGTTGTGGTCAGATGAGACCAAAATGGAACTCTTTGGCATCAACTCAACTCGCCGTGTTTGGAGGAGGAGGAATGCTGCTTATGACCCCAAGAACACCATCCCCACCGTCAAACATGGAGGTGAAAACATTATTCTTTGGGGGTGTTTTTCTGCTAAGAGGACAGGACAACTTCAACGCATCGAAGGGACGATGGACGGGGCCATGTACCGTCAAATCTTGGATGAGAACCTCCTTCCCTCAGCCAGGGTATTGAAAATGGGTCGTGGATGGGTATTCCAGCATTACAATGACCCAAAATACACGGCCAAGGCAACAAAGGAGTGGCTCAAGAAGAAGCACATTAAGGTCCTGGAGTGGCTTAGCCAGTCTCCAGACCTTTTTCCCATAGAAAATCTGTGGAGGGAGCTGAAGGTTCGAGTTGCCAAACGTCAGCCTCGAAACCTTAATGACTTGGAGAAGATCTGCAAAGAGGAGTGGGACAAAATCCCTCCTGAAATGTGTGCAAACCTCGTGGCCAACTACAAGAAACGTCTGACCTCTGTGATTGCCAACAAGGGTTTTGCCACGAAGTACTAAGTCATGTTTTGCAGAGGGGTCAAATACTTATTTCCCTCATTAAATGCAAATCAATTTATAAAATTTTTGACATGCGTTTTTCTGGATTTTTTTGTCGTTATTCTGTCTCTCAATGTTCAAATAAACCTACCATTAAAATTATAGACTGATCATTTCTTTGTCAGTGGGCAAACGTACAAAATCAGCAGGGGATCAAATACTTTTTTCCCTCACTGTAACCCCCGGCGTTGGGAGATCTTTACCCAGCAGTGGGCACACGAAGAGTAGCGCATGCAATGGGATGTCACCTCTAAGTACTGCGACTCAATACACGATGCACACCATTCCCAAAGCGCGAGGTCAATGAAAATTGCGTGATTTATTTAACGCAATCGGACCAATGTCATACTTCACTCACAGTGAAACAGGTCATCATAAGAGACTTTGTCTCAATGGGTTTATTTAATGAGTACCTACGTACATACATGCCTACCTCCCTCATCACCCATCGATGCGCTTACATACCCATCTTTTTACCTAACTACCCACCCACAGACCTAACCACTGATGCACGTACCTGCATAACGCACTTCCGATTAGCACGGTTGGCTATGTACGGTGCGAAAGAAGTTCAACATACTTATCAACCTACCAAGATACTTACCTACTCATCCACCTACATACATGACTACCTACTTACATATCCATCTATCGATCTACCTATAAAAGCATGTTATTTAGCATAATTCATGCAAATTACATCTCAATTCTGTTCTGCCTTCACTGGCTTCCAATCAGTTTTAAAATCACTTTCAAAATCCCACTGTGTCCGTGATGTTACCATTTTTTTTAAAAAGCCTCTTTGTTACAGAGCATGTATCCCGACATTTGCATATTGCCCAGAGGCGAGAGATATTGGCCAGAGTACACACTCGTTACCCCGCCATAGGATCTCTGACGTACTGCTCTACAGGACCGGTGGACAGATGGAGCCAGTTGTATCAACATTGCCGTCAGAGCCACAGGGGGAAGAGAAAGTCATTGCTGACTATACACACGGCCGTTCCCGTTTCGTTACTGAATTAGCAATGAAAGCATTGTTATTAATGTGCCACCTTAATGTCTAATTCGCGTATCATTTTTTACGTAATCCAAATTCAATGACCGATATTTTTGAAGGCCGGTATCAGAAATCAAAAGTGGCATCGCTGATTTGCAAGTCCAGTATATTAGCATCTCTTGCCGTCTCTCTGCCCGTCTCTACATAAATATTACGCCGCGATTCAAACGTTTCAAATCCATTCTTCGAGTCACGATAATAACACTCCACAAATGGAATCTAATGCCGTGCTCCATTGTCGACCTGTAATGACATCAACATTCACGGCGCCGTCAAAATGGTAATCTTGTAATTTTCGAGAGCGTAATTAAAGGAGAGATATCTTTCTCAGCGGCACGCGCGGGCTTGGCATATGCGAGGAGCTCGTGGTCCCTGGCTCGAGACCAGCGTGCGCGCCGTGCCATATGGCAGCGTGGCGTTGTGGCGCGGCGATTAGCACAGATTATAGCGGCCTCTCGAACCCTGACTCGGAGCAGCTTGGATCACAGCACCTCCTGCAGGGCACACAGCACCAGCCCGCCAACACCGCTGCCCCGCCATTTAATTACCGCGCCGCGCCCGCTCACCTCTTCCCTTTTTTTAAAATCCAGGCCGCAGAGTACAAACGAACGATGCGTTTTGTCACGGCAGTGGGAGGGGGCGAAAAGTCTCATCACGTCGTCTTTTGAGAGAGTGGGAGCGCTACCACCAAGAGCCGGATTCGCGTGGCGATGAGAACCGCCGTAGCGCGGCCCCTTGGCGAATTTCCCCATCGTCGGTTCATGGAGCCGTTGGCTTGTTTTCTGCCAAAATGTAGAATCTGACAGAAAGGAAGCGAGCCAGCATGGTGAGCCCTGGGTCAACTGTGAACCCTGGATCCACACTACGTTCAAGTTGCAATTTTTGAAGGAAGGAAACCAGGGCTCACATTTAGAATGAAAATAGAAAATCCACACAAGACTTGCTCCATGACAATCCTTCATTTTACTCCGCATAATCGGGAAAAAAACTTTTTTTTATCTGGTTAGTTTGAAAACTGTAAATAAATGAATCGGCAAATAAACAAGCTTCCACTCCTGCTGCGCAGTTGTTTACAAGAGGCGGTTAGACCCGGGTATCCCGAGTCTAGACTCGGGTATCCCATCCCCAATGTGCTAGTTGAAACATCAAATTGGCCCAATAAGTGTAATTTCTCACCAGTATGCCTCCAGCAAGCTTTCAAAGCGCCCGCCCAGCTCATATACTCAGTGGGAGGAGGAGGTTGTGTTTGTAGTGTGGGGTTTCTTATATTACCCAAAATCAACACTGCATTGTTGGTTTTGGAACGGAAACGCCATTTGCCCCAGGAACCCTGGGTCCCCGTGCACGGCAGCACCCGTGCCGTTCTAGGACAGGGCCCAGCTTTGCGGACAACCCGGGCCCTTAGCCAGGATGCTATTTCGGGCCCCCTACAAAGCCTCTTTACTCACCGCTTCCCGCTCCCCCGCCGTGCGCCCAGCGGGTCACGGAGGTGGCCGTCTGCTCCGCTTCAGGCCTGGCGAACGCACCTGGGGCCCAATGTCGAATCCAGACTCGAGCGTCCCACTGGCCCGAGGCCCGACGCCACCACCTCTTGTGAGTGACGTTGGGCCCCCATCGCACTCGATGCAGAGAGCGTGGCCTTGAGACGAGGACACCGGGTCTAACTTTTGGTTCAATTAGACCCTGGTGGCCAGGGGTCAGGGGTTCATGGCTGTCAGCCTTTCGTTTTGTGCCGTGGCAAGGAGTGAAGCTGCACCATTTGCAGACCTCCCGAATAGATGGGCCCTATCCCACGTGAGGCTTAGCGGGGGGAAGGGGGCATCCCGGAACCTGGCGGGAAACAACACGCGACGCGCACCTCCTCACACCTCCTCACACCTCTTCACGGACTAGACTCGCGCGGCGCCCTCTCCCTCGGTGCCCGCGTAAGGGCGGCGCTCCAGCCGCCCGCACTGCCCCGAGTGTGGCGCCTCCTCGCCATGCCACGGCCGCGTGCGCCCTCACCGCCCCGTTGTCCCGTCGCTCCTTCGGAGTCGCGCCAACGAGGTGACACGGACGGTCGCCGCCACGCCGCCCGCCCCCTCTCTCATGCCTCCTCCTCCTCCCACTCTCAGTCAGCTGGAGCGTCGCAGCGATGGGTTACAGCGAGACACTCGAAAACGCACGCTGTGAGAGTGCTTATGAAATTACTCACAGGCTTATAGACTCGACACCCCGGTGAATCTCATTGTTGTCCGAGCGAGTAAGCGGCACAACCGCCACACGAAACCAAACTTTTCTCTGCGACAAACAAACATAAACCCAAAAGGACACGAGTGCTGTTCATGAAAAGCAACCTCAATTCTCTGTCGGTATCCAAAGACTAATTCTCCATCTTGCTAAATGTGTTCGGGAGAAAACGGTTGTATGCTGCTCCATGTCCACAACAATCAGGGTCAGGTGGGTTTACGCTCGGCAAGTTACAGTTTATACTAAGTGCATACCTATGCTTGGCTTGACATGACCACTTATCTATGAATGGAGAAATGTATAGAGATTCTGTTTACTGCATCAGAAGCAGCGCCTGTATACGGAACAGCACCTGGGTGACCCATCGTGACCCCGCGGCAATGTAATGTAGTGCCTTGCCAGACTATCACGTGCGCCGTGAGCCTCCCGCGGCTCTGAAATGCAGATGGCTTTGCTGTCTGTAAATGCAATGAGAAACGCACGGGCGCGTGCGCAGTACCTGCACGCACTCACACGCACGCGCTGTGCACGCACTCACACGCACGCGCTGTGCACGCACGCGCTGTGCACGCACTCACACGCACGCGCTGTGCACGCACTCACACGCACGCGCTGTGCACGCACTCACACGCACGCGCTGTGCACGCACTCACACGCACGCGCTGTGCACGCACTCACACGCACGCGCTGTGCACGCACTCACACGCACGCGCTGTGCACGCACTCACACGCACGCGCTGTGCACGCACTCACACACACGCGCTGTGCACGCACTCACACGCACGCGCTGTGCACGCACTCACACGCACGCGCAGTACACGCACTCACACGCACGCGCTGTGCACGCACTCACACGCACGCGCTGTGCACGCACTCACACGCACCCGCAGTACACGCACTCACACACACACGCGCAGTGCACGCACTCACACGCACCCGCAGTACACGCACTCACACACACACGCGCCGTGCACGCACTCACACACACGCGCTGTGCACGCACTCATACACACGCGCTGTGCACGCACTCACACACACGCGCTGTGCACGCACTCACACACACGCGCTGTGCACGCACTCACACACACGCGCTGTGCACGCACTCACACACACGCGCTGTGCACGCACTCATACACACGCGCTGTGCACGCACTCACACACACGCGCTGTGCATGCACTGTGCGTGCGTGCGAGCCTCCCAGCTCGAGCGTAAAGGACCGATACAAACAAAGCCGGAGCAGCCGAGACGGTGGACCTTGATGTGCCTTGTCATTAGTGCCGTGTCTTCTGGCGTTACAGGGCCAGCCTGTGATCATGCATAATTTATTCTCCATTAGCCGAGGAGAGCCGAGGACTGCGGCCGGAGGAGGAGGGAAAGCGACAGGAAGAAGGGAAGGGAGGGCAGGGAGAGGACAGAGGGGGTCGGGGTGTGGAGCACTGAGAGGGTCGATGTAAATAAGACAGGGAGCTGAAGAGAGAGGCGGAAGGTGTGGGGAGAGGTGGGGAGGGAAGGAAGGGGGAGGTGGGGGAGCTGGAGGGAGTCAGGAAAGTTTCTCAGAACTCGGCAACGGAGGGAAGGCGGCGGCGTGTTTTCGAGCAACAAGAGGGCGCGGGGGCTGCCAGGCAAAGATGTCCACACGTCGTTAGCGAGGGTAGCGAGCGTTTGCTGTACAGCAGACGCGGAGCCAATGACAAATGCAGAGAGATGGTTAAAGCCAAGCGAGATGTGTAAGCGGGTAGGGGGAACGCACGTGGCAAGGGCCCAAGATGCCGGGAATCTTGAGCGAGACAAAAAAAAGAGTTCAAGATTAAGAATAAGTTGAGAATGATTGAAAAATGCGGTAGGGGCCGGAGCAAGGCAGCAGAGACAATGAGAACGAATGTGTGTACGGTTCTTGGCAGAGAAGAATCGGGTGAGAGGCGATAAGGATGACTGAGGGTTACAAAGGGAGATGATTTAGTTAAAAGACGAATATCTGTCCATATGTTAAAAATAGGTTATAGACTATACCTGTATTACTGCTAGTGGACGATTTTTTGTTGCTATTCTTGTTTTATTGTGGAAGTTGACAGTGAAATGAAAAATAAGTTCACTGTGTTGTGCTGATAAAAAAAGGTTTTTTTGTCAAATGCGGTATTCGCATAATCACTCTAACACACACCCATCTCGAGATTTAAAAGAGATCAATTTAACGTTGTGAAACGCGACGCACGCGTGATCATTGTACTTTGGTGGGTGGGGAAAAAACACTCTGCCCATTTAGAGAACATCAGAGCAGGGGGTGGAGCAGTGGCGATGATTAGCGATTACCGGCGCACGGCCAAGCGCCGACTTAGAGATGTAAATAACGAACGTGCACTCGGACACACGCGCGTGTATTAATAAATTACAATGCCGCCCATTAATTCTGCTACAACAACAGCTGAAGAGAAAAGTGACTGCGAAACAATAAGCAGGTGCAATGAAGAGAGTGACAGCCGCAGAGCGGTGTCGGACCTAATGGAACGGCTTCAGGAATTGCGGTAAATCGGCACGTGACGGCTCATGGCTTAAGTGGTGCCAGATAATTGACTTTGATATCAAACCGAGACTTCCCGCCCCCCCCCCCCCACCCATTTTTGATCAGGACCTTCAAAACGTACTTTTAAAAAAAAACGTACCATGACGCTGAAAGCCAAAGTGCTCTAATGGCGTGTTGATGGAAGGGCCTTAATGCCACATAATGTGATGCAGGGGTCCTTCGTGTTAACTCGCTCATAAGAAATGCATGCGGAGACACTCGTCAAGAAATCCGGAACAAAGCCGCTCCACATTAACTGCACGGCGCACACTTGACGCTTCGCCTGATGTCACGCACGGGGCCTGAGATGTAACACCTTGCCTCGTCGGAGCATTCACGTAGCCCGCACGCTCGCCCGCTCGTGTCCAGCGGCGAGCGGGCTAAACCAGGGATGTTCTAGAGCGGCACGCACGGCCTGGCACGGCGGGGTGGCATGGCCGGACAGGGTTCAGTAAAGAACACTTGCACGCCGTGCAGCGTTGCGCTTAGAGTAACGAATGTGCCAAAGCAGGTGTACGATCGCGCGCTTTGTATGTATGAGCTGTCTACATTAGGTTGTATATTGAAATGCAAATAAGTACTTAATTCATCTTAGTTATTGCTCTTAAATGAATCATCACCATTTATTGCATGTAGTCCGGCATTATGTAATTATAACTATTCTTCAATGTATTTGTTCCTCATAATGTATTCTTAACCTACAGCATACGACATGAAGCATTCTCATTATGCATGACATCAATCATTTATCACTTTAATACCCTGTGTCATGATTTCTTTAATATGCATTATGTATTGATTTCCATGATATATTTCAAAACATGTCTAAATACTATGCACTTTTATGTATATTTAATCTGTATACATGTTCCATATTCCCACTTTAGCAATGTGCGCTTTGCTCGTAGAACAGTTAATTACATGTTATTAATTTGTTATTAATGTTCATGGACATTAATTATTAATAATGCATCATTAACACGGCGCCAAGGCACTCATTAATATACTATTAATACTGAACACCCATTTAAAATAAAGCGCTGCCCTTTTTTCAAGTGGCTGTCCCTATTAAAGGTGCATTAATGAAGGTTATGAGCCCATGACATTTCGTGACATTTTTTTATAGATTTATCAGTTGGGTTGATTATCATAAATAATTAATCACTAATAAGGTATTTATAAATTTATATTGATTTTAGCTGCAGTTATGCAAAATGCCACATTTCATAACAGCAATGTTTAGTTAATGTTTCAAAGTTTATATTTGTGACTTGAGGCTTGTAAACTGCAATGCTACTGAACTAAACCGTGACCCTAGCAAACTCTAAACCATGACCCTAGAGATCTCTAGCAAACTCTAACCTGTGACCCTAGCAAACTCTAACCTGTGACCCTAGCAAAATCTAACCTGTGACCCTAGCAAACTCTAACCCGTGACCCTAGCAAACTCTAACCTGTGACTCTAGCAAACTCTAACCCGTGAATCTAGCAAACTCTAACCCGTGACCCTAGCAAGCTCTAACCTGTGACTCTAGAATACTTTAAACCATGAACCTAGCAGACTAGCAAACTCTAACCTGTGACCCTAGCGAACTCTAACCCATGACTCTAGCAAACTCTAACCTGTGACCCTCGCAAACTCTAACCCGTGAATCCAGCAAACTCTAACCTGTGACCCTAGAAAACTCTAACCTGTGACCCTAGCAAACTCTAACCTGTGACCCTAGCAAACTCTAACCTGTGACCCTAGCAAACTCTAACCTGTGACCCTAGCAAACTCTAACCTGTGACCCTAGAAAATTCTAACCTGTGACCCTAGCAAACTCTAACCTGTGACCCTAGCAAACTCTAACCTGTAACCCTAGCAAATTCTAACCCGTGACTCTAGCAAACTCTAACCTGTGATTCTAGCAAACTCTAACCCGTGAATCTAGCAAACTCTAACCCGTGACTCTAGCAAACTCTAACCCATGACCCTAGCAAACTCTAACCTGTGACCCTAGCAAACTCTAACCTGTGACCCTAGCAAACTCTAACCCATGACTCTAGCAAACTCTAACCTGCGACCCTAGCAAAATCTAACCTGTGACCCTAGCGAGCTCTAAACTATAGTCCTATAAAACTCTAACCCGTGACCCTAGCGAACTCTGGAATTAAGAATTTCCATGAAAATGGCCAATCCAGAAGTGTTTAGTGTAAAATATCCTGATTTACAATGACTTCTGTAATGGATTACATCAGATCTGTACTCATCTTGGACTCACCTTGGTGGACTTTCAAATGAGATCAACTATCGAGTGCACACGGAGACGCCGTGTGACTCCTAGATGCTCCCCTGGCCGACAATGAATGCAACGGTGGTGGTCGTGGCGCTGTGATAATAGAGGTGACAACGAGGATAAGGAAAAGAGGAATGCTTTGTGAAGCTGGCTTAAAAAGAGTTTTATCACGCTTTTACCACGATAGATGGTGGTATCGGAGGGAGTGGTGGTACGGCGATTAGCACGCCTCGCTATGAAGCCCACTGGCCCTAGTTCAATTCTCTACGATGGTGAAGATCTGTGGCGAATGATATCGGAAATCACTCCTGCGCCCCCACTCCACCAACCCACACTGTCCAGCATGGTCAAGCATCTCCCATTATTGGCATGGTATGTAGAGGGCCTTCATCCAGTAATGAGATGTCAATAGACTGTAAATCATCATCATCATTATCATCATTATTATTATTATTTACCAAGACGGTTCCCATGCACGGCGAGACGCAAGACCCGGGCCAGGAAGTCGCTCCTTTCACGACGCCACTCGTCAATCAAAGCGGCAAAAATCCTATCTTTGGCACACTTATTGCCGGTTTGAAGATGATAAGAAAAAAATAACAGGTTGATTGCGTGTTGAACCACAAGCACGCGTGGTGAACGCAGACTCGACGCCTTGCAAAAGGCGTCTATTTGGCTTTTGAACATGTTAACGCCTCCTGTTTTGTTGCCAGAAAGGGTAAAAGCTTATTCTTTTTGGCAACTATCGTGTTTACCTTGACTTTTCAATTATCCCAATTATCCACGCGTGTGGGTAACACAAAGTGCTCAGCTCGGACTCACTCCCTGAACAGAGGCTGCTGCCGGCGTCTCTCGTGGAAAAGTTCCACTCTAAAAATGTAATTCCAAAAATAAATTCCCACCGTGAATGTCCAATCCATCGGCCGCGTCTTTTTGACACCAAAAAGTCCCGCCATTGATTTAAACTCATCCGGCCCTTGATTGCTTCCAAAGGGCCCTGCTCGAACTGTAGCACCGATCCCGCGAGGAATTCTCCTACGCACGGCAACGAGGTTCCCATCATAAATTCACGAGGCCGAATTGTCCGTCAGTGACTCCGCTGACAGCGGAGTCTGACACAGCCCTTGCGTGCTTGCCTCGAAGTAAAACTACCAAAAAAAGTTCCATTTGTCTGAGATCACTATTAAAGCAGCGAACAATATTCTTGCTGTCCAAAAGGACTCCCACAAATCCTTTTCCAACAGCAGCGTGTCATTGGCGGTGCCACGATCATCATCAGCAGAAGCCAGGATCTATCCACTGCTGTACGAAAGCTTCCTAACGCCGAAGACATCTCCGATGATCCTGCTATTTAGTTATCCATCTTGCTCACGAACCAATTTCATCCCTGCGTCTCTGCAGTGGTCGTCCTTTAGGGTGCATTTCCTCCTTTGGCCAAGGCACTCAACCCCAAGTCTCTACCACTGGCCATCATCCCTTTTGGGTGACACGTCGTGCTCTTTTTCAGCTCTGACGTCCCATGCCTCTTCTTGCATCCGTGTGGTCCCTCTTACTGTCCATCTGTGCGTCACAAGCATTGACAAATTATCCGCCGCCAACGACCACAAATCCGCCGACGTTGCATGCCAATGTTTAAGCGAGTGGGATGTGCCTGAGAGCAGGCAACACGCACGAATGCAGTCTCCTCTTTGTGTTTGTTTTTTAATCACGTGTCCATTTGGCATCGTGACGGCAGCGCGATCGATGACTCCGCTCACCGGTGGGAATTATCAGAGCACGCTTGCGCACAGCATTGTCACACCGGGTTAGGGAGGAAATATTTTCCACTAAAAATTCCCCACGCCCCCCAATGTGTCGGGCTACAGTGGCTTCTGAGAGCTGAGCCACATTGCAGTGACAAGATAGGACAAAGGAGTCACTTTCCATCGCTTCTGACTGACAAATGCGCACGCTGACAGTGAAAAATGAAACAAACAGCCAAACGATAATAAGGTCCAGCAGAACGTGGAGCTTATCCGTCGAGTGACATCGATGCCTTCCAGTGGCGTAACGTCGCGGGCACAGGCCCCGCTGCGTGGAATTAAACGGGAGGGGTCCCCTGTCCAATCCCCATCGCCCTTTTTCGTAGCCCGGCACCGGGGCTGCCATGAGCCGGGCCTGTCTGCGTGCGGTGACTCAACCCAGTCAGGATAACATTAATGCCAGCAAGAGTCTTCAAATCCCATTGCTTAAACTTACCTCTCCTGTCAAGGGAACTCCTTCTACTGCGCAAAAATTATGGGGGAGAAAACATCTTCGAAATGCATTTTGGACCGTCAGAAAGAACTGTGGGTAATAAAATAAAATAATTTGTTTGCCCATCAGCCTATCAGCCTTCTGCACATCCCAGCAACATTCGTTCAAGCAGCAAGTGGTTATGGTGTGCTAAGTTTAATCAATTCATTCCTTTCTGTTACGATGCTGCTTTAAACGTTATCCTACCACGAGCAGAGAAACTACCATTCATAAAATTCTGAGGCCAAACCGTGAAAGTGCTCCCATCATCAGTTCAGCGACGCTGCATTTGCACGGCCGCTGGGAAGCGGAACCGAGCCGCGCTCGACCATGCCAAGAGTGGCTCACCAAAAAGCTTCAACAGCCGCGCGGCTCCGCGAGCACCGCACAATGTGCCGCTCCTCCAGCGATCCCAGCCCACGCTTACCTACGACGATCGGAAGTGACCGAGATGTCACGAGGCACGCAATCTGTCACCCCCGTTAACCCCGCGATGATGTCACAGCTGGTTCCGAGGGCATCCGTGGCGCGCGACTCGTCCGAGTTTCAGGCCTGGCCGATGGCAACGGATTCTCTTGACCTGGGTGGGAGACGTTTATTCCGATGAGTCTCAGATGTCTTTGTCTCGTTTTTTTTCAGTCCTCGAAGTGAAGTGGCAGTCGCTAAAATAAATAAAGATGAGTCACCCGCTATCCCAGATTTTTAAAAACCAATGCCTTCAAACCCTAGAATCCAAATGACATGTCGCATTCAGCCACATTTAGATAGTTTGAACTAAAATTAACCAACGTCCATGAGATTGACCGCATAAAGCAGAAACAAAAGAAAGATGTTAAATGCATGTATATGCTCTCTGAATAATACATCCTGCGTGAACACAAATACCTGCATGTGATAAGCTACACGCAGATCACTTTGTTAGCACCCATCAATACTTTTGTCTTGTTGTTCGTTTTTCCCAGGCGCGCCTCACCGAGGGTCAGGTCTCTTTCTTTTCAGAGGGACACTGCTTTGAGATGTTTGTCCAATTCTTGAGTGAAGAGTTGCGTTCCGTTGTAGCAGGATTCCGTGGTTCCCAGTTTAACCCATGCATGCACGGCGAGCAGCACTCCCACTTTGATTTTTGTGCTTAGTTTGTTGCTCTTCTTCCGCAACCTCCGATGAGCACAGTTGGCTACATGCGAAAGAAGTTCAACATGCCGTGCATACATACGGTGAGAATCCGATTTGTCCCGCACCTCCAGCGTCTGCCACCCAGCCACAGGACTGGTCTCACGTTGACCTCCATCCACTCACCCTTCCCCAGCTCACAGAAGCTCAGCAGCGTTGGGCCTAGTTAGTACTCAGGTGGAAGACTTCAGAAACCCAGGTCTTGTAGGCTTTTGGCTGTCAGGTGGCCAGCTGAGTGATGGATTCTTGAATCTCCCTGTGCAGAGCTTCGTTAAACCTTTATACGTTTGAGGTTGTCTTTACTAACTCTACTTTTCTCCCACATGAAAGCAAACACTCTTTAAATGGAACTGGCCAAACATCCCAATGCAGGACCCTCCCTAGGTAAATAAAGCGGGCTTGTTATAATTCAGTGTAAATTGGTCAAACGCGCATCACACATTGTTACATCCGGTTCCCCTTGGAAGGCGGACGACGAGTCTCATCGATGGGTTCTCGCCCGGCGTCGCATCAGAGTTTCTCACCGTCTCGTTCAGCACTGGGGGGCTCCTCGCCTCTACGGAGCTTCGTCCCAACAATGAGAGCCGAGTCTTTACTCCCACCGGCGGCGTTTGCTTTGCGTCAAGGTAGATGCAGGCCCCCAGGCACCGCGGCCACCGTCTGCGGTGCGGACGACAATTAGCGCGGTTGGCTACGTACGGTGCAAAAGAAGTTGAACTTACGTGCGTGCGCGCGCAAGTAAGTACGTACGTACTTACGTGCGCCGAAGGAAAGGACGACAAAGAGAATGAGCAAAGGGGTGCTTGGTGACAGCCTCTCGACGGGGCGCCTCCTCCCTTCACCTCCCCCACACCGACCCCATCAACCTTGCACTGGGGATTAAACCCCGCACCCGAAACTTCTCATGCCTAGCACATCGACAGGACGTCTTTGTCCGTAATACCTCCATACCCAGAAGTTCAGTCTGCCAAAATATTCAATATTTCGCTTTATCTCAAATCAAATGTTATGTAAATTTGTACCACGCGATGTAAATCGTGGGGATTGTTTGACCATACTTCACGATTCTTATTAGTGCGGGTTGGTGAAGGAGAGGGCCCTAGGACTGGTTTAGATATTACATTGGGGAACCGAACTAAGATTTTTGATATTCTTAGCTCTTTCGGTAAAGTCACGTTGAAGGGAAACAATAAAATAATAAAATATATATAAAACAATAAAAAAATTCTCATGACGTTTCGACCATAACACAAACGGTCGTCATCAGGTGTGTCGGTTTGCATAAATTGTAACGTATCAATTAATTTAACATTCACGTAATGAATGTATTCCGATGTTGACTCGTATGGCAATGTAAAACCAGGTGTACGTTGAGCCAAGGGTTGGCCGATTATAATTCGTCTGCACATGCAAGGAAAATCGTGAATGGAGTGCAACTCTGGCTGCCGCTCATGTTTCTGTAAAGTAACTCGCCAGGCCTCTCACGAGCAAGCGCCGGGTTGGCTTGCAAGTTCACGCCGCAGTGAGGAGAGAGGCACAGATTCACAACGCCTCGGCCCTGACATCACAACAACTCCCTGGCATCACAACAACTCCCTGGCATCACAACAACTCCCTGGCATCACAACAACTCCCTGGCATCACAACAACTCCCTGAAATCACAACATCTCCCTGACATCACAACAACTCCCTGAAATCACAACAACTCCCTGGCATCACAACAACTCCCTGGCATCACAACAACTCCCTGGCATCACAACTCCCTGGCATCACAACAACTCCCTGGCATCACAGCAACTCCCTGAAATCACAACATCTCCCTGACATCACAACAACTCCCTGAAATCACAACAACTCCCTGACATCACAACTCCCTGGCATCACAACAACTCCCTGGCATCACAACAACTCCCTGAAATTACAACAACTCCCTAGCATCACAACAACTCCCTGAAATCACAACTCCCTGATATCACAACAACTCCCTGGCATCACAACAACTCCCTGGCATCACAACAAATTCCTGAAATCACAACAACTCCCTGGCATCACAACAACTCCCTGGCATCACAACAACTCCCTGGCATCACAACAACTCCCTAGCACCTCAACTCCCTGGCATCACAACAACTCCCTGAAATCACAACAACTCCCTGGCATCACAACAACTCCCCGGCATCACAACAACTCCCCGGCATCACAACAAATCGCTGACATCACAACAACTCCCTGGCATCACAACAACTCCCTGGCATCACAACAACTCCCTGAAATCACAACTCCCTAGCACCTCAACTCCCTGGCATCACAACAACTCCCTGGCATCACAACAACTCCCTGACATCACAACTCCCTGAAATCACAACTCCCTGATATCACAACAACTCCCTGGCATCACAACAACTCCCTGCCGCGCATCCGTGCCGTGTGTCACCGCGAGGGCCGTGTGATGTAACGTATGGTGGCCACGGAGCCGAACGCCGACTCGAACTCTCCGCCGTTTTCAAAATCCATCCGTGCGTCAATGTTCAGCGGTGGGCCTTGGGCTGCAATGTGGAAGCGCGATTGAAGGCAACACATATGCGTACGGGACCTCATCCTTTGTGAACCACATGCGCGTGTCATGAATATGATGTTGCGCGCGCCTGTATGTTATTAACCCCGTGGCTTCTGTGCGTGCATCCTGCTACCTTTACAACTCGCCCCCACCCTGCACCTACCGATGATTCAAAAGAGATCCTTGCACGAAAAAAAAGATGCATTCGAATCAAGTACATCATTGCTTCCTGCCAGCTGCATATCAGCTGCCATTTTAACTGTTTAAATAGCGCAGCCCCACAACTGCGATAATGATAACGCCATGCCGTCTAGCTCCGACGATTTTTATTGAGGGTTTTTTTTTTTAAATTGGACAACTGTTCATCACGTTTTTACGACGTCGGGCACACAACCGTTGGCTGCCGAGGAGGAGGAGGGAGGCGGCGAGGCTGATGAGGCGTCGTTTTGTCGGCACGGTTTTGGGGGGCTCGAGGTTGAACGTCGGCGTGACGCACGCGGCGCGGGTGGGGGCTGCCGTGACCAGAGATGAAGCTCGGCCTCAAACGCAGCCCGCCCCACCGGCCGGGGATTTAACTAACGATGACAAACACAGCCCGCGCCTAACTAAAATAAGGACTGCAGCATGACACATTGCAATAAAAAGAAAGGGAACATCACAACCGTGTCAGTGTGCGTGGTTTTTTTTTTGTCCATGAGCGGCACAAACTTTTTCTTTTCATTTTGCCGTTTCACCACTTCAAAAGCGGCGTTTTCGGATTTTTGGCAAAGCCACTGCTTGTGGTTATTTAAATTAATGGCAAATGCATTAATACTGCACCGCACAAGACCACTTCACATCACAAACTAAGCGGAGATTAGATTTCAAAGCGAAATAAAATAGCCGGCTTCATTTTCAGGAGCAACTCTCCCTCCCCCTTTACCCATCAACGGACGTGAACTGAAGCAGGGCGCGAGCGCTGGGCCCACGAGGAACGCGCGCGCTCGTCACGTGAGAGGAGCGTCTCGCCACGAGAGGCATCCTGCGGCTGTGATCGCAATGAGGATGCGCGCGTGCCACCCTGAATAATGAGCACCCACAAAGCTCCCGCGCCATCAAACCGCAATTCCGCTCCTCCTTCCTTAAATTGGATCTTCTCTTTCTTCTTACACGAAACGCGTCGTGCGCTCTTCTTGCCGATGACCGCTCGCGAGCGTTCGCGCTCGGCACACGTTCAATGGAGCGCCGGTGTGGGCAGCCGGGCAGCACGGAGCGGCAGGCGAGACGCGGACGAGAGAGGGGCGTGAAGTGAATCTGAGGAGAGAGGGGCGTGAAGCGAATCTGAGGAGAGAGGATGGTGAAGTGAATCTGAGGAGAGAGGATGGTGAAGTGAATCTGAGGAGAGAGGATGGTGAAGTGAATCTGAAGAGAGAGGGGGGTGAAGTGAATCTGAGGAGAGAGGGGGGTGAAGTGAATGTGAGGAGAGAGGAGCGTGAAGTGAATCTGAGGAGAGAGGAGCGTGAAGTGAATCTGAGGAGAGAGGATGGTGAAGTGAATCTGAGGAGAGAGGGGCGTGAAGTGAATCTGAGGAGAGAGGGGGGGGTGAAGTGAATCTGAACAGAGAGGATGGTGAAGTGAATCTGAGGAGAGAGGGTGGGTGAAGTGAATCTGAGGAGAGAGGAAGGTGAAGTGAATCTGAGGAGAGAGGGGCGTGAAGTGAATCTGAGGAGAGAGGGGGGGTGAAGTGAATCTGAACAGAGAGGATGGTGAAGTGAATCTGAGGAGAGAGGGGGGGGGGTGAAGTGAATCAGAGGAGAGAGGAGCGTGAAGTGAATCTGAGGAGAAAGGGGGGTGAAGTGAATCTGAGAAGAGAGGATGGTGAAGTTAATCTGAGGAGGGAGGGGGGTGAAGTGAATCTGAGAAGAGAGGATGGTGACGTGAATCTGAGGAGAGAGGGGGGTGAAGTGAATCTGAGGAGAGAGGATGGTGAAGTGAATCTGAGGAGCGAGGATGGTGAACTGAATCTGAGGAGAGAGGATAGTGAAGTGAATCTGAGGAGAGAGGGGGGTGAAGTGAATCAGAGGAGAGAGGATGGTGAAGAGAATCTGAGGAGAGAGGATGGTGAAGTGAATCTGAGGAGAGAGGATGGTGAAGTGAATCTGAGGAGAGAGGATAGTGAAGTGAATCTGAGGAGAGATGGGGGTGAAGTGAATCAGAGGAGAGAGGATGGTGAAGTGAATCTGAGGAGAGAGGATGCTAAAGTGAATCTGAGGAGAGAGGATGGTGAAGTGAATCTGAGGAGAGAGGATGGTGAAGTGAATCTGAGGAGAGAGGGGGGAAGTGAATCTGAGGAGAGAGGGGGGTGAAGTGAATCATAGGAGAGAGGGGGGTGAAGTGAATCTGAGGAGAGAGGGGGGTGAAGTGATTATGAGGAGAGAAGATGGTGAAGTGAATTTGATGAGAGAGGATGGTGAAGTGAATCTGAGGAGAGAGGATGGTGAAGTGAATCTAAGGAGATAAGATGGTGAAGTGAATCTGAAGAGAGAGGGGGGTGAAGTGAATCTGAGGAGAGAGGGGGGTGAAGTGAATCATAGGAGAGAGGATGGTGAAGTGAATCTGAGGAGAGAAGCGCGTGAAGTGAATCTGAGGAGAGAGGAGCGTGAAGTTAATCTGAGGAGAGAGGGGGGTGAAGTGAATCTGAGGAGAGAGGAGGGTGAAGTGAATCTGAGGAGAGATGGGGGTGAAGTGAATCTGAAGAGAGAGGTGGGTGAATTGAATCTGAGCAGAGAGGATGGTGAAGTGAATCTGAAGAGAGAGGGGCGTGAAGTGAATCTGAGGAGAGAGGGGGGTGAAGTGAATCTGAGGAGAGAGGATGGTGAAGTGAATCTGAGGAGAGAGGGGGTGAAGTGAATCTGAGAGAGGATGGTGAAGTGAATCTGAGGAGAGAGGGGCATGAAATGAATCTGAGGAGAGAGGGGGGGGGGTGAAGTGAATCTGAGGAGAGAGGATGGTGAAGTGAATCTGAGGAGAGAGGGGGGTGAAGTGAATCTGAACAAAGAGGATGGTGAAGTGAATCTGAGGAGAGAGGGGGGTGAAGTGAATCTGAGGAGAGAGGGGGGTGAAGTGAATCTGAGGAGAGATGGGGGTGAAGTGAATCTAAGGAGAGAGGGGGGGGTGAAGTGAATCTGAGGAGAGAGGATGGTGAAATGAATCTGAGGAGAGAGGTGGGGTGAAGTGAATCTAAGGAGAGAGGGGGGGTGAAGTGAATCTGAGGAGAGAGGGTTTGAAGTGAATCTAAGGAGAGAGGGGGGTGAAGTGAATCGGAGGAGAGAGGGGGGGTGAAATGAAACAGAGGAGAGAGGGGGTGAAGTGAATCTAAGGAGAGAGGATGGTGAAGTGAATCTGAGGAGAGAGGAGCGTGAAGTGAATCTGAAGAGAGAGGATGGTGAAGTGAATCTGAAGAGAGAGGAGCGTGAAGTGAATGTGAGGAGAGAGGAGCATGAAGTGAATCTGAGGAGAGAGGAGCGTGAAGTGAATCTGAGGAGAGAGGGGGGTGAAGTGAATCTGAGGAGAGAGGGGGGTGAAGTGAATCTGAGGAGAGAGTATGGTGAAGTGAATCTGAGGAGAGAGGGGGGTGAAGTGAATCTGAGGAGAGAGGATGGTGAAGTGAATCTGAGGAGAGAGGATGGTGAAGTGAATCTGAGGAGAGAGGATGATGAAGTGAATCTGAAGAGAGAGGGGGTGAAGTGAATCTGAGGAGAGAGGGGGTGAAGTGAATGTGAGGAGAGAGGAGCGTGAAGTGAATCTGAGGAGAGAGGAGTGTGAAGTGAATCTGAGGAGAGAGGATGGTGAAGTGAATCTGAGGAGAGAGGGGCGTGAAGTGAATCTGAGGAGAGAGGGGCATGAAGTGAATCTGAGGAGAGAGGATGGTGAAGTGAATCTGAGGAGAGAGGGGGGGTGAAGTGAATCAGAGGAGAAAGGAGCGTGAAGTGAATCTGAGGAGAAAGGGGGGTGAAGTGAATCTGAGGAGAGAGGATGGTGAAGTGAATATGAGGAGGGAGGGGGGTGAAGTGAATCTGAGGAGAGAGGATGGTGAAGTGAATCTGAGGAGAGAGGGGGTGAAGTGAATCTGAGGAGAGAGGATGGTGAAGTGAATCTGAGGAGAGAGGATGGTGAAGTGAATCTGAGGAGAGAGGATGTGAAGTGAATCTGAGGAGAGAGGATAGTGAAGTGAATCTGAGGAGAGATGGGGGTGAAGTGAATCAGAGGAGAGAGGATGGTGAAGTTAATCTGAGGAGAGAGGATGGTAAAGTGAATCTGAGGAGAGAGGATGGTGAAGTGAAACTGAGGAGAGAGGATGGTGAAGTGAATCTGAGGAGAGAGGGGGGGAAGAGAATCTGAGGAGAAAGGGGGGTGAAGTGAATCTGAGGAGAGAGGGGCGTGAAGTGAATCTGAGGAGAGAGGGGCGTGAAGTGAATCTGAGGAGAGAGGATGGTGAAGTGAATCTGAGGAGAGAGGATGGTGAAGTGAATCTGAGGAGAGAGGATGGTGAAGTGAATCTGAGGAGAGAGGATGGTGAAGCGAATCTGAGGAGAGAAGATGGTGAAGTGAATCTGAAGAGAGAGGGGGTGAAGTGAATCTGAGGAGAGAGGATGGTGAAGTGAATCTGAGGAGAGAGGATGGTGAAGTGAATCTGAGGAGAGAGGATGTGAAGTGAATCTGAGGAGAGAATGGTGAAGTGAATCTGAGGAGAGAGGGGCGTGAGGTGAATCTGAGGAGAGAGGGGCGTGAAGTGAATCTGAGGAGAGAGGATGGTGAAGTGAATCTGAGGAGAGAGGATGGTGAAGTGAATCTGAGGAGAGAGGAAGGTGAAGTGAATCTGAGGAGAGAGGGGCGTGAAGTGACTCTGAGGAGAGAGGGGGGTGAAGTGAATCAGAGGAGAGAGGAGGGTGAAGTGAATCTGAGGAGAAAGGGGGGTGAAGTAAATCTGAGGAGAGAGGATGGTGAAGTGAATCTGAGGAGGGAGGGGGGGTGAACTGAAACTGAGAAGAGAGGATGGTGACGTGAATCTGAGGAGAGAGGGGGGTGAAGTGAATCTGAGGAGAGAGGAAGGTGAAGTGAATCTGAGGAGAGAGGATGGTGAAGTGAATCTGAGGAGCGAGGATGGTGAAGTGAATCTGAGGAGAGAGGATAGTGAAGTGAATCTGAGGAGAGAGTGGGGTGAAGTGAATTAGAGGAGAGAGGATGGTGAAGTGAATCTGAGGAGAGAGGATGGTAAAGTGAATCTGAGGAGAGATGATGGTGAATTGATTCTGAGGAGAGAGGATGGTGAAGTGAATCTGAGGAGAGAGTGGGGTGAAGTGAATCTGAGGAGAGGGGGTGAAGTGAATCTGAGGAGAGTGGGGGGTGAAGTGAATCTGAGGAGAGAGGATGGTGAAGTGAATCTGAGGAGGGAGGGGGGGGTGAAGTGAATCTGAGGAGAGAGGATGGTGAAGTGAATCTGAGGAGAGAGGGGGGTGAAGTGAATCTGAGGAGAGACGATGGTGAAGTGAATCTGAGGATAGAGGATGGTGAAGTGAATCTGAGGAGAGAGGATGGTGAAGTGAATCTGAGGAGAGAGGATAGTGAAGTGAATCTGAGGAGAGATGGGGGTGAAGTGAATCAGAGGAGAGAGGATGGTAAAGTGAATCTGAGGAGAGAGGGGGGTGAAGTGAATCATAGGAGAGAGGATGGTGAAGTGAATCTGAGGAGAGAAGAGCGTGAAGTGAATCTGAGGAGAGAGGATGGTGAAGTGAATCTGAGGAGAGAGGGGGGGGAAGTGAATCTGAGGAGAGAGGGCGGTGAAGTGAATCTGAGGAGAGAGGGGGGTGAAGTGAATCTGAGGAGAGAGGATGGTGAAATGAATCTGAGGAGAGAGGATGGTGAAGTGAATCTGAGGAGAGAGGATGGTGAAGTGAATCTAAGGAGAGAAGATGGTGAAGTGAATCTGAGGAGAGAAGAGCGTGAAGTGAATCTGAGGAGAGAGGAGCGTGAAGTGAATCTGAGGAGAGAGGGGGGTGAAGTGAATCTGAGGAGAGAGGGGGTTGAAGTGAATCTAAGGAGAGAGGATGGTGAAGTGAATCTGAGGAGAGAGGGGGTGAAGTGAATCTAAGGAGAGAGGATGGTGAAGTGAATCTGAGGAGAGAGGGGGGTGAAGTGAATCTGAAGAGAGAGGTGTGTGAATTGAATCTGAGCAGAGAGGATGGTGAAGTGAATCTGAAGAGAGAGGGGCGTGAAGTGAATCTGAGGAGAGAGGGGGGTGAAGTGAATCTGAGGAGAGAGGATGGTGAAGTGAATGTGAGGAGAGAGGGGCCTGAAATGAATCTGAGAGAGGATGGTGAAGTGAATCTGAGGAGAGAGGGGCCTGAAATGAATCTGAGGAGAGAGGGGGGGGGTGAAGTGAATCTGAGGAGAGAGGATGGTGAAGTGAATCTGAGGAGAGAGGGGGGTGAAGTGAATCTGAACAAAGAGGATGTTGAAGTGAATCTGAGGAGAGAGGGGGGTGAAGTGAATCTGAGGAGAAAGGGGGGTGAAGTGAATCTGAAGAGAGATGGGGGTGAAGTGAATCTAAGGAGAGAGGGGGGTGAAGTGAATCTGAGGAGAGAGGATGGTGAAGTGAATCTGAGGAGAGAGGTGGGGTGAAATGAATCTAAGGAGAGAGGGGGGGTGAAGTGAATCTGAGGAGAGAGGGGGGTGAAGTGAATCATAGGAGAGAGGATGGTGAAGTGAATCTGAGGAGAGAGGGGCCTGAAATGAATCTGAGGAGAGAGGGGGGGGGGGTGAAGTGAATCTGAGGAGAGAGGATGGTGAAGTGAATCTGAGGAGAGAGGGGGGTGAAGTGAATCTGAACAAAGAGGATGTTGAAGTGAATCTGAGGAGACAGGGGGGTGAAGTGAATCTGAGGAGAAAGGGGGGTGAAGTGAATCTGAAGAGAGATCGGGGTGAAGTGAATCTAAGGAGAGAGGGGGGTGAAGTGAATCTGAGGAGAGAGGATGGTGAAGTGAATCTGAGGAGAGAGGTGGGGTGAAATGAATCTAAGGAGAGAGGGGGGGTGAAGTGAATCTGAGGAGAGAGGGGGGTGAAGTGAATCATAGGAGAGAGGATGGTGAAGTGAATCTGAGGAGAGAAGAGCGTGAAGTGAATCTGAGGAGAGAGGATGGTGAAGTGAATCTGAGGAGAGAGGGGGGAAGTGAATCTGAGGAGAGAGGGCAGTGAAGTGAATCTGAGGAGAGAGGGGGGTGAAGGGAATTTGAGGAGAGAGGATGGTGAAGTGAATCTGAGGAGAGAGGATGGTGAAGTGAATCTGAGGAGAGAGGATGGTGAAGTGAATCTAAGGAGAGAAGATGGTGAAGTGAATCTGAGGAGAGAGGGGGGTGAAGTGAATCTGAGGAGAGAGAGAGGGGTGAAGTGAATCATAGGAGAGAGGATGGTGAAGTGAATCTGAGGAGAGAAGTGCGTGAAGTGAATCTGAGGAGAGAGGAGCGTGAAGTGAATCTGAGGAGAGAGGGTGTGAAGTGAATCTGAGGAGAGAGGGGGTTGAAGTGAATCTAAGGAGAGCGGATGGTGAAGTGAATCTGAGGAGAGAGGGGGTGAAGTGAATCTAAGGAGAGAGGATGGTGAAGTGAATCTGAGGAGAGAGGGGGGTGAAGTGAATCTGAAGAGAGAGGTGTGTGAATTGAATTTGAGCAGAGAGGATGGTGAAGTGAATCTGAAGAGAGAGGGGGGTGAAGTGAATCTGAGGAGAGAGGATGGTGAAGTGAATCTGAGGAGAGAGGGGGTGAAGTGAATCTGAGAGAGGATGGTGAAGTGAATCTGAAGAGAGAGGGGCCTGAAATGAATCTGAGGAGAGAGGGGGGGGGGGTGAAGTGAATCTGAGGAGAGAGGATGGTGAAGTGAATCTGAGGAGAGAGGGGGGTGAAGTGAATCTGAACAAATAGGATGGTGAAGTGAATCTGAGGAGAGAGGGGGGTGAAGTGAATCTGAGGAGAGAGGGGGGTGAAGTGAATCTGAGGAGAGATGGGGGTGAAGTGAATCTAAGGAGAGAGGGGGGGTGAAGTGAATCTGAGGAGAGAGGATGGTGAAGTGAATCTGAGGAGAGAGGTGGGGTGAAGTGAATCTAAGGAGAGAGGGGGGGTGAAGTAAATCTGAGGAGAGAGGGGGTGAAGTGAATCTAAGGAGAGAGGGGGGTGAAGTGAAACGGAGGAGAGAGGGGGGGTGAAATGAAACTGAGGAGAGAGGGGGTGAAGTGAATCTAAGGAGAGAGGATGGTGAAGTGAATCTGAGGAGAGAGGAGCGTTAAGTGAATCTGAAGAGAGAGGATGGTGAAGTGAATCTGAAGAGAGAGGAGCGTGAAGTGAATGTAAGGAGAGAGGAGCATGAAGTGAATCTGAGGAGAGAAGAGCGTGAAGTGAATCTGAGGAGAGAGGGGGGTGAAGTGAATCTGAGGAGAGAGGGGGGTGAAGTGAATCTGAGGAGAGAGGATGGTGAAGTGAATCTGAGGAGAGAGGGGGTGAAGTGAATCTGAGGAGAGAAGATGGTGAAGTGAATCTGAGGAGAGAGGGGGGTGAAGTGAATCTGAGGAGAGAGGATGGTGAAGTGAATCTGAGGAGAGAGGATGGTGAAGTGAATCTGAGGAGAGAGGATGATGAAGTGAATCTGAAGAGAGAGGGGGTGAAGTGAATCTGAGGAGAGAGGGGGGTGAAGTGAATGTGAGGAGAGAGTAGCGTGAAGTGAATCTGAGGAGAGAGGAGCGTGAAGTGAATCTGAGGAGAGAGGATGGTGAAGTGAATCTGAGGAGAGAGGGGGGTGAAATGAATCTGAGGAGAGAGGATGATGAAGTGAATCTGAAGAGAGAAGGGGTGAAGTGAATCTGAGGAGAGAGGGGGTGTGAAGTGAAACTGGGGAGAGAGGGGGTGAAGTGAATCTAAGGAGAGAGGATGGTGAAGTGAATCTGAGGAGAGAGGAGCGTGAAGTGAATCTGAAGAGAGAGGGGGTGAAGTGAATCTGAGGAGAGAGGGGGGTGAAGTGAATGTGAGGAGAGAGTAGCGTGAAGTGAATCTGAGGAGAGAGGAGCGTGAAGTGAATCTGAGGAGAGAGGATGGTGAAGTGAATCTGAGGAGAGAGGGGGGTGAAGTGAATCTGAGGAGAGAGGATGATGAAGTGAATCTGAAGAGAGAAGGGGTGAAGTGAATCTGAGGAGAGAGGGGGTGTGAAGTGAAACTGAGGAGAGAGGGGGTGAAGTGAATCTAAGGAGAGAGGATGGTGAAGTGAATCTGAGGAGAGAGGAGCGTGAAGTGAATCTGAAGAGAGAGGATGGTGAAGTGAATCTGAAGAGAAAGGAGCGTGAAGTGAATGTGAGGAGAGAGGAGCATGAAGTGAATCTGAGGATAGAGGAGCGTGAAGTCAATCTGAGGAGAGAGGGGGGTGAAGTGAATTTGAGGAGAGAGGGGGGTGAAGTGAATCTGAGGAGAGAGGATGGTGAAGTGAATCTGAGGAGAGAGGGAGGCGATGTGAATCTGAGGAGAGAGGATGGTGAAGTGAATCTGAGGAGAGAGGGAGGTGATGTGAATCTGATGAGAGAGGATGGTGAAGTGAATCTGAGGAGAGAGGGGGGTGAAGTGAATCTGAGGAGAGAGGATGGTGAAGTGAATCTGAGGAGAGAGGGGCGTGAAGTGAATCTGAGGAGAGAGGGGCATGAAGTGAATCTGAGGAGAGAGGATGGTGAAGTGAATCTGAGGAGAGAGGGGGGTGAAGTGAATCAGAGGAGAAAGGAGCGTGAAGTGAATCTGAGGAGAAAGGCTGGTGAAGTGAATCTGAGGAGAGAGGATGGTGAAGTGAATATGAGGAGGGAGGGGGGTGAAGTGAATCTGAGGAGAGAGGATGGTGAAGTGAATCTGAGGAGAGAGGGGGTGAAGTGAATCTGAGGAGAGAGGATGGTGAAGTGAATCTGAGGAGAGAGGATGGTGAAGTGAATCTGAGGAGAGAGGGGGGTGAAGTGAATCTGAGGAGAGAGGATGGTGAAGTGAATCTGAGGAGAGAGGGGGTGAAGTGAATCTGAGGAGAGAAGATGGTGAAGTGAATCTGAGGAGAGAGGGGGGTGAAGTGAATCTGAGGAGAGAGGATGGTGAAGTGAATCTGAGGAGAGAGGATGGTGAAGTGAATCTGAGGAGAGAGGATGATGAAGTGAATCTGAAGAGAGAGGGGGTGAAGTGAATCTGAGGAGAGAGGGGGGTGAAGTGAATGTGAGGAGAGAGTAGCGTGAAGTGAATCTGAGGAGAGAGGAGCGTGAAGTGAATCTGAGGAGAGAGGATGGTGAAGTGAATCTGAGGAGAGAGGGGGGTGAAATGAATCTGAGGAGAGAGGATGATGAAGTGAATCTGAAGAGAGAAGGGGTGAAGTGAATCTGAGGAGAGAGGGGGTGTGAAGTGAAACTGGGGAGAGAGGGGGTGAAGTGAATCTAAGGAGAGAGGATGGTGAAGTGAATCTGAGGAGAGAGGAGCGTGAAGTGAATCTGAAGAGAGAGGGGGTGAAGTGAATCTGAGGAGAGAGGGGGGTGAAGTGAATGTGAGGAGAGAGTAGCGTGAAGTGAATCTGAGGAGAGAGGAGCGTGAAGTGAATCTGAGGAGAGAGGATGGTGAAGTGAATCTGAGGAGAGAGGGGGGTGAAGTGAATCTGAGGAGAGAGGATGATGAAGTGAATCTGAAGAGAGAAGGGGTGAAGTGAATCTGAGGAGAGAGGGGGTGTGAAGTGAAACTGAGGAGAGAGGGGGTGAAGTGAATCTAAGGAGAGAGGATGGTGAAGTGAATCTGAGGAGAGAGGAGCGTGAAGTGAATCTGAAGAGAGAGGATGGTGAAGTGAATCTGAAGAGAAAGGAGCGTGAAGTGAATGTGAGGAGAGAGGAGCATGAAGTGAATCTGAGGATAGAGGAGCGTGAAGTCAATCTGAGGAGAGAGGGGGGTGAAGTGAATTTGAGGAGAGAGGGGGGTGAAGTGAATCTGAGGAGAGAGGATGGTGAAGTGAATCTGAGGAGAGAGGGAGGCGATGTGAATCTGAGGAGAGAGGATGGTGAAGTGAATCTGAGGAGAGAGGGAGGTGATGTGAATCTGATGAGAGAGGATGGTGAAGTGAATCTGAGGAGAGAGGGGGGTGAAGTGAATCTGAGGAGAGAGGATGGTGAAGTGAATCTGAGGAGAGAGGGGCGTGAAGTGAATCTGAGGAGAGAGGGGCATGAAGTGAATCTGAGGAGAGAGGATGGTGAAGTGAATCTGAGGAGAGAGGGGGGTGAAGTGAATCAGAGGAGAAAGGAGCGTGAAGTGAATCTGAGGAGAAAGGCTGGTGAAGTGAATCTGAGGAGAGAGGATGGTGAAGTGAATATGAGGAGGGAGGGGGGTGAAGTGAATCTGAGGAGAGAGGATGGTGAAGTGAATCTGAGGAGAGAGGGGGTGAAGTGAATCTGAGGAGAGAGGATGGTGAAGTGAATCTGAGGAGAGAGGATGGTGAAGTGAATCTGAGGAGAGAGGATGTGAAGTGAATCTGAGGAGAGAGGATAGTGAAGTGAATCTGAGGAGAGATGGGGGTGAAGTGAATCAGAGGAGAGAGGATGGTGAAGTTAATCTGAGGAGAGAGGATGGTAAAGTGAATCTGAGGAGAGAGGATGGTGAAGTGAATCTGAGGAGAGAGGATGGTGAAGTGAATCTGAGGAGAGAGGGGGGGAAGAGAATCTGAGGAGAAAGGGGGGTGAAGTGAATCTGAGGAGAGAGGGGCGTGAAGTGAATCTGAGGAGAGAGGGGCGTGAAGTGAATCTGAGGAGAGAGGATGGTGAAGTGAATCTGAGGAGAGAGGGGGGTGAAGTGAATCATAGGAGAGAGGATGGTGAAGTGAATCTGAGGAGAGAAGAGCGTGAAGTGAATCTGAGGAGAGAGGATGGTGAAGTGAATCTGAGGAGAGAGGGGGGGGAAGTGAATCTGAGGAGAGAGGGCGGTGAAGTGAATCTGAGGAGAGAGGGGGGTGAAGTGAATCTGAGGAGAGAGGATGGTGAAATGAATCTGAGGAGAGAGGATGGTGAAGTGAATCTGAGGAGAGAGGATGGTGAAGTGAATCTAAGGAGAGAAGATGGTGAAGTGAATCTGAGGAGAGAAGAGCGTGAAGTGAATCTGAGGAGAGAGGAGCGTGAAGTGAATCTGAGGAGAGAGGGGGGTGAAGTGAATCTGAGGAGAGAGGGGGTTGAAGTGAATCTAAGGAGAGAGGATGGTGAAGTGAATCTGAGGAGAGAGGGGGTGAAGTGAATCTAAGGAGAGAGGATGGTGAAGTGAATCTGAGGAGAGAGGGGGGTGAAGTGAATCTGAAGAGAGAGGTGTGTGAATTGAATCTGAGCAGAGAGGATGGTGAAGTGAATCTGAAGAGAGAGGGGCGTGAAGTGAATCTGAGGAGAGAGGGGGGTGAAGTGAATCTGAGGAGAGAGGATGGTGAAGTGAATGTGAGGAGAGAGGGGCCTGAAATGAATCTGAGAGAGGATGGTGAAGTGAATCTGAGGAGAGAGGGGCCTGAAATGAATCTGAGGAGAGAGGGGGGGGGGGTGAAGTGAATCTGAGGAGAGAGGATGGTGAAGTGAATCTGAGGAGAGAGGGGGGTGAAGTGAATCTGAACAAAGAGGATGTTGAAGTGAATCTGAGGAGAGAGGGGGGTGAAGTGAATCTGAGGAGAAAGGGGGGTGAAGTGAATCTGAAGAGAGATGGGGGTGAAGTGAATCTAAGGAGAGAGGGGGGTGAAGTGAATCTGAGGAGAGAGGATGGTGAAGTGAATCTGAGGAGAGAGGTGGGGTGAAATGAATCTAAGGAGAGAGGGGGGGTGAAGTGAATCTGAGGAGAGAGGGGGGTGAAGTGAATCATAGGAGAGAGGATGGTGAAGTGAATCTGAGGAGAGAGGGGCCTGAAATGAATCTGAGGAGAGAGGGGGGGGGGTGAAGTGAATCTGAGGAGAGAGGATGGTGAAGTGAATCTGAGGAGAGAGGGGGGTGAAGTGAATCTGAACAAAGAGGATGTTGAAGTGAATCTGAGGAGACAGGGGGGTGAAGTGAATCTGAGGAGAAAGGGGGGTGAAGTGAATCTGAAGAGAGATCGGGGTGAAGTGAATCTAAGGAGAGAGGGGGGTGAAGTGAATCTGAGGAGAGAGGATGGTGAAGTGAATCTGAGGAGAGAGGTGGGGTGAAATTAATCTAAGGAGAGAGGGGGGGTGAAGTGAATCTGAGGAGAGAGGGGGGTGAAGTGAATCATAGGAGAGAGGATGGTGAAGTGAATCTGAGGAGAGAAGAGCGTGAAGTGAATCTGAGGAGAGAGGATGGTGAAGTGAATCTGAGGAGAGAGGGGGGAAGTGAATCTGAGGAGAGAGGGCAGTGAAGTGAATCTGAGGAGAGAGGGGGGTGAAGGGAATTTGAGGAGAGAGGATGGTGAAGTGAATCTGAGGAGAGAGGATGGTGAAGTGAATCTGAGGAGAGAGGATGGTGAAGTGAATCTAAGGAGAGAAGATGGTGAAGTGAATCTGAGGAGAGAGGGGGGTGAAGTGAATCTGAGGAGAGAGAGAGGGGTGAAGTGAATCATAGGAGAGAGGATGGTGAAGTGAATCTGAGGAGAGAAGTGCGTGAAGTGAATCTGAGGAGAGAGGAGCGTGAAGTGAATCTGAGGAGAGAGGGTGTGAAGTGAATCTGAGGAGAGAGGGGGTTGAAGTGAATCTAAGGAGAGCGGATGGTGAAGTGAATCTGAGGAGAGAGGGGGTGAAGTGAATCTAAGGAGAGAGGATGGTGAAGTGAATCTGAGGAGAGAGGGGGGTGAAGTGAATCTGAAGAGAGAGGTGTGTGAATTGAATTTGAGCAGAGAGGATGGTGAAGTGAATCTGAAGAGAGAGGGGGGTGAAGTGAATCTGAGGAGAGAGGATGGTGAAGTGAATCTGAGGAGAGAGGGGGTGAAGTGAATCTGAGAGAGGATGGTGAAGTGAATCTGAAGAGAGAGGGGCCTGAAATGAATCTGAGGAGAGAGGGGGGGGGGTGAAGTGAATCTGAGGAGAGAGGATGGTGAAGTGAATCTGAGGAGAGAGGGGGGTGAAGTGAATCTGAACAAATAGGATGGTGAAGTGAATCTGAGGAGAGAGGGGGGTGAAGTGAATCTGAGGAGAGAGGGGGGTGAAGTGAATCTGAGGAGAGATGGGGGTGAAGTGAATCTAAGGAGAGAGGGGGGGTGAAGTGAATCTGAGGAGAGAGGATGGTGAAGTGAATCTGAGGAGAGAGGTGGGGTGAAGTGAATCTAAGGAGAGAGGGGGGGTGAAGTAAATCTGAGGAGAGAGGGGGTGAAGTGAATCTAAGGAGAGAGGGGGGTGAAGTGAAACGGAGGAGAGAGGGGGGGTGAAATGAAACTGAGGAGAGAGGGGGTGAAGTGAATCTAAGGAGAGAGGATGGTGAAGTGAATCTGAGGAGAGAGGAGCGTTAAGTGAATCTGAAGAGAGAGGATGGTGAAGTGAATCTGAAGAGAGAGGAGCGTGAAGTGAATGTAAGGAGAGAGGAGCATGAAGTGAATCTGAGGAGAGAAGAGCGTGAAGTGAATCTGAGGAGAGAGGGGGGTGAAGTGAATCTGAGGAGAGAGGGGGGTGAAGTGAATCTGAGGAGAGAGGATGGTGAAGTGAATCTGAGGAGAGAGGGGGTGAAGTGAATCTGAGGAGAGAAGATGGTGAAGTGAATCTGAGGAGAGAGGGGGGTGAAGTGAATCTGAGGAGAGAGGATGGTGAAGTGAATCTGAGGAGAGAGGATGGTGAAGTGAATCTGAGGAGAGAGGATGATGAAGTGAATCTGAAGAGAGAGGGGGTGAAGTGAATCTGAGGAGAGAGGGGGGTGAAGTGAATGTGAGGAGAGAGTAGCGTGAAGTGAATCTGAGGAGAGAGGAGCGTGAAGTGAATCTGAGGAGAGAGGATGGTGAAGTGAATCTGAGGAGAGAGGGGGGTGAAATGAATCTGAGGAGAGAGGATGATGAAGTGAATCTGAAGAGAGAAGGGGTGAAGTGAATCTGAGGAGAGAGGGGGTGTGAAGTGAAACTGAGGAGAGAGGGGGTGAAGTGAATCTAAGGAGAGAGGATGGTGAAGTGAATCTGAGGAGAGAGGAGCGTGAAGTGAATCTGAAGAGAGAGGGGGTGAAGTGAATCTGAGGAGAGAGGGGGGTGAAGTGAATGTGAGGAGAGAGTAGCGTGAAGTGAATCTGAGGAGAGAGGAGCGTGAAGTGAATCTGAGGAGAGAGGATGGTGAAGTGAATCTGAGGAGAGAGGGGGGTGAAGTGAATCTGAGGAGAGAGGATGATGAAGTGAATCTGAAGAGAGAAGGGGTGAAGTGAATCTGAGGAGAGAGGGGGTGTGAAGTGAAACTGAGGAGAGAGGGGGTGAAGTGAATCTAAGGAGAGAGGATGGTGAAGTGAATCTGAGGAGAGAGGAGCGTGAAGTGAATCTGAAGAGAGAGGATGGTGAAGTGAATCTGAAGAGAAAGGAGCGTGAAGTGAATGTGAGGAGAGAGGAGCATGAAGTGAATCTGAGGATAGAGGAGCGTGAAGTCAATCTGAGGAGAGAGGGGGGTGAAGTGAATTTGAGGAGAGAGGGGGGTGAAGTGAATCTGAGGAGAGAGGATGGTGAAGTGAATCTGAGGAGAGAGGGAGGCGATGTGAATCTGAGGAGAGAGGATGGTGAAGTGAATCTGAGGAGAGAGGGAGGTGATGTGAATCTGATGAGAGAGGATGGTGAAGTGAATCTGAGGAGAGAGGGGGGTGAAGTGAATCTGAGGAGAGAGGATGGTGAAGTGAATCTGAGGAGAGAGGGGCGTGAAGTGAATCTGAGGAGAGAGGGGCATGAAGTGAATCTGAGGAGAGAGGATGGTGAAGTGAATCTGAGGAGAGAGGGGGGTGAAGTGAATCAGAGGAGAAAGGAGCGTGAAGTGAATCTGAGGAGAAAGGCTGGTGAAGTGAATCTGAGGAGAGAGGATGGTGAAGTGAATATGAGGAGGGAGGGGGGTGAAGTGAATCTGAGGAGAGAGGATGGTGAAGTGAATCTGAGGAGAGAGGGGGTGAAGTGAATCTGAGGAGAGAGGATGGTGAAGTGAATCTGAGGAGAGAGGATGGTGAAGTGAATCTGAGGAGAGAGGATGTGAAGTGAATCTGAGGAGAGAGGATAGTGAAGTGAATCTGAGGAGAGATGGGGGTGAAGTGAATCAGAGGAGAGAGGATGGTGAAGTTAATCTGAGGAGAGAGGATGGTAAAGTGAATCTGAGGAGAGAGGATGGTGAAGTGAATCTGAGGAGAGAGGATGGTGAAGTGAATCTGAGGAGAGAGGGGGGGAAGAGAATCTGAGGAGAAAGGGGGGTGAAGTGAATCTGAGGAGAGAGGGGCGTGAAGTGAATCTGAGGAGAGAGGGGCGTGAAGTGAATCTGAGGAGAGAGGATGGTGAAGTGAATCTGAGGAGAGAGGATGGTGAAGTTAATCTGAGGAGAGAGGATGGTGAAGTGAATCTGAGGAGAGAGGATGGTGAAGTGAATCTGAGGAGAGAAGATGGTGAAGTGAATCTGAAGAGAGAGGGGGTGAAGTGAATCTGAGGAGAGAGGATGGTGAAGTGAATCTGAGGAGAGAGGATGGTGAAGTGAATCTGAGGAGAGAGGATGTGAAGTGAATCTGAGGAGAGAATGGTGAAGTGAATCTGAGGAGAGAGGGGCGTGAGGTGAATCTGAGGAGAGAGGGGCGTGAAGTGAATCTGAGGAGAGAGGATGGTGAAGTGAATCTGAGGAGAGAGGATGGTGAAGTGAATCTGAGGAGAGAGGAAGGTGAAGTGAATCTGAGGAGAGAGGGGCGTGAAGTGACTCTGAGGAGAGAGGGGGGTGAAGTGAATCAGAGGAGAGAGGAGGGTGAAGTGAATCTGAGGAGAAAGGGGGGTGAAGTAAATCTGAGGAGAGAGGATGGTGAAGTGAATCTGAGGAGGGAGGGGGGGTGAACTGAAACTGAGAAGAGAGGATGGTGACGTGAATCTGAGGAGAGAGGAGGGTGAAGTGAATCTGAGGAGAGAGGAAGGTGAAGTGAATCTGAGGAGAGAGGATGGTGAAGTGAATCTGAGGAGCGAGGATGGTGAAGTGAATCTGAGGAGAGAGGATAGTGAAGTGAATCTGAGGAGAGAGTGGGGTGAAGTGAATTAGAGGAGAGAGGATGGTGAAGTGAATCTGAGGAGAGAGGATGGTAAAGTGAATCTGAGGAGAGATGATGGTGAATTGATTCTGAGGAGAGAGGATGGTGAAGTGAATCTGAGGAGAGAGTGGGGTGAAGTGAATCTGAGGAGAGGGGGTGAAGTGAATCTGAGGAGAGTGGGGGGTGAAGTGAATCTGAGGAGAGAGGATGGTGAAGTGAATCTGAGGAGGGAGGGGGGGTGAAGTGAATCTGAGGAGAGAGGATGGTGAAGTGAATCTGAGGAGAGAGGGGGGTGAAGTGAATCTGAGGAGAGACGATGGTGAAGTGAATCTGAGGATAGAGGATGGTGAAGTGAATCTGAGGAGAGAGGATGGTGAAGTGAATCTGAGGAGAGAGGATAGTGAAGTGAATCTGAGGAGAGATGGGGGTGAAGTGAATCAGAGGAGAGAGGATGGTAAAGTGAATCTGAGGAGAGAGGGGGGTGAAGTGAATCATAGGAGAGAGGATGGTGAAGTGAATCTGAGGAGAGAAGAGCGTGAAGTGAATCTGAGGAGAGAGGATGGTGAAGTGAATCTGAGGAGAGAGGGGGGGGAAGTGAATCTGAGGAGAGAGGGGGGTGAAGTGAATCTGAGGAGAGAGGATGGTGAAATGAATCTGAGGAGAGAGGATGGTGAAGTGAATCTGAGGAGAGAGGATGGTGAAGTGAATCTAAGGAGAGAAGATGGTGAAGTGAATCTGAGGAGAGAAGAGCGTGAAGTGAATCTGAGGAGAGAGGAGCGTGAAGTGAATCTGAGGAGAGAGGGGGGTGAAGTGAATCTGAGGAGAGAGGGGGTTGAAGTGAATCTAAGGAGAGAGGATGGTGAAGTGAATCTGAGGAGAGAGTGGGTGAAGTGAATCTAAGGAGAGAGGATGGTGAAGTGAATCTGAGGAGAGAGGGGGGTGAAGTGAATCTGAAGAGAGAGGTGTGTGAATTGAATCTGAGCAGAGAGGATGGTGAAGTGAATCTGAAGAGAGAGGGGCGTGAAGTGAATCTGAGGAGAGAGGGGGGTGAAGTGAATCTGAGGAGAGAGGATGGTGAAGTGAATGTGAGGAGAGAGGGGCCTGAAATGAATCTGAGAGAGGATGGTGAAGTGAATCTGAGGAGAGAGGGGCCTGAAATGAATCTGAGGAGAGAGGGGGGGGGGGTGAAGTGAATCTGAGGAGAGAGGATGGTGAAGTGAATCTGAGGAGAGAGGGGGGTGAAGTGAATCTGAACAAAGAGGATGTTGAAGTGAATCTGAGGAGAGAGGGGGGTGAAGTGAATCTGAGGAGAAAGGGGGGTGAAGTGAATCTGAAGAGAGATGGGGGTGAAGTGAATCTAAGGAGAGAGGGGGGTGAAGTGAATCTGAGGAGAGAGGATGGTGAAGTGAATCTGAGGAGAGAGGTGGGGTGAAATGAATCTAAGGAGAGAGGGGGGGTGAAGTGAATCTGAGGAGAGAGGGGGGTGAAGTGAATCATAGGAGAGAGGATGGTGAAGTGAATCTGAGGAGAGAGGGGCCTGAAATGAATCTGAGGAGAGAGGGGGAGGGTGAAGTGAATCTGAGGAGAGAGGATGGTGAAGTGAATCTGAGGAGAGAGGGGGGTGAAGTGAATCTGAACAAAGAGGATGTTGAAGTGAATCTGAGGAGAGAGGGGGGTGAAGTGAATCTGAGGAGAAAGGGGGGTGAAGTGAATCTGAAGAGAGATCGGGGTGAAGTGAATCTAAGGAGAGAGGGGGGTGAAGTGAATCTGAGGAGAGAGGATGGTGAAGTGAATCTGAGGAGAGAGGTGGGGTGAAATGAATCTAAGGAGAGAGGGGGGGTGAAGTGAATCTGAGGAGAGAGGGGGGTGAAGTGAATCATAGGAGAGAGGATGGTGAAGTGAATCTGAGGAGAGAAGAGCGTGAAGTGAATCTGAGGAGAGAGGATGGTGAAGTGAATCTGAGGAGAGAGGGGGGGAAGTGAATCTGAGGAGAGAGGGCAGTGAAGTGAATCTGAGGAGAGAGGGGGGTGAAGTGAATTTGAGGAGAGAGGATGGTGAAGTGAATCTGAGGAGAGAGGATGGTGAAGTGAATCTGAGGAGAGAGGATGGTGAAGTGAATCTAAGGAGAGAAGATGGTGAAGTGAATCTGAGGAGAGAGGGGGGTGAAGTGAATCTGAGGAGAGAGAGAGAGGGGTGAAGTGAATCATAGGAGAGAGGATGGTGAAGTGAATCTGAGGAGAGAAGTGCGTGAAGTGAATCTGAGGAGAGAGGAGCGTGAAGTGAATCTGAGGAGAGAGGGTGTGAAGTGAATCTGAGGAGAGAGGGGGTTGAAGTGAATCTAAGGAGAGCGGATGGTGAAGTGAATCTGAGGAGAGAGGGGGTGAAGTGAATCTAAGGAGAGAGGATGGTGAAGTGAATCTGAGGAGAGAGGGGGGTGAAGTGAATCTGAAGAGAGAGGTGTGTGAATTGAATTTGAGCAGAGAGGATGGTGAAGTGAATCTGAAGAGAGAGGGCGGTGAAGTGAATCTGAGGAGAGAGGATGGTGAAGTGAATCTGAGGAGAGAGGGGGTGAAGTGAATCTGAGAGAGGATGGTGAAGTGAATCTGAAGAGAGAGGGGCCTGAAATGAATCTGAGGAGAGAGGGGGGGGGTGAAGTGAATCTGAGGAGAGAGGATGGTGAAGTGAATCTGAGGAGAGAGGGGGGTGAAGTGAATCTGAACAAATAGGATGGTGAAGTGAATCTGAGGAGAGAGGGGGGTGAAGTGAATCTGAGGAGAGAGGGGGGTGAAGTGAATCTGAGGAGAGATGGGGGTGAAGTGAATCTAAGGAGAGAGGGGGGGTGAAGTGAATCTGAGGAGAGAGGATGGTGAAGTGAATCTGAGGAGAGAGGTGGGGTGAAGTGAATCTAAGGAGAGAGGATGGTGAAGTGAATCTGAGAAGAGAGGAGCGTGAAGTGAATCTGAAGAGAGAGGATGGTGAAGTGAATCTGAAGAGAAAGGAGCGTGAAGTGAATGTGAGGAGAGAGGAGCATGAAGTGAATCTGAGGATAGAGGAGCGTGAAGTCAATCTGAGGAGAGAGGGGGGTGAAGTGAATTTGAGGAGAGAGGGGGGTGAAGTGAATCTGAGGAGAGAGGATGGTGAAGTGAATCTGAGGAGAGAGGGGGGTGATGTGAATCTGAGGAGAGAGGGGGGTGAAGTCAATCTGAGAAGAGAGGATGGTGAAGTGAATCTGACGAGAGAGGGGCGTGAAGTGAATCTCAGGAGAGAGGGGCGTGAAGTGAATCTGAGGAGAGAGGGGGGTGAAGTAAATCTAACGAGAGAGGATGGTGAAGTGAATCTGAGGAGAGAGGGGTTGGGGGTGAAGTGAATCTGAGAAGAGAGGTGGGTGAAGTGAATCTGAGAAGAGAGGATGGTGAAGTGAATCTGAGGAGAGAGGGGTGTGAAGTGAATCTGAGGAGAGAGGGGGATGAAGTCAATCTGATGAGAGAGGATGGTGAAGTGAATCTGAGGAGAGAGGATGGTGAAGTGAATCTGAGGAGAGAGGATGGTGAAGTGAATCTGAGGAGAGAGGATGGTGAAGTGAATCTGAGGAGAGAGATGATGGTGAAGTGAATCTGAGAGATGGGGGTGAAGTGAATCTGAGGAGAGAGGATGGTGATGTGAATCTGAGGATAGAGGATGGTGAAGTGAATCTGAGGAGAGAGGATGGTGAAGTGAATCTAAGGAGAGAGGATGGTGAAGTGAATCTGAGGAGAGAGGATGGTGAAGTGAATCTGAGGAGAGAGGGGGGTGAAGTGAATCTAAGGAGAGAGGATGGTGAGGTGAATCTGAGGAGAGAGGATGGTGAAGTTAATCTGTGGAGAGAGGAGCGTGAAGTGAATCTGAGGAGAGAGGAGCGTGAAGTGTATCTGAGGAGAGAGGGGTGAAGTGAATCTGAGGAGAGTGGGGGGTGAAGTGAATCTGAGGAGAGAGGATGGTGAAGTGAATCTGAGGAGAGAGGATGATGAAGTGAATCTCAGGAGAGAGGGGGGTGAAGTGAATCTGAGGAGAGAGGGGGGTGAAGTGAATCTGAGGAGAGAGGATGGTAAAGTGAATCTGAGGAGAGAGGGGCTGAAGTGAACCTGAGGAGAGAGGGGGGTGAAGTGAATTTGAGGATAGAGGAGCGTGAAGTGAATCTGAGGAGAGAGGGGGGTGAAGTGAATCTGAGGAAAGAGGGGGGTGAAGTGAATCTGAGGAGAGTGAAGTGAATCTGAAGAGAAAGGGGCGTGAAGTGAAGCTGAGGAGCGAGGAGCGTGAAGTGAATCTGAGGAGAGAGGGGGGTGAAGTGAATCTGAGGAGAGAGGATGGTGAAGTGAATCTGAGGAGAGAGGGGGGTGAAGTGAACCTGAGGAGAGAGGGGGGTGAAGTGAATTTGAGGAGAGAGGAGCGTGAAGTGAATCTGAGGAGAGAGGATGGTGAAGTGAATCTGAGGAGAGAGGATGGTGAAGTGAATCTGAGGAGAGAGGGGCGTGAAGTGAATCTGAGGAGAGAGGAGCGTGAAGTTAATCTGAGGAGAGAAGGGGGTGAACTGAATCTGAGGAGAGAGGATTGTGAAGTGAATCTGAGGAGAGAGGGGGGTGAAGTGAATATGAGGAGAGAGGATGGTGAAGTGAATCTGAAGAGAGAGGGGCGTGAAGTGAATCTGAGGAAAGAGGTGGGTGAAGTGAATCTGAGGAGAGAGGATGGTGAAGTGAATCTGAGGAGAGAGGATGATGAAGTGAATCTGAGGAGAGAGGGGGGTGAAGTGAATCTGAGGAGAGAGGATGGTGAAGTGAATCTGAAGAGTGAGGATGGTGAAGTGAATCTAAGGAGAGAGGGGGGTGAAGTGAATCTGAGGAGATAGGGGGGTGAAGTGAATCTGAGGAGAGAGGATGGTGAAGTGAATCTGAGGAGAGAGGGGGTTGAAGTGAATCTGAGGAGAGAGGGTGGTGAAGTGAATTTGAGGAGAGAGGGGGGTGAAGTGAATCTGAGGAGAGAGGATGGTGAAGTGAATGTGAGGAGAGAGGATGATGAAGTGAATCTGAGGAGAGAGGAGGGTGAAGTGAATCTGAGGAGAGAGGATGGTGAAGTGAATCTGAAGAGAGAGGATGGTGAAGTGAATCTGAGGAGAGAGGGGGGTGAAGTGAATCTGAGGAGAGAGGATGGTGAAGTGAATCTGAGGAGAGAGGGGGTTGAAGTGAATCTGAGGAGAGAGGGGGTGAAGTGAATCTGAGGAGAGAGGGGAGTGAAGTGAATCTGAGGAGAGAGGATGGTGAAGTGAATCTGAAGAGAGAGGATGGTGAAGTGAATCTGAGGATAGAGGATGGTGAAGTGAATTTGAGGAGAGAGGGGGGTGAAGTGAATTTGAGGAGAGAGGGGGGTGAAGTGAATCTGAGGAGACAGGATGATGACGTGAATCTAAGGAGAGAGGGGGGTGAAGTGAATCTGAGGAGGAGGAGGGGGGGCGAGGTGATGCGGAGTGGCGGTACGAGAGTGCTGCCTCTCACACAGCATTGTGCGCCAGCGCTCCTGCGAGTCATTTGCTTACGAGAGCATCATTCTCAGACTTTGGTGAATCATTTATGTCGTCAAGCTGGCACGGGCTCCGCACCACTCATTTACACATCAAGCAAACGAGTCCCCCTAGACGGGCCTGGCCGGCAGGATTGATGAGCCACGCACGCGACTCGGGGTGGGTTTTTTCCACCTCCTCGCCGTCTCCCCTCCGCACCCCGCGCCCCATTTGCCTCCCCCCTCCACCCCGGCGCTCCACCCCCGCCGTGCACTGCCCCCGCTGCCCCCCCCCACCCCGCTCCTCCGTGTCCTCCCATGCAGATTTCAAAAACGGCGGCGCTCGTCCCACTTGAGGCTCCAAGGACGCGACTCGGTGTCTCGCTCCCCGGAGCCGCGCGCGCGTTAATGAATCGCCCCGACACGCGCGTCTCGCTCCCTCGCCCGCTCCCTCGCCCGCTCCCTCGCTCCCTCGCCCGGCCCGGCCCGGCCCGGCCCGGCCGTCGCGGCGTCGACACGAGGGGCGCCACCGTCGTTCCCTGTCGCGTCGCCGGCTCGCCTCGGGACGAGCGGCCAGAGAGGAGGAGGACGCGGGTTACTCTCCGCTTACATCTTCCAGCCCTTTTCGGCGTGTTGGCGAGTCCGGGACCCATTTAAAAAAAAAATGTTTCAATTTCATTCAAGGGAACGTCTTAATGCAGCGAACCCTCTGAGGAGCCAATTTAAAAATGGTGCATCTCAATGGGCATTCTTTGTAGCCAAGGCTCCTCACGGCGACGTTTTTATCGCAGCGATGGTTACATTTTGCTCCAAAAAAAAGCCTTTAAATCCTCGCAGTGGCCAAAATTGTTCTTACAAGGACTTGATTACCTAATCACTAAATTGCTCATGCCTGCTGCACTAGGGACTCTTTTGAATGAGTCACAGAAAACAAAATAACAACTGATGATGATTGGTGAGCCATACAAATGGCAATTAGAGACAGCTTCAGAAGAATTCATATTGAAGTACGTCCCCACAACAAAACGTGGGGTGGGGCTAGGGGAAGGATTCCTCAGCAGCTGTAATGTTATTTGCAGCAGCGGTCGTAATATTTTTTAGTTTCATATCTCGTGTGATTTTTAGAAGCAGAAATATTCTCACGAAAACAAACAGCCAGACCTCTTGCTCGACGCTTCAAAAGTAACCACGCATTTATTTTGTTTGTGTGCTACCGTTTTATAAAGAAAAAAATCGTCGATTTCACGTTTAACGCTCTCTCGTTTTATTTACCAGGATTAAAGAACGACAGAGGGAAAGAATGTGCGTGTGTGTGTATACATATAGTGCCCCTTTTCTGCATTGGTGCATATCAAATGTGTAAGTGGGCTGTGAAGTAACGACAGGAATAGTAGGGCTGGGAACGGGCAGAGTGAGAGGGAATGAGATAGCGGATGGGAGGGGGAGGAGACCCGCACAGGCTGGGAGAAGGGAGCATATGCTTTGGCGTGGGAATTAATAGCTTGCTGGCTGCTAAGCCGCCTCTGGCTCATTTGCTAGCGGAGTTTGGGCAAATAGACGGCACATATGGGTCAATTTAGTTAATGCCTTGTACCAAATGAAGTACTATTAGCGCAATGAGGTATTGCACATGAATTGCACTGCAGGGCGGTGGAACGCCATTAAACTTGAATACGTGTGAAATTAAAACTCGGAAGCAGGTGTAGCAAAAAGAAAACAACAACAACAAAAAATAAAAAATAGAAATAAAAAAACAGGACATTAGCCTGTGATGTAGCTCCCACTCAACTCTTTGTTGTCATTTAATAAAGAGTTTTAAATTGCCAGACAGGCACAAACACAATTTAGTGCCTGTAGACTTTACAACCTCATCATGCTGTGGCATCTACTTTGCTTTAAATGCTTTGGTCTGCAAAAGGAGGTGGGGGGGGGGGGTACTTTTTAGTTTCCGCACGCGGTGGTGAACTAACGCACTCGAGTCGGTCCCTCCAGTGTCTTCATGTACAGTGATCGTTGCGTGCGCGAGTAGAGCGGTGGCGCCGTGGTTAGCGGACCCGACCACCCGAGATTGATTCCCGCTCGCGGCCAACACCGGTGAACCAGCCCTGCGCATCCGCTTGGTCGATTCGGCCTCAAATAGGTTCCCGGTGCCGATGTGTAAACAACGGCACCGGGGAAACAAAGCCAGCCGGTGCGTGGTGTTGGCCACAACGGTACCTCGCGCGTCGTGCCGGCCTCAATCGGTGTTCGCCACCGGCCCAACCGTTGGCTGTGGCTGGGACCTGCATCGTCCCTGTACGGGAGCAGGAGACGTCGAGTGGCGCTGCTAATGAGGTGACTGGATCTTTTTCCATGATCATGCCAACCACCGGCACTTGCCATTGTGCTATACGAACCAGGTTCTGGGTTTCCCCTAGGTCAGGTTATCCTTAAATGAGTATCTGGTATGGGGTTTGAACACTGGCACTGGTGCATAGTGCACAATAGAATCAGTAATAGGTGCTCGCTAACAGCACCAACTGTGAAAGTGGATACGTTATGCTGCTGTACGCAGGTGGGACGGTGGTCTTTGAATTGGGAAGTAAGTTTCACATTCAGCCTATGACCAAATCACCCGAAATGCACTGCGATCTCATCAGATCTTGGGAGCTAAGCAGGCCCGAGCCTGCATAGTACTTGGATGGGCGACCAGCATGCATACTAGGTGCTACAGGACATCAAGATATGTGGTGAGCGTCAGAGGGCAAGAGGGCAAAACCCATTGTCGTACTCGACTTCTATGCTTCCATGTCCACGGTCCCTGCCTTCACCGACCCGCACTGACTTTCACGGTGAAGTATGGTCACATGGTCCCATGACCTGCTTGATATCGGCAGGGTCTCATCCAGCAGTGGATTGACGCTTGTACAATATGAGAGGAACTGAAATTGTTGGGCAATTGTGTTATAATTCGTCCACTCCACCTGCGACCATGCCTCTCATCGCGAGCGTGGGCACACGCAGCAGCCGCGGGCACAACAATCGCGGGCACAACAATCGCGACCGTGGCATGTGGCCAGGAGTTGGACCTGGCACCACAGTGCCGAGATGTTAACGACGTCGCCTGGTATACAAGAGGTCGTGGGTTCAATTCCGACCCGGACGCGTATATATGTGGAGTTGGCGCATCTCTCGCCCTGTGGTGGCATGGATTTTTCTCCGGGTCCTCCGGTTTTTACCTCCACATTTGGAATCAATATGCATTTAGAGTACTTCGCTGCTATAAATTTCCACATAAGCTACTTCGTTGAGCGATCATTTGTGGTCAGGTAACTTATGAAAAAGAGCTATATAGCTAGTGGGCCTTGCCTGGTGAAATAATATAGTTTATAGTTGTTTTAGTTCAGACTGGGTTTGTGGGGCCCGACACACACCGTACGTGCAGCGATGCCGTATCCACATGTGCAAAGTTCAACGATTCCTTAATTGATCCCGAGGATGAATCTGGGAGAATTGGTTTGTGCGTCGAATTCAATGCAAAAGGAGGTATTAGGCTTTGCTTTTCTTAATTGTTGGGTATTAGTGAAATATAAAGCATACATTTGCCTGCTTTGCTCGATGACTGCTTCAAGACAATTTACAGTGTCCTGCATAATGCGATCTTGACATTCGCCTTGTAATGATATTTACATCTCTCGAGATTCAATTAACTGCCGAGACTCGGGGTCGCGATTCGATTGCTATTATTCTATTGGCAGCGGGGGCTACGTGGACAGAGTTACGTTAATTCTTGTTCATTCAGGTGGTGAGAACTCAGGAGACCGGGATGAGCATCATTTGCAAGTGTAACCTGGGCCATTAGTCTGTCAGTAGGTGGAAGTGATTGCTGCTGTCAATTTGTCAAATGTCGACCCAGATGCCAGTGCACGGTGGCCCTACTCTTGCGGATGGCGTCATGGGATCTTGAACGTCCAATGCGAAGCAGACAGCGCGTGGTATTATTACGGTCATTGCACACCGCGGTGATAACTAGGGCAGCCACTGGATTTGAACTGGCGCCACGGTGATGAGATGTTAACTACCTCTCGGTATACAGGAGGTCGTGGGTTTGATTCAAGCCCTGACACCTGCAATTCGGAGTTTGTATCTCTCTCTCCGCGTGGTTGCATATATTTCTCGCCGGGTCCTCCGGTGTTTTCCTCCACATTGAGAAATATGCCTTTAGACTATTTGGCTGATATCAATTCCACGCGATAAGCCACTTCGTTGAGCTGTAACTTTTGGCCAGGTCGCTTCTGAAAAAGACAGACATGGCTCAGTGGGCCTGTCCCGGTAAAATAAAAATAGCATTTGTTTTTTTTTTTCCGATGAACATCTGCAACAAGCGGCAAATGCACTGCTGCTAGGCCATGCCACCAACTACATTATCGAATAGAGAATGCAATTGGGAATTATGTTTCTTATATGCGCAATTCGATGGCGTCAATTGTGAGCACGAGAATCAATGTTAATCGGTGAATCAATGCGTCGCTTCACCTGTAAGACGCACACAGTACTATAAGATCATCCGCATGCTTGTTTATTGTCAACCGCGCAAAATAACCAAGGTGGTACGTCCCGTCTCAAAATGTGGTTCACTTCAAATCTCCTTGGCTAAACAAGATGCATTTAAGGTCAGACCTAAGACTAAGACACGTGACCATTTGTTGAAGACAATGAGCAGCGCATGTCTTACCGTGTGACAGAAAGAAGAGTGAAACGTGGAGTTAACGAAAATTTAAATACATTTCAAGTTTCTGTGGGACTAAGTAATCACTTGCCTCAGTTCACGCCAAATTGAGTCAATACGTCATTAACTTGAAGTGTCGAGACATACTGGCGTAGAGTGTATAATTAAACAAAGAATCATACTCAAAAAAGTTAGAATATGTGAAGTCGTTTGTTGATCTATCAGGCAAACAACAACGACGACGACCGAGGGTGACTAAACTCACAAACGGCGCAGCGACTCGCTCCTCAGCGCGCACCGCTGACAGTCTGCACCATCGGCGTTTTTTTGTTGCGCCACGCTCTGGCATTAAAAACAAAATCCCCCCAAACGTTTCTGGTTCAATTGAGGCCACTCCAGGTGCTAATTGGGATGGCAAGCGACGCAAGATTACACAAATGTTTTTCGTGACAATTTGCCAAAAATACACCGTGAGCCAAAAATGGACACGTGCCACCAAGACGAGAGAGCGCCGTTCCCTTCCCAGCGTGCGCATTAACAGCACACTCTGCCGGACAACAGGGGACACTCGGGCTGCTGGCATGACAAATCGACGGAAGGCTTATTTTTTCGAGGAGGGTGGGGGTAGAGGAGAGAAAAGACCATTACGCAAACACGAATAATAATAATAGCCCTCTGTGACTGGCAGCTGTTGAGAATCCACTGGCACACTTAAGCCGGGTCGGCCCTCCAGCAAACATCAGCCTGTGAAATAACGGGAGTGTGCAAGGAAATACGTGTTAGTCAAAGCGTGCTGCCTCGAGGTTCCGAGGGTAGGTGGGTGGGTGGGTAAGGACGAGTGAGAGGAGAGAGATGTATGCGCACGTGGCTATAGACAAAACATTAACGAGAGGGATAGGGAGGAGAGATAAGATAGAAGATGCGCGTGCACACACAAAGAGAAACGGACCGGGTGATCCGTGTGAATGGGGAGAGACAAGAAACGGAGAGACGGGGGAGACACGGAGTGACAGGAGCATGCGGGCAGACAGAGAGACATGGGTAGGAAGATGTGCCGTGAGGAAGATAGAGTGGCTCAAAAGAAGGGCCAAACATCGCGAATTGGACGGAGACGTGCAGAGTGCGAGAACGAAATGGAAAGAGAAATGAAAAGAGAAGAGAATGACAGACGAAGCGAAGGGCGATAGTGATGGTGAGCAGCGGAGAGGGAAATTAATTGTGTATCTTTTCATCCGGGGCGCAGGAGCTAGATTAGAGGAGTGGTAATGCGGGCATGGAAAACATGCGCGTATAAGTGTGCGCTATCGCATTTATGTGAAGTGTAAAGAGATTGGACTAAAACAGCAAAAGCTGCAGCAAAACTGTTATTCCTGCCACATACGCACATTACGAACTGTGCATCGCCCAGTCATTAATATGCACAGCTCCATCACTATAATTAGCTGGAACCCTGTAGCTTTTGCTAATTAGGGAAACCTCATTAACATATGCAAATGAATGAATGATGAGCTCTAATCAAGGGTTTGGATGTCACATTAATAACGGAATAAGCACTTTTCACACCGCCATCTTCACGGCACATGAAGGGACACGGTGCTTTTACAATATTTCATTTTGTGGCAAATTGTGGTAAGTGTGAGTATTAAAGGCCATATGTGGGCTGAACCTTGTCAGTGTCCAAATGACAGTAAAATAGCCCGTGTACCACGGATCTTTTGAAACGTACAAATATAATGCAACAAAAAAAACAAGCGGTGAAATACACGTGTATAAAAAAAACTGTACTGCTGTGCGTGAATGTCTTGTTTAAATCTGTATCTCATCTTCATAGGATCTAAATGAAAGCAGACTTGAGTTTAATGACTATAGGAAGACAAGAAATACAAAAAAAATCTGCAAAAACAGCAGAATGAAAACCTAATTGAATCTTTAAAATGTTAAGTAAGGACTCATTAACGTAAATCACGTCTACAACGTTAAACAAATAGAACGGATATTGAAACATCTCGCTCTCAATGTTCCAAAGTCTGAGTTGGACGTGCGACTCACCGAGGATGGCCACGGTGTGGACACGAGGGCATGAGCCCGGAGCCAGGCGGCCGTGCCCACGTGGCTCCGAGTTGGTGACATTCGCACCGTATCACAGCCACTTGAACCGCCATCCAACGTGCCCCTGCGTGCGTTTCACCGCCTCTCACCAACAAATATGGGATTCATATTTCATACTCCTATTATAATGATCATAAATGTGACAATGCGAGCTATTTACATTGGCGCCTCTCAAAACATTTGACATTTTATTTCACCGAACTGTTTGAGCACACACGAACGTCACCGCTTCTTCATGCCTTCCGAAGCAAGGCGAAATGAGATCGCTCTGCGGAGTTTGCTCTCTCTGCCCGGCACTGGGCTCCGACTTCACTGCGACGCTCATTACATTCCTCACAGTAGAAGACGCTCTTTAACAGACTTCGTCCGAAGCTCATGTTTAAACCCTCAATCTTTCTTTCTTCGCTATTCCGGTGTATTGTGTGTGTGTGTATATATATCATTACGTGGCGCTCATTGGGCGCGCCGCTGCGATGAAGCGGGCTTAGCGCCACACTGGCGACAAATCGCGCCCGTGCAGCCGCTGGCACGGGCTGCGAGCCGCATCCATCAGCTGCGGGAGCAGGATGGATGGAGCAGGATGGATGGAGCAGGATGGATGGAGCGGCGCTCGGACACTGACTGGCGCGCTCCGCGGCTTTGGATGGCGCGCCTCTTCATTAGGGGCGAGAAATCCCATCACTCCCAGATTAACTATCGATCCCCTGCCGAATTACATTAACACGACGGCTGACCCCTGAGACCAGAGGCCCGGCGAGGAGAGGGAAGAATGGCTGATTAAAGGGGAGGGGAAGCCTGCGGGAAATTGATATGGAAACGCGCGGTTGGCAGCGGCAGGAAGGCTGAGGAAGCGGAGGACGGGTGTGGAGTGGTGTGGGGTGGTGTTGGGTTGGGGGGGGACGGAGGGGAGGGGCACGGTCAGCAAAGCAGCGTGGACGGCGCATGAGCGGATCGGCGCTCCGCCGACGCGCGGTCGCGAGCATCCCAAAACCAGCCCGCGTTTAGCCACGGCGCGGCACGGCGCGGCACGGCCCTCTGTGCAACGTGGCCTTTAGCCGCCGTTTGAAAAGCCCAGAGAAAAGGCAAGACAGTATCATAATGTCACGGAAATGAAAGGGCGAGTTTTTCAAAAGTTGGCCGGGGGAGGGGAGGGGCTGGGGAGAGCTCGGGGAGGTAAAGGGAGACTCGCTGCAAAATGCAGATTAAAAGGCGAGTCGGCAGTATAAATCCTCCGGCCCCTCAGCGCTGGGGAATGAATCCGCGCCGGTTTGAAAGCCAAATTCACGCTCACAAATCAAATCCCCTTGCGGCCGTTATTTATTTTTTTCCATACTCGAATTTATTACAGATAACCTTCAAGGCATCTACAAAGGCTGACCCGTCGGAAATCCGCCCATTGTCTGCCGCTTTGCGTCTCCGGGGCGCAGGCTTAAAGGATGGGCCACATTAACATTTTTGCGCCGCCGAATGGAGTGCGTTTTTATCGCGAGTTAATAACTGAAAAAAAAACCTCTCCGTGTCCATAAAGGTTATCGTGCAACGATTGCAATCACCTTTTTTTTCCCCACCCCGCTTTTCTCTTTTTTTGACCAAACAAAATCCATACAGATCTCTCTCCTCCTCCTCCTCCGCGGCTGCGGCCGCGGCGGCGGCGGCGGCGCGCTCTCATAGCGCTCCAGGCGGCGCGCGTTGTTGTCCGGTAGCACGACGACGGCTTTCGCGAGCTCCCGGCCAACTCATCCGATGACGTCAAACTCGAGGTGTGCATTTAAGCGCTGGCCGTGAACGACGTCGGGGGAGACGAATGCAGACGCGTCGAGTGGCACGCGGTGCGGCGGAGAAGGTTTGTGACCTGCTTACCAAACCCGACCTCAAATCCCACACCGTGGCGCAGTCTCCACGAGCGAAACGAAGCGGTTAGCGCGTGTGACTGGCATGCGGCGAATTCGGCTTCGTGTCAACCCCCTTATGCAAAAACCGAAATGCGAAAAGCTTGACCTAATCCCCCGGGGATCAGTAAAACCTTGCCATCGTTCGCGGGGCCTGGGTATTTAACAACACAATGACGAAAAGAGAGCCGGAAAAGTTTCGGCATACGCATAATTCACGCCACAATATATTCCGCACTCGATGACACCGTGTGCCTTTAATTGGCTGCTTCACGCCACGCCGTGGCAATCCTCGTCCCGTCTCGAGTACGCGCCACGATTAAGCTGGTGTGGGCCAAAACACACTCGTGGCTCAGAACTATTTGTTTAGCTGACGACGAGCGGGGCTGTCAGGGGCGGGCCCCGGCATTTAAGCCGGAACGGGCGACGACCCACGGTGGTGGGGGCCGCCCTTCGCGAGCGCTCGCGCCAGTGGGACGGGGGAAACCGGAGTGGCGCTGGGTGGGGGGGCAAAACCGCGGGTGCCGAGGGCAGCGGTTGCGGCCTCGGATTCTCGAGCCGGAACTGTTCTGTTGGGGTGGGCGACATCCCGCCCGGGGGCTCGAGCGTCGCTCCGAGTCGCCCTTCAGAGCACGGGACCCCACGCGTCGCCCGCGGCGCCACTGGTCGGCGTGCACCTTGGCCCCGCCACCTTCCCCGTCGATGAAGCGATACAGAGACGTCGGGCGCTCGCCGGCTCTCACGGCGCAATACCCACGAGTCCCGCTCTGCAATCGATGTCAAAACGCCAGTACACTTTTCCGTGCGGCAAGCGGTGACTTTTAAGCATCAGAGGCAAGGGGGATCTATTGAAATGTAAAAGACAGAGTCGCTCGCGTCGCTCTATCTACGCACGTAGTTTAACAGGAGGCCATTGTGGCACCGTCCACGCGCGGCGGTGCGAGAATCGCGTGCGAGACTAATCTGTGGGGTTCTACCGCAAACACCGACGATTGCCTCTTCTCAAACACTTGTCAGCTGGTTCCCCCCGTGCAGATCGGGCCCCATCCCATCTGGACCAATTTGTTTCAAGGCAATACTTGGCACGTAGTCAGCATTTAAAATGACACGAAACATTTTAACACGCGGCTGATTGCACGTGCGTATCACGGCGCCTCCCATTGGTTCGCTAAACCCCCGTGGCTCTGGGTGTTTACGATTAATTTGCACAAACTGCAGTGAGCGCGCCGTCCAAAAAGTGGAAACTATCCTCGAGCAACAGAGGCCCTGTGGAGCAGAGAATGCATTCACACCCCTCCTCCTCTCCCCCGCAATCGCCCCCTCCTGCCCCCAAACCCTCTCGTCTACTTTGACCAATCTTCAGTTCTAAACTTACATCAGATATTTACGTCAGCCACCTGGCTGATGTCATGTTAACGCTCCAATTTAGCACAAATTTTGTTTTCCATTTGCAATCGGGCGAGTGGGGTCAGCGAGGTCACCCTGGGCCACGTACACCCAGCGCATGCATGTCCCACTGTGACAATCAGTGGTGAGATGTTAAATATCTCACCTAGTATACAGGAGGTCGTGGCTTCGATCTATATTTGGAGTTTTCACGTTCTCCCCGTGGTCGCGTGGATTTTTCTCCAGGTCCTCCAGTTGTTCCCTTCACTCTTAGAATCAACGTGCGTTTAGAGTATTTCGGTGCTATACATTTACGCATAAGGCACTTCGTTGAGCTATCATTTGTGGCCAGGTCGCTTCTGTAAAATTGCTGTATAGCTCAGTGGGCTTTACCTGGTAAAAAAAAAAGTCTAGTTTATTTTTACAATCGTACGTACCGCTCTGTTTGTGAACACCTCAGGAAAATGCATCGTTCAACACATTCACTCTGCCTTGTTAGTTTCACTCGGCTCCAAACCACCCCCAACGACGTACATAAAACAGACAATGCAGATTACAGAACAATGGCGTGCGATTATGAACCGCCGATTGATTTCAAAGCAACTCTATCAATAGGTGTCCGATATCTGCGGGGTTAGTCACGGACCTGTCGCCTCTGAGATGATTTGCGGTGGGGGTGCGACACCTGCTCTGCAGTGGACGCCCCCGTAGGGCGAGCCACCGGAGCAGGGAAGTGGACGTTACGGCTGCTCGTCTAGGCTTTGCCTGCTGTAGGCCGGCAGGTGCGGTGGGGGTGATGTATGTCGCGCGAGGCCCGGACCCAGAGTCGCCCTCTCTGCCCTCCAACCCCCCCACGTTACGGCCAACCACACTCTGCTGTCGTGCCACTCGAGGGTGGCCGTGCCCAGATTCCGCGTGAATTGTGACGCACGCGCTGCGTGAAACGTGGGCGCTCTGAAACCGCGCGTAGCAAAAGCTGAAAGGTGCGCGGGGAGATGCGTGCCTGTAATTACATCGAGAAAGCCCAAGGGAGTAACTCGCGGATCAAAGGACAAACATGAGCCGGAGGCACCATAGTGACTCAAAGTGAGAGGGTGGACAGGTCGCCGGACGGGCCGACGGCCGATGTTTGAGGCTCATGACAGAATGGCAGCCGATGGAGAGAATGCGTATTAGAGGACGCCCGCCGTGGAGAGAGGGATTGTGGCATCGTGGGATCATGGGAGATGGTGGTGTCGTGCGGAGGCCTACATCCAACAGGGGATCGAGCCTGATGGTGATGATGATGATAAATTGTCCTCTCTTCAACCAACCTCGCACACACTCTCTGCACAAACTCAGTGCGTGCACTATAAATCGCCATCATCACGATCAATGTATTACTAATATTGAAAAAAAATCCTAATGTACAACATAACATTAACTGAGTTAACCATAATCAAGAACCAACGTTTGCAAGTGCTAAAAATAGATCCATCGATACAGGCAACAATATATACAATCTAACTGAACACGTATTTAGATCATTAACAAGATAAATTTAAGTACCTTAAAGGAACAAGCTGACTTTGTTTGAAACATTTACAGTCCAATGGAGAAAAATAAAACACAGAAGCACGTGCCATGTTTACAATATTAATATATGCTGGCTTTAAAAATGTGGTATAGCATTTCGTTGATCAATTGATTAAGTGCTTGTTAAATGTGCATGCTCATGTGCGTCCTCTGCTTTAAGAGCACCTGTCAATACAACATTGGTTATTACTATCGGTTGATATTCTACATTATTATTGCAGAACACCGCCCTTCTAATAAGTCTTTTTACGTATTCCTGCCAGTTAAAAACTCCCACTAACAGTGTCGGCTTTGTTTATCCCAGTCTTGTCCGGTCAAACCCAAGTGCAATCAAAACCGAGCTGCCAAAGCGTGTGAAGCCATCGTCGTCGTTGTCGTCGTCATCAGCAGCAGTAGCAGCAGCTGAGTCATTCGCGCTGCCATTGTCGACAGGGCAGACTCCTCACGGCTCCGGTGGGTGGAAACGCAGCGAGCGGCGCGCCCACGGTGCCCGTTAAATTGAGTGTGAGACGTTCGGCGGCGATGGGACAATCATAGAGGTGGGTCGCGGCATCGCCCCCAACGTCGTCGGCTTTCCCACGGCGGGCGTCACTCCGCAGCCACTTACGCAATCTGACCCCCGTTGCCCCCACCCACCGCCCACCCAAACTCCGTCTCACTCTCAACCTCAACCCCATCACCCCGGCTCTCGACACATCACTGATTTCACCACGCGCTACCCCCCTCCCCCCCCAGCAACTCTCTCTCCGCTGGCTCTCATCACCCTGCGTGTGGAAATCCTGGCGTGAGCGGTGGGTAGAACGCTCGACTCACACTCCTAAGGTTACTTGGTTAAAATTGCCGCAGTTCCTTGAGACGGAACGTCTCGCTTGCCAGGGTCTCCAGGGAGCCGGCTGACGCATCCTCGTACACGGCAAACCCATCAGGACATGATGTCGATGTGGTGTTTCTCCCCTTTACCTAGACCCTGCCATGATAATGCGGAATTCCCACTACCGACTCAGAACTGTCCTGGTACTCCTGTAAGTCAGAGGCGAGTACCACTAAAACGCATTTCTAAACAAAGCATCCACTGTCAGTTGACTTTCCTTGACGTATTAAAAAAAACTTGACAGAAGTCTCAGGACTCGTTTTAATGAGGGTATTGCTCAAGGTGTTTCACGTGGGAACAACTCAGCAGAGAAAGCCCAGGGGAGCAGACAAAGACGGCTCAAAATCCACAGCGAGTAGGTCAGCGACGTACTCGCAGTGCTGCTTGTACACGTGGCCTTGCTGGGTCTCCGGCTGCGTACGTCACAGACGCGATATCTGCATGACCCATTAACCCTGGTGGCACCCGGTCAATGGGTCGCACCTCCGACGAGCACGGCTGGCTACGTACGGTGCGAAGAAAGTTCGACATACGTACGTACCCCGACGTAAGGCCACCACAAGCCAGCGAGTAGAAACAAACGCTGATTAAACACGAGAAGTTAAATCAGTTAGAGGTAGGCTTAGTTTTGTGCATACGCCAGGCCAGAGGGTGGGCTATTATGTCTGCGCTTATATTAATTCAGCATATGTGGATTTTTTTTGCAAATTGTCAGAACGACTTTTCGTTATTATTCACACAACGTGTATGTAAAATCCAATGTATGGTTTGCATGTAATTATTATACCGCAATTCTGTCACATTTTTTTTCAAGTTCAACATAATTATTTTGCATAATTTCCGTGCCATAACCACAGAGAACCTATCGTCGTAATGATGGCAGTGTTGTGCTTTTTCTAACTATTTGGTAGAATTTCATGAAATTCTCCCCATTCGAGCCAACGAGAGTCTGAGAGTGAGCCACGCTGTGCACGCGCTGCCAACGCCATCGCTGCTCTCATTGCACTCTGACAAGTTTAATATTTTCATCTGGGATCTGTCATTCATTACGAAGTCTTCATTGCGCGGTTACTCAAAAACATGCCCACTCAAATTAGTTGTGTAATGTATTGCAAGGGAAAAAAATATTTTTTCTATAATCCACAATATAGTATTTTTGTAAAAACAGGATTAGGTAGAGAGAGCGATGCGTTTGCCTGAGCACCTAGGCGAATGTATGTGCGTGTGGGCATGCATTTGGAGTGGTAGCACGGTGATCAGCAGTCTGCACGATGAACCTGGCCACACGAGTTCGATTCCCGCTCATGGCCAAAACCAATGACGATTATCTGAACCAGTCATGGGTCTTCCCTAAGTCAACTTAGCCTCAAATGACTACCACTAGTGAGACTAAGGCGGCCAAGCGTAGTGCTGGCCACCCACTCGTGTGCTGTAACGGCCTTCAGAGGTTCTCGCAGAGGCTATACGAGGCATCTATCTTTTGCAATTGGGAAGCAGAAGCATGGTCGTTAGCGCACTGCGATACGAACCCAGCAGCCCAGGTTGGAATTCCACCCACGGGGCTAACATGAGTGGTGATTATCTGAACCGGTCATGGGCTTCCCCTAGGTCGAGGTGACCTTAAGTGAATATCAGGTCTGGTATGTAACCACGAGCACTGGGGAGACAAAGAAACGTCTCTGGAAGCTATATGGGGGATCTTTGTCTTTGTGCGTGCATTTGCGTGCGTGCGCGCAGATTAAACTCCCATCCCATCGAAGCAGCACTTTCTACCGCAGCAAAATCAGCCACCCCTAATCTCTATTGCTCATTGTTTCAGCTGTAAAACAATGATTTGTAAATAATACCAACACAAAATAGCCCCAAAAGCAACGTCAAAAAAGGTAACCAATTATATATTTAAAGTCAGCTACGTTCTCCCCGCTTCGGTTGCGAATAGCAGTTGCAAATGAGTCCACGTGACTCCACAGAAAACTGCAGCCGGCGCCGCAGACTGACGTTCGGTTATTCCCAACGCCCCAAAATTCGGGTCTCTTATTTGCACATTGGATGGTTTGAAAAAGCAGAAAACATTGTATTGGGGAAAACACCAAAACATCCCTGCCTATTTACATCAGCAGTGGAAGTCCACGTGTATTTGTCTAGCCAGCGGTGGGAAGTCAAAGAAGTCTGGCAAGAGCCACTTGGGTCACCAAAATGACAAAAGCAAACCAAATAAAGGAATGAAATTACGTAGTTAATGAATTAATTTAATCTATGTCATCGGTGCTCTACATTATCACCTGCTCCTGAACTACGATGGGCCTGAGTACGCGTTTCGGCAACATCACTGGCAGGCTACCAGATTAACGTGGAGATCTTTGTGCATTTGCACCTCCATTAAAACAGTGCAGCCTGGCACCACGAATAAAACAGTACCATTTACTGTCTTGGGCCTCTCAAGCAAGATGGGCACGCTGTGTGACGTTCATCTGCGCACGGAGACACTGGCAAGTTGTCTGAAAAGTGTGGAACTTCCAGAAGGTGTCCATTACCGGTCCCGAGAGCAAAAGTAATTGTTGAGGGTCGATCGATGACGCGGGCAGAAGATGTCTATGGACGCCAGCCTCGGGCTGCTTACAGAGGGCATTGGGGTGGAGCGCTCTGAGGAGGAAGATGCGCTCGAGGTACGGCAGGCTTCGTACGGGAGGAATCTAAAGACTCTGCAGAAGGGACATCGGGTGGCGTAAGAAGAAGGTGTATGTGCAGAATCAAGAGATGGTGGAAGAGATGGAGAGGGTACCCTAGAAGAGTTTTGACTTTAAACTTTCGTGACTGCAGGAATTCATATTCTTTGGTTCTTTCGGTAAAGTCACGTAGATAGAAAATAAAAAATAAAAAATGTTTAATTAAAACAAAAGAAAAACCCACTATTATTTTTAGCTAATTTTATTTGATTGTAATTTTATTTTTCATTTTATATCTACGTGAATTTGGATGAGATTTTTCAGTTTTTTCAGTTTATTTATTTGGTATAGCCCTGTGAGCCATTCGGCTCTTGAATCGGGTGCAACCACAACAAACAAAAAACACAAAAACACGATCAAGAAAAACATCTAAAAGTGACTATGTGACTATGCAAACAGAAAATCCATGAAAAAAACAGCAAAATATTCCTGAAAAAGCACCGTACACCAACGCTGTGCAAAAATTCCCGTGGGATGCAAGTCAAACAACAACAACAACAACCACAAGAAAACTTAGATTAAGGCCATCAGTCTAACTCCACAACAAAACAAACATGTCCAAACCAAAAAACTTTTCGAAATCACCAAAAAATAAAGCCATAATTGCAAATAACTCATGCAGCCATAGCTGGCTGCATGAGTTACTCCACAACAACAGACGCATCAGTCTGAGTATCAAATTTTTCCAATGCACCTTTAAGATCAGCACGCTAAATCAAAATACAGATAATACTTTGCAGCGTCATCCAGAGCGAAACATTTTATTTTATTTTATGCCAATGAATAGCAGTGGCAGCTAGGGGTGTACAACTCCTCTAGCTAGGGGTGTACAACTCCTCTGGGGCATCAATAGCAAAGGCCCTTCCTCTAGTTTTTGTACGGCAATAGGGAATGTGAAGCTGGTAAATGAGCGAAGACCTGAGGTCAAATTTGTTCTTTGAAACAGAGAGGAGATCCAGCAGGTAGTCTGCGGATTTTTTTGTAAGTACATCGTGAATAAATAAGATCTGGTGCACACGCCGTCGAACATTAAGAGATGTTAAGTTTGACCCAATGTAGAGATCACAGTGGTGAGTCCTATATGGGCAGTTCAATGTAAATCTTAAGGCCGAGTGATAGATGGAATCAAGCTTCTTCAGTACAGTACTTGGGGCTGATTTATACACGATATCACAGTAATCAAGATCAGGCAAGGTAGCAGGGAACGTGTGGCGCTAATTGCTGAGACGTTGAAAGAAGAGAGGATCATACGGGTAAGATGAGCCAACTGAGCTGTTCATTCTTGTTTCAATAAATGGTTTGACATCAAGACAGATATTCGTAAAGGTTGTATTTTGTATCCCATGTTGAATGTTGTACTTGATTACGTATTGCTTCACTAACACCATAAATGGGGCTAACAAAGTTGGTAACTGTAGATGAACGTACGATACTTGGAGAACGCACGATTGTTGGCTGAGACTTCGGCTGCAGCTGTGTAGCTGGACACTCGAGTCTGTAGACAAGAGATTTCATAAGACTACGTTGATGACATCTGTGAAAAAGAGCTTTGTAGCTCATCGGATTCATCTAGCATGAATTCATATTCTGATTCTGAGAAACAGCGTTCCTGGAGGGAGATGGCATGTCTCGAACGGAGGAGAGGTTGGACTTTTTGTACTTCAGCACCAATGTACATAAACACTTTAGAGCAATTACACACACACACACGGCGATTTCTAGGCCGCATGAGACACAATTACCATTATAACCAGCGGGTCATCATGGTACATATGAGTTTACACACACACAGCGCCTTGGTTGAGACCACCATCTCAAACGAGTCGAACTTGTGGCCGGATTAACGTCGACGGCGCTAGGGCAAGCACACAACCGTGTGGCGGTTTCACCCTTGTTAGGAGTCACCAGTACGGTGTGGCCATCGTTGCCTACAGCCCAAGCGAAACAAACAACAACGGTGCCATCGCAAACGGATCGGGGGGGGGGGGGGGGGGGGCACCGCGTGGCTTGCCGTGTCAATCCTCTTGCCACGTTTCATTCACCCGGGCGGCGCGTAGCAATCAAACTCGCAGGGACACGGGACCGCGCATTGAATTAGTATACAATATTAATACCACACACCAGTCTAATTTGTATAACAGCTCTTTTCATAATTAATACAACATTCTAGAAGTAGAACCCAAAATGAATTCTTAGCAAATGCATGTGCCATCAACTCAGAACATGCATATTTGCACTTGCAATAGAGTGGGCTGCCAGAACTGTCAATGCACTTAAACATCGCCGCCGTAATTGTAGCGCACTAACAAACGATGGGTAAATATAGCTCCGATAATTAGGGGAAATGACAAAATGTAATTTTGGAAATGGCAAGATGCTAAGAATCAGGGCCACCCGATTGTAAGTATAGAATGCCTTTACATTAACACTTATCACGATCCAATTACCATGGATACAAGGGGCGGGGCGGGGGCATTTAAAAGGATACGGAATCGGGCCAATTATTCCATTTCATTTTGTGCCGTAAATTAAAGGGGAAAAGAACCACGAACTACGAGACAGAGAAACATTAGTAATTTAAATGCCAAACTCCAATCTTACATGATAACTTCATAATTTTCAGATATGTCATCTTCGTGAAATTAACACCTCGCAAATTGAAGTGGTGCTGCCTTCCTTGCGCGTGCTCGTTTACGTGCGGAGGGGGGGGTAGAGGGAGACTTTAATAACACAAATATACAAAGCTTGCGCGGAACGAATGTTAAAGTAAGGCTCGGGCACAATCTTTTGTTTAATTACATTCTGGAGACTTTTACCTTCCTTGGTTCGTTTTTGTTAATTAATTGAAAGTTCGATGCGAGGCCCGCGGTGACACAAGGCGGTGACACAAGGCGGTGACACAAGGCGGTGACACAAGGTGGTATCAACACAAGGCGGTGACACAAGGCGGTGACACAAGGTGGTATCAACACAGGCGGTGACACAAGGCGGTGACACAAGGCGGTAACACAAGGTGGTATCAACACAAGACGGTGACACAAGGCGGTGACACAAGGCGGTGACACAAGGCGGTGACACAAGGTGGTATCAACACAAGACGGTGACACAAGGCGGTGACACAAGGCGGTGACACAAGGCGGTAACACAAGGTGGTATCAACACAAGACGGTGACACAAGGTGGTGACACAAGACGGTATCAACACAAGACGGTGACACAAGGCGGTGACACAAGGTGGTGACACAAGGCGGTGACACAAGGCGGTGACACAAGACGGTGACACAAGGCGGTGACACAAGACGGTGACACAAGGTGGTATCAACTCAAGACGGTGACACAAGGCGGTGACACAAGGCGGTGACACAAGACGGTATCAACACAAGACGGTGACACAAGGCGGTGATACAAGGCGGTGACACAAGGCGGTATCAACACAAGACGGTGACACAAGACGGTGACACAAGGCGGTATCAACACAAGGCGGTGACACAAGGCGGTGACACAAGGTGGTAACACAGCGACCTGCTCTCGTTTGCTTTGTGTACAGTGGTGGGGGTGAGGTGGCGGACGTAATGCACAAAATGTTTAACCTCAAAATCCGTATGTGTATTGTTAGCGCTACAAAACGCTAATAGTTTGTTAGAGGTGGCCATTAGTTCTGTTGCTCCCAAAAATGCCAGGTGCTCAGAAGAATGGGGTTTGAAGACTTGCAAATGATGTGTTTTTTGTGTGTGTGTGTGTTGTGTTCCATGCCTCCTCGCTAGCCTACTGCTAATTAAGGCGACAATCAGCACTCCCGGCAGACTCTCGCGATCTGAAGAGCGAATACCCCAGGGCGTGCGGGAAGATTCGCACACGGGACGCGGGTTACACCGATAGCAGCTCCAGTCACTCGCCCCCAGTGGTCAGTCATCTCCTCGTCACCCTGCTATGGCTACTACCCTGACCCAAGTTCACTCTTGCACGTGAGACTACCCTTAGCTGTAGAGTTCTCACCTGGAATTCCCCCCATCCCATCGTCATTTTTGTCCAAGCACTTACAATAATAACCTCGCTCAATTCAAGAAAAGTCTTAACTCTGATCTATGTTAACGATTAGGGTGCTGATAGTTACTGGCCGCTTGTATGTGGGGCCTTTGGGTCTTTGCTCAGCACCTGTGTTTCGAAAAGCACAGAGAGAGAGAGAGAGAGCAAGCGACAATCTCTCCCTCACCCAACACGCAGAGACGCCTTGACCGCCCGGCCCTCCGCGACTCAAGTCGACGTGGGGGAAATGTAGCGCCTCCAGTGGCTACAGGGGTGACATCAGCCCGTGTACACGTTAATATAATCGATTCACGCGTCACGAGAGTGATCACTGATTTGATGGTTTAAACCGACAGGAGAGACACAACCATTTGATTCCCACACGCCTGAAAGTACTGACGATCACAAGCACGTAGAACACTTTATACGGTATCAGGTTAGGGACACTATGTTCAACTTCTTTCGCACCGTACGTAGCCAACCGTGCTCATCTGCTGTGCGGGGCAAGGAGAATTCAACACAAAACAACTGTTCTCGAGAAATTCGTTTTCAATTTTAAAATGTAAAGCTCCAGTGACTTGCACCCGTGACTTCTTTGCTCACCCCGCCTTCTGCGAGGGTTGTTCTCGCCACTCGTTGTGGACTGTCGGGGGCCGCACTAAAGGCCACCAGGGGCCACCAGTGGCCACCAGTGGCCCGCGGGCCTTGCACTGGAGATCCCTGGCTTACACGAACAATCGTCATAATGCTGCAACATCCCTTGCTGAGAACGGAACGCTTCGCCGAGTCTCAGCTTTTTTTTAAGGAGGTCCCTTGAACGATTCGCAAAAATTGTGGGTTGAGTATTTTTGCTCGTGGGAAGAAACCACGAATCCCTACGCAAACAACTCACGCACGCGCATAGGATGCGGCCGTCTGGAACGCTTTTCTTTCCGATGTTAGGAAGTCACTGGAGCTATGCACTTTTACATCTAAATTGAAAACTAACTTCTTTGGAACTGCTTTTTGTATTCTGTGTGTTGTCCTTCCCCCGCACATCCGATTCGTATGATTGGCTACGTACGGTGCGAAAGACGTTCAACATACATACGTACATGCGATCATACGCTGCACAGACGGATCATAAATCTACGTTATGCACTGCCCCCCCCCCACCTCCCTACAATAAACTCGTATCTATCGCATGCCGGTGTCCACCGCGTCGACTCCACCCTTACAGAGTCCGCCACTCCGCCTCCGAGTCATGAACACATAAATAAATACCGCTGCTGCCTGCGGACCCTCGTCCTGGGGGTGCTGGGGGGCTGGGAGGGGGGGCACACGCGGATATGGTCGACAAGCAACGGCGCTGAGCGTCGCGTCCACTATCGCAAGTCGCGCGCCCATCCCTGCCGCCGGGTGAGCGTGTAGAGAGCCGCCGGCTTCTCCCGCGGTGCCAGCCTTGAATCGGACGAGAGCGCCATCAGAGACGCTCCCCGCCCACGATGAGTGCGCGGTGTGGAACAGCAGCAGCAGCAGCAGCTATGTTCTGTTCCTTCTGCTCCCACCACGCACAAGGCTAAAAAGGGGGGGGGCGAGGCTGGACAGTGGGGGGGCTGTGACTGGAGCCCATTTACTTCGCCACGGGACTCTGATAATCTTCAGGTGAAAATTTTGTTTCTTTCCTCTCGTCATAATCCCCCTTCCTCGAGGACCGCTCTCGCGTTTTAAAAATACATACCTAAATGAATAAGTATGAACTATATATATATACGCACACGCACAACAAAAGCCAACACCAAAATACGCATTCCTTTTAATCACAAACCGACTTTCAAGTGTGCTGCTATTTGCTGTTCATAACCAGGGCTGTGTTGGGTAACTTCAACTCGCATCATGCTCAGGATGGCGACTGCCGAATTTAAAAAAAATCAGAAAAATATTTTAGAGCCTTTTGAAAACAGCGGCCCCCTTTGTTAAACAAATGCAAACGTGGCGTTCCGAATTAACTTGCTCAAACAAACGAACATAAAACGTGGAAAAATATCCTAAAACAAACACGAGGGCAGCAATAACGCGCCGGGCTTGGTGCCACGTGGGCCAGCCATCATCACGAGGAGGGGGGAATTCGGGAAAGGTAATTCCGGACAAACAGCTCCGTTCCACGACGAGTTCTGCAGCCCCATCATAGCTGCACCTGGCGAGCACTTAGGGGCAAAGGGAAATAATCTCCATGAATAACAAGCAATTCCCTGCTGCAATCCGAGCAGGGAAGCTGATCTGAATGAGCCTCGCATCTCAGTGTCGTCGCGCAGGCTATTAAGCGGAACAGCAACGCAATTGGTAATTCGAGTCCGATTAACGAACTTTATTTTTTCATAAATTCAATCATTAGAATTAGCCTATCAGTCGTTTTTTCCCCGGCTCAAGCATGCATTACCTTTAAAAATAGAAATTAGAAAAGTCGTAAAAGTATGGTATATGACATAAATGAATCCTTTAACGTATAATTGAACATAATTGAACCAAATGAATTAAGCACACCATGTGATGTCTGTCACCGTCAGTGTCAATTTTTGTTGTTTCAATTAGCACTGTGTCTCTCTACCAGAAAAGCGTTATTTAAGCCACGCTAGAATTCATTACGAAAAATTAGTTGCAGAGGCTTACACGCTGTACTCTCGTAACTAATTTCATAATGAGCTCTTCATAATGGCCCTATATTGACACAAGTATTGTTCAGCAGGCGTGCGTGCGTGCTGCGCTCTGCATCGCAAATCTCCGGCAAAGCCGAAGCGCATCCGTCGCTGCCTCCGCGCGCGCGGCTCCGCCTCGCTGGGACGCCATCGCCACTGCCGCCACCGCGATGTCTAAAAGCTGCCCTCCCTCAGCCGGGGCCGCGAGAGGGGCTGATGAAGAGGCCCACGTCCATTGTTTGGCAGTAGATTCGGCCGCCTCTGTTTGGAGTGCTTGGACCCACCTGGCCTGGGGTACGGAATTACTAAATAATAATGATGATGATGATGAAAGCACTTCAGCAGCAGACCTCTCTCCTCCTGGGTCCTTGTCGAGTATCTTAATCCTGGCGAGGTTTGACAGAAGGGACGCCCGTGTGAAAGGGGTGAGTGGGAGAGGCTTTTGTACGAGGAGAATTGCATTTGTGGGTCGCGGCGGGGGAGGGGAGGAGAATGGGAAACCAGGAATGTGTCCACCGCAGAGGGGACAGTTGGCTCCGCGCGCGCTCGCGCCGGTCACGAGATCCGGGCCTCCTCCTCCTGTACGCACGTACACGATGCTCGCCCGTGCTGTTGTACACGCGAATATGATCGTTCCCGTTGCCAAGCTCACATCTGCTTGGGTGTAATGTTACGCGCCGTGACTTTGCGTGTTTGCCGGTGGGACGCGAGCGCACAAAGGGGTCGCCTCACAGAAGCGGTTTGCTGAGGACCCCGGCGTCCGTGGGCAGATGGGACGGCGGTGGCCTGCACGGCCTTCACAAAGGGGCCGCGCGCTCTCTGTGGCGCCAGGGACCCCTTGGTCTGATGGAGAAGCCAACCGGTAGCCTGCGTGCATCGCAGTCACAGATTTCGGCTTCATTATTCCTCACCTATTCCACAATAGTTTTTTTGGGGTTAGGTCACGTAATGATCTGGACAAAAGTGTGTCATTAAGACCCTCCGCTGCCTGATTTGGCTAAACAAATGAAACTGTCACGTGTGCACGCGTTATGGTTTCAGCTCACCGGTAAGTTAAAGAACAACTCTCACAGCCAGATTAAGAAATTAGATAGCACGTGTCGCGTCTTCAGGAAAATCCAAAAAGTCAGGATAAAATCCAGGAATTCTGACTGAATAAATCAAGCCAGAAGTCTGATTGAAATCCATGATTCCTGTTTTTTGTTACTTATCTACGATAATTACCTGTGCAATGACATGGTCATATATATTTTTTTAACAAAACTGTGAAATCTATTTTAAAGTAAACATTGTTTCTAAATGTATATATTTTTTACCGTTTACATTTTTGTCGCGTTGTGCTATTTATATAACTTATTTGATACATGTATTATTTTATTCATTCGTGTGCATGTGGTTTAAGTGTGTAACGCTTGCAGGGGCGACCCGTCCATATAGGTGACTAGGCGATCGCTTCGTGTGCCAATTTAAGTGGGGCGCCAAATTCGAGGAAAGAAATACGAATAAAATAATGGAGATGTAATTATTTCAATTCCCGTGCACATTCAGAGGGAATATTAATAATAATTAATTTCTCAACATTTCTGAGAATGTATTGGTTGAACGGACGTACGGACAACTCGAATAATTATGCCTCTGTTTAAAGCATACGCTTAAAAAACATGAAACGGAAAATAGGGGCATAGTGTTCCCAGCTTACTAAAAACCTCAGCTTAGATCTGCGTTTGGGGGTGGAGGTGCCAATTGCATGGTTCTCCTAGGGCGCCAGTTGCTGGCAGCAGCTCGCCAAGGGCAGCCTCCTAGAACGCTTGGTTTGTTCATGCGGTGTGTGTCCACATGCCCTGCGTGGCCAAGCAGCTCTCAATTGGTAAATTGAAGAGATCTCAATCGGTACATGGCTCGAGAAGAGACGGGTTAATGTGGCACAGGAGGAATTCAAGTTGAGTGGCCTTGCCGATGGCTGGCACCAGCTAAATCGAGATCGCCCTTTGTGAAGGGAGATCTTGAATAATGCGACTGAGCAGCAGCCACCCTCCATCAACGAGAGTCGGAGGGACGGCGCGCACACCAATGAGCACAGCTCTGGAAGGCTCGCACACAACGAAGCACTACATTACAGAGTGCGGCGGTGGTGGTGGTGCACCTGCTGCTCACGATCCTGGTCAGGTAACCTACAGCATGTTCGCTGTTCCAGCACTGTTCAATAAATTGGCACCCCCCCCCCCTTCCCTCCCCATGTGTTAGCACCAATTTACAAATTGAGGGGGGGTGGACGTGGGGGAGGGGGTGGTATGACGCGCAGCTGAGGCGATGCGTCGCGTGTTTCGGCGCTGATGCTGTGGGAGCTGTAGCCGAGGGGGCACTGGGTGGCTAACGGCAAGATAACAAAACCCAGGTTTCATTCCCATCCTCAGCTCAGGTAACGTAGGGACGTTTCACGTTAACGACATAATCCACGTGTACATCACAACGCGTCACAGCAACGAACACCGTCACCGTCAAAATAAACTCAATTGGCTTCCACCACCAACGTGACTGCGGGTATTCTAGCAGGGGGAGGTTAAAGTTCATTGATCACCCCCACACCCACCCCGACCTCACCGCTGCCAGTGGCACCACGCACATCCCACACCGATCCCACCCGGTCTGCCATTGCCATGCCTCGACAAGCCCATCATGGCGAGTTCCTCCTGCACGCCATGGAGACAAAAGCCCTGGTGGGCCGCGACGTACGAGCAGGGGCAACCCCGCTGCTGCTGCTGCTGCTACTTCTCATCCATCACGGGCTCCGGTGTTTGATCGCTGGATCGCGCGTGGTTTCCTAGACCTCCTCAACCCGTTGTCAACGAGCATCGGACAGGTCGGGCCCTGCGAATCCCCGCCGAAAAAACTCGCCGGCATCCTTTGGGGCAAGTCCAGAGACGGACTGTCTGTGCAAGCGCAGGGCCTCTCTGTCAGTTCACAGAATCGGGCAGCCAAGCTATCTATCTCCCAAACAAAAATGCGCGTCCCCATGAGAGCGTGGAGGCGGTGGATTGCTCTTTAACCCTCGCTCCGGAAGAGACAGTCACGGCTCAATAGAGTTTACTTGCGTGGGTACTCATGGCAGACCGGTGCCGCGCGTCGACAGTGCGGGTGGGACGGATCATCCTGCGTTGTGTGGCTGGCACAAACGAGGGCACAAGCAGAACAAACCATGAGGGATTTGGCATGAAAAAAAGCTTTGGCTGTTGGTGAAACAGATACGTGGGTAAAAGTAGCGTGCTTGCAACATCCTTGAAACAACGGTATATCAACACAAACATTCGTACACGCGGCTATTCAATCCCTGTAGATGTACACTGTGTTAAGTTACACCTCCCAATTTCTGTTATGTCATGATTAAAGTTAGAATATTTCACGGGAGTGGAGAGCGAGGCAGATAATCCTGCCGCCTTCGACTCTGCGACTCGCTGTGCAACAAAGACGCCTCTCCGGCCGGACGAGTCGATATGCGCCCCCCGTGCGTCTTCAAACGCGCCACGTGGACTGCACGCAGCCCCCCCCCCCCGCCACCGCCGCCCCATAGCTGCACTCTCTCTTAACCAGTACCCCTGCTCCATTGTGATAAGCTAAAAACATTCAAAAATAATATTCACATTTTGTTTATTTCCTTCCCAAGGCAGAGGTTTCTTTCTAGGTTTCGGTGTTGTGTTGATGAAAATCTTGCAATGCAAATGTTTAAGGGGTTGGTATTTTTACAAACAATTTTACTCGTTGAGGCGATGTTGCTGCGGATTCTTTTTTGAAAACAATTCTTCTTTGACGGCTTGGATGCTGTTTAACTACTTTGAAAATGTGAACGTCCCCTGTTTTGCCTAGCAAAACGAAAGAATACTCCGGATTTCTTTAAACTGATGCTGCAGAGGTTCTAATCCGGGTACGTCACGATTTGTTGTTTGTGGGCATAAAGAAGACAGGACAGAGGACTCACGGGACACAAGACTCAGGACACAGGACACAGGACTCAGGACACACGGGACACAGGACACAGGACACACGGGACACAGGACACAGGGCTCAGGACTCACGGGACACAGGACACAGGACACACGGGACACAGGACACAGGGCTCAGGACTCACGGGACACAGGACACAGGACTCAGGACACAGGACACATGACTCAGGACAGAGGACACAGGACACAGGACTCAGGACACAGGATACAGGACTCAGGACACAGGACTCAGTACTCACGGGACACAAGACTCAGGATACAGGACACAGGACACGGGACACAAGACACAGGACTCAGGACACAGGACACACGGGACACAGGACACAGGACTCAGGACAGGACACAGGACACAGGACACAGGACACAGGACTCACGGGACACAGGAAACAGGACACACGGGACACAGGACACAGGACACAGGACACAGGACACAGGACACAGGACACAGGACACAGGACACAGGACTCAGGACAGGACACAGGACACAGGACACAGGACACAGGACTCAGGACACACGGGACACAGGACACAAGACTCAGGACACAGGACTCAGGACACAGGACACAGGACTCACGGGACACAGGACACAGGACACAAGACTCAGGACACAGGACACAAGACTCAGGACACAGGACACAGGACTCACGGGACACAGGACACAGGACACAAGACTCAGGACACAGGACACAAGACTCAGGACACAGGACACAGGACTGAGGACACAGGACACAGGACACACGGGAGACAGGACACAAGACTCAGGACACAGGACTCAGGACACAGGACACAGGACTCACGGGACACAGGACACAGGACACAAGACTCAGGACACAGGACACAAGACTCAGGACACAGGACACAGGACTGAGGACACAGGACACAGGACACACGGGAGACAGGACACAGGACACATGACTCAGGACAGAGGACAGAGGACACAGGACACAGGACTCAGGACACAGGATACAGGACTCAGGACACAGGACTCAGTACTCACGGGACACAAGACTCAGGATACAGGACACAGGACACGGGACACAAGACACAGGACTCAGGACACAGGACACACGGGACACAGGACACAGGACTCAGGACAGGACACAGGACAGAGGACACAGGACACAGGACACAGGACTCACGGGACACAGGACACAGGACACACGGGACACAGGACACAGGACACAGGACTCAGGACAGGACACAGGACACAGGACACAGGACAGAGGACACAGGACACAGGACACAGGACACAGGACTCAGGACAGGACACAGGACAGAGGACACAGGACACAGGACTCACGGGACACAGGACTCAGGACACAGGACTCAGGACACAGGACACAGGACACAGGACTCAGGACACAGGACACAAGACTCAGGACACAGGACTCAGGACTCAGGACACAGGACACAGGACACACGGGACACAGGACTCAGGACACAGGACACACGGGACACATGACACAGGACTCACGGGACACAGGACACAGGACTCAGCACTCACGGGACACAGGACACAGGACTCACAGGACACAGGACACACAGGACACACGGAACACAGGACACAAGACTCAGGACTCACGGGACACAGGACACAGGACACATGACACAGGACACAGGACTCAGGATACAGGACTCAGGACTCACGGGATACAGAACTCAGGATACAGGACACAGGACACACGGGACACGGGACAGGGCCGTAGCGTATTCAGATAGTGCAATGTACAGCCAACAAGCACAGGGATCGGTAGATTAATGTAATGTTTAGCTAAGTTTGATGTGTTTTTAGTGTTTTTACCATTTGATGTTGTTTTTGCTGCTTTTATGATTTCATGTAAAGTGTCTTTGAGTATTCAGAAAAGCGCTCACAAATAAAACGTATTATTATTAAATAACATCACCAGAAGAGCCGCCGCTGTCGATCCGTGGAGGTCGTGGGTTTCTTTTAAACCATACTTCACCACAATGGTCAGCGCGCATAGGTGAACACAGGAGGCATAGATGTAGGATGAGCACGGTTGGCAACGTACGGTGCGAAATGAAGTTCAACATGCATATTCTTTGGTTCTTTCGGTAAAGTCACGTAGAATGAGAATAAAATAATAAATTGATAAAATACAATAACACAATAATATTCTCACGACGGTTCGGCCACAACACAAGCGGCCTTCATCAGGTGAAGGGGCCGAAACTGTCTGGAGGACAGCGCTGGAGTGAGAAAGCCACGCTGAGATCACGACCTTTAAGCTGTGTGAGAAGAAACAAAGCGCCTTGACAAAGGAATTAGCATATAGTTTAGCACAGCTTAAAGATCGTGATCTCAGCGTGGCTTTCTCACTCCAGCGCTATCCTCCAGACAGTCTCGTCCCCTTCACCTGATGAAGGCCGCTTGTGTTGTGGCCGAAACGTCGTGAGAATATTATTGTGTTATTGTATTTTATCAATTTATTATTTTATTCTCATTCTACGTGACTTTACCGAAAGAACCAAAGAAGATGAATCCTTGCAGTCACGAAAGCTTTAAATCGAAATTCAACATGCATAGTTCACTGGAGTACAATACAACGGAGTTTACTGCACCACCCTCTGTTGGCCACTGCTGGGCACAGCAGCAAGTCGTGTGGCTGTATCTAGTGCACATCCGAGCACTATCCAGGCTCAGCGACGCTTAGCTTCCGAGATGCGGTGACATTGCGCAGCGCGCTTGGCATGAACTGGGAAAGGTCGCGCACGTCACGGGATGTTCACGAAAAGGAACTTCGTGTAAGCCACCACCAAGACTGCGGCTTTCACCGCTCTCCTCCTCCTCCTTCCACCCTCACACTGTCGTACTCTGGGATTCCCTCTGATCGTCGCTTTTCCCAAAGCTTTGAAAACATCCACCTTGCTCGACTCAAGAAACGTGCGAACGCTTACCTATTACGACTTCGCTGTTGCTCAGGCGGCTTTCACAGCCGCCCACCCTGAAGTGGAAGTTCAACCCCTGGCAGTGTCATCCGTGGGAGGTTGTTCCCTTGTGTGCGCGGGTTAGGGCCCTGACACGAGCGAGTGTGATCCGAGTCGAGAGTTATAACCCCATTGGCTGACTGATAATGCGACTAACGCGTGGGGTTGTGGTGCGGTGCTTAGCACACTCTGCTATGAACCCAGCGACCTAAGTTCACCACCCAGTCGCAGATAACACCGAAGGCGAGCGATATCTGAACAGGTACCTGGATACCGGCTTCATTAGCCCAGCGTGGTGAAGTATGGTCGAACAGCCCCCCATAACTAACATAGCATCGTAAGGCCTTCATCCAGTTGTGCATTGACACGGGGCTATAATTACAACAAATTATTTATTATTACGTAACAAAAGCTGTCAAGGTACCCATTGAAAGAGACACAGAGAGTCGTGTCCACCGACTCGTGTCTGGTTAACGAAAGGACACACGGGCCTCGAATATAAGCATACCAGCATGGCATCTGTCTCCATGGAAATTATAAACTATAACTAAATAATGTATTTTCTTACTTTGCAAAGCCTCGTTGAATCTAAAGGCGGCGTATTTTAAGGATTGTCCGCCTAGGTATGTCTGCTGGATTATTTTTTAAAGCAATTTTTGTGATAGCGAAGAATTCAGCGTGCCCAGAGAGAGAGAGCACACGGGTTTGTGGGAAGGACAAACTCCACTTAAATAGGTTATCGATGTACTTGCTGTGCTGCCTCCTACGTGCGCCACTCCACTGCCCTGCAGGCCTTGCAGGCTGGAAACGCACCCACGTGAAAGCTCCATCTCTGCGTGAGCCACCAACCCCAGCGGGGCCGGATCACAGGTGTTCACCACCATCACATCCGCCACTTCTCACTTCCAGGCAAGGGAACATTTGTTCTTTGGAGGTGGAGAGGGAGTGAGAGAGAGAGAGAATATAACCCCCAAAATAAAGGATGTCCCCACGGCGTCTCCTACGCCCGCCCCCCCGCCTCCCGTCTCAGGAAAGGAATTATCCCTGCGCGTCACCGTGGCGGCGAGCTGGCGTGATGTATGCCCACGATCGGAACTAAACATATATCTTGTGGAGAGCTCGCGCTATGCACGGCACGGTTATTGCATGGGTGTGTTCGTTTGAGGCCCAGTCCAAATACGGAAGGTATGAAGTTGTCCTAGTAAATTAAAATGTACCTTTAAACCCTGGGAAGTGTGAAAACTTTCCGGAGCACAATAAAAACACGGCAGCGCCGTGGGCTGTTTGCATCAAACTTTTGGAGTGGCTGCGGGCAGTGATCGCGGATGGATTCCCTCTCTGTTAGGAGTAAGTTTGCAAAACAAAACTGAGCACCGTCTTGAGTGAGACGGAGCTTGAGACGATCTTGGATGCAGCAATATCTGGTTCCGATGTCCAACACGTGCGGTGTCAAATCTCGGGTCACTATTCTAAGAACCCCATTCTCTCTCGTGTGAAGTGATAGCAAAAGGGAGGAAAAACATCTCCATAATGTTTAAAGCAGCCGTCCTTGTGCTACAATGTCTTAATTTACAGCCTGCACATTGTTTGTAGAGTACAGTCTAGTATCCATCCACTGCTGAAGGCATTCCCTACAACAACATACAGAGCTTACGTGCGCCTGTACCTAACTTTGACGCACTGTTTTTCACTCGGGCACTGCGTTTCGTTTACGACCGCCAGATACATCGCTGGTTCGCTGTGCAATGCCCCTTAAGCACTCTGCTCTACTCGATCTCGACAACGTCGATGTTTTCGTAGTTTATGAAGATAGCGTTCGTCAAGATTAACCGAGCGTGGTGGGTTGGTGGCTGTGCTCGTGTGCTGGGCTGGCGGTGGCAATTCCACATTCCCACGGCCGGTGCTGAGTCCATCCGCGCGAGAAAACCGAAGGGTTGGACAGAGCGGGCGCTGTGGGGGGGGGGGGGACTGTGGACCAGGTGAGGGGCACCCGCAGCACACGTGCGAAGTGGGCCCATTGCGCAACGCGGCGGCACTAAATTATTCAGAGAGCAACTCGGGCGCGCGGACACAAAGCGCCGCTTTTCGCTCAATCAATAACGGCGGCGGCGGCGGATGCGATGCAGAGGCGGCGGCAGCGCGCTGCGGGCTCGCGTTCCCAAGGCCGCGCGCACACTGTCGCCTGAGCCCCCAACCGCAGATCCATCCGATGTCATTACAAGGCTGACGGCCTTCTTATAATAAAGGTCGCTCTTTATATATCGAAATGCATTAACTCTCAAGCCTTGGCTTTAAAAAAAAAGGGAGAGAGCGGGAGAGCGTACTGTAGTAGCCATTCAATCAACGGCCTCGGAGCAAAAGGGGGGTAGAGGAGGGGACTGTGGGACGGGGCGCGTTGCGGGGGGGGTGTTGGGTTTGGTCGTGGAGACTGTGGGTGGTGGTGGTGGTGGTGATTATGATGGTGGTGGTGATTATGATGGTGTGGGAGGGTGTGCGGCGTGCCTTGTGGTGATGAGGTTTTGGTTGCTGCTGGTGGTGGTGATGATAGTGGTTGAGGTGTCTATTGTGGGGTGAGGTCGGAAGGGTGGTGCGTGGGCTTTAGTGGTGCGCGCTATGGCATTGTCGGTGTGCGAGGTGGTGGTGGTTGAGAGCGCGGGTGGATGGCTGAGGGTGGGGGAGAGAAGGAGTGGAGGCGGAGGGCGAGCGAGGCTGCCCCCTCCACCCGCCCTGCCCGACTCTGCGCCCTGTGTATCGCTGCATATTGAAATGAGATTGGAAACCGCTGCTCTATAAAACACCGCGACCTTGAAAGCGTGGCAGTCTTGTTAGGACGGCGGCTCATTTTTTTAATATCGGGAGACCGCCTCCGAGACAGGCGCTGGCTGCTGAGAGATGCCCCCCCCCCCCCCCCCGCGTAGAGACGCGATGCAAATCGCGTCCCTACGCGGTGACAAACGGCGTGGAGCCGCTATCTGCATGGGGCTCAGCGCGGGGCCCGCCCGCTCTCTGACTCGAGCCCGCGTGTACGCACGTGTGTCTGTGTGTACACGAGCCCGCGATCACACACACACAGGCCGTCGACTGTTTATGTGCACGTACAAAGGCAGTGACGGACCACCCACCCCCCCCCCCCCCCCGTCTTTAATTCGATTCTTGCCAATGATGGCAGCAGCAGTGTATTCAGGGTGTTCAGTGTGTTCAGGGTGTTCAGTGTGTTCAGGGTGTTCAGTGTGTTCAGTGTGTTCAGTGTGTTCAGGGTGTTCAGGGTGTTCAGTGTGTTCAGTGTGTTCAGGGTGTTCAGGGTGTTCAGGGTGTTCAGGGTGTTCAGTGTGTTCAGGGTGTTCAGTGTGTTCAGGGTGTTCAGTGTGTTCAGGGTGTTCAGTGTGTTCAGGGTGTTCAGTGTGTTCAGTGTGTTCAGTGTGTTCAGGGTGTTCAGTGTGTTCAGTGTGTTCAGAATATTCAGGGATTAAATGCCAACATCGAGGTCTGCTGGCCACGACGAGAGGGCTTCAGAAGAGATGTTGTGTAGTTTTGCTCCGCCTCCGCTGAAGGAGCACAGATTGCTGTGGTTGACGATACGGTCCAGAGTTTGTATCGCATTGCCACAATCGCACGACTGTTGCCTCAATGTGTCTCTGTGCACCTCTAGATGTCTCTATGGGTGTCTATGAATCGATATATCTCGATGCGTCTCTATGGATTTACCATGGCGTCCAGAGTGTGGATCGCACGGCCACAAACGCACGACTGTGCCTTGCTTTTCATTTTAAATTGTTTAAGATGTGTGCATTGGTCTGTTGATGCTCCAGTGCGGTTAATGGTCACGCCAGCGTCTCTGAGAAGGCATGTCGAAGTCGTGATGACGCCACGTGATAACACTGTAGAGACGTCAAGTGCTGGTCACGAGCGCCTATCCAGGACGGTACGCCACTCGAGGGGCTGGCGTGGCCAGCACCACACCTGTCACTATCTCTCCCAAATGTTGATGTTTCTTTACAACGCAACAGGTACATTTGTTAAGGCCCAATCAACCTAAAAGATGGCCAAGCCCGGTTCAGATATTACTCGCCAATGACTTTAGCAATGGTCGGCAATTAAACTCAGATTAAACTCAGATTACCCAATCAGTGCGGATCACCACATCACGTGGGCGTATTTAACAAGCATCGGGTGCGTGCCGCGTGGTAAACGTGGAGGGAGGGGGGGGGTCTGAGAGAGAGGTCGTGGCGCTAGGGAAGCCCCTGGTGCCTCGGGGTCACGGGCGCGCACCCAGACGACCCTGGTCTCAAGGTAGCTGACGTGCGAGTCGAGTTCAATGCCAACGCCGCTTCAGCGTAGCTCTCCACACACAGCTTCTCCCCGCTCTCTCTCTCTCTACAATGAAACTCTCCTTGCAGCCCATTTACACCCCCACCATCCCCCACACACACCTCCTACACTCCCACTCGCCCTGCTCCACAATCAGTGCCCCCCACCCCGCACCCTCTCTCGGCCTAGCCCCCCCCCCCTCGATCTGCTCACCGTGGCTCCACGAGGCAGACCACACGTACGTGGTGCAGCAGCAGCATCAGCAGCAGCGGCGGCGGCGGCGGGAAACTGGAAACCGACCCTCACCTGATTAGCATCGGTTCAAGCAAGCCTGACAACTCTGCTGATGAGACACTGATTGTCCAATACGGTCCACGGTTTGTGTTGAAAATAAAGCCGCTGATGTTGTGCGCTCCAGGAGGGCCGTGTGGCTCATGTGATGTGTACAAAAAAATATAAAAGGGAAGGGACGGATGTGGGAGAGAGGTGCGTTGCTTATTTATTGTGTTCGGGGGTCTGCGAGTGCACGCGTTGTGGTGTTTGAGGAGTTCTCAGCTTGTCTACGTGATGCGCGTGTGCAGCCCCGCGAGTCAAAATCCACTGCTGGATGAGGTCTTCCCCTTGCCACGGTGGGCATGGGGTTACGCGACCATACTACACGACGTTGGTCAGTGAAGACGGGGAGCATAGATGTGGATGTAAAGTACAATACAACGATGCGTTTTGCTGCACCGCCCTCTGATTGCCACACCGTAACACCCACAGCTGCCTATAACACCTATTCACGCACGTGTGTCACTCATGCAAGCACTATGCAGGCTCAGCTTCGGTTGGCTTGTGAGATCCGATTCGATCAGGTACTTCCTGGGGTGATTGGTAATAGGCATTCGTAAAGTACTTGCCTGAAAATCTATTTACGGGTTATGAAAAAGCGGGAACAAACGTCGTGTATCGTCTGTAGTACCCAGGCTCCTGCTCAACACGTTCAAAGCAATGTTGCAGTAAATCCATATGGAGATGCTGAACTTACATTGTGAGTACAGCACTGCCGTATCATTCAAAGTGCTCTTTCTACCTGTCCAGCAGATCCCTGTGCATACCTGGGGGTACTTGGTGGTTGTGTGCCCTGGGGGTACTTGGTGGTTGTGTGCCCTGGGGGTGCTTGGTGGTTGTGCCCTGGGGTGCTTCGTGGTTGTGTGCCCTGGGGGTACTTGGTGGTTGTGCCCTGGGGATACTTGGTGGTTGCGCCCTGAGGGTGCTTCGTGGTTGTGCCCTGGGGTACTTGGTGGTTGTGCCCTGGGGGTGCTTGGTGGTTGTGTGCCCTGAAGGTGCTTGGTGGTTGTGTGCCCTGGGGGTGCTTGGTGGTTGTGCCCTGGGGTGCTTCGTGGTTGTGTGCCCTGGGGGTACTTGGTGGTTGTGCCCTGGGGATACTTGGTGGTTGTGCCCTGAGGGTGCTTCGTGGTTGTGCCCTGGGGTACTTGATGGTTGTGCCCTGGGGATACTTGGTGGTTGTGCCCTGGGGATACTTGGTGGTTGTGCCCTGAGGGTGCTTGGTGGTTGTGCCCTGGGGGTACTTGGTGGTTGTGCCCTGGGGGTGCTTGGTGGTTGTGCCCTGGGGGTACTTGGTGGTTGTGCCCTGGGGGTGCTTGGTGGTTGTGTGCCCTGAAGGTGCTTGGTGGTTGTGCCCTGGGGGTGCTTGGTGGTTGTGTGCCCTGGGGGTGCTTGGTGGTTGTGCCCTGGGGTGCTTGGTGGTTGTGCCCTGGGGGTACTTGGTGGTTGTGCCCTGGGGGTGCTTGGTGTTTGTGCCCTGGGGTACTTGGTGGTTGTGTGCCCTGGGGTACTTGGTGGTTGTGCCCTGAGGGTGCTTGGTGGTTGTGTGCCCTGAAGGTGCTTGGTGGTTGTGTGCCCTGGGGGTGCTTGGTGGTTGTGCCCTGGGGTGCTTCGTGGTTGTGTGCCCTGGGGGTACTTGGTGGTTGTGCCCTGGGGATACTTGGTGGTTGTGCCCTGAGGGTGCTTCGTGGTTGTGCCCTGGGGTACTTGATGGTTGTGCCCTGGGGATACTTGGTGGTTGTGCCCTGGGGATACTTGGTGGTTGTGCCCTGAGGGTGCTTGGTGGTTGTGCCCTGGGGGTACTTGGTGGTTGTGCCCTGGGGGTGCTTGGTGGTTGTGCCCTGGGGGTACTTGGTGGTTGTGCCCTGGGGGTGCTTGGTGGTTGTGTGCCCTGAAGGTGCTTGGTGGTTGTGCCCTGGGGGTGCTTGGTGGTTGTGTGCCCTGGGGGTGCTTGGTGGTTGTGCCCTGGGGTGCTTGGTGGTTGTGCCCTGGGGGTACTTGGTGGTTGTGCCCTGGGGGTGCTTGGTGTTTGTGCCCTGGGGTACTTGGTGGTTGTGTGCCCTGGGGTACTTGGTGGTTGTGCCCTGAGGGTGCTTGGTGGTTGTGCCCTGAGGGTGCTTGGTGTTTGTGCCCTGGGGGTGCTTGGTGGTCGTGCCCTGGGGGTGCTTGGTGTTTGTGCCCTTAGTTTCGTGGTCACACGCCCAATGGAAATGTAACTTTATGGATTGTTTGGGCCATGTCGTGATTTCAGACAGTAACCATTGTTCAACTCCTACCACGAATAGATACAATGATGCCGGGAATCGTTGAGTAGCGTCATGTGTTGTGTAAGTGGATGACAATGACCCCTGTGACATCATCCGCAAGACTAGACTATGGTGTGCCAATGTTGCAGCAAAACAGTAGCTTAAAAAAAACTGTGCAAATAAAAGCAGTTCATGTTCTGATATAATACGGCGTTTGCGTGCATTCATTGAAAAAGAGAGCAAGATTATTGGACTTGGGTCTGGTTAAAATACGGCGTATTAGAATGCAACGTATTTCATAATCAAGTGGTCTGGTTTTGTAAATTGCGAATGTGAATATAGGTCAAAGACAGTGGGATGGTGTTTTGTTAATTGACCGATGTTTCTTGAGTGAGATATAGTCCCTCTAGACGATAGAGCGGGTCAACATTTACCCTCGTCCGTCTGCTTTCACACAACCAGGCAGGTCAGCATCTTGGAAACTACCGTCTCATTTCTTACAGGGACTGAAATCTCATTCAGTCCCATCTCTGTGGCGTTTCAGCATCACCCTCCTCGCACACGTGGGGGTTTCTCTGGGCACTCCGGTTTCCTCCCGCATGGACAAACACCCGTGATTAGAATTGTCCCCACATCCAAGGATCGGACCGTGGGCCTTGGTTTACAGTTGGCGCCAGTCCTGCCGACCTCCCCGCTCGTCTGCGGTTTAGCGCACCTCCGAATGATTCGCTCTCCCTGAGAGTGAACAAAAACTATGCACGTTACAAAGTCTCGTTCATACTGAGGTGCCTGTATATGTATATCAAATCCAGGTGGGTATTTCATTTTCCATTATGTATAGCTGAGAGATGGGGGATTTAACGATATATCGATTCGCCCATACACATTTATTCATCAGCATTACGATACATGCATTGCATCGGGTGTTTGAGAATCGATCTTTATCTTTGCCATGGAGATTGTTTGCGAATGATATGTAAATGCATGCAAATATTGCGTTCGGGCTGGCGGGCCAAATGGGTACCGAGAAATTTGAGACTGACGCCATCCAGACTGCCACTCTGCGCCCAACCTTATGGAAGAGGTACGTGGATGACACTTTTGTCATCTGGCCACATGGCCGGCCTGCTCTAGACCAATTCTTCGACCACATCAATTCCATACACCCAGCCATCATATTTACCATGGAAGTCGAAAAAGATGGCAAGCTACCTTTTTTGGATGTCCTAATTAAAAAGAGACCTGATGGTTCAATGAGCCACTCTGTCTACAGGAAAGCTACCCATACGGATGCTTATCTGAAACCGGATTCCCACCACCATCCATCACAGAAGAATTCTCTCATCAAGACTCTGTATCATAGAGCCCAATGCATATCCGACCAGGAACACATAGGCAGTGAACTCAAGCACGTACACCAAGCTCTTAAGGCTAATGGTTACTCCGACTATACAATCCGCAAAGCTATCACTCAAACCATGAAGAAGGACCCTCTTGAGGAGCCTTTCAAAACCATCACTTTACCCTACATTGCGGGGATCAGAAAAAAAGATCTCCAAAATCTTGAATAAACACAAGATCCAGGTCCGTTTCAACACATTACATAAAATACGTGATCTGGTTCCGTCTGTAAAAGATGTGATTCCGGACATACAGTACCCTGGTGTCTACAAACTAAGTTGCCTCTGTGGTAGAAGTTACATTGGAGAAACCAAACGCCATGTCTCGGACCGCATTCGTGAACACAAAGCAGACCTTAAACATGGTAGGACCAACACCTCGGCCGTGGCAGATCATTGTTATAATTCAGTAGGCTCACATGACATTGACTTTTCCAAGACAGAGGTTCTTTGTAAGCCATCTGGCTACCATGAGAGATTCGTTCATGAGGCTATCCACATATACAAGCACAGAGACAATTTCAACCAAGAAGATGGATTCTGGCTTAGCAATCATTGGAAAGATTTGATAAACCATTTCAGGTCTTAATTGATTGTTCACGCTTACAGTGGCTTTCAGACAGCATACAATAATTTTTCGTCTCCCCCCTCCTCTTTTCAGAACATAGATGGACTAGTCCTTCTAAATAAACTGCCAAATCGCTGCGCGTGGCGCTGACGGTTTTTTATAAATAAATAAATACTCCTTCAAAAATAAATACATTTATGCAAACCGACACACCTGATGACGACCGTTTGTGTTATGGTCGAAACGTCGTGAGAATTTTTATTGTTTTATATATATTTTATTATTTTATTGTTTCCCTTCAACGTGACTTTACCGAAAGAGCTAAGAATATGAAATACAAACGAGCAGAGAAGGTGGGAGACAATTATCTCTGGAATGCATTCGTAGCCCGAAATCGCACCGATTCCTTGTATCATTCTGCACGTGAGATGGAACTCCAGTTTGGGGATAAAACCTACGAAGACTATGTGACAACATTCACGGACACATCAAAAAGCTCTTGTTGTTCAGCCTCTCACCAAGTACCGCTTGTCAATGGGTGTCTCACGCACATGATGCCTCTATCCACACGTGACCCACCAACCTCGCCTCGCCATTGGATTGAAGTACAGGTAGCAGGAGAAGCCCGCGTGAGTATGTCCGCAGAGCGAGCTGGCGCTGTGGTTATATGTGGCAGCAAGGGATATCAGCGAGGAATTAATTACACTCTGCAACGTGGAGGGGCAAGGTCAGGAAACGTTTGGATCAATCAGGACACAGGTAACAAGCTGATTACTTATACCTGCCGCAACACTCTGCCATCAATCAGGCCCGCTGTTGAGATTCCCAGAGTCGAATAAGCGAAAGCCCAAAGGGACTTCAATCGCAAATAATTAACGTAGGAATTACCTTTAATCAGAACCGCTCTCCATCGGTTAAAAAAAACCTGCCTGTGCCATGAACAATTCGTGTAATAAATGTCCGGTAGGGCAATGGTGGGGGACTAGATGAGGAGGAGGTGCCACTACAGGCAAATGTAAGTGCCACACTTTGTGAATTTGGAGCAATTTGTTTCAGATAATTCAGTTAAAAAAACATACATCAAAGGGGCCAAACAACCCCCACGGCCAATATGTGTGCTGTAAGGTTTCATCGAGCAGTGGATTTAAAGACATACACGGCAAATTACTGTTGAATAAATTATGTAACCTTGCACTCACCAACATTTTGGGCATAAATCAGTCGATCACAGTGTTTCTACGTGTTTATGTATTTATTGTGAACACCACAGCTGTCCCTTTCACATGCCAGCATGGACGTTTTGAAAGCCGCGTGCATAAGAAATTAAAAACTCCACGACCGCACGGGAACCACGGGCACGGCACAGATACAACACAGGACACAATTTCACTATCGGTGAGCTACTTAACCGGAAAATAAGCAACTCTCTGCAAAACAAATGTTGCTTTTAAGATGTTTCTCTGTTTTATTGATATTTAAAGGCTGGCGAGCGGTAAAAGTTGTTGGAGGGAAGAAAATAAATCCATCGGCTGTGCCAGGAGATTGAAACAGCCACGGTGTGTGATCCCGGAGGCTGCGAGGCCTGGATGGTAAGGCCCGGCTTCATCTTTTACGACATGTGACGTTGCAACGTTTCATCACGTTTATCGTCGCCTGCGAAAAAAATAATAAAACGGGTCAGAGTGATTTTTTTTTCGTCGTCACATTTATGGACGTGAAATGACGAACTATTACTTGCCTTAGCTTCATAACAAAAGCTAATTTTCCTACTGTATCGCTTAGAGCACCTTTAAATATTGCGTTACATAAATCGTGCAGCCGAGTGCGTTTAACCCTCCAATCCTGCAGCGCTCGAAGCAACGGAGTGCTTCTCCTCTCCTGCGTCCAGGCGTGGTGGCCCTATCTGAAATGTGTGTATATATTGTTGTTTTGTTTCTCTGTATCCCACGCGGTGTCACTGCGACTGAGCATGACAGAGCAATAAATGCCACGCGGGGCCGCGTTTATCTTCCGTCTGCCGGAAATTATGTGTCCGTTGTTTATCGGCAACTTTAGTGGGGACTTTCTTTTTTTTCTGACGAGGCACTTTTATCGGCGCCAAAAAGAAAATTGCAACGAAATTATGATACCGGCAATCGTGCCGACGATCCGGGGGCGCGATTCTCTCGCCTGCCATCCCGCGCCGAAATCACCACCCCCCCTCTCTCTCGTCGCCCCCCAAGTGTCAGTACAGAGAAACCAAAAGGGGCAGGCCCATTGGTGTGCTCGTGTGCCCGGTGTTGACCCCTGCGAAAGTTCGGTCCTTGTCGTGGCATTGCTGCAGCTGCGCACACGGGCATTCAATTGATGCATCCGTCTATCCTGTACGTTTCCACTGAATTAAATGGCTTTTTTTTTTTTCAAAATCTACAGACATACTGGCGTTTGATATTCAAGTTTAATTTTCTTGAAGCTGATTGATAGTATGTTGTTATCACTGGTAGAACATCCTTTTTGCTAAACCGGCGTGCTTTTTGCGTTTGGCCTTTAAATTGATTATTATCTGCTTTGAGAAGTTTATTTACGTGGGGTAAGAGGATCGCCATTCATCACATCAGTTGTGTCTCAAGGCATTTCATTCAGCGGAAACTAAGTCACCAAAGCTCTCACAAATCCAAGGCCTTCATGAAAATGTTCATCAATTATCAGAACGATTCTCGAGACGGACCACATACACACCGAGATTGCAAAGACAACGTTACAAGTTGATCGACGCAACAAAGATAAATAGTGAACGTTCTCAGATTCGCTGATGACAACGTCGTAATTACAAACATTGGTAATAACAAAAAGAATTGCGATTGTAGAACTTAAAAAAAACTATGCAAAGTGTGAAGATAAATTTGGGCCAAACTTCACGTACAACAAATGCAATGAAACCAAATTGAAGGAGTGTTAGAGGAGCATGATGAGAAAACACAGCGAGTGAGTACAACTTGGGCAATTGAACCTGATGGCGGGACCCCTGGGTCCAGAATAAACGGAAGTCAAAATATTCAATTTATTTATTTATTTTGGCGATTCCGTCCCACCGCGCACCTGGCGTGGATCGTTCTGTTCTCGTGTCGTGTCCAAGCGCAGCAGCGAGGACGAACGCGCAGGAGAGCTAAACAAGCGAATGCACTCCATGCTTGGGTATGGGGCAGGATCATAAGTCTCATCCAAAGCTGCTCAAACTGCCTACACGACTTAAGTCTTTTATTTGACATAACGGTATGCATAACACAGTGAAACTGCTCTATTCTCTTCATTATTATTTGTGACCTACCAATGTCTGCAGCCAGGATCAATCGATGACAATATTTAACAGATGAGATGCTTTGCACCGTTAATTATTCCTGTTTGATAATACTTCTCTTGTCCGTATGCATCTGTGCAGATAGGTTTTTTTTTGCAGTTAAGCCATAGTCCCCACTTACCGCTCGTATCAATGTGGATAAGAGTAGCGGCGACCCACTACTCTGTAGAGTAACATTTGTATAAACGCTTGTTACAATATGAACAGCGCATTGAAAACGCGTACTATTTTGTACTATTTACAAAGTGTGTTCACAAATCCACACTGAGAAACACGATGATTGACAGAGGGTGTAAATTATTTTTTCGATAGTGTATTTAAATAGAGGTACTGCCAGGTAAGTAGTTTTCAGTTTTAAGGGCATCGTTTAACAAGACAACACTTGCTACCATCCTTTAAACTAATTGGTGTAAAAGAGCTTATCGGACCCCGGGGCCCCGCCATAAGGTTCAATTGTTGAAGGCAGACAAGAAACAACATGAAATAAACAGATGCACAAGGGCAGGATAGAGTGCTGTTGTGAAGTGGAACATGGCGATGATGATGATGATGAAAAAAATAAACACATTAATTGGCTTATATACGAAAGTTTTCTATCGGTGCGTACCCACAACACCTGCCACAACAGATGGATCGAAAACACGGACACTGACGAAGAACATGGGAACAAAATCTGAACAACACCCAAATAAGTACGAAGAGGTGCATGCTGGGAATAACACCGAAGACAGATGTGCACGTGCATCAGAGAACACACACAAATGAGAGACGTTGCATTGAGTATCGCGAACAAGTAAGAGGCATTGAGCAGAAAACTCGGCTGGAAGGGACCATGGACAGTGAAAGAAACTGGTGCCTGAATGGCAGCCTAAGGAGACAACACGCCCGAGAGGATGACCACCGCGGAGAATGAACGCCAAGATCAGTTCACGGTGTGCAGGAGTGAGTGCTGCACTTAAGCTGATGCTGGTGGCGATGGTACTATGTATATTATATAAACAGAGTGCTGCTGGCCGAATGTTCCTTTTCTTATCCGCTGTAGCTCATCATAGCGCAGTTAATTCATCAGCAAATACAGAGAGAGAGCACCAGTCAGTACAAGTGCCGCTGTATATGCGGTGCTTGGAATACTATACTCCCAAAACTTTGTGACCATGCACCATGTACCGTACATACATATGCAATATATAAAATAAAAATTATGTTTCGCAATTTCTGGAGACTTTCAATATCGTTGGCAATCACGTCTGTCGCTCTTATTGCATCAAGTCTCATCGTGTCACGTATCGACAAAGGCAATCGCGATATTGTGTAGTCGCATCAAATCAGCCTCCAGCCATTGGGAGCCGCCTGTCGGGCAGAGACAATGCGAGCCCGGGCACAGGGGACCGGGGACTCTTGCTGGTCCCTCTCTCTGTGTGTCTCTCCAGAGAGACACACAGAGAGAGAGAGACAGCGGAGGCATGGGGTACGTGAGCGGCACAAAGACCGGGCTCCTGAGAGCAGAGTCACGGGGTGACGTAGGCCACCGAGAGGGCCCTCTAGGGCACAACGAGGAGAGGCCCCCAAGCCCCCCCCCCCCTCTTGCATCGTCTCAGGGGGGTCCACGCTTTTATATTCTTGAGGACTCGGGAGGAGAGAGGCGAGCACCGCCACAACAATGTCTCTGGCCCGCGCGCGCGCACGCCTCTAAGGCGCGCGCATTACTTGTGTCAGGAGTTACTTTGTGCGTTCGATGGTGAATAGCAACCGAAATGTGATGTCATTGAGACTGTTTTCATAAGCACAGTATCATTTTTTTTATTAAACACAGCATTTTATGATGCACATATCATACATGCATACACACACAAGGCAGAAATGCCTTTTAGAGCTGTTTAGACACGTCGAATGTTTGCTGTAGGTGGGACCTTGAACATGAAGTTGTGTCCTTCTCTCGCAAGGTTATTTTGCCGGGCACCTACGCGGTCGTCGTGTTAGTATGGATCCTTGACTTGCGTTCAACGTTCGCGAGTGAGCATGAAAACAGGTTTCATTTGTACCCCGTGATTGTTACCGTGTGAATATATACCGGCAATAAATCATGGACTGTACAGCCTTTTTGCCCGTCGACATCCGGACGAAGTCTTCCACGTTAGAACGTCGTCTGTGGGGACTGTTTAACCATACTTCACCACACTGGTCGGTGCGGATTGGTGAAAGGAAGCGGGGCCCAGGATTAGTTAACGTTTCACTCGCAACAGATGTCAACGCTGACGAGGAATTGAACCCAGGTGGCCGGGTTCAGAGTGCAGTGGGCTAACCACCACATCACCGCCCCGCCTTTGAGAGGAAGCCTTCGCGTTATTCGACAACAGCCGTACGTGCCCAATACAAAGTCGCTGCATTTGCACCTGGCATGCAATTGGAGAACAACACAAAGCTCGAATAGTTAGTACGTCTCAGAGTTTTAGGTTAGAGTTATAGTGAGCATGCACAGTACTGTGCAGATATCTATCCCCATCTACCCACTGGTCCTCCGCCATATGAATGTGGAATTGCCACCACTGGCTCAGGACCATACACAGGAGATAAGCACTGGCTCAATGCTCATTTGAGCAAGGAATTAAGTTGACCTGACGCTGCTGATGCTGCTCCTGCTGCTCCTACTACTCATGCTGCTCCTACTGCTCATGCTGCTCCTACTACTCATGTGGCTCTTACTGCTCATGCTGCTCCTACTGCTCCTACTGCTCCTACTGCTCATGCTGCTCATGCTGCTCCTGCTACTCCTACTGCTCATGCTACTCCTACTACTCCTGCTACTCATGCTGCTCTTATTGCTCATGCTGCTCATGCTGCTCCTACTACTCATGCTGCTCCTACAGCTCCTGCTGTTCCTACTACTCATGCTGCTCCTACTGCTCATGCTGCTCCTACTGCTCATGCTGCTCCTACTGCTCATGCTGCTCCTACTGCTCATGATGCTCATGCTGCTCCTACTGCTCCTACTGCTCCTACTGCTCATGCTGCTCCTACTGCTCCTACTACTCATGCTGCTCCTAGTGTTCATGCTGCTCCTACTGCTCCTACTGCTTCTACTGCTCCTACTGCTCCTACTGCTTCTGCTGCTCCTACTGCTCATGCTGTTCATGCTGCTCCTGCTGCTATTCCTGCCGCACTGCCCATCCACACGGAGATCCAGACGCACCCTCACTCGAGGAGACTGCAGAGCATGGCTTTGGTCTTACAACCCTTCAGGAAGGTATGCACAGTACTTGTGCAATGTGCACTTCTGTAGTGAGTTCAACTGAGTCTCAGACGCACTTCTTGGAGGCAACACATTTATTAAAACCAACACACGGGGTACTACCCCTGAACAAGATGACAACCTATGGTGGTGGACCACCAGGTTAACTACTCTAATTACACGGGAGTTAGCTACGACGGACCGGACCCTGTCCTGGGTCCCGGTCCACGTGTTGGTGACTCTTGTAGAACGTAGGACGTAGATTCATAATAAAGGTTTTTGGGTTAGATTCTTCAGGATGAACAACAGCAGCCGGTCCCTCTGGGGGACCCGGCTTATATCCTCTGTGGCGTCGCTGGCTCCGCCCTTAGCCACGACCACCTTCTAGAATCCTCTTGCAGGTCCTCGACCCTGACACGTGACCACCCCTAGCCCCCACCTGGGGACCCTGTGTATACTTTACCGGTCACGTGTCCTCTGGGTCAACCAGAGTGCCACGGCCCTTAGTAACCCCATTCCCGTTGCCGGCACTCCCGCACCCTATCCTGTAGGGGTCGGCACTGCACGCAGAGCGTGGTGCCACTCAGCACCGTCGGGCAGCGCTCACCGAGACCCTCCAGGGCCGGCACTGCACCCACATCCACGTGGTGCCCGCGATGTCACTACACTTCTATACTTTATTAATATTTATTTACTTTGTAACTTTACTTTTCTCTATCTTGCTGTTATGTTTTTTTTACGTAACTTGCCGACCCTTCCTTACTGGACGTCTGTGAAGACGAGCTTCATACCCTCGTCAGTTCTCCAGTCTAAATAGAGATTCTGATTCTGGGTGAATACATGTGGATCTAATCTGCCCGACTTCTCGACGTTTCTCTCCGACTTAGAACACACTCGCCGCCACTTCTCCGGTGAGCTCGGAGCATTGTCCTCGGCGCGCACAAAAAGACCACGTTCAGCAAGCGGAGACCTTGAACCGTGGCGTCAGCAGCAAGGGGCGGATGTGGATTTGACTGACAGACGTCTCCAATACCTCTCCACGGCCGCCCCTACACAGCACGCACGACAACAACAACAACGCCCCTCCCGACACCTCGGGCGGGGCTTGTACCTCTGGGTTTGCGAGTGAATGTGTCGTGGCGTGTCGTCTCATGCCAATTGCGCCAATACAGCTTGGGTTGGTTGAGTGAACCCCAAGGCGTTTTGCTTCCAACAAGAAGCGTAGGAATCACTGGAATGCGTCTGCTGGCAACCTGTCTTCCGCCTATTTATTTTATCAGCTGCTTCATTTGAAAAATTCCAACGTTCCTCCAGCGTCGGGGCCACGCGTCTGCCGCGTTCATCCGACGAGCACAACAGCGATCGTTTTACTCCGGCAAATAACTTCGCTCTTCGGTGCCAAAATCATGATATTTTAACTGTCCCCGGCTCGAGTATAAAACCAATCAAGCACGCTCGCGTCCAGACACACAGCTGCTTCAACGTGAAGCGATCTGCCGGACAAACCAGACCACGGTGGGCCAACTTAACGTTGTTAAATCTCAAAAGTTACAGCTCGAGTACATTCTGCACGCGCACCCTCCAATGAAATATATTCCCATATATATGTTTGACTGGATGGGATGTTGTATAAACACATACCGTGTACGTTATAGCTTTGGAATGTGTGTACACGTGTTAATGCGTGTTTGCTATGTGCGTGTCAATCGACACCCTGGACGCCTTTCCAGCAGAGACGCCCCGTCCAGGTGTAGTTTGGTTTAAAGTTTGTCGTTATTTAGGGCACGCGTTTAAAGTTTGGCGTTATTTAGGGCACGCGTTTAAAGTTTGTCGTTATTTAGGGCACGCGTTTAAAGTTTGTCGTTATTTAGGGCACGCGTTTAAAGTTTGTCGTTATTTAGGGCACGCGTTTAAAGTTTGTCGTTATTTAGGGCACGCGTTTAAAGTTTGTCGTTATTTAGGGCACGCGTTTAAAGTTTGTCTTTATTTAGGGCACGCGTTTGCGCCGAGCCCGACAGCACCTTCATCATTCGCGGGATGTAGCGTCGTCCTCACACTTCTGCTAAGCTGGCTTCGCGGACATTATCTCAATATTTTTACACAATAACAATAAAATAAACGCCGCTTTTGTTACTACTAACCACTGTGCTTATACATCTCCGTTGCTATTAAAAGTACAAAAGTAAAATAAAATCGGTTTTGATTTGTGATAAGTCTACTAACAATTGACAACCTTCATTTCCACTCCGTCAGCTCTTCCTAAAGCCGTCCCGTTATATTGCCCAATAACTTAGTAGAACGGGTACGTTTACGGCTCGCACAATAAAGCTTAAGAATCAAAATCACCGTGAATTGTAGACTTAACAAATTGTTACATCAAGTCGAGGCAAAGCCATGCGCGACAGAAAATAATAAATGTATTCAAAAGTATAAAGGTGTCCAAGGTGGACGAGGATAACTAGAGCGCATCAAAATTAAAAGTAAAGTGTTAAATATTAAAAGTAAAGTGTTAGATATTAAAAGTAAAATGTGAGTGTGGGTCGGAGTGGTGCAGTAGCCTACCCAGAACCTTCACGGGGAATCAAACGGCACTTGGAAAGCGCTTAAGTGAATGATTATAAGCAATTTCAGCAATTAATTATTGTAATAATTATTGATCCATTGATAATTGATCAATTATTTTTATCGATGAATGATTGTAAGCAATTTAAACAATTAATCACTGCACGAATGATTGATCAATGAATGCATAATTGATTGATCGATGAAACATTGATCAATTAATTATTGTATGTAATTAATTATTGTAAGCAATGTAAGCAATTAATAATTGTATGATTGATTAATTAATTATTTATCAATGAATGATTGTAAGCAATGTAATCAATTCGCAACCTGTGCAGCTCATAAGCAACTGGGAAGGTCCCCTTGCCTTTCTCTCTGTGCCACCCGACTGTGCTGCTGCTGCTGCTGTAATTGGTTGCTGTGGCAGTCCAAGGTGAAACGCGACAGCCCTTGTGGCAAAACGATTAGCTCGGGACTTCTATCGGCGACGAGAGCGGGCGTGGCTCCGTGCCGTTACGGGGCTCCTCCACCACCGGGTGCTGCGCCGCTTCGCATCCTTTGGAGGCCTCGACGCGAACCCAGCGATGGCCTCTTGCAATTACTGTGCGCTGTAGTAATTTGCCGGTTCGTCAGTGGTACACACTCCCAAACAGCACGCAGGGATGCTGTATTGGTGAATCTTGCAAATTAAAAATTTGGAAACGGAACCGCTCATTTGTTAATCTGGATCTCTCGGGGGGTCCCCGACTCCCTGCACGCGAGGGTTTTTATGCAGAGTTATGCGCCGAGACGGTCCCTGATATATTCCGTTATCCCAATCGTTATTTTTGGTAGCGCTCGAGGGAATTTGCTTTAAGTCTCTTATAGGGGTCACCAAAGTGGAGATGGAGTGATGGAATCATGCTGCACGTGAGAGTGAAATAGAGAAGGGATGATGCAAATATATTAATCGCTGCCCCAGCGATGGATTTTTAATAGCTGACTATCGCGTGAATGACCTCACGGAGCGAGTTTCATCTGAAAGCAGCCACCACGACCCTCCCAGGGCGCCCACTCGCAGGGCACTCGCAACCCCCCCGCGACACGACGGAGTGACGGCCGCCCTCGACAGCGCCATGCAACTCGAGACGTGGGCTCGGGGAAATAAAGAAAAACAGATCCGCCCACCCCCAGACCCTACGGCCCCATCAGCGTCGAGGTCTCTCGCCATGGCCAGGGCGACTCTCACGCGGACGAGCCGGCGGTGGTCTACCCACTGGCTCCCCTGCCAACACCGAGGTCGCGTTATCAACTCCAGCGGCAGCCGCAACCCACCTTGCGACCGCTTTAATCGTCGCCCCTCGCGGGCGGGCGGGCGCGGTGGGGGGCGAGGGAGTGGGGGGGGGGGGTGTGAGAGCGGCCCCCCCGTTTATGCACTTGGCCGAGGAATAATCCGCGCACGACGGACCGGGCCAATTGAATGTCCAGGATCTGACAGCCGCTGATAAGGGGCTCCCGAATATTTATAGCCTCGGCCGCCCGCTGCCTCTCGCCGCAATCACCCAGTCCGAGCCGTCGAGACGGCCGTGAATGGAAATTAGTCTGACCGCGGGGAGGAGAGGCAGACAGCCGGGGAGAGGGAGGAGGAGGAGGCAGAACGGAAGAGGTGAAAATGCCCACTTTCGCGCTCGGCTTTGTGTAGCGGCGGCACGGCGCCGCGCCTGACTTTGGAACAATTCACCATCCTGGCAACCAACTCCCACGCATATTTCTATTCTTGTGGTTTTTACAGTGGCGTGCTCATTTCAAACTATTCGCAATAGCTGACATGAGCCACGGACATTACACGCACACGCGCGCATGGGGGTGTATGCACATTAGAAACATTACACTTCTGTGCAGACATGCAAATGTGTGGGTAAATATCTTAAACTCTAACAACAGTCCTCATTGCGCAGTGGATTAATGAAAGTGCCGCACAAACAGCTGAACCTTCAGTCGCGACGCAAGGCTCAGATTCTGAATTGACCATTTTTTACATTTAAAAAAATGCAGTAGGTTGTCCATCTCTAACCTTTTGACCAAACAAACAATCGCGGTCAGGGTGCTGTGGACCAAGGCCTCGAAAGGTGTCGGGGTGCGGGGAGACCACAGAGTGCCGTCTGAGCTCGGAGCAGTCCCCTCCGTCTCGACGGAACCACAGAAGAAGAAGAAACCCCTAGGAGAAGTTCTGCCGGGCTCGACTCGTGCAGAAGCTGCTCGCTGGGGACTCACGGCAGCATTCCCCTACACGCCACCAAGCCCGAGCCCCCGGCCTGCCAATCCAACACCGGACGTTTCACACGAGCCGGTCCCGAAACCGTCATTATGCGCGCCTCCAAAATGATTTTCAAATCGGGTGTCAGGCCTTTGACGATTATGCTCTCCGTGAATCGGGCAGCCCAGAGAGGGGGATTCTAAAACTGTGTGGAATCTGCGCGACCCGTGTTGCTCTAGTAATGCGAACAATACAGCCGCACACGCTCATGAAAACAGGCGGAGAGTGATTTGCCAAGGTATTACAGGTTCCCTACACTGGATTACATTGCGGCCGTCACTAGTAATCAAGTCTGCAAGCCTCCAAATCCACATTGGCTCTGTTCGCCGCCGCGTGCGTAAGAATCCCACAATCGCGAACGACATCACTGCCTCCTGAAATTGCGGGCTATAGAGCCGTCACCGTTAATATGGGAGAACCCCCCCCCACCTCAACCCCGGCAACTACAGCGCGGTGCTCAGAAATATCGAAACAAGAAAATAAATCCGTGTAATACATCACGACCCAGGCGAGGCAAGTGTTATCTCGTTTACATTGTGTCGGCAATGTCCATCCTGCGGGGAAGAGCACGCGCAGAGACCGTGCCATCTCAAGGCGAGAGTCCCGAGAGGGCCGGCGCTGGCTCGGCGGGCAGCGCAGCGCCGCCGCCGTAAATCGCTGGGTGCGGGGGGCGACTCTGTGATTGACGATCATCCGAGAGCGGCGAGCGAGCGAGTGAGCGAGCGAAGCGCGCGCGGTGGCGGCCTCGTGCCGGCTTGGCTCGCGAGATGACGGGGAGGAGGGGAGCCGCACAGGAACAGCCGGGATGGAGATAGAGAGCGAGATAGAGCAACAGGGAGAGAGAGAGATGTGGCAGACAGAGAAATAAAGGGTAGATGGAGAGAGCGATTGAGAGCGAGGGAGAACAAGACATGTGCAGAGGGAGGCGGAGAGAGAGGGGGGGGGGGGAAGAGATGCGGCGAGAGAGGCAGAGAGATACACAGGGAGATGATGAGATCAAGAATTTAAATGGAGGGTGATAACGACGGGGAATCAGCGGCGAAAGCAGTAGCGAGGTGGAGTGATGTCGCCTGTCACCTGTATAGGGACGTGGACCAAGGCTGCCGTGCGAGTCGACTGCAAGTGAATGCGTGGATTCCCGCAAGGCGGCATTTGAGCATTGAAAATCTTTACGCGAGGGTAAGGGGTCGGTCCTCCATAATAATTATCATCAATTCCATCACGGGCGGGCAGGGAGCACTCTCGTGCCCCACCTCCCACTCCTCCCACGTCGCAAAAGTGCACTCCGAGAGGCGATTAAACGTCGTCGTTTTACGTCGCGACCCCTCCGGGCTCCTCCGCTTCCCGCGTTCGACGTCCCGGCAGTCGTGTGAGAGGGGTCGTCTCAGACAGCCACACAAGCACCAAGAGTGGCCATCATCACCATCATCACCATCGTCATCTGTCTAGAGTGGGTAAAACGAGTACTGCTTGGTTGGAAGGCAACAGTGGAGAGGCTGACCCTTGGCACAAGAACATGGAATTTCCTTCCCTGGCTCAGGATCATGAACACAAATTAACCCTGTCGATCAACTCTTTGAGGATAGGACACTGAGGAATCCAAAAGCACCCCTCCACGCTGTTGTTCTCATTTGCCTCTGTATTCCATCGGTTTGTCCGCCCTGTTCTCATCTCCCCCCTCTGATGTATGTCACCAGCTATGACGTATGGATCAGAAACAAGGAAATTGACCGAGACAATTTAACAAATACTGGAAAGTGCACAAAGCAGCATGGAAAGAAGCACGCTTGGACTTGCACTGTGGTACGGGAAGAGGCACATGCGGATCAGTTAACATTTGCAAGTTACAGACATGCTATTTACCGCTTTGTGGAAAGTCAAGTGGTTGTCATGTGGATACATTCACATCTGCCATAGGAATGCGGAATTTCCACCACTGGCTCAGGAATGTAAACAGGAGATTTAGCACCACCTCTAGGCTCACTTGAGCAGGGAATCACCCCAATCATGACGAAAGAGAGAACTTCCAGGAGGCGAATGGTCACAGCCCTACTCCACCGCTCTGCAAGGCATCCGCGTGTGGGCAGTGTGATGTCGAGGCGGGGTAAAGATCTCCGCGGCAGATGGGATTTGTCCTCAAAATTTGGGCTCATATCAGAGTTTTTAGTTTTTTTTACCAGATTTGCAGAATCATCTTTTTTTACTTCAGCTGTAACCGATACCAATGCATTTGGTTTTATTTTAATGCTTCGCTATAGAGCAGGAGCATAAATTTGATAATATAATCCCGGTTACACGGAGCTGCGTAATACAGGCTGCTGTGTGCGTTCGTTTGGAGTAATCATTAAACGGGCTTCTAATGTGACACTGATAATAGTGATCACAACATCACCACTGTGCAGACTGGAATGTTTCCAAATTACACCGCTCCCGTTACCCACATGAGTCAATGAATCATGGAAATGCAGGGCTGTCGCTCCATTCAAGACTCAAATCTTGTTGATCTCATTTTCACCAACTCGCTTGCATTGTTTCGCTGTCTTGTGTATTATTACATTCTGGCCCACTCCATTAGCCTAAATGCAGCTAGTGTATCATTAGCTTTACAAAATCAATATTCCACTATCCTTATATGCGTTGTTATACCCTATGTATATCACAATGTCACGTTTTACTATTTTCTAGTAAAATAAAAAACAGATTCCTTTGCCAGTACGATAACCAACGTCATGTAGAATGTACAATATGGAGGGGGGGGGGGGGTTTAGCTTGAACACCTGCCTTCATTTTCACATATGCAGGTCACAAAACCACTCACTCTGTGTAATTAAACACATTTTTCACAATTAGCGCGAATTACACAATAATGTAATAATGTGTCGCACCTTTGTACTTGATTCCTCTCAGTCACCACCACCAAGGCAGCGGCATCAGCGCCACTGCGATTGGCCACGGCTCGCGACGAGGCGGCACGCAGGGGCCGCTTCGTCTCCGCGCCTCCAAACAGTCGTCAGTCGCGATCGACGTTCAGCGTTGTTTCATTCTCAATTAAGAGGGAACCACAACACGGAAGCCTGTGTCCTGGTGGCGTCAAGCAAGTGGGACCTTCAGCCCGCCACCTCGTTTCTCAGAAACGTGAGATTCTGACAAATGTGGGCACATTCTCAAGGCTCAATGCGCTTGTGTCTGCTCGTAACAGGGTCGTTCTCGTGCTCTCAAGTGAACCCCGAAACAGGCTTCGTTGTGAACTAAATTATTATCACTCGCAGGCTCGCAGCAGCAGCAGCATCGGCATAGTCATCATCTTCATCACAGCAGCAGAAACAGCATCAACAGCAGCGCTATCACAGCAGCAGCGGCAACACCATTACGTAGCCACAGCTTCGTGCCTTCATCTCTCTGCTTTCCGCAGCCCGTTTATATCACAACAGCTGAACCCAGGGAAGCGAATTACATCTCTCACCAATCAGGATATTTGCATTACTACTATTCAGTAATTTCTCGACCCCAATGGATGCAGCTGTTCCCAAACAGGTTCGCTTCTCCAGCGATTAAAAAAACCAATGGCGCTGCGTGCCTGCCGAGCAGGCGGGCCCCGTGCACCTGGTGGGCAAGGCCCCGTGCACCTTGCGGGCAGGCCCCGTGCACCTGGCGGGCAAGGCCCCGTGCACCTGGCGGGCAAGGCCCCGTGCACCTGGCGGGCAAGGCCCCGTGCACCTGGCGGGCAAGGCCCCGTGCACCTGGCGGGCAAGGCCCCGTGCACCTGGCGGGCAGGCCCCGTGCACCTGGCGGGCAGGCCCCGTGCACCTGGCGGGCAAGGCCCCGTGCACCTGGTGGGCAAGGCCCCGTGCACCTGGCGGGCAAGGCCCCGTGCACCTGGCGGGCAGGCCCCGTGCACCTTGCGGGCAGGCCCCGTGCACCTGGCGGGCAAGGCCCCGTGCACCTGGCGGGCAAGGCCCCGTGCACCTGGCGGGCAAGGCCCCGTGCACCTGGCGGGCAAGGCCCCGTGCACCTGGCGGGCAGGCCCCGTGCACCTGGCGGGCAGGCCCCGTGCACCTGGCGGGCAAGGCCCCATGCACCTGGCGGGCAAGGCCCCGTGCACCGGCGGGCCCCGCGCTCTACGAGAGCGACTGCTCGGGAGATGTTCAATGCGCGTGCTCGTGCGGCGTTAAGCCCCACTTGACTTCATAATGCAGTGCACACACGGATTGATGTAGTGCAAACAAAAAGAAGTGCACGCAAGCAAGGAACTTGATAAAATCAAATATGGGCATTTGCTTTTTTGCAAACAGCTATATATAATTTGTTTGTTGTTTTCTTCAGCAGGGAGGAATCCGACACTGACGTCATTTGTTTGTTTGTTTTTGCTTCGAGTGCGTTGCACATTTTTGGTCGGGCAGGCTTTAGGTACAGCGGTGCTCTGCTTGAAATAGCACGTATTCACAAGGAAATCAAATTTCTCGCGCAGATTGCAAAGTGCGAAAGGCTGAACATTGATCTGGAATAAGGCACCGCAAATAGATCACCGCCACTTACAATTCAAGAAGCGACGCCTAAAGACGACACAAGATGACAACCGCGGACGTTTTCAAACTTCGTGAGCTTGCGCGTGTTCAACAACAGCTGGAAATCAAACTTCGGAACCAACGCCTGAGGTTCGGAGACGCGGACGCCTCTGCCAGATGTCAATGCTCTGGCAACAGCCCTTCTGAAGAGCGCAGGGAAGCCATTACCTGAAACGTTGCTGATTAGATATTTATTACGCCACATTGTTGCTGACGAGTGTGTTGAATGTTTTTGTTAATTGTGCCTGTGCACTACGACTAACGTAGCAACGGCAAATAATGTGTTTAGTGTTCGTGACTGAAACAAATGAATGTGTTGCCAATTGCACATTTTGCGAAGTAATACTCGGAGGCTACTTTGCGAATTAGCGAACCCATTGAGAGGATCTGACTGGGAAACAGAGATAATATAATAAGTTAACGTGCTCGAGTTCACCCCGTTCCAAGATTATTATTTTTTTATTCCCCGTGTCGAATGTCGAGGAAATGCTCCCCCACGGTGTTTTTTTTGTGTTTGCGTGGCCAGAGCCCACGTGCCCCACTGAGACGAGGGCAGCCTCCAGCCTGGGGCCCTGACTGTCAACTTCAGCACCCCCCCCCCCCCCCCCACATCACCGCCTCTGCCGTGTCACGCGTCCCTTCTATCCAGATGCAAATTCCACCTAACGGGTCGGTAATCACGGAAATCTGGACCGCGACGAAGAGCGTTGCGCGAAACGTCGCCTATTACATTCGACGTCCCTGGTGCGGCCGCAGCGTTATCGACGAACGTGTCGCGTTTGTGTCCTTCGTACGGTGGGGGCCGCGAACTGCGGTTTTAGATCAAACACCGCTTCGGCGCTCGCGCGCGACGCCGTGGACTCTGCGAGCACGGCGCAAGGTCACCGCGCGGAACGTCGTTCCCGCGACACCGGCTCCAACCTCCCGGCCCTGTGGCCTCCGCGTGGAGTAAATGTCAACGCTGCCTCCCGCCCCCCCCCCCGCGCCGTCTCGTGCCGCCGGCAGGCGAGAGACGGCGCGAGCCGGCGGGACTCGAGGGGGGAGGACGGCCGCGGCCTCCGTCCGCCGTTACCCTTCGGCGGCCCGTCGGCAACGTCCTCAGCGACGCGAGTCGTCAAGGCGTCAGCGTCGTCCTTGCTCCGCAGGAGCCCGAGCTCGGGCGCCCCCGGCGTGGCCCCCACCCCGACGCACCCCCCCCCCCAGCACCCCGCACCGTGGCCGTGGCGCTCCCCCCCCCCCCCCTTCGCGTCCCATCAGACCGCCCGGCTTGATTGCTGATCACCGTGGCACGACAAGGTCACATCACTCAAGCCCCATCCACTCGAGGTTTGTGGCGAAATAGTGGAGCCGTCATTACTCATCAACACACACGAGCTGAGCACACCTCCTCCTCATCCTCCTACGAGTGTCTACACACACACATACACACACGGTGTGCACGTGTGATGTGCTCTGAATAGCTGTAACACGATTATGTACACGGCGATGCATGCGTAATGTACCCGGTCGCTGTGTGTCATGTCACGGTTTGTATGCGGGTGTACATGCTGGTGTGTACGTGTTTAGAATGCGATTATGTACGTAAATACAGTTGTGCGTGTTGCGTGTGTGCCTATGCATGGGGAGGATTGCTGGCGCAGTGATTGGTTCACGGCTAACATCAGTGGCAAGTTATATCTGAACCATTCCTGAGCACCCCCTTCACCGATGTAAAACGGCCCTGGTGACCAAGATGGCGTTGCAAGGCGTTCGTGTGGACACGTGTCACGCGTGGTGCGTGCCATTGCGAGTTCAATTCCTGGTTTGGGGGTCGGCTCAGCCCATCATCCTTCCAGAGTCGATAAAATAAGGACCACTTTGTGGGGAAGTTAACAGTGGTTGTCCTACCGATATACTAGTCCATTTCATAGGAATGTGGAATTTCCATCACTGGCTCAGGGCTTTAAAAATAGGATACAAGCACCACCTCGATACAACGCTCATATGAGCAGGAAACCACTTAGACCAGCAGACAGGCTTTTAGGAAAAGAGGTGCCACTTGATCAGTCATGAGTTACGTTATTACGAGCAGCAGTGGCAAGGCTGCAGTTGGCCCCATTTAGTGACAGTGCTGTCTGATTCACTCTCCATCCCCACAACACGTGTGCCTCCTTGGGCTGTAGATGTTTAGACATTTAACCAGACCCTTTATTCTGCCGATGACCAAATCACCCTACACACATGCATCCGATCTCTTGCGCTCTCAGAGACTAACAAGTGGCATTGAAGCGGATTAGGATTTGGAAGAGAGAGAGAGAGAGTGCCCGGAGAGTTCTAGGTGTTGTAGGCCGAGGCTGCGAGGTATCTAGATGGCAGCGCAGTAGTGTGATGAATCCATCTGTGCAGAGATGATCGTGTTCCTGTCTCCCATGTGTGAGAGGATTTCTGCGGATTTTCTGGTTTCCTCCCACATTTTATTGCAATTGGCCAAACATCCAATGCAGGACCCTCCTGCAAAAGAGTCTCGAGGCTAAGTGAGGCTTTCCTGGATAAGCAAAGGACACTGTTTATATTACTCCCACATGACATTGACTGTGAGTGTTCTGGAGAGTTCACGGGATCACCTCACACTTTTCCTTTCTCCACGGCGGCTGTTTAGGGACACGGCCAGATTCACGCGTCTCGCGTTACGCCTCATTATAGAATCTGCTGCCACTGATGTTCCTATTCTAACTTCTTAGCAAAACATGAAGATTGAGATTAGAAAAAATCCTCATATTAGGATGGTGATATTTTAGCTTTTTTAATCTCATTATTTTGTTCTTTTAGTTCTCTTATGTATGTAAATATATTAAAGTCAATTTTTCCGTGTGTATGCAAGAGGAGTGGAGTGGTTCGTGCACCGCACTGTGAACCCAGCAACCAGAGTTCGATCCCCCGCCGTTGTGTCTGGTCTCCCTGCCGCCCCTCGGCTCACACCTCAACCCTCACCAACCTTCACGGACCAGTGTGATAACGTATGGTCGTCCACCCACGTGACTGACATGGCATGGAGAGGCCTACATCCAGCAGTGTGCTGGTAACAGGCTGTATATGACTACCATTTGAGAGTGGCTATTGTTGATGCTTGAGCACACGAAGACAATTTGACGGACAAAAAACATTGTGTTTTATTTTTTAACTCATAATTTCTGTAGTCAGAGTGAAAGCTTCTTATAGTTTATCATGAACGTACAGATTCCTGTGGAAGTCCAACCGACCCCACTTAACCGTCCTTAGCAACAGGCGACTAGTAGTCGTGCTGAACCTCGTTATTTTTATTTTTTATGATAGTTATTAAAATGGTATGCACATTATTAAACTAGACAGCATAACTACAGGACCGCATAATAACAAATGCAGTGTGGTAATTTGTGCAACCCTCGGTGAAATGTATTATTTCCGATAGACGCCAGACAACTATCATAGTGAACGTAAGTCATTTAAAGCTAAATACTGTATTTCAATAACAGCGCAATTAACGCTGAGAAATAAGAACGTAATAAAAGCACGCATTTGCGTTTAAGCGACAGGCGTTGTAGGACCAATGCCATGTTTGTACGTGCCAGATCGGGCAGCTCACAGCGTTTTCCCTGTTCCTTATTAAACACTACACGCTGAAAGGTTGGTTTTACACGCAGGCAATTCCAATTAAACTTTCTTTAAGGAGAGGCATCCCAAAGAAGCAATAGAAAATGAAATATTTTTAATTAAAACGTGCTGTGAACTTATTACCTGCTCCGCAACACCCCAAAGCACCCCGGCCATTATCGACCGCTACCGTTTTTATTACCGCCAATGCGCTGAAAAGCACCGTGGCGCATAAACTCTATTGCCCTTAATACCCTGATGGGCGCGTGTGGCCGTGAATCACCCAGCGTAACGCCGCCGCCGCCGCCGAGTCGGCACGGGCGCGGCGGCGGAGAGCCGGGCCGCTCCTGCCGCCGCCGCTCCGTACAGAGCTGGGGTGGCGTCGTTCCTCCTGGGCCCACCGTGCAAAGCTGGGGGGGGGGGGTGGACACGATCGGCTACTCTACAGCGATTCTCGGTGCCGTCACTCAACTAGTCGGGCAACGGGAAAATAGTTCGAAGGAAAAAAAAGTCTTCGCCTCTTGTTCCCTCGTGTGTGCCGCTGAACGGGAGGTGACCGGGCGTGGCTTCGTGACGCCGTCGAGATCGTGTCGCACTGGGCGTGGCGTGCCAGGGGGGTTTCCCACCTTCGGGAGGCAGGATGTCAGGGCGCCGCCGATTTAAATATCTAGTGAATAATCTTGACTTAAAGCTTTCGTGACTGCAGGAATTCATATTCTTTGGGTCTTTCGGTAAAGTCACGTTAGATAGGGTTTTTTATCCACCTGATGACGGTCGCTGGTGTTGCGATCGAAACGTCGTAGTTTTTTATTTATCTTATTCTTTTTTTAACCTATCTTCGTGAATTTACTGAAATATCGAGTCAATAAATCGACTCGCTCGACGAATTTCCCGAGCGCTACCGACGCGCGTCCGCTGCCCTCCGTGTGAGGCCGACACACGAGTCGAGGTGTCTCGCTGCCCCGCGACACCAAACCCTTGCTGCGGCCGCTGCTCTGAAAATAGTGGTGCAAATTCCGCAATCACACATTGGGACCCGCTTAAAATCCCGGCATAAGACGTGGGCTGAATTCCACACCTCTCTGGCACCAGGGGCGTGGCTATCGAGTGTGCAGGCGGTGCAACTGCACCGGGGCGCATGGCCCACAGGGGCCCAGCTAAAAAGTTACGAAGCGGTGGGACCCTCTACTGGAGGCCCCATTTAATTCCTTGCACCAGGGCCCGTGCCAACCGCTGTGTGCCACAGTAAGGCATCGCGAAGACGTGGATTGGGCACCAGAATTGAACCGGTGTGTGTTTAGGTCTGAGGCAAGGGCATTGCCTTGGGTCAGCTTGCATTGGCAAGATACACCCCACAGAACACTGACCATCACTCTATCATTGATGAATTGACCGCACTGAGTTTCCCTTCCGCTGAATTACGCATAACCTTCAGACCTTAATTGTTTATGCAGTATTGAACTGTCTTAATTGTATGCATTGATTACCCGTGGCCATTATTACAGAACACTGGAAAATACAGCTTTTTCAATGACTCCTGCAACTTGATACTGATAGTTTAATTAATGCCTCAATACTAATTTTCCAAACGCTTACTCCGACGAAACGTGCGTTCTCACGATCCTGTAATTGTGCGTACATTCGATCCCAGATCGCAATTCGAGAAGAATTAATACACAGCGCTCAAATCGCTAATAAACTACTCAGCCCCGGTAACTGGCAATGACCTGGTGTCAACCCATTAAGGCCCAGACCTCCATGGGGTCGCTCGCTGACATCGCGTCGCCCGAGCTGGGAAGCGATGCCCTGTGCTAGAGAGGAAGCCCTGGCGCAGCCAGACAGGGAATGCTCCCCGCTGCTCCACGTGCCGCACGGGCACCGTGTTGATCTTGAAGTGCACATAGTCTGGCACGAGAGCCGTGGTGACTTCACCGCCACTGAGAGGTGAATGGCGGTTGTTGTTGTTGATGATTGTGAGCACTCACACGACGCCGCTCGGCGGTGGGAGCGGAATGTCCATGGGGGAGGGAGAGATGTGAGCATCGCGTCGTGTGCGCGAAAATCGGCTGTTGTGGTTTTTTTTTTTGCCCACTCTCTGGCTAGAGCTGCCAACCTCACGATCTGACGGTCATGAACCCACAGCCCATCATCCCTCCCTCCGGGGTTGATAAAAAAGCACAACTTTGTGGGATTTCCACAGTGGTTGTCAAGTGCAGAAAATGCACCCAACAATCAGAAGACGATATTCGGAAGCGACTGGAGCTATGCACTTTTAAATCTAAAACTGCTTTTTGTGTTTATTTTGTTGTCCTTCCCCCGACACCTCCGATTATATCACTGTGTAACAAAAACATTTGTTCCTGCGTAGTAAGTGTTATTTTAGAATTGCTTATGCCTCAAAAGTACAGAAAATGGCTATTATTTCCAACAAACTTTGCGTTTGTGACCAGGACAGTGATATTTTTTTAATTTACTTATTTTCAATGAGAAAACGTGTGCATTTGTGTCTGTCGTTCACAGTCCTGGTCACAAAAGCAAAGTATGTGGGGAATAATAGCCATTTTCTATACTTATTAGGCATAAGAAATAAAAAACACATAACACTTAGTACCCAAGAAGAAAAATTGTGTTACATAGTGAATTATCACGGTCGGCTACGTACGGTGCAAACGAAGTTCAACATACGGTACATACAATGATAATGTGGAATTGCCAGCACTGGCCTAGGATTCCAACGGGTCTATGTATGTATGTTGAACTTCTTTCGCACCATACGTAGCCACCCTTGCTCATCGGAGGTGGTGGGGGGTGACTTAAGCACCGTCGTGGGTAAACGGAATGCACCGCCTCCCCAGCCGACACTCGCAGGTGTTGACGAGGACAAAATCGCACCGAGCCATATTTTTTTTTAGTAGCAAGCCTGCCTATCCGGGCTAATGTTTACTTGTCAACAGCGTCATGCTAATCTAAGCCGTACGACCCCATTCCAGCGCAGAAACAGTCAGTGCTAGGGTAGCCTGCATTTATTTTGGCCGACAGATTAAGCGACAGGAAACTGCATTTGCTCAGCCGATTTAGCCGGGCCAAATTTATGCACATCCATTAGACCTACCCACCGATTTGCCTGTCACAAGCAAGGTTATACAAGAAGGCTGTTTGTGTGAATGTCGCCCGTTCCTGGCTGCCAGCATGCCGGTGTAGACAATGCCCACACAAACCTTCAAATAAAAAATATGCTTCTCTAAAGAATGTATTTTTTTTATATAAAATGTACTTTTTGTTTACGATTCATTCGCTCCCATGAACTAATACTTTTTAAGCAAGAGAAAATATGTTTCGTCTATTGAAAAAAACATATTATTAAATTAACAGTCCTTTGTCCATCCACAGTTGGATGAAGGTCTCTCGACACCGTGCGGAGAGCGAGGGCTTTTTGACGGTGAAGGCCAGGGCCAATTCACATGCCCCTCGCGTTCCCTGGGGCCAGGGATTGAACCCGGGTGGCCAGGTCCACGGCGCAATGCGCTCAGCGCCGCACCACCGCTCCTCCGCCCCCACCTTTCCCGTGCTACCCATCGAGACAAACCCCGGCAATCGCGCGGTCAACAACAACAACAACATCAAAATCCCTCGCAGGAAACAACGAGCGTGACGCAGGCCTTCCCAAGTCGGCGAGAGGCGGCGCGGAGACAAAGCGAGACGGCGAGCGGCGCTGGAGGAGGCCGCGCGGACGAGCGGCTATGGTGCCGACACGTCGCCCGGCGCTCGCGGTGACGAGCGAGCCACGGGTGCCACTCGCGTCTCGGAGAGCTCGCACCACCCTTCCCCCCCCCCCCAACGCGTGCAAGGGGAATAAGAGACAAAAGGGAAATGCAATTTTACAAACGCATAAATAAATAAGGGACGCGCACTTGGCGAGTCGAAAGGGAGGTTGGGGCGACAGAGCGAGCGAGGCGCGGAGAGGGGCTGCCGTCGTCATTAGCATGCGGACACTGCCAAACGCCACGTTGGCGCACTTGCCTCGCATTTTATTTATTTCCTACTGCGCACCGCAAGAAAGAGGTTTATGCAAAACAACTCTGAAAATAAAAAAAGAATATATATAAGGCCCGGGGTCTCCATCTTGGTGGCAGCCCATTCCCCACGCAAATCAAAGGCCACTGCGCCTCTTGCAGGGTCCAATTATCTGGATAAATTGACAGTTCAGTCGCTCGGCATAATATTAGGCGAATGGAAATTAGATTGCAATGGAAATCGGTGCCATCAGTGGCCCTGGGTTATGAACCAGAAAGCAATTGATGTGCTCTATCACAGGAGATCAGTCAGAAAGTATTCCACAATGATTCAGTTGATTTCCCATATAATCAGATTAACTCGGCCGACTTTCTCCCGGGCCCCCGATCTCCCCACCCCCCCACCACGTCCCTCCCCCTACCGCTCCTTATTCCCAGACGAGAAAGCAAAGTGATTGGAAAGTCTACGTGATCACCATACCTGCCGCTCGCTAACCACTGCTCAACAAAAGGCGGACCAAAAGGTTACGGCGGGATGGGTGTAAATACTTCCCTGCGACAAGACGCCGCTGCATTAGCGCTGCCTAACGCGTGCGTTTATCTGCTTGTTTGCGCATTTGCGTTCTCCTTCCACAAAACGGGGGAAAAAAACTAAAAAGAAATCTGCTCCGAAGATTTATTTTCCGGCGTTAAATTATAATCCGCGTTTCTCAAACGATACTTTCTCAAACAGCTTATGGCAGCAACCTGTCAAGAGAGGTTCTCATTGACTTCAGTGATCATCGCTGTAATGCTTCATTAAACATCATCATCCAGTAGGGTGCTTACGTTGGGAGGGCGATGTCTTAGCCGCTTTGAAAAGGTTTCAATCAACCGACGGTTAACTTATGCAGGACCAAATGAACTGCAGGTCACCGTCCTCATCACCATCATTTTTATGATTAATCCATTTTGCCGCGGAGACGGCACCGCGCTCGCCCGCGTGGTGCGGGCGAGCGCGGTGCCGCCGCCCGGCGGTGTCCGCAGGAGCAACGGCGCCACGCGGCACACGCCGGTGAACTTGGGGTGCCGTGCTCTCGAGTCGGCTCGCTCGCTCTGGGCCGGTGAACTTTGGGTGCCGTGCTCTCGAGTCGGCTCGCTCGCTCTAGGCCGGTGAACTTTGGGTGCCGTGCTCTCGAGTCGGCTCGCTCGCCCTAGGCCGGTGAACTTTGGGTGCCGTGCTCTCGAGTCGGCTCGCTCGCTCTAGGCCGGTGAACTTGGGGTGCCGTGCTCTCGAGTCGGCTCGCTCGCTCTGGGCCGGTGAACTTTGGGTGCCGTGCTCTCGAGTCGGCTCGCTCGCTCTAGGCCGGTGAACTTTGGGTGCCGTGCTCTCGAGTCGGCTCGCTCGCCCTAGGCCGGTGAACTTTGGGTGCCGTGCTCTCGAGTCGGCTCGCTCGCTCTAGGCCGGTGAACTTTGGGTGCCGTGCTCTCGAGTCGGCTCGCACGCTTTAGGCCGGTGAACTTTGGGTGCCGTGCTCTCGAGTCGGCTCGCTCGCTCTAGGCCGGTGAACTTGGGGTGCCGTGCTCTCGAGTCGGCTCGCTCGCTCTAAGCCGGTGAACTTTGGGTGTCACAATCTCGAGTCGGCTCGCCCGCTCTAGGCCGGTGAACTTTGGGTGCCGTGCTCTTGAGTCGGCTCGCTCGCTCTAGGCTGGTGAACTTGGGGTGCCGTGCTCTCGAGTCGGCTCGCTCGCTCTAGGCCGGTGAACTTTGGGTGCCGTGCTATTGAGTCGGCTCGCCCGCTCTAGGCCGGTGAACTTGGGGTGCCGTGCTCTCGAGTCGGCTCGCTCGCTCTAGGCCGGTGAACTTTGGGTGCCGTGCTCTCGAGTCGGCTCGCTCGCTCTAGGCCGGTGAACTTTGGGTGCCGTGCTCTCGAGTCGGCTCGCTCGCTCTAGGCCGGTGAACTTTGGGTGCCGTGCTCTCGAGTCGGCTCGCTCGCTCTGGGCCGGTGAACTTTGGGTGCCGTGCTCTCGAGTCGGCTCGCTCGCTCTAGGCCGGTGAACTTGGGGTGCCGTGCTCTCGAGTCGGCTCGCTCGCTCTAAGCCGGTGAACTTTGGGTGTCACAATCTCGAGTCGGCTCGCCCGCTCTAGGCCGGTGAACTTTGGGTGCCGTGCTCTTGAGTCGGCTCGCTCGCTCTAGGCTGGTGAACTTGGGGTGCCGTGCTCTCGAGTCGGCTCGCTCGCTCTAGGCCGGTGAACTTTGGGTGCCGTGCTATTGAGTCGGCTCGCCCGCTCTAGGCCGGTGAACTTGGGGTGCCGTGCTCTCGAGTCGGCTCGCTCGCTCTAGGCCGGTGAACTTTGGGTGCCGTGCTCTCGAGTCGGCTCGCTCGCTCTAGGCCGGTGAACTTTGGGTGCCGTGCTCTCGAGTCGGCTCGCTCGCTCTAGGCCGGTGAACTTTGGGTGCCGTGCTCTCGAGTCGGCTCGCTCGCTCTAAGCCGGTGAACTTGGGTGTCACAATCTCGAGTCGGCTCGCTCGCTCTAGGCCGGTAAACTTTGGGTGTCACACTCTCGAGTCGGCTCGCCCGCTCTAGGCCGGTGAACTTTGGTGTCACAATCTCGAATCGGCTCGCTCGCTCTAGGCCGGTGAACTTTGGGTGCCGTGCTCTCGAGTCGGCTCGCTCGCTCTAGGCCGGTGAACTTTGGGTGCCGTGCTCTCGAGTCGGCTCACTCGCTCTAAGCCGGTGAACTTGGGTGTCACAATCTCGAGTCGGCTCGCTCGCTCTAGGCCGGTAAACTTTGGGTGTCACACTCTCGAGTCGGCTCGCCCGCTCTAGGCCGGTGAACTTTGGTGTCACAATCTCGAGTCGGCTCGCTCGCTCTAAGCCGGTGAACTTTGGGTGCAGTGCTCTCGAGTCGGCTCGCTCGCTCAAACCTTCGCGAGGAGGTCGTTTTTGTCCGCGCAGCTGCGTGCGCGCTTTACGAGAGGGCTCCTGAGACACCGTCCAACGCTGCCGGTGCCGACCGTCATTGATTTGCGGATTATTGTTTTTTTTTTTATCCGCTCGTGAAATTTTCGTGAGTTGCCCGCGTTGGCTTGGGCCGAGCGTTTGAATTCAACATAAGGATCTGAAAAATAATCTGAGCGGTGTTCCGCTGCGAACGCGAAGCCGTGAGGAACCACGTGGGAGGCGCTCGTGGAGCACGAGGCAATCGACCTGCAGCACATTCAGCACAACGGGCGCACGGTAAAACACGACATTGCTTCTACGGCAGCTGTGGAGGACTTCTGACGAACTAGAGCACAATTTTATCTTTGCCTTTAATGACTCTGTCATTTAATATCAAAGGCACACAAAGGAGATCGATGTTTGGATGAACTTTCAGTCGTTTGACCCCTTGGCGGTATAATTTTGGTCCCACACGGCGTTAGCAATCCAGTGTCCTGAGTTTGACTCCCGGCAACGGCTAACATCAGTGGCAATGAGAGATCTGAACCGGTATCCGACCGCTCTCCCCCAACTTGACCAACCTGTACGAACCACCATGATGCAGTACGATCAAACAACTCCTATGGCTGACGTAGCATGGGGAGGCTTTCATTCAGCAGTGGATTGATCAAAGGCTGTACACAAATGTAAAGGATATGCAATGCCATGTGAACATAAGTAGGGTGCCGCTTCATATAAAGACACCTTCTCAAACTTTAGCAAGCGTTTACCCATCCATCCGCGACTCATTCTACATGACAAGGGCGCATCTCTTCATCTCGATATGTTAGATCCGGACATCAAGCAATGAGTTGTACACATTTGTCAGTGATGCCGGAGAGCTGTTAGGGACACCGGGAATCCACGCATTGAGGTCAGGAACACGTTTAAAGTTTAAAGTTGATTTTGTTCAAGCGGGTGAGAACCCACGAGAGCAGGATGAGTCTCATTGGTGAGAGTGACCTGAGATGACAAAATGACACTCCGAGAGGAGTCGCTCCGAGAGTCGCTTCGAGAGTCGCTCCGAGAGTCGCCGCTCCGAGAGGAGTCGCTCCGAGAGGAGTCGCTCCGAGAGGAGTCGCTCCGATAGTCGCTCCGATAGTCGCTCCGAGAGGAGTCGCTCCGAGAGACGTTCCGAGAGGAGTCGCTTCGAGAGTCGCTCCGAGAGGAGTCGCTCCGAGAGTCGTTCCGAGAGTCGCTCCGAGAGTCGCTCCGAGAGTCGTTCCGAGAGTCGCTCTGAGAGTCGCTTCGAGAGTCGCTCCGAGAGTCGCTCCGAGAGGAGTCGCTTCGAGAGTCGCTCCGAGAGTCGCTCCGAGAGGAGTCGCTCCGATAGTCGCTCCGAGAGGAGTCGCTCCGAGAGACGTTCCGAGAGGAGTCGCTTCGAGAGTCGCTCCGAGAGGAGTCGCTCCGAGAGTCGTTCCGAGAGTCGTTCCGAGAGGAGTCGATCCGAGAGGAGTCGCTCTGCGGCACAATCCGTGACAGGGCTAACAGTCACCAGGTCCACCAGGGGCCTCGACAATAATTTACCGTGAAACGAAGCCAAACCGGTCGGAGCTACGGAACATCGTGCATTCAGGATTGTCCGTGAAATCCGCAGCGGACTGAGTCGATGCCTAAATTGGTGATGTTTGTTTCACTTAGTTGACGTGGTCGTGCTAAATCACCCACCGAGAATCCCTCTGCCAACTCACCGTAAACAAGTGGACATTGTTATCGTCAACACACGGAGCAGTGGGTGTAGTTGCAGCTACGCCGGGACAATTGTTATTCACAGGTGGAGGAGCGCCAGTCTCGGACGCAGACCAATGCTCGACTGCGTACGTGAAAAATTACATTGAATGTCTGTTCGAAAAAGACCAATGGAGCAGCATGCGTCTCTGCAGCATCTCTGCTTTTACCGTCATACATTGAAGTGATTTGTTGGCTGATACACTGTGACACCTCCTTCTGTGTACGCTTTTGCTTTCATATGTTAAAGCGATTCGGTGCCTGATGTATTTTGACGCGTCACTCCGCTCTCTTTTGCGTTTTGTCGACACAGCGCGCACGGCAAGGCGCACGTGCACTCAAACAGCAGACAAATCGCAGGCACTGCAATTAAATAAATAAACACGACGCACGCACACACACACATACACACATACACATACACACATACACACACACATCAACAACCGCCATTCGCCACTAAGTGGCGGTGACGTCACCACGACGCTTGTGCCAGGACATGTGCACCTTGAGGCCACGTGGAGTGTCGAACGCCCGCTGGCAGGAGGTCACGGGGCAGACCCAAGTACCACGGGTCGACTGACTGAGATGACTGGCTGATGCACCACCTGTGCCCCCTACTGTGCCAACCTGCTGTGCTTTAGCCACCCGGCGCTCCGCTCGTTGTTGTGAGCGTCGCTCCTCCGCCCTCCGTTGTTGTTGGAGGGCGACTGCCTCCAAATGCCCAGTAGCGTCCTTCACGAGCCTCCTCCACAGAGGCCGATCTTGACACCGCTGGTACCAGTCATCGGCAAGTCCACTCAGCTCCACGTCCTCCTGTACCACATCACTCCATCTCTTCTCTAGCCCGTGCCGCGCCCGTTTAGCCCCCTCGATCCGGCCAAACAAAAGCTGTTTCGGCATGCGGTGGCTGGGCATGCGGGCTACATCACCCAGCCAAGGCAGCCTTGCCTGCCGGAGGAGCTCACCGATGGGACCTTGCCCAGGTCTTTCAAGGATTTTTGAGCTCCTCACACAATCCAGCCTGGTTAAACCCAGGATGGATCGTAGGCAGGCCAGCCTAAATGTTTCTAACCGGCGAAGATGTTCCATTAGGGGGGTCCTTTCGATTAATTACCACTAGACCACGAGTTAAACACACATACACACACACACATACAAACCATGGAGAGCCACGATGTCGACCGCAGACGTTGCCCGAACGCTCTCTGATGTGAACCCACCAACCCTGCAAATATCATTTTGGTTCTTTCTCCTGCAGTGTTGAGGACCACCACAACGACTGCTGCCCTGCATCCGCACTCTGTTCAACCACTCACTCACCCACTCACTCTCACACTCACCCACTCACCACACTGCAGGTCACAACAACACTCACTCGCTTACCCTCTCACACTCACCCACTCACCACACTGCAGGTCACAACAACACTCACTCACCCACTCACTCACACTCACCCACTCACCACACTGCAGGTCACAACAACACTCACTCGCTCACCCACTCACTCTCACACTCACCCACCACACTGCAGGTCACAACAACATCCACTCGCTTACCCTCTCACACTCACCCACTCACCACACCGCAGGTAACAATAACACTCACTCGCTCACCCACTCGCTCACCCACTCACTCTCACACTCACCCACTCACCACACTGCAGGCCACAACAACACACACTCGCTCACCCACTCACACTCACCCACTCACCACACTGCAGGTCACAACAACACCCACTCGCTCACCCTCTCACACTCACCCACTCACCACACTGCAGGTCACAACACTCACTCGCTCACCAACTCACTCTCACACTCACCCACTCACCACACTGCAGGTCGCAACAACACTCACTCGCTCACCCACTCACTCTCACACTCACCCACTCACCACACTGCAGGTAACAACAACACTCACTCGCTCACCCACTCGCTCACCCACTCACTCTCACACTCACCCACTCACCACACTGCAGGTCACAACAACACCCACTCGCTCACCCTCTCACACTCACCCACTCACCACACTGCAGGTCACAACAACACTCACTCGCTCACCCACTCGCTCTCACACTCACCCACTCACCACACCGCAGGTAACAACAACAGTCACTCGCTCACCCACTCGCTCACCCACTAACTCTCACACTCACCCACTCACCACACTGCAGGTCACAACAACTCACTCGCTCACCCACTCACTCTCACACTCACCACACTGCAGGTCACAACAACACCCACTCGCTCACCCACTCACACTCACCCACTCACCACACTGCAGGTAACAACACTTATCTTACTATTTTTCTTCCCTTGCACTGCTCGTATTTAAAATTCCCTTCCATCATCCGTCCCATTTTCCAAAGCTCTTTTGAAAAGAATAACAATAATAACCCTGCTCAATTCAAGAAACGTGTTACCCTCTTATCGATGACAACTTTGACGGTGCTGTTTGCTGCTGGCCGCATGGCGCGTTGGGCCCTTTTGAGCCCTGGGCTCGGCCACTGTGGTTTACAAAATAAATCAACAGAACCTCGCCGGCAACGTTCATGGCCGTGAGCCGCGTTAAACGGCTGCGGCTGTGGTTTTTACCGTGGAGTCATCTCGCGCTAATTGCTAAATGCGGTGAATGACAGTGGAATTCTTTGAGTCTCTTTTGTGCTAATTCAGTTTCAGCCTTTAATGCAGGCCTCACGCTCTTGGGAGCAAATGACATTATCACCAGCAGCACTGTGAAACACCACAGACATACAACGGCTTCCCACGCTGTGTAAAATAGCCCGCACGGAACCTTTTATTTGTTATCACGGAATTCACAATCCACATATTACCGCGTCAAAGATAAGGGCTCGCGCCTTTATTGGAACAAATTGATTAACGTGCAAATTTGCAAAGATCAAAATGTCAATTTATCTGCGAGGGCACTAAATAAGCTGTGCTCCTGTTCTTGATAATTACCGCAATTTCAAATTGAGCTGGAAATCTTCAAACAGGCATGCAGCCGCGGATAGAGTGACGGCAAACGCGCTCCGATTTCATTAAAAGCCTCTTAACGGTGTTTTACAACGCTCGCCGCTCTGTCACCCTTAATGTGAAGTGATAATAGTTTCTGAAAGCCAGCCTTCAGAAGAGAGCATTACCATAATTCTAATCCACACTGTCAGGTAATAGAATAATAATGGAGTGCCAATTTATGTAGGTCACAGACTACAAAGGGACCGAAATGCAGAGCAATTAGCAGGGGCCAAATGTCAGCCCTACACTCCTTAAACAGAGCTATTAAATCATCCTAATGGGCAGAGGTGAAACGCACATGTTCTCCACAATGTGAACTTTATTTGAAAGCGCCCCTCTGCCGGCCCAAGCCATCGCGATCCGACGCACGCCCCGGGCAGCCAGCGTGCCAAGACCCGGGGCCCTCGAGACTCTCAGGTGTTATAGGCTTGAGACGGAGGCGGGGGGGCGGGCGCGCTCCTTGCCGGGGTGGCTCAGATCCACGTCGCTTTTTGACACCGGTCTCCGGCTGATGTTTAGCGACACGCGGGGAGGGGGGTATCGATTTATTCTTTACTGGCTCCCTTAAATCCAACATTAATGGCTGTATCAGTAACGCAAATATTTTAAAACAAAATGCAAATTCGGCTTTGTTGATGCGTCGTAGGGTTTGCGAAACGCGAGTTCAATGGAAAACGCAGACAAAATCCAGCCTTGCCGGGTGTCGGCAAGGCTGCCCAAGATCCTGGCAAGTCCTGGGCCGGCTCACTTTAAGGGATCAACGTGGAGTTTAATTTTGCCGCCGTGAGATCGATGGAAATGCTTGGAAAGAACTTGTCAGTAAGTGGCGGTGTTGGGATAAAATTCTGGGACTGACAAGTGTCACTCCGAGCCACCACGCGGTGAACCATCGTGCACCTGTTACAGCAGCAACGCGGGCAGCGAGGGCAGCACGGGCAGCGAGGGCAGCGCCACCACGATGGTTACTGTCTCCGTGATCTTCACTCGTTGATTCCCCGACCCATGTTGAGGTTTCGGCGAACCAACACACCGCCATGCTGGCGTGCGACCACCCAACTTTTAAATTCCCTCCCATCTTCTCTTTCCTCAAGCGCGTGTGATAACCTTGACATCGTTCAAACGCATTCTGTTTGACCTATTACCGATTACAGCTTTGGCAGTGCCGCTTGTTGCTGTCCGATTGACGTTTTTGGTCCCGGGGCCCTGTGCTCAGCAACTGAGCTAAAAGCAAAGAGGGGGTTGCGTGCCCAGTCGAGCAGCGGTTCACCCTGCAGCTCCGAGCGCGAGGACACCGAGTCCCACATATCACCCATTAACGAGATCACCTCTTAGCAGCGCTTGAATTGCCGTACGGGACGCGTTGTACATCTTCATAACGCAACGCCTAAGTTAAAGTTATTTGCGATGCACACTGACGCCTCCTATTATTTGCTATTAAATCGCTTTACAGCAGGTAGAGTTATCCATTCTAATTTAAAGTTGTTTCATATTTTTAAAATAAATTAGACTTCGATGTGCTCAATTAAAAGAGGATTGGTATTTCATTTTCAACAAACAAATTAATTCGGATGGAGATAACGGCACATCTTTACACAGTTGACGTTTTTCCATTGCATCAAGTTCTTTAAAAAAAATTCCCACAACCGTCGCAACCACTCTGACCTTTTTCTTCGAACAATAAACTTAATTGCACCATCTGCTACGAATCCAGCACAATCCGCATGAAATGCCATACGGCAGCGTCTGTGTAAATTTTCACATCTCGCAGATATCAAAATATGGCGCTTCTGCATCTGATAAAAAAAAAACCTCCAGATTGTTGGATTTCTTTTATTATTTCGGTTTTATTTATTTAGTTTCATCACCATTTTTTCCCTCTCTGCATAGAACGGTTTGTAAAACAAAGCGAGAAACGTCGCGAAGGTTAACGTGAAACAAGCAGCGAACACCGAGACGTTCTTGTGGCGCGAAGGCAAAAGCCGAGCCCTCCGCAGCGCCACGCAGGGATTTGTTTTGGAGTGGCTCAGACGCAGCCCGACGGACGGGAAGCCTCTGTAGGCACCAACTCCAGAAGGACGTACCTACATTTGCAGGATTAAATCATGCGCACGTCTCTAATCTGCATACGAAATAGCGGAGCGCCCCAATGCTCAGCCAGATCTGCGCCCAGACCGCATGCGTGGCACACGCGCACGCTCGGGCCGCCGCGAGCGGGCCGAGCGCGTGGAGACTTTCCCGAGCGTGAGCTCGTGGAGACCCGACCCGTGAGGTGCCCAGCAGATACCGCAGCGACTTCGGAGACCCCGAGGTGTGCCCCGTGAGCGGAAGGTTGGGCCGTGTGACGTGACAGCGTCAGGGTTTTGAGCTTTGTTACAAATCTCGGCATTTACCCACACGTGAAATAGAGCTGAGACCAATAATAACGATTCACGTGTAACCGCAGTTTCCCAGAGCTTAAAAACAAAAATTATACCTCTCAATCGGCTCTCAACCGGTGAATGAAACCGATTGAGGGCTTCTACAGAGGGCTATTCCCGTGAGCAAGGGTGGACTTTGTGCCGAAGCTGGAAGGTATCGAAGTGAACTCGCAGGAACGCGCGTGGCAAACCCAGCGGGTCGCGTCCGCGAGACGCCCGGGATGGACGCGGCCGTCGCGAGCCGCAGTTGGCTGCTGAGGCCCAGGGCCAGACGTGACCGTGGCGGAACACAAGGGCGGCCCTTCCCCCTGCGGTGGATCGAGAGTGACACGCGACAGTGGCGTCTGCCAGAGCGGAAGGGAAGGATGCAGAATGCGGGGGCATTGTTGCAGGTTTAATGTCACGATGCCCTCATGGGTCTGAAGTGAGGGGTGTGAGTCTCGCACTCCCGGCGCGCGGGCATTGTTTATGGGACCACTGAGACCGCGTCAACCGCAGCATGCGCAGCTGAGTCATTAGTTTAAATAAATGTTTTAAAGGAATAAAAATAAAATGTCAAGTTGCCTTTCACTATTCATCTTGCCATCCTGACTTGCGCTAAACTCCCAGCGTGCATCGCTTTAATGCGATTGCGCGCGGCGTACTCTTTGAATGTATTAAGTCGTCCATTGTTGCCCATGATGTGACTGCACCACGTGTCAAACATCCAAACAAAAGGCCCCGTGCTTGTGCTCGTGTCTGCTCGGAGTTCCCTTCAGGACATTGCAAGGTGCTCACCCAGGGGAGCAGCTGACAAGGGGGGGGGGGGGGCACCCCAACACGTGCCGCACCCTTGCCCACCCCCCCCCCCTTGTTCCGCTGCCACGTGCTACCCCGGGGCCCCCTAGACAGTGGCGGTTTTGAAATGCTTAACAGGTCCCGACAAGCGAAATGCTTTTCAGCCAAGTTACTCCTACTTCCACCTTAAACCCACGATGTGTACTGAACCCGAGTGGATCTCCTGCATAGTGCCGACGTTGAGCACAAAGCGGTCCTAGACGCGCGGGATTCACGGTAGAATTTGGGCCAATGGATTTTGCACAATTATTAAAGATTCACATTTTTTTATGCAATCAGGTGAACACTCACTTATACCGAAAGGGAAAACTGGGTTGCCGTAGTTATGCAAACGCTGGCGTTATTTACTTGTATGCTTTTTTTGTTGTTGAACCATGATTGCATCTTCAAAAAAGCTGTCAAGAGGTCTCCACATCCTCTGGAATGGAATCACAGGCGGCCTGTGCCGTACAGCGGCGAACACACAGCCTGCCAGGCTAGCCCTGGCAGACACGCACTGCCTGCCAGGCTAGCCCTGGCAGACACACACTGCCTGCCAGGCTAGCCCTGGCAGACACACACTGCCTGCCAGACTAGCCCTGGCAGACACGCACTGCCTGCCAGGCTAGCCCTGGCAGACACACACTGCCTGCCAGGCTAGCCCTGGCAGACACGCACCGCAAACAGTTAAAATCACATCTCACATTCTGCTTAAATGGAAATTGATTGGTGCTTTTAAGTTACCTGGCAAATACATTTCACGGCCGTGTTTTTTGCTCAGTTTGGCACGGGAGCGGCACCGCTCATGAACTCGAACCGACAGACGCCTCGCGGGATCCCGGTTCGACTCTCCGCAGAGGACGCGGGCGGTGAAGGCAACGCCGGAGAGAAGCCGGCGGCTCCCCTGGCCGCGCCGGGCCAGATGAGCGTCGGAGTCGCCGGTAAACATCTCCCGGGCGCGTGGAACTCCGCGGCCTGTGTCGGAGAGCGGCTGCCGGCGCGAGGCTTCCGCGGCACGCCACAGTCCGCCTTGTTCAGCCGCGATCGACTCGGCCGCTCCGCCGAGTGACAAGCGGCCTATCACAGGAGTCCACGCGAGCAGCCGGAGCAGAGCGGATGCGATTTCACCTGCCCCTCCATCACATCAGCCGTGTTACACCCATGACATTAGAAAAAAATTAAATTGAGAAGGGGCGTGGGGGGGAGAAAACCACGCGGCATTGAGCGGGGGAACTTTCCACGGTCCCCCGCCGTGCCAGAGGTAATGTGCTTACAGCCGTGTGCCAGCTGACCCGCTTTCGTCCGCGCAGAACATTTTTGTAACGGCTGCGCCCTGTCAGGGCGAAGAAGAAGAAGAAGAGTAAATCCACGCGCTTTATCTCGGGCGACACATGCGGCCGTGCATAATGGGAGCGGCAGATTAGACGGCCGTGAATTGCGACGAGCGGCTCCCCCTTCTCGATTTCAATTGCTCCGCCGCCACTCCGTGGGCGCGTCCCCTCTTGGTGGGAGGCGAGGGACTTGGGAGCGGCTAGAGGAAGACTTCGGCTACACGGACATGTCCTGGAGGGGCGCGTGACGGGAGCGTCCGAGGAAGAAGGGGCGGTTGCCCCGCGGGAACGGCACGAGTAATTAACCCGAGCAATCAATTCTGATGACCCAGTCGTCAATTAGGTGCCCTCTGACGCGCAATGAAGATCAATGGTTTGTGCTAAGAGGGCTTCTGCGAAGCGCAAATCTGGATAAAGCAACTATCCTCATCACAATTCTCGAGTCCCCTCCGACCACCGCTACTGCCTCAGTTGCGTCAACTCTTCAAAAACTTTCATCCGCTCAATTCAAACCCCAACCCCCTCCCCCCAGGGCCACCCACTGCCTGCGACCTCCACCCCCTGCGCCGCACACCCTTCCCAGTTCGCGCCGTCATCTCCACTTCCAAACAAAGCGTGAGAACGACCACAAGGTGCGAGCGCTCCATCGGGCGGGAGGTGACAGGTGGAAGAGGCATGAGGGCTGCCGCTGCTGCTGCCGCTGGCGCGTGGAGCGGCATGGGCCGTGTTTGTGTCTCGTGTCAGCGCCCATTCGGCAGCTGCTGCCTCTCGCAGCTCGAGACGCAATTCTCATCCCCCAGGCTGTGGAGAGGCAGGGCGCGGGTCCCATCACGGCGCATGGAAACCAACATTCAACAATGAAGTGAACAATCAACAATAGGGTACTGGTATGAAAGAACAACAGCGCGTTTAGGCACGATCTCTCCTCGGCGAGCGGGACGAGTGATAGTAGAATGGCGTGAATGACGTCCCATATTCGGCATGAGGGTAACTTTCACATTGTGAACAGGCACACGACAGCCGACTCGTGCGCACATTCTCACAGGATCTTGACCGTGCCCTTTTTGTTCAGCGGCCACAGTCGCGTGCTTTGGTGACGACTCCCAGCGGCATCAGGGGGCGCGATCACAAGCGGCAAACATCGCGACTTGGGAGTCGCGATGCTCAGACGCGTCTGAGCTGCGGCCGCAGCCGAGCTGCCGACGGGCGGTCCTGCGCGTTGCTCGAGCCACTCACGGAAATTAAATGGGCCCTTGAGCGTGCGCTCGTGGGCTGCGAGGCTTTGTCTGTGGAAGTGCGCCTGGCGAGAAGGTGCGCCAAATGGGAGCGGGCATCAACGTGTTTTCCCATTCCCCTTCCCCCAGGTGTGTGTGTGTGTAATAGGAGTGAATTAAATAAGAGGTTGAATCGTGTTAGAGTCAGATTGAAATCACAGTTCACACCTGTCCCAGGCAATTTGTAAATTCTGTAGCAGAAACATCAGGGCATCTAATCCCCGAGGGCTCCAGAGCTTATGGTTGGTGTCTCTGCCAAACCATCCATCTGCAGTGATCATCTGCGTTTATTTTAAAGATTGGTATTGTCATTGTTGCTGGTACATAAGTTTAGTTTTGAATAATAATAGTTTACAGCCATGGATAAATGCCTCCTCCATATTATGCCAAGTTACGGTGTTAGTTTAAAATAGATTAAATAACCGCTAGGCAATTGATGAATGTGACATATATTTTACCTTTTTAAATAATGCGATGCCTTGGAAAAATATGGGTATGAATAAAATAAACACCTTTAATGTAAAAAGTAATTAGCTCCATTTATATTTCTTTCCCGTAATCCAAATAATTTATTTTGAGACATTACAATTTCATTACTCTCCAGGCATCTGAAATATCAACGATAGTCGCTTTCAAAAGAAATGTACATTTGTTTATAAGTTAATTAACAATGCAGATTATTTGTACTACAATGCAGCAGTGGTCATGTAAGTAAACGCATAAGCTTGCAAAATTGCAAAATCCAGATTACTTTAAAAGGGGTTTTGTTTTATTTCCGCTCGACTGTGCAATCGGGAAACCTCAAACGAGACGAGAAGCAGTGGAAATCTTGAAGCAAAATAGAAAGTGTCAAGTTATTTGTTTAGCATTCGATTTTTTACATGAATATTGGCAGAAATAGTTTTATTACGTGTTTTAATATTAACCGATGGGATCTTAAAATCCAACGCGTTCTCAAAGCCCCTACAGGATCAGAGAGACGACTCCCCGATGCCGAGTGCTCAGAAATAATCATCGCTGCCATCGTTTAGAGCTCAAGCAAAGACTGGAGCTAAATTAAGAGTCAGTCGGTAATAGTGGAGAGAATGGAAAGAATCTGCTTGGCACCAACAGTGGTAAAGAGGTAGAGAGTTCACAACGATGTAATCTTGGACCAACAATGATAACATACCAGCGCATATTAAGCCGGCATTTCTTACACAGAGCACGGGAAAAAGATTGGCATTGCAACACATGCTTTGTTTGGGGAAACAACTGAAGTGCATGACACTTGTTATTGTTAGATGACAAGTTTCTTACATTCCTGTAAAGCACGGTTTCATGGGCAGACGAGAGGTTCGACGGAGCAGTTTGCGGTATCATCGTGCGCCAGAACGCGGACACGAAAACACACAACGGGGAAACTCTCCTCTGCACGAAGAGGTCACGGAGAGGTCGCAGGCAGCACGGTGCCGTGAGCGAGGAGGCGCATCCCGCTGGGACAAAATGAGATAATCATTATCATGATGATGTCCTTTATTTGTCCAGCAAAAGCCTCGCTGTGGAATATTGAAACTTTTTGGGAAAGGTTGCTGCAATGGGATGTTTGGCCAATCCCTTCATGAGTAATTTGCACTTGGGAGGAAACCGGAATGCCCCGAGAAAGCCTGGAGTGCTGCCAGCTCATCTCAAAGAGGAGCAAGCACAGCCCTCGTAACCAAAACCATCGCAATATCCCTCTCCTCCACCACGCAGCAGCAGCAGCGGGAGCCTCCCAAGTTGGTTGGGTGTCTACACTCAGAGTTGGAAGTCAACATCAAAAGTGAAAGTGACTTCTTACTCAACTAAGTGTCAGGAGGTGCACCTCTCTCGTTTACAGCCCGGAGCCAGTGATGGAAGTTCCACACTCCGAGCGTGGGGATGAGTCTTCCGACAGAACAGGCACTCTTGACTTCCCCCACCCCCTGCACAAAGCGGTGTTCATTTTATTGACCCCGGAGAAGTGAAGCGGCTGAGCTCCGAACCGGCCTCCCGAACAGGATTTAAAACCACTCTTCTGAAATTCGTGGTCCGCCAGGAAGTGTCTAACTGTGTTGTTGGCCTGACTGGATGTGCTTCACATAATGTTTTTTTAGGTTTGTTGAATTCTCGTCTCTCATCTTTTTGTTGTATTTACCTCCGTGATTTGTTCTTGACACCTGATGAAGATCGCTTGCGTTGTGATCGAAACGTCGCGATTGTTTTTTGTTTTAATATAATTTTATTGTATTTCTACATACGTGACTTTACCGAAAAAACCAATGAGTAATTTTATGCAGTCACGAAAGCTTTAATACTTTATTAGGATTTTAAACCGGCAGCGCCGCGGCCGCGAGCGGCGAGTTCCGCGGCCGCGCCAGGCGGCCCCGATGAGATGAGTGAGTGGAATTTTCTGCAGCGATTATGGAACGACAGCGGCTCGTGATGGCTCACAGAGTGCAGCGAAGCGCTAATAATGACAAGAATAATGGCGTGAGGACGCAGCATGGCTCTGCGTGCCTCCACGCGCGGAGAAAAAAACCACATTGTTAATTGCTAAACATTGCCCAAGAATATCATCAGCAGCACGAGCCAGTCCGCACAACTGATAGGTTTGACTCCTTTTGAACTTGGTCTCGTCATTTTTGAAGTCATTGCCAAGTAATTTATTCTGCCTTGCAGTGGATGCCGATGAAATCAACTGAATGCAAGGGGCGGAGTGGCGTCGCAGCGATTATCACGCCGCGTTCTGAACCCCCAATTTGGGTTCCGGCCACGACCAACAGCGGTGGCGGTGGTGGCGGTGGTATCGGAATTTGTCTTCCCCTCCTCTCACCCCTTCACCAACCCATACACCCACAACTGACTAGTGTGGTGAATTATTGTCAAACAATCTCCATGATTAGCATGGCGTGGAGAGGCCTTCATCCAGCAGTGGATTGACCATGTGTAAGATTAAGCCCCCCCCTCCCCCGCCCTTAACTTAGGGGTGGAATGAAAACTGGCAAGTGTGTAGAGAAGCGAGAAGAGATGCTTAGAATGTCAGTGGGAAACAGAAAGAGGACCACGTGGCTGCGGGAACATGTGCAAGGTGATGACGCAGCATTTACTGTTGACAACGTGCGAGTGGAGGGCACGCCGCCATAGGGAAGGGGAGCGATGGTCAAGCGTAATAACAGCGTGGCAGCCAAGGGATTAGAACCTGTGTAAGATGACGTGCACTGAGGAGATGGAGCGATGAAATGGCATCATTTGCGGATGCCACGTTTATTATCACGTCGCAGGATCGTGAGAGACATGTGTACGTATGTGGAACTTCTTTTGCACCGCACGTAGCCAACCGTGCGAATCGGTGGTGCAGGGGAAAGAAAGCCCTAGCTTGGGAAAGGCTTCATCCAGCAGTGGATTGATCGTAGCTAAGATTCAACTACTTGTGTGCTCATGTTGCAACCTAAATCCCGATTTAGAAAGTGGCCCTTAAACAATGTCCAGTGACGACCTCTCATTCCGCCCGTCGCCAATGTATCCTGCGCAAGAGACATCGGACAGCATTTAAATGATAATCATTTTAATTTACGAAGTGTCTAAATACGAAAGCATCTCCAAATGCTGTCGACCGGTTCAAAGTGACATGGAATAAAAACTGCAATGGAAACAGCATCATGCATTATTTAATCAACAACAACAACAACAACACAACCTATGAACCTTCGATGCCTAAAGTCAGCCTCTTGACAAAGGTCAACAAACATAATTATTTTCTCCACAGTCCGTGTGGAAGTCATTCTAACATTATTACATAGACATAATATCTATGATTAATGTATGTTAAGTTGCATTGTGGAGGAAAAAAACCTAAATGCTCAAGTCCATGGCCCCTTCCATTGCAAAAATCTGTGCACTCTGAGTGTGAAATAACCTTCGCTCCAAGATAAATTACATTTGAGCCTCTTTTATGTAAAAAGAAGAAGCATGCCACTGTGGTGCAATGTTTATTGCACTGGACTTGCAATCCAAAGGTCACCCATTCGATTCTACCTCGCGGGGCTGTCACCCAGCGGCATACATACACTTGTACACCAAAGTCAGTCGATCAGCAGGACATATATGGTGGGGTAAAGTGTGGGTATCCCACCTCTTTGAATACATCTCGGAAGTGTAGAAGATTGGTGCCACATCCCCTCCTGAGGCCCTCTCCTGAATTCCGTGGGGCCGTTCCGCCAGCAGTGGCGTGAGCAATAGATGCAGGGCTGCCCCTTCGCCCTCCAACTCGTCACGGTGAGAAGACTCCACGTCACTCCGAAGCAGTGTGATGTTCAGTTTTACTCCCAGTCAGCCTGACCCCGATCAAACCTGTCACATTTGCATTCGAGGTAAGAAAGAAAACTAAATTATTGTGAATATTGGTTGATTCTTGATGTAATACTGCTCGAGTTTTCAACTACGTGGCCGGCAGAGTGCAGTTGATGTTTTAGAAGATCACCTAAATCTGGTTCGTTATTATCTCTGGCACAATTTTCCAGATCCCAGTGTGGCGGCTGATCACCCGCTGAGTGGCAGCTACTCCCCTGCTACTGTTTGTGAGGCCATTATCACGAACGGAGGCTCATCCTCCTTTAGCGATGCTGTGGTTACCCAGTGTCGCATTGGCCGATGGTCGAGGACAATGGTAGAGTAGCAGCTGAGGGATAAAACGGATGTCCACTGACCAGAGGATTCTCACTGACCAGAGGATGTCCACTGACCAGTGGATGTCCACTGACCAGAGGATGTCCACTGACCAGAGGATGTCCACCAACCAGAGGATGTCCACTGACCAGAGGATGTCCACTGACCAGAGGATGTCCACTGACCAGAGGATGTCCACTGACCAGAGGATGTCCATTGACCAGAGGATGGCCACCAACCAGAGGATATCAATTGACCAGAGGATGTCAATTGACCAGTGGATGTCCACTGACCAGAGGATATCCACTGACCAGAGGATGTCCACTGAACAGAGGATGGCCACCAACCAGAGGATGTCCACTGACTAGAGGATGTCCACCAACCAGAGGATGTCCACTGACCAGAGGATGTCCACCAACCAGAGGATGTCCATTGACCAGAGGATGTCCACTGACCAGAGGATGTCCACTGACCAGAGGATGTCCACTGACCAGAGGATGGCCACCAACCAGAGGTTGTCAATTGACGAGAGGATGTCCACCAACCAGAGGATGACCACTGACCAGAGGATGTCCACTGACCAGAGGATGTCCACTGACCAGAGGATGACCACTGACCAGAGGATGTCCACCAACCAGAGGATGTCAATTGACCAGAGGATGTCCACCAACCAGAGGATGGCCACTGACCAGCTGGAGTGGCGAAATCAGTTAATGCTCATGAGAGTACAAAAACAGGACTGTATAAAATCTGTTACATGATCAATTATTTTATTTCTGTTTCAATTTCAACGTATAAATTAATAAAACATACATATTCGAATTGACGATAATCTGGAAGGATAAGCTTAAAAAGAAAACGGCATTACAAAATTACCGTTTTCATCTGAAAAACTGTTACATTAGAGTGTAACACGGCTGCACGAGTGCCCGTGCCATCTAAGGCAGCCTCGCCAGATTTAAACAGAGCAGCAGCCACTTAAAGTTCTCTCCGGGACCTCACGAGTGTCCACGGTGTCGGTTATAATATCCTTACAACAGATCTCTACCTCTACTCACTATATTAAAACATCAAAAAATTCAAACATTTGTTAATAATCGCAGATCAGCCATTAGACTTATAGTGCAGCAATTACCAAATGGTAATTGCACTTAATTAAGTAGATGGCCATGAACCTAATCCCTCATATGAAGGGGGGACCGTCAGAAATTAAGACTTTGGGATGAGTGACGGCTGTTTAATTGACTTGTCATCCTGAGCAAACAATCACGTGGTTGGGAAGCGGTAATTAAGGGAGCAGAAGTTTGCGTTGGGTATTGTCGGTAATCCATCTAAATGTCACACTCCCGGCATGCGGCCCTGCAGAGAGGATAGGAAAAGATCACTCGCATCCATTCCCCATGACTGATGTGCCACGCAACCCCCCCCCCCCCCCCCCGGCATCTGCAATGCAAATCCACCTTCATTTCTAGAAAAACCAGGACGAGGTGGGGGAAGAATAAACACCCTCTCAACCCCCACGGTACCCGCAGATTTAGGGCGCAGCCCAGACCAAACAGACTGCCAGAATTTCCTTTCGATTGCCACAACCAACCACCTTGCTGAGCACCCACCTCGCCCGCACCCCTGGCACCCACTTACTGGGCACCCCTGGCACCCACCTCCCCCGCACCCCTGGCACCCACCTACCCCGCACCCCTGGCACCACCTCCCCCGCACCCCTGGCACCCACCTCCTAGGCACCCCTGGCACCCACTTCCTAGGCACCCCTGGCACCCACCTACCCCGCACCCCTGGCACCCACCTACCCCGCACCCCTGACACCACCTCCCAGGCACCCCTGGCACCCACCTACCCCGCGCCCCTGGCACCCACCTACCCCGCACCCCTGGCACCCACCTACCCCGCACCCCTGGCACCCACCTACCCCGCACCCCTGGCACCCACCTACCCCGCACCCCTGGCACCCACCTACCCCGCACCCCTGGCACCCACCTACCCCGCACCCCGAGAGCCGACCCTCCCTGCCCGGTCGCCAGCGCTCGAGCGCGGCAGCCTCGTTCCGGCGCCGCACGTAAATCACCGCCGGCGAGAGCGCGCGCGTTATTGTTCATGCGGAGAATGGCGAGCGCGTATATATCACGCGCTTTAGAGTCATTATTAAAATGAGGAGCAGGCCAGGGCGTCAGCGATTTCGCAGGCACAAAAGTGTCCGTTTGTCTAGTCGCCGTCGTCCGCGTTATTTGAATCCCAGTACTACAGTAAACATGGTAAGCAGGTGTGATTTATGGAGCGCGCACTGCTGGCATGCCGCTTGATTAAATTTGGGCCATTGATATAATGCGTCATGCAAGCCATCAGAGCGATCAGCAAACTTCATCCGCAATGGACATTTATGGCAGTCCTCCGCTATGAATTTTTAACCAAGCGCCCCGTTCTGTTTTTAATCCGTGAAATCAATCGTTAGTTAGCGCCAATCTGTCCACGTGTCACTAGTTTAATTTTCCACGCAAATCGCCCGACCCAATTCGCTTCTGCCTCTCACAGCTCCTCGCTGTGTTTGTCTTGCGCGCCACAGATAGAGACGCGAGCGGGGCCACACTTTAACAACACATGAGACTCACCTAATAGCTGTCTTTAATATTTATTGAATATTAGAGTAAATCAGAGAATATTTATAAGTTATTTAATGGGAGACATGTACTAATGTGCCATAAAATGTTTACGAGTCATTTGACTAATACGTACAACACTTGCAACATTTACACAATATACGTCAAGGGGGACACCATTCGTCCGCGTGGGCGGTTTTGGCGCGCACACTAAATCTGAATAGATGTTTAACTTACAGCCTCTGCTTTGTAGAATACGAAAAATATATATTTGCTGATTTTTGTTTTTGTTTTACCCAACTTGAAGGTGTATGAAAATCATCATGTCAACGTTCAAACTCATTTAGAGGAGCTGCGACTATAGCCCTTGACCGTGCGCACCGCCTGCTCAGCTGCTGTCATTTGAAGTCTACTCGAATCTGCAAGCTTGTAATTCTCGCTTGCTCACAGGTCAATGTTTGTAATAGTTGATGGTAGTCAATCTGATGATACTTGCATCCAGTAGCTCTGGCGTTCCGCAAGGATCTGTTTTGCCTCCCGCATTATTTCTTCTCTTACCATCTTCAAACTCGTGATGTGATCCACTCCTGTGCAGGTGACAGGATACTTCATGCATCAAACTAATTTACATAATCAGAATGTACAGTACACTGAAACCTCACGAAGACAGACTCGGATGAGTCGGAATTCGGGGGTAAGCTAGAGTCGGGTTAAGACAGAAAAGATTCCAATAAAAAATAAATAAAACGATACCCCAAAATACCTCAGATTAGAAGACGATCGATGGGTAGCTGATGTGCACACTGTGGGGACACGGCGTGAAGCTATGCAGATCTTGTGTAGAACATTCGGTGTGACGAGAAAGTATAAGACACTATCCCTGGCTATTGTAATTCCTGGAACACAATCGAGGCGCATAAATGTAATATCAATTCTAAAGCTATATATAGAGATATGTACGTATCTGTTGTATGGAATTGGGTGAATCCATTCACTGGAACGCCACGTGCGTCCACGTCCTTGACTAGGGCTCTCTCTCATTCTCGTTTTTCGATTTAAATTTTACAATAAAACAAATGAGCTCTTCAATTGCACGAAAATCGTCTCTTGGGTTGAAGAGTCAGCCTCCCACCTCTGCTTCACGCTGCTGGTGACTCGGATATGACTGTCTACTTCACGTTGTGATTGTAAATATTTCATTATTTGTCATTTACTTATAACATGTTGTTCATTTGTGAATAACATCGTTTACTATCAATAAAACTAATAAAGTCCAGCTGCTGAAGGTTGTACTGTTATAGACATTTATCTGCACAACTCATAGATACATCGGCATCAATGACCACAGCCTTGAAAACAATCGTCAAATAGGGCCACAAAAAAACTCGGTTGTGTTTCACTCTTAAAAACCCAGCCAATGATACTATTGCATAAGGTTGGACAAAGCACAGTCCCTTCCATCATATTTAGAAATGTTATTTCTCTGCAAAAGTAAAACTGTTAATCTGCCGGGCACAACAATCTCTTCTGACTTGACATGAAATAGCCACACAGTGCGTATTAGTAATCGGGCTAAGGAGGAATAAACAAATCTTTGGCTTTCCTTTTCCATACCACAGTCGCCGTCTTTAACTCTGAACAATTATTATCATTTTACAAAACACACTTTCAGCTGAAGCTGCGATGGATTTTCTCATCGTCACCATCGTGACGATGGTACATTTCAATGTACCATGTACCATCGCTGCATACCGGTCAACCCCGTATCAGTGCCCTACCTTATTACGGACAAATTCAGACCTTATTGGTCACCCCATGCCCTTATAAATCAACGTTCATCCTACAAAGTCCCATCACAGAAGAGAAACAACAACAACAACAACAGCCATTCGCCCCTAAGTGGCGGTGACGTCACCACGACGCTTGTGCCAGGGATAAACACAAACAAATAGACAAACACATTTTTTATTCCCTGTACAAGAATACGGGTAAACCGTATGGTTTGACAGGTGTGTAGTTGAAATTCTGCTGCTGCCATACCCGGGGTGGAGCACCAAATTCCCACCTCATTGCACCTCGTAGAACTCAACGTGAAGCAGCGGCCAGGAGGGTGATTGATGGTCCAGCACTCGCTGATTCACTCCACAGTCGCTCGCTCGCCCGCGGGTCAGTCGCCGCCTCTATCACTCTTCTCACTACTACCACGGTTACCGTCTCCGTGAACTTCATTCTTTTATTCCTCCAACAGTGCTGAGTACTCGATCTGCCAGCTTTTTCAGTTTTTTTTTCAGTTTATTTATTTTGGTATAGCCCTGTGAGCCATTTGGCTCTTGAATCGGGTGCAACCACAACAAACAAAAAAAACAAAAACACGATCAAGAAAAACATCTTAAAGTGACTATGTGACTGTGCAAACAGAAAATCCATGAAATAAACAGCAAAATATTCCTGAAAAAAGCACCGTACACCAACGCTGTGTGCAGAAAATCCCAGTGGGATGCAAGTCAAACAACAACAACAACAATAAAACTTAGATTAAGGCCATCAGTCTAACTCCGTACTACAACAAAACAAACATGTCCAAACCAAAAAACGTTTCGAAATCACCAAAAAATAAAGCCATAATTGCAACGTAACAGTGATCACAGGGACTGTGACCGAATTTTTACAATAAACTACATAAATAACATGTAACACCAAATCCTAGAGCCATAGCTGGCTGCATGAGTTACTCCACAACAACAGAAGCATCAGTCGGAGTATCACATTTTTCAATGCACCTTTAAGATCAGCACGCTAAATCAAAATACAGATAATACTTTGCAGCGTCATCCGGAGCGAAACATTTTATTTTATTTTACGCCAATGAATAGCAGTGGCAGCTAGGGGTGTACAACTCCTCTAGAGCAGTTTTGAGAGAAGATCTCATTGGTAGCGATTCAAGTTGCAGTTTATTGGCAATATCATTCCAGACCCTGGGGGCATCAATAGCAAAGGCCCTTCCTCCAGTTTTTGTACAGCAATAGGGAATGTGAAGCTGGTAAATGAGCGAAGACCTCAGGTCAAATTTGTTCTTTGACACAGAGAAGAGATCCAGCAGGTAGTCTGCAGATTTTTTTGTAAGTACATCGTGAATAAATAAGATCTGGTGCACAAGCCGTCAAACATTAAGAGATGTTAAGTTTGACCCAATGTAGAGATCACAGTGGTGAGTCCTATATGGGCAGTTCAATGTAAATCTTAAGGCCGAGTGATAGATGGAATCAAGCTTCTTCAGTACAGAACTTGGGGCTGATTTATACACGATGTCACAGTAGTCAAGGAGAGGCAGTATGGTAGCTTTTATCAATTCCAAACGGAACATTGGGGGGAAGCAGTGCTTGTGTCCATACAGAAAACCAATTTTTATTTTTGTCTTTTTACCAATGTAATCAATGTGATCTTCAAAATTCAGTTTTGAATCCAGGATGACCCCAAGATACTTATAGATCTTGACTTGCTCTATTTCATAATTATGTAAGGAATGTAATTGGGGAAAAATAACTTCCTGCTTTAGTCCTGGTGAGAAGCATAGCACCTTGATTTTGGAGGTATTCAGGACTAGTTTAAGAGCAACTAGCTGATGTTGTAGTTTGTTGAAATCACCCTGTAGCTTAGCAATCACGTCATCCGGAGAGCGGCCAGCAGTAATCAGTATCGTGTCATCTGCAAGAAGATTTACCCTGGAATGATCCAGGTGAGTGCCCAAGTCATTGACATAAAGAGAGAACAAAAGGGGGCCAAGGATGGAACTCTGTGGAACCCCTTTTGTTATCTTAACACTGTTTCACCTCCAACCATCTGTGAATAAAGTTTGGGTGCGAGAAAAGAGGTAATTTTGTAACCATTTTACTGCGTTTTCGGAAAAACCGAGGCAACTTAGTTTACTAAGCAGGGTGTTGTGGTCTACTGTATCAAAAGCTTTGGACAGGTCTAGAAAAAGACAGGTACAGTACTGCTTATTATCAAGGCTACTGTAAATGTGATTCAGAGAGTCTAATGCAGCAGATGTGGTGTTGTATTTTTTTCGGAACCCAGATTGTTTTAGATGTAGTAGATTGTTGGTGGACAGCAAACTGCTAATTTGGTAGGTCAATAATTTGTCAAAAATCTTCATCAACGGGAACAAAATTGAGATAGGTCGGTAGTTATTTGGATCATCTTTAGGGCCCCCTTTGTGAAGGGGACGGACATAGGAATGTTTCCATTCTAGAGGAACTGATGCTTATTTGATGGACAGGTTGAAAATATGGGCTATAGGTTTGTATATTAGGTGACCAACAGTTAGTAGAGCAAAGACGGGAATACTATCTGCTCCAGTAGAGGAGGACCCTTTGAGGTAGGACAGTTGTTTCAGAACATTACTTTCGTGGATTGGCTGGAAACTAAATTCGTTTAATGTTTGGACAGGTGTGTAGGAATTTGCATGAACAGGGGTGACTCCCAATACATTATCAAAAAGAATACCAGCTTCAGAAAAATGAAGGTTAAAATTGTCAACAATTTTTTGGGGATCTGAAAAATATTCCCCATTTCGGTTAAGCTCAGCAGACAGATTGTCTGTTTTGGATGCCTTTTCGATACATTTAATTGTTTTCCAGAAAATGCTGGCATTTCCATGTGATTCCAGGAGAGTGGAGGAAAAGTAGGCATTTTTTGCATGCCGTATTTTTTTGACGCATCTATTCCTTAAAATCCTGTATGCTAGCTAGTCATTGACCAAATTACTTTTCTGAGCACATGCCCAAGCCTTGTCCCTAGTTTTTATGAGCTTTGTAATCAAAGGATCAAACCATGGTGGGCGGTTGCCTTTAGTTTTAAATCTAACCAACGGAGCATGTTTGTTAAGAATTTGGAGAAACGTGTACCTGAAGGTCTCCCAAGCCGTAGTCAGGTTGGGGATACCACAGACCTTGTCAATATCCGAGTGAAGCACATCATTAGCAAATGCCTGAGTGCTGAAGTGTCTCATAGAGTGCATCTCAACCAATTTAGGGGGGGCTTTGGGTCTGGCTGATGATCTCACCCCAAAAATGAAGGAGTGATCACTAAGGTTATTACCCAGAACACCAGTCAGTGTGAAATTGTGAGGGGCATTTGTCAATAGGACGTCAAGCAGAGATGACTGTCCCGGATTTTTTAGGTTGGGTCTTGTGGGGACATTTATTAATTGAAACAGATTAAATTCATCTGCAAATTTTTTTCTATTTCACCTTTAGGGAGGCCCCCACAAAGCTCTCTCAGTGCAGATGCAGCTTCAATATCCTTCCCACTAGGCGGTCGATAGCAGCACACTACCAATATCTGTTGATTATTTGGGAGAGTTATTTTGAGAGCCAGACCTTCAAAGCAACATCTTTTTAAACAAGGAGTGAGGTAGTGAATATGCAATAGTATTACAAAAATAGATGGCAATTCCACCTCCTTTAGATCCTCGGTCAAGCCGAAAAAGGTTGTAGTTGTCAATCGCAATCTGCAGGTCATTGACGGCAGGAGTGAGAAATGCTTCTGTTAGGCAAAAAATGTCCGGGTCAAGATTTGCCACTTCTAGTTTTAGTTGACTTAATTTACTCACAAGCCCTCTGATGTTGACATGTAGAACACCAACACCTTTCCTGTCAGAAAAATCTACAGAATTATACGAGTTCTTTTCATTGGGCCAGGATGAAGCTCAATACCACCCATAAATAAGAAAAGTAGAATTAACAGTTTGCACAAGTATTTTCTGTGAAAGGATGAAGAGCGGCGAACCTTGGACGAATAGCAGTAGCTCGCAGATGGTGTTATTTTTAAGAGCAGAATGAAGTTTGGAAGGAGTGCTGGTGAAGTAATGGGACAAAGATAGGGTTTAAAAGGATACAATGATGGAGTGTAGAAGTGTCTATGAGCTGTTTCATTAACAGATGTAGTGGCAAATCGAGCAACGAGTATGGGCGCAAAGTAATGAGGGTAGCTGTTTGTAGAGTTGAGTGTGGCACTAGATATGGCCGGGAGGGACAGTAGTAGGATACGCAGCAGGAGAATTGCCATCTCTAAAATATCCGAGGTAAACACAGATTAACACACAGATTAACACACAGACCGTTTCATGTCATCAACGTTGTTCAGCCACCATCATTCAAGTCAAACTTTTCTCGATCTGCTCTCTTCCCTTACACTGCTTGACTTTGGAATTCCCTCCCAATGTGTCTTTCCAAGTGTTGTATTTAGAGAGCATCTAATTTGAAAAGCACCTAAAGACACTCTGCCAAAATGGTGGTAGGAAGACATCCAAAAGAAAATGGAGGCACGACACCACACCATGAGACCGCGGTAGGCCCTGGGAGAGGCCTCGTCACGTGGAATCGGAATCAGGCAAGGGCTAGGAGGCAGCGGCAGGACCAGGCCAGCAACAGAGGAAAATAAAATAGAGGGGATCACAAAAAACATGGTTTAGTGCAGCAGGTCTTAGTCTGTGAGTTTCAGCCCCCAAAAGAATGTCATAGTGGGGGTTGGCTGCAAAATGGGGGGGGGGGGGGTGCCAATTAGCCCCAGAAGGGATGGTGGTGGATCAATTAAATCCATGATGAAATGGCGGTAAACACTCCTGGAAGGACGACCGCTGCAATGATCCAGCAGTCATGGGTCATGTGCAGGAGTGAGATGGGTCTGTGACATCATGGTGAGTGTGGGGAGGCACTCATGCAGCAGTGGATTTTGGCCGATGATTATGATGATGCTTTCAACAAAACCAGCTCCTCATAGTTAACCGTCAGCTGCTTCAGACATTTAAAAAAATTTAAAACATCAAAATAATTTAGCATCAATTAGCAAATTACATCAATTATTGAGTTGCCCCATGCAGTAACAGTACATTCCAGAGCTCAGAACTTGTACAAATATGGTCAGGGCAAACACTTGGGCGAGCCTGCTAAAATTCCCACATGTGCTTCCTATGGAAATGCAATATTCGCAAATCGCTACAGTCACCCATTGTGAAATGTTTGGCCAAGTGCTTCAGGAGGGATTATTGCCGATTCAAAAGGCCAACGGGGCACAAGTGGGCTAATTTTGGAAAATTGTTTTTGCTTCTGGGTGGGCTGTAAGCCACAGTGGGCCCTCCATGACAAGAACTCTGCGGCCACCTTGACAACCGGACCAATTAAAACCGCCATGCCATGCACATTTCAAACAGCCGCCACAATAAGCTGCACAAGTCCATCCCCCCGCACGGGTCAGATGACCCCTTAAACAGCAGGTTAAAGGTCATCCATACAAATAACCTTCTTTATGTAAATCCCACGCCACGATCAAGCTGCGTGAAATTATAAGCATAATCCGGAGGTTTCAAATGTCCGACAGCTGCCGGGTTCAAACAAAGTGACAGCTTTTTAATTGCACGCAGCCACTCATGAAAATTTGATTAAAACATTACCGAAATGTCACGCCCCCTCCGTTCAGCTCCTCGGCCAGAAATATAATCCTGTCCCTGGCTAAACAGGATCCGCTCTCTGAGCGTGGCTTCGTTAGTGTCATTAGGCCGAGGATAATACAAGCTGGCCGCTTTCGTGCCGCCGCATTGTTTGGCCACCGACGCGCCCACACGCACAAAGCGACACGCGTGTTAGCGCGCGCATGATCGTGTGCACGATGCACCAATTTACGGCAAGTGCTTCGCACTCGGTTATGTAAAGTGAACACTAAACTTGGCCACAACGCTCCAATGTAAACGTGAATTTCAATCACAAGCGCGCCAGTTATAGTTATAACTGTAGACGTTTAGCCATACTGTAAGCCGTTTTCATGCAAACTAAAGTTTATGAAGATCACAGTGTAGTTATCGAAAATCTGAGCGTTTGTCAAGTCTTTACCCAAAGCCTTCAATTGATTTTACACGAATGTGCTGGTTGTGGCTTAATCAGCCGCACCAAGTTGTTGAAACAGAAAAGGCTCTGAAGACAGAAACAATACTCACCATTTACTTCCAGTCTGAGAACTATTGTGGCTGAAACTTTAACGAGTGTTTATTAATTGTTTAAGATACTGAAATTCTCTTTCATTTTTACATAAAAATTATTAACAAAGTTTGGTCGTAAAAATATTTAATAATTTTGTTACACGATCCTTCAAATGTCTTTAGTGTGTTTGTGATACCCCGCAGCCTAAAGGTTACGACTGGAGATAACAGTGCCATAAATTGTTAATAATATCCCATTGAGCACTCATTCATTAATTAGTTATTAATATTATATATATGCACACACACAATGCAAATATAATTATGAGAGTAACATTTCAATCTCCTAAGTAAGAGAGCGTAACTTCACGTTGCAACACACCCGTAATTTCTAAGGTGAGGTGCATCCTTGAACTCTCTTGCTGCCAAACTGCCACAGGGAACTGCGTGGTGCATGAAATCGTACAATCACGCGAATGCTCAGGGCTGGCCAGCGGCCTAGCTCGCGAGTGTGCAGGTGGTACAAAGGGCGCTGGGATCCATGGGCCGGAAGGGCCCAGTAGAGGGGGTGGGGGGGACAAGAGGTGGGGCCCATTTCATTCCTCACACCAGGGCCCATGGCCAGTGACACACGACGCCACTGGGGCCCTCCTCCGTACACCTGCCAGTGTGTGGCTTTCCTGGATCAGGAGATGAATGCTCGGGGGTTGTCTGGTGGGACGCGAGGGGCTTCGGTGAGGCTCCAGGATTGCAGCGATGCAAATTCCAACCTTCGTTGGCTTTTGCGGTCAGACGAACCTAGAGCCCCTGCGACGTCACTCACAATGAGAGGCTGCCAGGCCATGTGATGATCTATGGATTCATTGTTTAAATTGATTTTAAACGAATAATCAAATCAACGCACGCATCGATTCAGGCACAAACTTCCTAAAAGCTTTCCTATGAACGAGACGCAATGAGGCAGATGGTCCAGATGAGACAAAAAAATGAGACGTGGGATAAGCAGGAGGCAGCACAAAGGATGCAGCACATTTGGTAAAAAAAAGACAGAGAGAGCGCTGACCATACAACTGAGAGATCACAACCTAATCAAAAAAAGTCAATTATTGGATTTACTCTTTTTTGGGGCCGGTTGTGGCTGATTTGTCACTGCCGACATTTCCAAGTCACTCGTAATCACCGAACTCTGAGATATTAACAGCAGCGGTAGTGGTCTATCCACTGTTTGGCTACCACTGTTCATGATTTGTTCATGATGAGCGTGGAGGTTTGCAATCTGCCCACAATTCAAAAACTGACAGACTGATAATTCACTATGTAACACGATTTTGTCCCTGGATAGTAAGGGTTATTTTTTATGTTATTTTTTAATTGCGTATGCCTAATAAGTATAGAAAATGGCTATTATTCCCCTAAAACTTTGCTTTTGTGACCAGGACTTCATGTGAACTACACAAATGCACACCACTTTTTCTCATTGAAGATACAGTGAGGGAAACAAGTATTTGATCCCCTGCTGATTTTGTACGTTTGCCCACTGACAAAGAAATGATCAGTCTATAATTTTAATGGTAGGTTTATTTGAACAGTGAGAGACAGAACAACAACAACAAAATCCAGAAAAACGCATGTCAAAAATGTTATAAGTTGATTAGCATTTTAATAAGGGAAATAAGTATTTGACCCGCTCTCAATCAGAAAATTTTCTGGCTCCCAGGTGTCTTTTATACAGGTAACGAGCTGAGATTAGGAGCACACTCTTGAAGGGAGTGCTCCTAATCTCAGCTTGTTACCTGTATTAAAGACACCTGTCCACAGAAGCAATCAATCAATCAGATTCCAAACTCTCCACCATGGCCAAGACCAAAGAGTTCACCAAGAATGTCAGGGACAAGATTGTAGACCTACACAAGGCTGGAATGGGCTACAAGACCATTGCCAAGCAGCTTGGTGAGAAGGTGAAAACAGTTGGTGCGATTATTCGCAAATAGAACAAACACAAAAGAACTGTCAATCTCCCTCGGCCTGGGGCTCCATGCAAGATCTCCCCTCGTGGAGTTGCAATGATCATGAGAACGGTGAGGAATCAGCCCAGAACTACACGGGAGGATCTTGTCAATGATCTCAAGGCAGCTGGGACCATAGTCACCAAAAAAACAATTGGTAACACACTACGCCGTGAAGGACTGAACTCCTGCAGCGCCCGCAAGATCCCCCTGCTCAAGAAAGCGCATATACATGCCCGTCTGAAGTTTGCCAATGAACATCTGAATGCTTCAGAGGACAACTGGGTGAAAGTGTTGTGGTCAGATGAGACCAAAATGGAGCTCTTTGGCATCAACTCAACTCGCCGTGTTTGGAGGAGGAGGAATGCTGCCTATGACCCCAAGAACACCATCCCCACCGTCAAACATGGAGGTGGAAACATTATACTTTGGGGGTGTTTTTCTGCTAAGGGGACAGGACAACTTCACCGCATCAAAGGGACGATGGACGGGGCCATGTACCGTCAAATCTTGGGTGAGAACCTCCTTCCCTCTGCCAGGGCATTGAAAATGGGTCGTGGATGGGTATTCCAGCATGACAATGACCCAAAGCACACGGCCAAGGGAACAAAGGAGTGGCTAAAGAAGAAGCACATTAAGGTCCTGGAGTGGCCTAGCCAGTCTCCAGACCTTAATCCCATAGAAAATCTGTGGAGGGAGCTGAAGGTTCGAGTTTCCAAACGTCAGCCTCAAAACCTTAATGACTTGGAGAAGATCTGCAAAGAGGAGTGGGACAAAATCCCTCCTGAGATGTGTGCAAACCTGGTGGCCAACTACAAGAAACGTCTGACCTCTGTGATTGCCAACAAGGGTTTTGCCACCAAGTACTTAGTCATGTTTTGCAGAGGGGTCAAATACTTATTTCCCTCATTAAAATGCAAATCAATTCATAACATTTTTGACATGCGTTTTTCCGTATTTTTTTGTTGTTATTCTGTCTCTCACTGTTCAAAGACACCGATCATTAAAATTATAGACTGATCATTTCTTTGTCAGTGGGCAAATGTACAAAATCAGCAGGGGATCAAATACTTTTTTCCCTCACTGTAGGAACATTTCAAAATATCACTGTCCTGGTCACAAAAGCAAAGTTTGTGGGGAACAATAGCCATTTTCTGTACTTTTGAGGCATAAGCAATTAGGATTTAACACTTACTACCCAAGGACAAAAATGTGTTTTTGTTACAGAGTCTAATGTATACTGCAGGACTGTCCATAGCAAGAATGCTTTATGCATAAAGCCTGTCTGGTATATAAACACAGGCTTCCCTTTATAGCCAGTACTGAGTCACAAGTGTTATACAAATTCTCAGGTCATTCAAATTTTTTAAACACTGCAATCTCGTTTTACAAGGCGCAGAAAGGATCCGATAATGTGCTTCGGCGTTGACGAAGGCTCGTGTCTTCAATCCACGTTTATCATCCCTCCTACCACGATGTTGTTACAAACTTAAAAAAAAGTGAAATGAAGGGCAAACATTTAACGTTCATCCAATTAACTCACTCAAGTGCTGCTTCTGAAGAACAGAGAGCATGAGAATCAATATGAAGCGCCAATATCAAAGCAACATTTTTAATCTGCCAATTATTACAGGCGGCGGCCGTGTTCAGTCTGACCGAGCGAACCGTCCGCTGCATTAGAGCGTTTATTTAGGGACCGATTGGCTTTTAATTGCCTAGATTCTTTCCCCATGAAAAGCATGTTCTACAGCTACTGCTGCGACATTAGAAACCAAATCAAATTAATCCAAGGTTCCGGGTCCTCGGTCAAAGCCTTTTCGCCCCAAACTCAATCCCCCCCTCCCCACCGCCTTCCCCGGCTTCTCTCACCGCGCATCCTTCAGGGCCCAACAGGGCACATTAGCCCACCCCATCAATCGCTTCCTTACCACAGTCCCAACCACAATGCCAACCACAATCCTTGCCGCTGCAGAACGATGGTGGCGTTTTTAAGCCGCAAGCGCTCAATTCCTGCGGCTCGTTTATTCCTCGAGATTTGGGAACCCAGAGATCCGACGGCAGGTTTTCTGATCGGCCCAGGCAACACCTGAATGGCTGGCACTTTCATTCCCTCTGTGATGAAGGTTACTGGTGCTTGAAGACCTTTTTTTTTACGAAAAAAATAAATAAAAAATTCACACGCAAAAAAAAACTTCACCGAAGAAATTAAAATTATGCAAATCGGCGCGACATTAATGCGCTGCATAAGTTAATTATTCTCGCTAATGAATATTCAAAGCTTTGCAGCCAAGCATAAAAGTTTATGCAAATTTATGCAGAGAAATTAAGGGAAAGAATTAAAAGCAAAAATGAGGTTGCTACACATGAGTTGTTAGGATTATGAATAATTACTCAGAGTGTCCTGTGCCTAATATAACTTGTTTTTGATAAACAAAGCCTTAATTGTCTGAATGCTACAGAGACTGCGGGCGATATTCATTAATCTTATGTTACAAGTCTCGGGTGTTTGCCAGCGTTAATTGAACATGCCTGGAGCTTCTGCCCTTTAATGTGGGCACCAGAGGCACCTTCTGGATGAGAAAACAAAGTGAGCGCGAGAAGAAAGGGTCCCGATCACTCGGCCGAACATGTGGCGATAAGCGATTCTCGCACACCGAGCGTGTCCTAAGCTTCCCCATCAGAGAGGTACGCGCACGCGAGCGGTGCACGCGTCCCTCCCGATCGACCACGCTGGCTCCCATCACTCAAACATGCGGAGAGGCACGGCCACCGTTTGTGCAATGTCAAGCGTGGGGTGGGGTGGGGGGGTGGGGTTGCGGGGGAATTTGCGACTGCGGTCGTCGAGAGCGGCCATCGTGCGTCGGGGCGCGCGACGGCGCCTTCGTGGCAGTTGCCGCCAGGGACCGGAGCGGCGGCCGCGGCACGCGGCACAGGCGGGCGGCGCAGGGACGCGTAGCACGCTCCGCTCGGACCCGCCGCCTCCGCACCGGCAAAGCAACGGCCGTCGATCGTGGCAGCCGCCGCTGCACAGACAACCGCTGCAGAGCGTCCCGGGCTAAGCATTTGGGTGTTCTTGAAAATATTGACGGCCGTGTCTCTTTTTTTTTGTTTGCTGCGCGACTTTTGATCACCTCGCAAAACGAACGCTTCGTGTGTATTTGTGACGCTTCAAGACAATGATTAAATGTGACGCGGAATCTTGAGGATATAACATTTGTTTTTGCGTTTACCGTCCCATGGTCGCAATTAATCATTCAAAATACAATTTCCAAAAACAAGCAATTATTTTTCAGTTCTACAGAAACATGTACATGATTTGATAATTGCAAGCATTTCATACAAAGAAAATTACCGTTTTTTTCTTCTCTCATGAGCAACTGTACTTTGGAACAAATGCCTCCTATGTAACCACTTTGTCCTGCTGTTATTTCATAATCCACTGGCCGTGCAGCAGACAGGCTGCCTGCAACAATTACACTTTAAATTACACTTCAAATTACACTTCAAATTACACTTCAAATTACACTTCAAATTACACTTAAAAAGACAAAAATTACGGCCAGGATGGTAGCCACGAACTGTGCAATAACGGCAGAGTGCACAGATAACTGATTCCCTGGCGTGGAGTGAACAAAAAAATAATAACAGAAAATAATAAAATAAAAGTGAAGGGAAAGGGAAGAAGATGCCCAAACGGACGTTTAAATTACGGGATACACGAGCCGCTCCCTGGCAGATTGTGTATTATCATAATTACACGTCGCACACGTCTCAGCCGACCTGACAGTTTTTTTTCTTCTGCGCCCCGACCGCGTTCCTGCTCCTCGGAGCAAACCCGGGGAGACAGCGGAGGCCGTCGGGCTCGCCGCCACCTCCCGATTGCCGCGACGGTCGAGGCGAAAAGAATACGCGCGCAACATTCTCTCGCGATGAAAAAAAAAAACATGTGAATGTTTAATTACTATCAGCCATTGATAGATCATTGATGGGCTTTTTCATCTATTTTGTATTTAACCGCAGGCAGGCATTTTTGCTTTTTGTGGAAACGCAACATTTTCAAATTGCAAATCTCTGAATGCAAACGTACTTGATAGCTTTCATCGCTTTTTGAAATAATGCTGCACGAAACAGAAGCAGCTTCCGACCGGACGTGAGACGCAGGGAGGTCCAAACGGGGTTTCCCCCCCCCCTATCCCGCTCAAGCACTGATGTTGAAATCGTATGCGTTTTTACCTGCACACTTCTACCATCGTATTTGACCAATCTACAGATGTAATCTAGAACGTGTGTGCGTGTATGGTTCCCCTCCACCCCATCGTCTTCCCGTATATCAAATTAGCCGTGCACGTTGAGGCAGTTAGGGCACCTCAACCAGTGATGCAAAGTGATGACGCTCAATTGAAGAAATAACGGCGCCTGATTTCTATGAACGACGTCACCCATTGCGGTGCCACGTGGCCGGGCGGTGGTTGCTGCCGCTGCCGCCAGTCCCATTGGCGCCCAGACGCCGTGCAGCAGCAGAAGCAGCAGCGCGGCGGGTCGCGCTTACTAAGAGGTGCACACACACATACACACACATACACACACATGTACAACAACAACCGCCATTCGCCACTAAGTGGCGGTGACGTCACCACAACGCTTGTGCCAGGCCATGTGCACCTTGAGGCCACGTGAAGTGTCGAACGCCCGCTGGCAGGAGGTCACGGGGCAGACCCAAGTGCCACGGGCCGACTGACTAAGATGACTGAGATGACTGGCTGATGTACCACCTGTGCCCCCTACCGTGCCAACCTGCTGTACTTAGCCACCCGGCGCTCCGCTCGTTGTTGTGAGCGTCGCTCCTCCGCCTTCCGTTGGAGTTGAAGGGCGACTGCCTCCAACTGCCCAGTAGCATCCTTCACGAGCCACCTCCACAGAGGCCGATCTTGACACCGCAGTTATCGGCAAGTCCACTCAGCTCCACGTCCTCCTGTACCACATCACTCCATCTCTTCTCTAGCCCGTGCCGCACCCGTTTAGCCCCCTCGATCCGGCCGAACAAAAGCTGTTTATGCATGGGGTGGCTGGGCATGCGGGCCAATGCAGCCTTGCCTGCCGGAGGAGCTCACCGATGGGACCTTGCCCAGATCTTTCAAGGATTTGTGAGCTCCTCACACAATCCAGCTTGGTTAAACCCAGGATGGATCGTAGGCAGGCGAGCCTAAATGTTTCTAAATGGCGAAGATGTTCCATTAGGGGGGTCCACGTTTCGCAAGCGTAGAAAAGGGAGGGAATGACCGTGGACGAGAAGACCCGAAGCTTAGTACGGAGCGACAGACCAGGTAGCTTCCAGACAGCGTTACGCAACCGATGAAAAGACCTCTGCTGTTAAACTGGAGCCGGTCATAAGCACACTGCTCAGGTATGGGAAACTCTCCACTCTCTCCACAACTGCCCCATCACCGATTGGGAGTTGTGGGGGTGGAGTGTCCGATGGTACAAAATACCCAGGCAGGTGCTTAGTTTTGGTGGGGCTGATGGTAAGGCCCCATCTCTTAGTGGCACGCTCCAGTCTCAGCAGCAGCGTCTCCAACTCCTCCTCTGAATAAGCAGGTATTACCAAATCATCAGCATACATAACGTGGTTGAGCAATAGGGAGCCATCCCTTGACCGCACCCGGGCATCGATCAGCCTCCCATTATATCTGTACCAAATGGAGATTCCCCCGGTACAGCTATTGAAGGCTTCACGAACTACGTGGTCAAAATAGATGTTAAATCATGTGGGAGCCAGAGGACATCCCTGTCGCACCCCAAGGTGTACAGGGAATGGCTCTGACTCCCGGCCACGTAGTTTTACCCGGACTCGCTCACCTTCATGAAGGTCCTTAATGATCATGAGCAGAGGGTCAGGGACTCCAAAAGCACGACGAACAACCCAGAGCCCAGGCCTACTGATGGTATCATAGGCCTTGACCAGGTCAATAAAGCAGAGATGTAGGTCTTGCTGGAATTCCCTACACCTTTGCTGTAGCAGACGCACAGAAAATATGAAATCTGTGCATTGGGGATCCGCAAGCCTCTCCTCAGCGTGCCTGGCAAGGCGATGCTGAATAATCCTTGCCAGGATCTTTCCTGGCGCACTGAGGAGTGAGATGCCCCTGTAGTTGTTACAGTCTGTGTGGTCCCCCTTCTTAAAGAGGGGGACCAAAAGGGCATCCTTCAAATCTTGCGGAACCCGTCCAGTGGTCCAGACTGTTGTTATGATGTCATGTAGGGTAGTCTGTGCTCAAACGCCACCCTCTCTCAGCATTTCGCCTGGGAGATAATCTCTGCCCGGTGCTTTCCTGGTCTCAGACTCCGGATCGCCTTCAGTACTTCCTCAACAGATGGCACCTCAGCCAGCCACTTACAGGGGGTGACTTCTTCCAATATTTGAGGCACCGCAGCCTCGGCCGGGTCATCCCTACTTTGTCCCACATTGTTTTTCAGGCTGAGGGATTTCACCTCCCCCAGGACCTCACAGAAATGCTCAGAAAATCTGCAAACCTATTCCTGGGGATAGGATTGGATCACCATTCTTTCCCCTAATGATGGTAATAGGTGTGGCGCTGCAGGTTACTTTTTTGATGGCATTAAAAAGCGATTTGTGATCGCGGGCCATTGAGGCAGAATCCATCTCCTCAGCAACCCACGACCACCACCCATCCTTGCAGCGCCTCCTGGCTCTCCGAACCTCCGAGCGAAGGCTGCGGTAAGCCTCCTTATTCTCCGACGTGGGATGCTGTAGCCGATGAGAGTGGGCCTGTCGCTTTTTCTCAGCCAGCTTGAACACCTCCTCTGTCAGCCACGGTCTCTGGAGAGGTCTGGACCATGTACCCAAGGAGTGGGGGACGATGCCAACCCCAGCCACAAGCGATGAAGAAATTCTCGTTTGCAACTTTCATCCGCTAGCTGAGACCATGCCACTATGGGTTTGAATGGGGCCATGGGTGTACACCCACCACCGGAGTGGAAGAATGGCAGGCGCATCTTACAGATGACAAGTCGATGGTAAGTGGGCAAATCAGTTCAACGGTAGGTCCCGTTGTCAAGGACATGGGCCCGCATCCGCTGTTCCGTCACTATGTAGTCCAGCAGATGTTCTTGCTTGGACCCGACATACACACAAAGACATACACACATAGACCCACACACACACATAGACCCACACACGCACAAAGACACACACACGCACAAAGACACACACACGCACAAAGACACACACACGCACAAAGACACACACACGCACAAAGACACACACACGCACAAAGACACACACACGCACAAAGACACACACACGCACAAAGACACACACACGCACAAAGACACACACACGCACAAAGACACAGACACGCACAAAGACACACACACCCACGCACAAAGATCCCCCATATAGCCTTAACAGACTGTAGGGGCAAGTGCTGTTAGCGAGCACCTATGAAGGCCGGAACGGTACACGAGGGGGTGGGTGGCTAGCACCACGCCCGACCGCCTTTGTCTCCCTAGTGGCAATGTTTACACACCGCACCAGGTACTCATTTGAGGCTGAGTCGACCTAGGGGAGGCCCGGGACCGGTTCAGATAATCGTCACTGATGTTGGCCGTGAGCGGGAATCGAACCCGGGTCGCTAGGTTCATAGCGCAGCGCGCTAACCGCTACACTATCGCTCCCCACATATAGAGGGAAAAAATATTTGATCCCCTGCTGATTTTTGTACGTTTGCCCACTCGGAAAGAAATGATCAGTCTATAATTTTAATGGTAGGTTTATTTGAACAGTGAGAGACAGAATAACAACAACAAAATCCAGAAAAACGCATGTCAAAAATGTTATAAATGTATTTGCATTTTAATGAGGGAAATAAGTATTTGACCCCTCTGCAAAACATGACTTAGTACTTGGTGGCAAAACCCTTGTTGGCAATCACAGAGGTCAGACGTTTCTTGTAGTTGGCCACCAAGTTTGCACACATTTCAGGAGGGATTTTGTCCCACTCCTCTTTGCAGATTTTCTCCAAGTCATTAAGGTTTCGAGGCTGACGTTTGGCAACTCGATTAAGGTCTGGAGACTGGCTAGGCCACTCCAGGACCTTAATGGGCTTCTTTTTGAGCCACTCCTTTGTTGCCTTGGCCGTGTGTTTTGGGTCATTGTCATGCTGGAATACCCATCTACGACCCATTTTCAATGCCCTGGCTGAGGGAAGGAGGTTCTCACCAAAGATTTGACGGTACATGGCCCCGTCCATCGTCCCTTTGATGCGGTGAAGTTGTCCTGTCCCCTTAGCAGAAAAACACCCCCAAAGCATAATGTTTCCACCTCCATGTTTGATGGTGGGGATGATGTTCTTGGGGTCATAGGCAGCATTCCTCCTCCTCCAAACACGGCGAGTTGAGTTGATGCCAAAGAGCTCCATTTTGGACTCATCTGACCACAACACTTTCACCCAGTTGTTCTCTGAATCATTCATATGTTCATTGGCAAACTTCAGACTGGCATGTATATGTGCTTTCTTGAGCAGGGGGACCTTGCGGGCACTGCAGGATTTCAGTCCTTCACGGCATAGTGTGTTACCAATTGTTTTCTTGGTGACTATGGTCCCAGCTGCCTTGAGATCATTGACAAGATCCTCCCGTGTCGTTCTGGGCTGATTCCTCACCGTTCTCATGATCATTGCAACTCCACGAGGTGAGATCTTGCATGGAGCCCCAGGCCGAAGGAGATTGACAGTTCTTTTGTGTTTGTTCCATTTGCGAATAATCGCACCAACTGTTGTCACCTTATTCTTAGTTTTTTCGGTAAAGTCACGTTGAAGAGAAACAACAAAATAACAAAATATATATAAAACAATAAAAAATTCTCACGACGTTTCGACCATAACTCAAACGGTCATCATCAGGTGTGTTGGTTTGCATAAATTTATTTTTAAACGGCACATTTATTTATTTATAAAAAAAACGTTGGCGTCACGCGCAGCGATTGGCAGTTTGCCCAGGACTAGTCCATCTATTTTTTTTTTTAAAAGAGGAGGGGGGAGACGAAATTTTTTATAATGTATGCTGTCTGAAAGCCACTGTAAGCGTGAACAATCAATCAAGAACTGAAATGATTTATCAAATCTTTCCAATGATTGCTAAGATAGAATCCATCTTCTCGGTTGAAATTGTCTCTGTGCTTGTATATGTGGATAGCCTCATGAACGAATCTCTCATGGAAGCCAGATGGCTTACAAAGAACCTCCGTCTTGGAAAAGTCAATGGCATGTGAGCCTACTGAATTAGAACAATGATCTGCTACGGCCGAGGTGTTGGTCCTACCGTGTTTAAGGTCTGCTTTATGTTCACGAATGCGGTCCGAGACATGGCGTTTGGTTTCTCCAATGTAACTACTACCACAGAGGCAACTTAGTTTGTAGACACCAGGGTATTGTATGTCCGGAATCACATCTTTTACAGACGGAACCAGATCACGGATTTTATGTAATGTGTTGAAACGGACCTGGATCTTGTGTTTATTCAAGATTTTGGAGATCTTTTTTTGTGATCCCAGCAATGTAGGGTAAAGTGATGGTTTTGAAAGGCTCCTCAAGAGGGTTCTTCTTCATGGTTTGAGTGATAGCTTTGCGGATTGTATAGTCGGAGTAACCATTAGCCCTAAGAGCTTGGTGTACGTGCTTGAGTTCACTGCTTATGTGTTCCTGGTCGGATATGCATTGGGCTCTATGATACAGAGTCTTGATGAGATCATTCTTCTGTGATGGATGGTGGTGGGAATCCGGTTTCAGATAAGCATCCGTATGGGTAGCTTTCCTGTAGACAGAGTGGCTCATTGAACCATCAGGTCTCTTTTTAATTAGGACATCCAAAAAAGGTATCTTGCCATCTATTTCGACTTCCATGGTAAATCTGATGGCTGGGTGTATGGAATTGATGTGGTCGAAGAATTGGTCTAGAGCAGGCCGGCCATGTGGCCAGATGACAAAAGTGTCATCCACGTACCTCTTCCATAAGGTTGGGCGTAGAGTGGCAGTCTGGATGGCGTCAGTCTCAAATTTCTCCATGAAAATGTTAGATATAACTGGAGAAAGGGGGGAGCCCATTGGGGTGCCCTCAGTTTGTTTGTAGAAAGTTCCATTCCAAGTGAAGTATGTATTGGTTAAACAGTGTCTCACCAGGGGGGGTACCTCAGTGTTTAGTCCTTGATGAACCAAGTCTTCAATGATTGCAATGGTGTCAGGTACAGGAACCTTGGTGAATAAGGAAACTACATCAAAACTGACAAGCAGGTCGTCTGGGGACAGGGAAATACCCTTGATTGTTGATACCAGGTGAGTAGAATTTTGTACCGCAGAGGTGGTCTTTCCAGTGAAAGGACGCAGGATTTCAGACAAAAAACGAGCTAGTTTGTAGGTGGAGGAGCTGATAGTAGAGACCAACACACCTGATGATGACCGTTTGAGTTATGGTCGAAACGTCGTGAGAATTTTTTATTGTTTTATATATATTTTGTTATTTTGTTGTTTCTCTTCAACGTGACTTTACCGAAAAAACTAAGAATATGAATTACTGCAGTCACGAAAGCTTTAAATAAAAAATGTTGTCACCTTCTCACCAAGCTGCTTGGCAATGGTCTTGTAGCCCATTCCAGCCTTGTGTAGGTCTACAATCTTGTCCCTGACATCCTTGGAGAACTCTTTGGTCTTGGCCATGGTGGAGAGTTTGGAATGTGATTGATTGATTGCTTCTGTGGACAGGTGTATTTTATACATGTAACAAGCTGAGATTAGGAGCACTCCCTTTACGAGTGTGCTCCTAATCTCAGCTCGTTACCTGTATAAAAGACACCTGGGAGCCAGAAGTCTTTCTGATTGAGATGGGGTCAAATACTCATTTCCCTCATTAAAATCCAAATCAATTTATAACATTTTTGACATGCGTTTTTCTGGAATTATTGTTGTTGTTATTCTTTCTCTCACTGTTCAAATAAACCTACCATTAAAATTATAGACTGATCATTTCTTTGTCAGTGGGCAAACGTACACAATCAGCAGGGGATCAAATACTTTTTTCCCTCACTGTACACACACACATCCACACACATACACACAAAGACATACACATACATACACACACACATATGAAGACTGGAACGGTACATGAGGGGGTGGGTGGCCAGCACCACACACACACATACACAAAGACATACACACACACGCGTTTACCTAAACACCGGTAATTGTCTGCGTTCGCGAAACTTGCGAGCAACTCCTCCAGCCGGGAAGTGTAATTGCCAACATTAGTAACAAATGGGCACGGCTTATAAGTTTAAAAGGGTTGCATGAAAATAATTAAACTGTATAATCTGAAACGGTAATAAAACACTCAAAGCTGAACGGCCATTTAAAATTACACCTTGAACGCTGGCTTAACACACGGTAATAGCTTGCCAATAATACGTTCCCTGTTAAGCACTATTTATTCCTATTCATCTGGTAATTTTAATCCATAAGACTAACTCCCATGCTCGACTGGTAAATATTTTGTACACGATTCCGCTTTGTACGTGTTTTATTTTAATGGAAATGATGACATTGGCGTTTTTTGTGCATAAAGAAAAAAATAGTTCAAAAAGTAATCGTGGTATTTTTAATCAGCGCACGTTAAACGGAAGTGCTAAAATGCTCGCCACCTCATGCAACATTTACTTAAATGCTAGTTCTGCTGAGAAGGAAATATTGCTTTCTGGGGTAAAAAATGACATTTCACTTGCCAACATTCCTATCAATTCTAATTAGTTTCAGAGGAATAAAGGGTAAAAAAAACAAGTTTTAAATTAAGGACATTTTCCTTCTTTACGAGAGACTTGCCCGTTAATTCCAGTACAGGCTTTCCCTGGTGGCCCAAAATTAGCCATGATAAATTACAATCTGCAGCAATTACGCCGCCGTCTAGAGAGGGTCATTGTTTACACCTTTCCTCTCCATTTTTGTTGCTAAAAAACAAAGGGACTCACAGGAATGCGCCTGCAAATTGTCGTTATTTGTTTAAAGTCTCAGGGACAAGGGCCTCAACGCCGGGAAGTGACGGCAATGGCCGTTTACACGGCAATTGATCAAGGTGCGCCTGAGCATCCGGAACCAACCGATCGCCCATTAGCGCAGCGGCGTTTATTTGTTGATCTGTTTTTCTTGTGCGCTCGTAACGCCTTCCTACGACACCGCGGGAAAGGGTGTGATGCATCCTGTAGCACAGCAGAACGTTGTAATCCAAAGCAACCCTACAAGGGGTTTTAAGTAGTTACAAAAGTACAACAAAAACGTAAATGACGTAGGCACGTCGTAGTCAAGTCGAGGTATCTCGAGGCTCAATCACTGGGTGGTGTTAACTTGCATCAGCGGCCCTCCTGAGTCGGTGCTACAAACTTCGCAATGCTACGGTAAGGAGGGGTGGAGTCGACTCCTCGCCTGCTGCATGTCAACTATTACCTTGCAACAGTTTGGCCACCAAATTAGTGTAAGCGTATTGCCATGCCAATCGATGATTCAATACGAGTAACTTTCACACTTGTATCACTTTATTATATATTACATCCATTAATTAGTCATTTTGGGCAATTAAAAAGACGTGCCACTTTTTATCATTACATGGGCACACAATGGCATGATCCTTTGAACAACGACAGAGGCACCCGTGAGCGACCTGCACGTTTCCATTGCCTTGGGTATTTGACTTGAACCTTAAGGATGTGACCAGTCAGCCAGCACCCCGGTTACACCCCAGCATGCCCGCCTTGTACAGCTAACCTCAGCACTGCTCTCAGAGTCTTTACCATCCTCCGTGTGACACACACAGAGCACCCTGAGACAATCCCTTGCACCGTTGCTGGCCAGGTTGCTGGCACCACGGTGGTGCTAGAGCCCGCGTCGTATTTTGTGGGGTAGGCGAGGATCCGAGTGACTCGTGGGGGAGGGGGCGCTGGGGCTGGGGTCCGTGTGACCTACAGGAAGAGAGGGGGCTGGCAGGGAACCCACCGTGGGCCCTTGTCCCTGAAACGGCATTGGCTGCGGAAGCATCGACGAGCCCCCCCTTTGCGCTACCAATCATCTCTCAAGTGCGGCCTCCCTAATCACTGGCGGATACGGGAATTCTGGGGGTTGGGGGGGGGGGGGCTTTGTCCGGTGATATATCGCGTGGCACCAGTAATAATCATAAAGTGATTGCGCAATCAGCCAATGTTATTGCACAATCACAATAGTGGTGCTACGGATGGCGACCATGGGAGCGCTGGCGGTCGTTTTGTGGTGCTCATGGTGGTGGTGATGAAGGTAGTTGCGGTGGTCGTGATAGTGATTCGCAAAACCGAAGTACAATTGTAAAATACCATGGAAGAATTGTGCAGGACATGAAGAGGTGGCCTATACCTCAAGCGATGCAATACTTGTGGGTCGGGCCTGTCGCCCAGTGGTGAGCGCACTGCGCTGTGCCCCTCCGGACTGTAGCCAGCACCAGTGGCAATTGCTACCTGAAGTGGTGCTGGCTCCTCCGAGCCCCCGTCACCAACCCGCACTGATCAGCATGGTGAAGTATGGTCAAACAACCCCTATGACTGACACGGTATTGCGAGGCCATCGTGGAGTGTAAAGGCACTGGGCTGTGAGGGATGGTGATGGCGTGGAGTTGCCTTCCACGCAGCAGTGGATAGACAATGGCTGATGACGACCAGAGAACATTTGTGTTGGCAAGTGCCGTGCGTCACACCGAGCCCCAACAGCAGTGCCAAAACAAGGCTTTCAAAGGTGAGGTTGTTAAAGGGACCCCGTCTCCTTGGTCGGCAATGAGTCGTGATTTCTATACAAAAGCAAAGAATATTAATGTAAATCAAATCGTTTTGCAAAATAAAACATTGAAAAACATGTATGCATAGCAGTGTTGAGAGGTTATAAAGGCTAGCAAATTGACTGAGCAAGTTTTCACGTGGTTAGTGGTCACATTTAACTAAAAATAACACCAACTCGCAAAGTCCTGCCCTTACAAATGAGCACAGTGTGATCTTTTTACGTGACCGAGCAGGGGCACGGGACATGCCCTCTGAAGGACGGCACGTTAACTTGATAACATTCCCCAAAAACGCATTATCGGCTGATAAGGCCTCCAGCCAGCAGACCTTGGGCCCTGGGGGTGAGCATACTTGGGCTTGAGAACCGTCTAGGCCACGCCGCCACAATCGCTGTCGCGAGCCCGAGATCGCCCGTGACAACGCTGCGCGGGCCATCGACGACGCTCACAAAGACACGTCGCAAAGTCCAGGCCCTGCCACCCCACAATACACATTCGTGCGCGAGTGCGCGTCTGTGCGTGAGCAACCCGGTGACCCGAGTTCGATTCCCGCTCACGGCTACCACCAGTGACTCAGCCTCAAATGAGCGCCTGGTGCGGTGTGTAAACATCGCCACTGGGGAAACAAAGGCGGCCGGGCGTGGTGCTGGTCACCCGCCCCCTCGTGTACCGTTCCGGCCTTCATAAGTGCTCGCTAACAGCACTTGCCCGAACAGTCTGTTAAGGCTATACGGGGGATCTTTGTCTTTTTTTTGCGTGGAAGCAACCCCACTCGTAGAGCCTGCAGGAGATGAGCGCCAGTTGTGAATGTGCGAATGAGGGAGCGGAGGGGCGAAGCCCTGGCGGGAGGAGACGCCGCTGCCGCCGCTCTGGGGTGACGGTTCGGCCCGGCTCGACCCCACTCGCAGGCCCCCACGGCTGCTGTCGATGCCACATTTAGCCTCCCGCTGATTTCAACCCCCATCCGTCACTCACTGCCCCATTAAGCAGCTTAATAACTGACCAGCCATTAGTCTGCCTGCTAATTGAGTCTTTTTTTCGCGTTAACCAACAATCCCACATCAATCTTATCAGCAATTAAGCGCATCAGATTTTTTTTCTTCTTTTTTTCACTTTGAAGTCTTTTGCTTCAACTGCTGCAATTCTTTTTGCATACAGTACGCTTCATGTCCCCTCCGAATAGAATATGTTAATAAATAAATTATGGCAAATCGCTCGATAATGAACCGAGCCTAACCGAACGGTTCCTTGCAACTGTAATGTGAGCCCACTTACAATCAGTCATGCCCCCTTTCTGCGACCGTGGAAGGTCTGATCGGCGAGCCCTCTTGAAGAGGTTCAACGCAAAAACCACGGCACCCTCCAAAACGCTTTAGCGGAGTTGTTAAAAACAGTTTGCGCTCGTAACAAATACAATTTGTGGTTCGAGTCGGCATTTTCCAGTTCATCTGTGGCATTTTCTTTCAGAAGGCCATGCATTGCTCATTGCTCTTTGTTCATGAAAATTAAATTAATTGACATGTTTGGCCAACACGCCCGGGCAACTTATAAACATCACCATTAACGTCAACATTTTAAATATGGTACGTAGATACAGCCATCAATTTTGAGACTTCCGCTATCATTTCCATTCTCCATGCAGAAAAACACAGGCCTGTTATGCTTGACATCATTCATACTTAATGTATACGAACATCATTCTCTTCGGAACCATTTTGCCTTTTGGACAACTTCCAAACGAAGAAAAACCATCCCAAATAGCAGGTCGATTAACAACAAGTATATTATGCCATTTTCTTTATTTATGGTGGGTTGTCTCGAGTGGGGGGGGAGTTGTTCGCTACCGAATGGTTTCATCCTTTGGGCCTCCCCTTTTGCATACAAATAGGCATTACAACAATAGCAATAGTAATACACAGCCTCCTGTTAATACACTGCTGGATGAAGGTCCCTGTGAGCCATATTGGATTGTTTGACCATACTTCACCATTCCGGTCAGTGTAGGTTGGTAAAGAGGTGGGAGGAGGTGAGGCCACGACCGCTTCAGACGTCTCGTGCCACCGATGTTAAACTTACCTGGTGATCGAACTCGGGCGGGTGCCGTCGTTGGGCAGTGTTCTACCCTGCGCCGCAACTCCACCCGCTCCTCGCTCCCATCGCACGGCCACCGTTTGTCAAGTGGGTCTACCGCTAGAGTTTAGACGTAGCACGCCACTCCTCGTGTAAACTCACGCAGTGGACCACTTTCAAAGGGATGCAGAGTGTGTGCCCAGGTTTGCCATCCTGACGTTTTAACGTTCGTCCATTGCTGATTGCACGTAGAGCTGTGTACTGTGGCTTCTGCACAAAATAAATGTGGGCACGTTCTGCTACGTCCGTCCGTATGTATGCTGGCGCGGACTTGGATATATTCATCTAACCTACAAGGATTACTGCTAAGCGTCACGTTATATTCATATGGAAACGCAGGCACTATATTCTCACTTGAAAGCACAGCAAAGCTAACTCATTGCTCGCATGCGTGTAACACTGTGGTGAACTTTTGCTGGATGTTTCGTGCCATAAAATGTTCCTGTTGTTGCTGTGCCTCACGGTGCACCACGAATCTCCCCTGTAAAATATCTGGGCAGATAGCTAAACAGCATCACCCGTGGAACAAATAAAACCAACTTAAACTTTACAACAAACGTGTTTCGATGGATAAAAAAACTACGCCCTTCCGCACGGGCTGCGGCAGGAATCTTCGCATCGGACGAATGCATTAATTGACGTGCTTCGATTAGCTCCAAGCCACTTTCTGCCACGGACAGTCCGAGCCAACCCTGCCCGCGACACGCTGCGGATCGGCGCTGTGCGGCAACGCGCGCTCGCGGACGGGACGCCCAACACGTGTTTACGCGCGCCCGTGAGCACTTCCCTTTAAGGAAAACATCAATAAGTGAGCGATTACATCTCCGTCACGCAGAATTAAGTGCTCTCAGAGCCGTAGCTTTTGTCCAAATTCATAAAACGCAAAACATCACTTTGTGCATTTCCATCACTGTTTTTTGTTCAAAGAGCGAAAATCTAATGGAAATAAAGCAAGAGAGAGAATACGCTACATTGTATATTATTATTTTTTTACAACGTGCCTCTTAATTATAAACCTGTGCAAAGGAACTTAATTGGATTTTAATATTAATAACCTTGTTGTCTGATTAACAGAAACATCTGCTAATTAAGCAGCACAGTGCCATTATGCGCCACCTTTGATCTCTGCCCTACGGTGCCAGTCACGCTCCAAGATTCCTCCGCCCGCGTCCGAAAGTTAATTTCCAGTGACCTTGAGATGCTCGACAGAAGTTGCGGCGGCAAGGTGAACATTTTTCAGCCACGCCATCAAACGTTTGTTGATCGATCCCTTTGTCAGTTTAATGTGATTAAGAATGAATAAAACATTTCCCTAAATACTGCCGCGTATCGCAGACTAATCTACAGTCTGCCGCTCGTCGAGGCAATGGTCTTTGTTTTTGGTCAACGACCTATTCAGAGCGGGATTTTGACAAATCTTTTAATCACGTTGGCGAGATGGGCTTATCCATTACCGGCGTTCCTCGCCACCGAAGGAATAACCGTAACGTGTCAGCGTGCCATCAATTACCATCTGGCTGGCTCCGTCCGCGGCTCGTGCATATGCAGAATGCCAGCGTGCCACGGACAATCCATCACAAGGCACGGGGCCAGAAACAGACTCGCACGGCGGACTGTAAAAACTTTTATCCTCCTCCAACGGCCCGTAGGAGCAGAAACTGAAAGGGACGATGTTTTCTTGTAAAGCGCCGCTCAGAAGGCGAGTTCATAAAATCAGGGCTGTTATGGTTATATTGTAGCAGTCCGCTGAGCCACACGCGCAATCAGCTCCACGTTCCCATTTTATTGTCAGGCTACCACAGTTCTTGTGCCTTGCCATCATATTTTTATTAAAATGTCTCCTGCCAGCTTATCTCAGATGGTTGACTGAAGGAAGGAAGGCAAAAGCGTGAACTTCGTGTCTTAAAAAAAGCTACTGTCTCTTCGTTTTCAAAGATATTTCAAAAGAGGAGATGTTTCAACATAACTCAAAAAAAAGTTCCACCATTCGCTTATCATAATGTTTGAGGCTAATGACATACAACCTTTAGGATCGTAGGGCTTCATTTCATTCTTTTCCCCCAGAGGACATCGGGACCTTGAAGCAGCTCAGGTCAGCAGAGACATATCTGCAAGAAAATATGAAATGGAGGAATTTTTTTGCAATGGCAAAATAAAAAAAACTGCAATATCAACTAATGCATATACTTGAAGAATGAATAGAATATACATGGAAGGTATTTCATTTTACATGCCTGCCACAGAAGACTTGGAAAGTCAAAAACTCTATGTAGCATTAACACTTAACGCTTTATTTAAGAAAAATATAGCCACACAAGCTCAGATCCAGAGGTGGTGGAGTGGTTGGTCCACTGAGCTATGAACTCGACGACCCCGAGGTCGATCCCCACCCATGGCCAACATATCAGTGGCGGGGCATATATCAACCAGCCCCGGGTCCCCCCCCCCCACGCCGTCACCCACCAACTCGCAATGGTGAGCATGGTGAAGTATGGTCAGACGAGCCTCATGGCCAAAAACACATTGGTGGGAGGGAGGCTTCATCCAGCAGTGGATTTACGTGTAAAATAGTGTTACAATTATCAAATGCAGCTCATGTACATGAATAAAGACTGGTACACTAATAAAAAAGCAATCTCTAAAAGAGAAAGTGCTCTATGAGCGTGTTATGTTAACCTGTGAGTATTCGTGATCTTACTCTCTCATGTGCTGCAACGCAGAATTAAATGAATCCAATCATCGCCACCACCACGGTCATTTATAAATTACCCTCAGAGAAAAAAATGGATACACCCACTCCACACCAGCAAAGCAAGTGCTTCACTAATGATGAATGCAGAATTTAGTATAAGTAATCATTAAATATATATAAACCATGTCATGGCACATAATGGCCTACCCTTGTGCACAACGACAAGAAATCTGAAAATGATCAAGCGGTGACCTCATTAGTGCTCTCATAGCCCAAGTTGTACGTTAGCGCTGCGTTTCCACCACTGCTGAAGAGCGAGACAGCATCGGTGCCGCTGCTCAAGGACTCAATGGCTTGGCCCTGCATTCCCACAGCAGCCCTATCAGGCCAACCCAACGGCGAGTGAGCATGTCAGACGGGAACAGCGGCTCGCTTTGAGAAAGATTCTACACACCAGGTTACCCAGGCCGTCCTTGGAACTGTCGCAACACACGGGATCGCTGGGTCAGGTCAAGTTCAAGGCCCTGTCCGTGTCACAAACAGACGGCGGCCGAGGAGGCTAGGTGGGTCAGGGGTCAGAGGGCTCGCATCAGATGGGTGAGAGCGCTGAGCCAGTGGTAATGTTTAATCAGAGTGATTTGCTGCTTACATGAGCATTGAGGCGATGCTAATTTCCTGCTCACAATCCCTGAGTCAGTGGTCGGAATTCAGCATTCCAATGGCAAGGGGGAGTCTATCCAAAGGATAAGTATATTGAGAATCTACCGTATGTTCCTGAATATTTCTACCCTAAGGCGAATAAATAACTTTCTTACCAGCTAATATGTATTTCTGGCTGTGTTTAGGGTTACATTGCCACTAAAAAAATAAGATAGAAATATTCAGAAGGGTGACCAATAATGTTAATCTCGGCAGAAGGGTGCTTTGAAGAGTGTTGTGTACATAAGAAGCCAATTGAAGGGGGTCTCAAAAGTAGTTCTGTGAAATCTACTTCAAAGGGTCCTGATCTAACACGGTGTGATTCACTGCTCTTAGAAAATATGCTTCAGCTCATGACATGATACCAACAGCACAACTTGGAATAAAATAAAAGTTATTGATAAAAAACAATATATTTAAAGTAACATTTGAAGTAATACACAAAATAAATAATAGGTTTCAACTTAGTATAGACTGACCCGGTGGTTCCAAATCTGTGGTCTACTGACCACTCTTCATCTGCAAAGCCGTGGAAAGTAGTCCTCATCACTGTTGCAGGTGCGATGCATTTCACTAAACTCCGTGTATTTTACTGTGCTGTGGTCTGCATACAAACGTCTACTTTGAGGGCCTATATTGGCCTGCGGACCGAGAAAAGTTAATAACCATTTGGTCAATCCTACCCGAGCTTGTGATAACACTTATGAACAAAAATATTGTGAACCCCACTCCTTGACTATGGAAGGGAGGGAGGGGGGGAGTGATGCGGAGGGGGGGGGGCAGCTGAGCCCAAAGAGCCTCAGGGCTCGTGGGGTGTTGGGCCGGCAACCCACGACGTGACGCAGACTCAGAACTCGAACTGGACAGGCCTGGCTTAGACCGGTGCGCAGAAGTCGTGGAAATGTGCTTTGGACGACAAAAAAAATACAAAGATCCGAACGGATTAATTTCTAACCCTCTTTGCAAGTTACATAGACTCGCATTTTGACTGACCCTCATAAATGCAATGCACCTGGCTGCCAGCACCGCGGTCATACCAAGATTTCTGAAATCAGCATGGGCGAATTTAAAGAGACTCGAGCATGACAACGGCCCACCGGATAGAGCGTGGGCTCGAAATCCTAAATAAATAAATATTCCAATTAAAGCAAAAGCATGCACAGCTGGTTGAGTTCCAGAGGTGGTGTGCCGTCCTCGGACCTCGCTAACGCGTGGCATTTTTAACGAGGCACAATAACCATCTGCTTGGCAAAGTTTCAGACCACATGGCACCGTTCTAAAGGTTGGAGCCATCGGCGCCCAAACAAACAACAAGGAGCGCTGTGCCACCTCTACAAATGGCGCATTCGCAGACAAGCGTTCAGGTTCACTGCTGGGCAAGCTACTTCAAAGAGAAGAGAACAAGCTAAGTATTGCCCCAGAAAGGTTTAGTCAGCGGAGGGTTTTTGAGCTCTGGAGCACGATAGGGACAATCTACTCATTTAGCATCAGAGTAGGAGCCAAATATAAACACAACCCTTGAGAGTGAAGTAAAGCTGCGCTTCCACCACGTGTGCTTATATCCGCATTCACCTCGAAAATTGGCGTGTGGAAATTATACCCGAGAAGGGACAAATGAAAGTTAAAAAAACACGGACTGTGCCCTGCTTGCTGTAGACCATGAGAATGGCACTTGATTGAGTCAAACCGGACGCAGCCATCCGAGCTGCACGAACCAAGGCCACAATAAACCAGGGATACATTATCAAAACCGGGACGGAAGAGCGGCGAAGGTGTTACACGAACCAAGCAAGAGAATAGACATCGGAAGAGGAGTCTGCCAAGGAGATACGCTCTCTCCAAGGGCGGCACAGCGACATGCGAAGATGTTTTTCCAAATAAATTTGATTGGAAATATCAAGGAGTAAACATAAATGGTGAAAGTAGTCATCATCACAAATGTGCTCATGGCAGAGTTGCCGTAACCACCGATGGTAATGACAACAAATACTTTGAATAAACTCAAATAAGTCAGCGATGTTGGGCTGTTTATATCGTGTGTTAAGAATTACTGCGACCTCCAGTTTATGCGATAAAAAGTTGTCCGTGGCCAGGGAGATATAATCTGTCTTCTCTCCTCGCAAACCAAGAGCCTTACATTTTTGTGTCTGTGCTAAGATTGTGCTTTGCAAGCTGCACCGTGCCAAAAGGTGTGTCTTAGGCGAGTCGCAGGCTGCTGAGATTTCCCAGAAAGCGCTAAACGATAGGGCACAATTGCTCGTGGAAATGCGCACCACCCATTAAACACAGCTGCAAAATGAACCATCGCAAGAAGGCATTTTATTCTAAACATCCCCGGCACGTCTCCTGCAAGAAAATTGCCAATGTCTCCCATCCAATGCAAACATCGCTCAAATTGACCAGTGATGTGCTTTTCGCGGGATTGCCAAGGGCACGTGTCAGAGCGAAATTTGCTTTTATTTTATTTTCTTCTTACGGCTCTAACGAGAGAAAACGGTCTCCAGAAACTTTCTCAAGTCAGCGGTGCTCACGGTTCACCATGCTCTCTAATAAAGTGCCGTGTGCGGCTGCGCTCACTCGTTCCACTTTTAAAACAGAAGCCCTTTCAGCCATCTGTTACGGGAAAACCAACACGCTCTACTTGAAAGCCCTTTACAACAGGCTTCTATATTTCACCGCAAAAACCTGCAATAATGCTTTACATTTTCATCTCGCCATATGCTGCCTTCCTGTAAATAAGGAGGGCCAGCTTCTGCACACGTTCATTTCTATTAACCTGTTGTTCTTCTATCCGCTGCCACAGTTTGGGATTAATTAGCCTTGGTGAAGAGTGGTGGGAAGGGTTCAGGGTGGACCCCAGGGGAGCTGCGCCCTTTGTCTACGTGCAGATTCGAGTTGCAGTCGCAGCAGATGCACTGTTTCTTCTCAATAAAGATTTTTTTTCATCCCCTTTTGTCTGCGACGTCAGACGTAGACACTTACAACGATCACCGCTGCCGCCGCCACGATCGTCGCCGGCCAACCTCAATCCACGGCTGGATGGAGATCGTCCAACGCCGACCGTGCTCCCTGCCGCTTCACGACGGCCGCGGGTGAGAATCTGCGCTGCGTGTCCTTGCGGGGCGAGCTGACCCTGCGTCTCCCTGCTCCCTCCGCCCCCCCCCCCCTCCACCGTGATACAAAGAGGGAGCGTCGCGGGCAGGTCACCCACAATGTGTTCGCAAAACGAGAAAAACACCCGACTGCAGGCAGCACAATGGACAAATTAACATGAAGCATTCAGGCAAATTCATTGGCAGTGGTGAATAGCAATGTCAACATCTGATTTTTGTCAATCCACTGCTCTTCTGAAGGCCTCGCCACGACCTGTCAAGGGGTTTGTTTGACCATACTTGATCACGCTGCTCACTGCGGTTTGGTGACAGGGGAGCGGGGTCCGGGGTTGGCCGAGGTTTTCTATTCGCCACTGATATATTAGCCGTGTGCATGCACACACAAACGCCACTATTATGAACATTTATCTGCAATAAAATAAAATGTCACTTTGTGCATCCGTGATAACCTAGGTTATAAGAGTTACAGATGTATGAATGTCCTTGCTTACGTTGGTATTTTACAAAGCCTCGCGCATTGTGCTATGGATAGCTGGGCACCCCACTGCGTGCTATTGCGTCCCATAGCCAGATGCAGCAACAGAGTCGATCCTGACTGTTGCTGTTTGATGGTTTCAATGCGGGGTGTCACTTCACAAGCCGTCACCTCGGCTGTTTGTCTACATCCGGCAGCCGGTCACCTGCACCACACTCCGCACAGGCGAGTCTTAAAAATAACCACTCCATCAACAATGACCAAGCAGTGTGAACACGCGCGCCGCGTGTGACACCTCAAAAAGGGACATTCTTTTTGAGATCTTTGTATCTCGGTCGGAGTCCCTAATTTCCAGCTAAGAGATGGCCAACTTCAATCCCAGCCACTCCACACTCCCCCCCCCCCCCCCCCGTCGCCACCACCACTATGACCACACCACCCACCCGTCCCCCCAGCCCAGCGCCCTTCACCGGTCCCCTGCAACTCTGCCCTGCGTTTGAGCGACGACGCCCCATTAGCGAAGGTCATACTGACATCACATCCAAGCAGCAGAGGGCCAGATTACTCTGCCAAGGTTGTGATGACGCTCCCCCGGGGTGCGTGTCTGGCACTTGCCAAGACAGAGCGGGACCCGGAAGGGACATGCCGACCTGCTCCCGATGCCCTTGGGCCAACAATCGGCCCCCGGTGCCCTGAACATTTCCACTCCTCAAAACGCGAACCGTCGCCATCCTGCGCCCTCACTCCGGAGGCCACCGAGGCCCCCAGCGGAGACCTCTGCCACCTGCGGCGAGGAGCACGAGGAGGAGGAGGAGGCCACCGTGCCCCGGCCCAGGCATCGCCGCGTAATTGCGGTTGGATGAAGGCGACGGGACGGCGGGACGCAGCTCACGCCGCGGCCGCCTCGAACGCGGCGGAGCTTCGTGGACAGCCGCAGGAAGGGGGCCTTTTGACTTTTCGGTGGCGCGCGGTCCCGATTGGCCCCCCTGTTGCCGGGAGTGTGACAACTCGTCAAGCACAGATTGTTTCTCGTCCGCGGCGCGCAAGTCAATTGCGTGTGGACCTTTGCCCTAGTCTATTCAGCCAAGCTCTACCGCGTTCGTCCCAGAGACACACCCGGTGGAGTATTGGGATGGTTCAGTTGGTGGATGCACAGGTGGCCTGCGTTACGTGCCTTTGCGATGACACATCACTTACCGCACTGAAAAATAAGCTTTAGCCAGGGGAAGCTGCACAGCTGATACCGGCAAAATAAGCCAGTTCCCAACTCAAAAATAGACTTTCATTTACATCGCAGCCCCGCAGAGCGAACATGCGGGCACTTCTGGGCCCTGCGCCAGGCCGGTGAGCTGAGCCCCCCTCTCCCCGAGCCGCGCTCGACCTTTAGCACCGTCGGCTCAGAGACGGCGGCCACCGCCGCCTGTTGACTAATGGGGCTCTGCCAGGAGGGCCTTGTTAAGGAGTCAGCCATAGGCAAGCATGTGAAAATAACCTTTGGGAGGGGGATATAATATATATCTTTTTTATTTAATAAATGTCGATAACGGATTGCGTCTGGCTTGTTTTTTTGTCTCTGCGGGCTGTGCGTGAATGCCACAGAGCGGGTGAACAAAGTCTGCGCCGAGTGTTCTCAGCCCAAGCCACGCGCCACCAATGGCGTTGCCCTCTACACTTGAGCTCAGCGTGGCCCGCACAAGGGGAACGTTTGACACCCAGAGGCCACGGGCCTGCTGTGGAGCCGGGCCTTGCTCCCGTGACGCTGCTCGAGTGACGACTCGTCTAGGCCCGCCTTTGCGGAAAGGACGAATGATTATCGGGAATCATTCGAACCTGCGTTGTCACGAGCAAACAAGAACTTTCACGGACGCTTATAATAGCCGCCCACGGGCCTCTCTATAATTGTCGTGATCATCACAAGCACAATGCATGTGGAAGGGGAAGACGCAATTTAAAAGTATATCCTCAAAAAACAGTCATTGGTGACACTGAGAAACGTGTTGGTATCGGCTATATATCCTAAGTCCAGAAGATGATGTGATGGCGAAGCATCGTACTAGAAAGCCATTGATGTCCAGTGATTATTTATTATATCGCTTATCAACTTTGTAAAGAGGCATTACATTTATTCTGAGCAGCTCAGCGGAGAGTTAATCGGCAGAGCGCCATCTCGGACAGGGCTTGAATCATTCGGGGGTAGAGGGGTGTTAAAATGTTGGTAATTATCCATTAAAGTTGTACTCACTGAGACGTTTTTTGTTCGCGATGTAGCACTTGGGACAAACCCTCCAAGGACAGTGCGCTTATGTCATCGTGTTTCTGATGAACATCAGCTTCGTGTTTCTGATGAACATCAGAAACACGAAGCTGATGAGATGAAGATGTTGGACAGTTGAACCTTGGAGTCAGATGGAAGAACACGAGTCAAAGGCTTCTCAGCTACCTTTGATGAAGTCTGACACTTTTTACGATTATTGTTTTTTAAAGCTTAATCTCACGCATGTCAAGGCCATCTCTGCAATGCGATGTAACACTATGCTTTGAACATCCACATTTCAACAACAAAGCAGAATAATCTCATTATCATTGACGGAGTCGTGGTCTGCCACAAGCTCTATATAGCACCTATTATGAGCATTCTTTAACTACTGTAAGCTGGTGATGTGTTGAAACCGCGGTGAATGTGAACACGGAGCAAGATTCCTCGGTTTGGAGGTCATGACCCAGAGAGGATCACAGATGTGTATGAAAGCACGACTGGCATCGCCTGAATTACAATTGCCTGCAGTCGATATCGATCATTCGAAATATCCCAATTGATCATTTTTTTATTTAAATTGGCATTGACATGATGCCTCCTTTTCACCAAACAGTTTATTTAATTGTATGAAGGCTTTGGACATTCATATGTCCAGGCTTCAGACCTAAAAATGCTGCAGTGCACCTGAGGTTGTGGTATTGGATGACAAACCGTACAGGTATATCATGGACACGTGGTGCAACATTGGTAATACATAGAATATCCATTTGCCAATGCATTTACATTAACATGACTTATTTACAGAATGTTGTCAATCCACTGCTGGATGAAGTAATATGTTGGGTTGACCGTGCTGGCAATGTGAACTTTTGTATGCGAGGGAGGCATGCATTGATATCAACTGTAGCTGGGAATTGAGCACAGGTGACCAGGTTCCTGGTACAGTGTGCTAACCACTGTACCATTGCAATGGATTGCAATGGATGAGATGTCTTAAATAGAGAAATAAGCAGGTGCTCGGGTTGTCAAGAGGACAGAAACACTACACAGGATTAACCATGCAGGGCTCTTCATTAAAATGTTGAAAATAGGGAATGTTTTTCAACATTAAAAACACTCCATCTTCATATCCCCAGAAGGACAATCCTAACGATATCTTGACGCAAAAAGTGAAAGCTTCCCTGGGTAAATGTAGAATTATTGCGATCAGTACAAAACAGTTAAATATTAAAGTTGATAGATTATACTGTGTTCTACCAATTGAATAATCAAAACACGCAGACAGGAAATTTACTTATTCTTGGTTCTTTCGGTAAAGTCACGTGACTTTACCGAAATAACCAAGAATATGAATCACTGCAGTCACGTAAGCTTTAAACAAAATTGTTAGGAAATGTTTAACTTTTGTACCTTTCACAAGATGCACCAACAGAGTACGGTTTTTACAAAATATTTATATACGGTTTATATATTTTAAATCGTAAGATAAATGTTAAAAGGGGACTTAATTGGCTGTTCCAAGCAGGTGTGGGCACATTAATTGATTTCTGAGGAAAGCGAAGAGGAATGACGACAGAAATTCGCGCAGGCCCCAGGCTGTGCCCAGCTTTGTTCTGATGCTTTTGTCAAAGAGCAATTTATCATTTATTCTTGCGAGTGCCATTTTATAAACGAGCACCTAATCCCTTGCCGGGCACCCGTTCTAATTATTGGATTAACCATCAACTCACAAAGCTGGCTGGGCTCCGTCGCATCCCATTGCTGCCAATTCAGCCAATCGCTTCCCGAGGGGCTTAGGCACAACTCTGCAAAAACATGTTGTGTGTGCCACTCGCCAAACTCTCACAGGCGCACAGTGGTGCCGCTGATGCCAAGATCGCGAAGCGACTGCGCAGACACTTATTGTGAATGCTGTGTTGCGTGTGGGATTTTTGCTTCTCACTCTTCCATCAATAATTCCGAATGGTATTTTACATTCACACGCTTACGCCATGCTTGAAGCAAAGTTTCTACTCAGCAAAAAATTATATACATAAATAAACTAATGTTATAAATGAGTTAAAGCAAAACAATAACAATCATGCAAAAAATAATAAGTCGTAACACGTCACAAATCATTTCTGTTTAAATGGTTACGGTTAATAGCTACAACGGATGAAGTGGCTAAATGAGATATGGTTCCCTATCTGTGCTCCCCGAGGATTTCGGAGCTCGAGTGCCGCTCACGATCACCTTGCGTTCAGGCCAGGTGCCCGCCGGGGTAGGAGGTCAGCGTCACGTCAGCCAGGTCCCCAGGGGGGCACGCATTAGGCCAGTAACGGAGTCAAAAGCCGATTGCGACGCACGCCTCACCGTCAACGTTTGGCTGCCTGGCTCAAGCCCCGCGGGCCGCTGAGTGAGCCGGGCGCCTCCAGGGCCCGCGCGGAACCCGTGGGCCCTGCTGCCTCGCCAAATCCTGCAGCCAGCCGCCTCGGGTAGCTTTAACAGAGACGTGCCACTCCAGACGCTCGGTTTATTTCAATGCAACTTGACGCACTGTGATGACGGGCAACTTAATCTGAGGCAAATATTCAATGGACAAGTTTAGGTTGTGGTAGAGACACGCGTTTCAGTTGGTCAAAGGCTGGCGGGAATAAATAAAAATGTGTGTTGAGACAAACGCGGGGCCGGCCGCAACTGCGCGAGCGAATTTCATTGCCGCCGTGAGCCTCGCCCATTGTTAACTCTGCCGAGCTTGAACAGGCGGTGACATCTAGTGAAGAATCATGCGCGCTGTGTCACCACGGCACATCACGAGCCGCCGCTACAGCCGCAGCCTCAAGACAACGCAGCATCGCCGGACCAGCGAGGCCCTCTCCGGCTGCTCTCGGCTGACCATCGCAGAGTTCAGTCTGCTAACTGGGTGCAATCACCAACGGGAACCCTCAATGTGCGCTCTCGTGCGAGCCCGTGCGCTGCAGAGCCACAACAAAGGAATATTCCATAACAATTGATTTAAGCTCAAAGTGTGTGTGGTGGTGGGGGAGAGGGGGGAAATTGGAGAGAGAAAAAAATTGTCACAGATCATCTGAAGAGAAGCATACAAATGCAGTAAAACACGTGTCTGGCATCAAACCACTCTGTTCCCTTTGACACTGATGTCCCAACAGATTTTGAAACAATTTTCTCGACGACCCGACACGGCGAGGCAAGGCAACGGGACGCTGCTTAAAGGGCATCTTTTGCATAGCGAGATGGGAATGTATCTGGCTTTATTTGAAGCGCTGCTGACACCGAGATACGCTGCCCAATGTGATGCGCGCGAGTTTATTAAAGCGCGAACTCGGCCGACAGTGACGAGCGGTGACTGCACAGGGAAAACGACGGCGGTGGCCGTGGAGTCCCCTCACACACACACACCCTCACACACACACACCCCCTCACTCACACACACACACCCTCGCTCACACACACACACCCCCTCGCTCACACACACACCCCCTCGCTCACACACACAAACACACCCTCGCTCACACACACACACACACCCCTTCGCTCACACACACACACCCCCTCGCTTACACACACACACACCCCCTCGCTCACACAGACACATCCCCTCGCTCACACACACACACCCTCGCTTACACACACACCCTCGCTCACACACACACACCCCTCGCTCACACACCCTCTCGCTCACACACACACACACCCTCCCTCACACACACACACCCCCTCGCTTACACACACACACCCCCTCGCTCACACACACACACAACCCCCTCGCTCACACACACACCCCCTCGCTCACACACACACACCCCCTCGCTCACACACACACACACCCTCCCTCACACACACACACCCCCTCGCTCACACACACACACACCCTCGCTCACACACACACACCCCTCGCTCACACACCCCCTCGCTCACACACACACACCCCCTCGCTCACACACACACACACCCTCCCTCACACACACACACCCCCTCGCTCACACACACACACACCCTCGCTCACACACACGCCCTCGCTCACACACACACACCCCTCACTCACACACACACCCCCTCGCTCACACACACACACCCCTCGCTAACACACACACACCCCCTCGCTCACACACACACACACCCTCGCTCACACACACACCCTCGCTCACACACACACACCCCCTCGCTCACACACACACACCTTCGCTCACACACACACACCCCCTCCCTCACACACACACACACACCCTCCCTCACACACACACACCCCTCGCTCACACACACACATCCCCTCGCTCACACACAGACACCCCCTCGCTCACACACACACACCGTCGCTCACACACACACCCCCTCGCTCACACACACATCCCCTCGCTCACACACACACACACACCCTTACACACACACACACCCCTCGCTCACACACACACCCCTCGATCACACACACACCCTCACACACACCCTCCCTCACACACACACACCCTCGCTCACACAAACACCCCCTCGCTCACACACACACACCCTCGCTCACACACACACCCCCTCGCTCACACACACACCCCCTCGCTCACACACACACCCCCTCGCTCACACACACACCCCCTCGCTCACACACACACCCCCTCGCTCACACACACACACCCCCTCGCTCACACACACACACTCATCCCCTCACTCACACACACACACTCATCCCTTCACTCACACACACACACTCATCCCCTCACTCACACACACACACTCATCCCCTCGCTCACACGCACACACTCATCCCCTCACACACACACACTCATCCCCTCACTCACACACACACACTCATCCCTTCACTCACACACACACTCATACCCTCGCTCACACACACACACTCATCCCCTCACTCACACACACTCATCCCTTCACTCACACACCCACTCATCCCCTCACTCACACACACATCCCCTCATTCACACACACACTCATCCCCTCACTCACACACACACACTCATCCCCTCACTCACACACACACACTCATCCCTTCACTCACACACACACACTCATCCCCTCACTCACACACACACACTCATCCCCTCGCTCACACGCACACTCATCCCCTCACACACACACTCATCCCATCACTCACACACACACTCATCCCCTCACTCACACACACACACTCATACCCTCGCTCACACACACACACACTCATCCCCTCACTCACATACACACTTATCCCCTCACACACACACACTCATCCCTTCACTCACACACGCACTCATCCCCTCACTCACACACACATCCCCTCACTCACACACACACTCATCCCCTCACTCACACACACACTCATCCCCTCACTCACTCACACACTCATCCCCTCACTCACACACTCATCCCCTCACTTATACACACATATACTCATCCCCTCACTCACACACACATCCCCTCACTCACACACACACTCATCCCCTCACTCACACACACACTCATCCCCTCACTCACACACACACTCATCCCCTGACTCACACACACACTCTCATCCCCTCACACACACTTATCCCCTCACTCACACACAAACACTCATCCCCTCGCTCACACACACACACACTCATCCCCTCACTCACACACACACACAATCATCCCCTCACTCACACACTCATTCCCTCACTTACACACACACACTCATCCCCTCACTCACACACACATCCCCTCGCTCACACACACACACTCATCCCCTCACTCACACACACACATCCCCTCACACACTCACACACATCCCCTCACACACAAACTCATCCCCTCACACACACACACTCATCCTCTCACACACACTCATCCCCTCACACACACATCCTCTAACTCACACACACACACACTCATCCCCTAGCTCACACACACACACATCCCCTCACACACACACACTCATCCCCTCACACACACACATACTCATCCCCTCACTTACACACACACTCTCATCCCCTCACACACACACACACTCATCCCCTCACACACACACACACTCATCCCCTCACACACACACATCCCCTTACTCACACACACACACATCCCCTCACTCACACACACACTCATCCCCTCACACACACACACTCATTCCCTCACACACACTCATCCCCTCACACACACACACTCATCCCCTCACTCACATACACACACACTCATCCCCTCACACACACACACTCATCCCCTCCCTCACACACGCACACTCATCCCCTCACTCACGCACACACTCATTCCCTCACTCACACACACACTCATCCCCTCACTCTCACACACACACTCATCCCCTCATACACACACACACTCATTCCCTCACTCACACACTCATCCCCTCACTCACACACAGACACTCATCCCCTCACACACACACTTATCTCCTCATACACACACTCATCCTCTCACTCACACACAATCTCATCCCCTCACAAACACACTCATCCCCTCACACACACACACTCATCCCCTCACACACACACACTCATCCCCTCACACACACACATCCCCTCACTCACACACACACACTCATCCCCTCACTCACACACACACACATTCCCTCACACACACTCATCCCCTCACACACACACTCATCCACTCACTCACAAACACACACACTCATCCCCTCACTCACACACACACACACTCATCCCCTCGCTCACACACACACTCTCATCCCCTCACACACACACATCCCCTCACTTACACATACACATCCCCTCACTCACACATACACATCCCCTCACACACACTCACACACTCATCCCCTCACACACACATCCCCTCACTCACACACAAACTCATCCCCTCACTCACACACACACATCCCCTCACACACACTCACACACTCACATCCCCCCTCCAGTGGCGTCCTCATCGGGCTAGGGGTGACACGAAAACACACAAACAGCGGTGGACTTCGGGGCAAATCAAATGACAGGCAAATGAGACATTAAGGTGCAGGCAATTACGCAGTGGTTTGCATAATTACAGTGTTGGCTTGGGCAATTTTGTCGTGAGGTTGGCATTCCATGCAAGCAATGCCTACCTTTGCCACGGCAGTGTCCGATGAGATAACACACTTTGTTGAATTTTTATTGTTATATATTTCATTATTTTCAATAAGAATCATACATTTCTTGTTAAGCAATCGTGTAATAATTACATCATTAAAATAATCACCTGCTACATCGACTCAAATACAATCTGCAAAAGCAAAAACATACAGCTTTGGTTCAAAAACAAAACAATGCAAATCATAAGAAGCACTTCAAATGTTCAATGCTAACGCTGGCACCCGGCACATTTAGCAATGATTTTACATACTGACGTACCGGGTTTTTTTTCATATAAAATGAATTTGCAAACTATTGTTGGTGGCTATTTGAACGAGATTAAAGTGATATTCGTCGTTTGTGCAGCATACTGTGTGCGGTGGAAAGCCGCGCTTTCTCGCAGCGAAACATAAAATGATGATTCCTGACGTATCACAATTCAAACGGAACTGTCTCTCCACGTGTATTGTGTGTGACGGACTTGATTTGCAAGTGAGGATAAATGGCGTTGAGGCAACAGTTCTATCTCATTTCAATAAAAAAACAAACTCCTTGTCCTTCCCCTGCATGCCTCTGTTCTGCGCGCACCACCTTATTATAAAGTTCTTTTTTGCAATTTACACTTCAGATGTTAAAACTCAGAATGAACGGAGCGATTAACTTGCCGCCTTTTAAAAGATTTCACATCAACCCCGGACTCTTGCAGCGGTGGCATTTACAAGCACGTTGTAACAAACGGAAACATTTTTTGTCCATTTTTGTTAGGCTGATATAACCAACTGGAATTATTATTATTATTAAGTTATAACCTCCGAATTTCCAAACCGTAAAATGTTAACAAGCGCAACTCTGCATCAAACCCAGAAATCCAGGGTCGCCCGCTGAATTTGATAAATATTTGAGCGATGTTTGGCGTTCATAAAAACGTGGCCACTGGCGAAACGACTGAAGAGCGCTCCATCGCCCGGTCGATGCCACACAATTGAAATCAAATGTGCACCCCTAAAGCCGGCAACCCCGACAATAACAGCGCAAAGGGTTCTGTTGGAGTGTGGGTGGGGGGGGAAGAGTCCGACCGGTAAAACGATGCGCGGAAGATTACCGCGAGAAGCGCTTTCCGGGCTGCGAGCTGCGATCGCGCACTCTGCTAAGTCAGAAAGATCTTTGCTCTTCTCTCCCATTGTACCGACCCCTCCTGCAGACAACCAGCGCAGCTCCACAGCAGCCCGCCCCTCCTCCGCCCCTTGCCTCGGCTGCCTGCCATCGCGAAACCCCATTACTCTTCACTTTCACCCAAAACTGCCCCAGACCCCAGACGGGACTGCCACCAATCAAGCCGTCTGGCCGCGACTCGGCAACCCCCTCCACCCCCTACCCCCCCATCCATGTAATAAACAGCAGCTCGGAGCCAGACACAACACGGTGCAGCAAGGAAGCAAGCGCAGTGCCTGAGACAGCAGCAGCAGCAGCCGCCGCCTTGTGGAGCCACTTATGAAATTAAAGCTTCCAAACCGCAGTTTTACCATGGGGTGGCCCTCGAAGCGTGCATGTCTATGTGCTGTTTCTACCCCATACACAGCCTGCAGCAATGGACATTCACCGCTGCCATGTGCCCACCTGAAAGGCAGCACCAGCCACAAAAATGTCTGCGCTTACAAATATATATAAGTCAAGTTTCGTTTGAAGGAAAAGCCTACAAGGCTGTGGCAAATATCACGGAAAATTAAATAGAGCACAATGCCGGAGTGTAACGTTACTCTGCATCGGGCTGTGCCTCCCTTGTAACGAATGACACTTCTCTATACAGTGTAAAATTCATGCTTGTTTCGTGAAGATATTTTTGTCTGCGCAACCAGTTAGAGATCAGTCCATTAATCCTTGCTCTTATGCAGAAATACAAAACAGATAATTTTAAATGGGCCCCGTAGGAAGACATTAAAATGCCTTTGGGATGCTGTAGGATATCTTCTAACAGTTCCTGTAGGATTTGTTTCAATTTTTCAAAGGGTCCTTCCTATACATTTCTTTAAATTAATTTATTTAATACATTACTCATAATTAACCAGCAATGTCCTTGTAAATGGGATTTCAATCTCCCAACGGAATTTTGCCAGTAAAATATTTTCAATTAATAATTTCTGTTACATTGATGAAAATAATATCGTTTAAGGAGAGGTATAAAGGGACAAGTGAGATTAAACACGGAGTCTTAACTCGAGCCCTGGCGGGTGGACAAGCGGGCACAACGGCCCTATTCAAGTGGGGAAAAAATATTATTTACTTTAAAAGTTGACCGTTTTATCGATGTAACACAAAACAGAAAGGCGTGATATCCACCTCAAGCCAGCTGTAACATCTACCCATTGGCACAAGTTTGTCAACAAGGACCGGTCAAATGCAGTGGCACCACGCAATTATAACCCCCGCCCCCAGGCCCCCGCAACAAACGCAACGACGAATGAATTACACACGAGACAGAAACCATCCGTAGCCACTGCGGTTGCCTGCTGGAGGATCGTGCCCTTTGACCTACCAAATCGTTCTGAAACTTTTGCAAAAAATGTGCTTTATCGCATCTGCACGTGATTTTCTAAGGGCCGCTATAAACGAATTTGCTTACGGCCGTGAATGCGAGGACACCGATCGCCACCGCCCCCCAAATAAAAAGCCGCGCGCTGCCAGCGCGCGGCTGTGCCGCAGGGTGGAGACCACGGCCCGGGATCGGGGGGCCCTCATCGCTGGGGCCGGCACCCCCGTCGCCCTGCACTCTCGGGGGGCTGGGGGGCGGAGCCCCGCGCAGCTGCCGCAGCCGCCGCGCCTGTCCAAGCTGCTCGCCCCCAGCACATTCCGCACCAAACCTGCTTTCTATTAAACTCACTCGCGCGCCCGTGCCCAGGGTTGGCCGAGGTCAAGTTCAATGCGAGGAGCGGGGAGATTTCTCAGAAAGGGAAAGGGGGCGGTGTGGATGTGGATGGGGGATGGAGTGCGAGGAAGAAAAAATAATTTCCTCATGACCGTATTATTTCGGGTATAAAAATGACGCCGCTATTTACCGCACTAGAGTACTTACTTCCTCGGCAGCCTTAATTCTCAGCGCCAAATCTGCAGGAGGGGGGAAATGAAAATGACAGACACTGAGACTTGTTCAGGCATTTCTCCCAAAACAATAGCAGCAAAGACAAAGATCCCCCGTGTAGCATGTAACAGACTGTAGGGGCAAGTGGTGTTAGCGAGCACCTATGAAGGCCGGCACGGCACACGAGGGGGTGGGTGGACAACACCACGCCCGGCCGCCTTTGTCTCCCCAGTGGCGAAGTTTACGCATCGCACCAGGTACTCATTTGAGGCTGAGTCGACCTTCGGGAGGCCCAGGACCGGTTCAGATAATCGTCACCGGTGTTGGCCGTGAGCGGGAATCGAACCCGGGTCGCCAGGTTCGTAGCGCAACGCGCTAACCACTACACTACGCACACACGCACGCGCGCGCGCACACACACACACGCGCGCTCGCACATACACGTACACACACACGCACGCACACGCGTACACACACTACGTACACACACTACGCACACACACAACCCTCAATAGCTGCAGGGTGCTTGTGGCTGTGCAGAGTGGGAGGGGGAGACTGGTGGGGTCTGTCTAAGTGAATGGTCGCATTCCTCTCAAGGCAGGAAATACTACGGATTAGCCAAGGTGGCAGGGTTTCAAAGCAGCAGTCCAACCCTGAGAGCCCTCGTCCAGCGCAACACATTCCGCTTTGTCCTCCCTCATAGCCCGGGCGTCGAACGTTTTGCGCGAGGAACACCGAGCATGTCTGGCCAGGTCGTGACCAGCCGACACGCTTTGGACAATCAAGTTCACAAAAAGTCAGGGAACTTGGCCAGTGTGTTTTTTTTTCTTCCACGCACAACAGATATTTATTTTCAGATGACTATAGTTATCCTCGAGTTATCGCCGCATGTGTGTATCCGGATCAACAAATGCATTTTATATCAATTTAAGTTTCTTTGTTGTCACTTTTAGATACGAGCCAAGCACAGAGAAATAACTTTCACTGCTGGACGAAGGCCTCCCCTAACCATCGCCATCTGTCACGATCTCGCAAGGCAACAATCAAAGGGCCGATTTCATTGCTCCATCTCCGCAGTCGCAATCCTCTCTGATGCGTTCCCTCCTTTGGCTATCATCTCGTTGTTGCTCAACAGCCTTGCCAGCGACACCGCTCCGCTCAGGCCCGCTCACCATTCCCAACGCCATCGACTCTTCCTGTCTCGTTACGAGCGCGCGCCTCTCTACGCTTCTTTGCACATTTTTTCATCTTGTTTTCCCTTTTCCACGTCCGTGATTGCAAGGCAAAAGCCCTCGTGAAGACGTTTTCCTTCGGACACTCCGTGTGTTGCTTTGGATGTTTTTTTTCTTCATAACGGTGTATGTGTTCACTTCATCTTCATTTCATTCGGGTAACATTCCGGTTTATGCCCGAATTTTGGATTACTCGAGTCCAGCGTAGAGAGGTTTAGTGCACTTAAACGTTGTGACTTGTGTATCATGCCCAGGATAGGTACAGGTGTGTACCAAGGTCAGCAACACAAATGTGGCGGAGCTACGGGCTCCATGAAACCCGTACTCTAACCCTGCCCTGTGCAACAGCCACATGCAGCGTGTCGCTGGAACGCTGGCGCACGGGTCCAGATAGAAGCCGTGCCGCAAGGTTGCTCCTTGCAGCAGCCGGAGCCGGCCCTGGTAGGGACACGGAGGCCCCCGGGGGCGCACTGACTCGCTGGCACACAGTGTCCCGTGCCCTCCGTCACCAGGGTCCAGCGGCACCCTGTGGTGCAGGAGCGCGCCTCCTGCACTCCGCCCGCAGGCCACACACTTTCCGCACGGAGAAATTTCGCGTGCGCTGGCGGGACGCGTGACATATTACGTCGCGTGTACAGGCGTTGTAATGTCACATGGCGTCGTGACATCTAATCTTTACCTCTTGTCTTCAGATCTCCCATCTCTTTCTCTCTCTCTCCGTCATGTTTATCTCGCTTTCACCTCACTAATTCTCATCTCTCGTCTACAGCTGTCTCAACCCCTATCTCTTGTACATATCTCATCTCTCTATTCTATCTCCTTGTCTCAGTGAGCCACAACTCTCGGCGGTACCAGAGATCGGCGGGCCCCTGACAGAGCCTTTGGGTCCACGAGCCGCCAGGTGAAAAGCCCGGCTTGGGTAAGTGACCACGTGGCAGGGGCACAACACCCAAGGCCCATGACGCGGTTTCCAGAACCTATACAGATGGACGGCCAGACAAAGCGTTTTTCCGTCTTGTCGTGGTGTGGGTGGAGCACCCCCCCCCCCCCCCCCGTCTGCTGGGTCAGCTCACACTGACCAGCGTGGGGAAGTATGTTCGCATAATGCAGCCTGAGCCACGTCACTCGGTCACCTGCAACTCTGGTTACATCGAAACAGTTCGGGAAGGCCATCATCTAGCAGTGAATGGATCGTGGTCGTTTATCGTGATGGTCACTTATCGACTCTTCGCAATTTGATTGCATCCAGGTCGCTCTTGCAAAGGAGGCGATGGCATTCGTGAGTCTCACTGGCGAGTTCAATTTGTGGTTGGGGCTTGACCCATTATCCCTTCACGGTCAATAAAATTGGTACCACTTTTGTGGGGAAGTGCACCAGTGGCTGTGCTACAGACTCGTCCCTGCTATAGGAATGTCGGGTTTCCACCTCTGGCTTAGGGATGTATCTAGAATATTTGCACTGCCTCATTGCTCATTGGAGCAGGAATTCACTTTTGACTTCATTTTTTATATATATAAAATAAAGGCTCCAGCTGACTGACATTATGTAAGGAGGCAGTGTCACCGCCAGTCAGCCCTGGGTCGCGGTGACGGCGTTGGCGGCTTTTTGTAGGGGCCGCGAGCTTCCGTTCCGCTGCCCGAGCCCCGCGTTGGGATTGCACCGGGCAGGAAGGGGCCGGGTTCAGCGGCGGGCGTTTTACCCAAAACAGAGGACGGCCTGACAAGTTAACCCCAGTGACAAAACCCACACATTTCTTAAGTATTCTACTTTCACTTCTCTATTTAACTGTGCAGAAACAGGCGTTTGATGGCATTTGCATCAATCACCTTTTGGAATGCAAAAAGAACGCAGGCGGTCCATTTCTAAAATTTGACTGGAGAAAGATTAAAAAGAATCAAATCTTGCGTTGCGTTCTCACCGCCTAACAAATGAAGACCTGAACGCCTTCATATTTAAAATGTGAGCTCAGCGTAATGCAAAATTGGCCAGCGATGTATTTAATCCTTATCAAGCTGTTGTTAATGCCACAAAGGGACAACCAAAGCGGCACACACCGGCGTGCGAGCGTTTGAAAGTTGCCGCTTTCCGCGTCCATCAGCCGTCTCCTTGTGCAGGCGAGATAATAATAATAATACGAGAAGAGCAAATTTCGATTAGCGAGTGTGGTGCGACTCCATGCCAAGACCCAAATTTCCCCGCTCCAGGTGTGGCATATAGACCTAATTACGGCATGCGGTGCCTTCTGCGGATTTGGTGCGCTTCATGTGCCAGCTTCAGGCGAGCGTTCAATTATTCAAACCACCCCACCCCGAGCAAGACAAATCCGAAAAATTGCTACGAGGCACCTCTGTGACGCTAATCGAACGCTTTTTCATTTCTTCTCCCCACCCCCCTCCACCCCCTTCCCCGCCTTCCCGCCCCGCAACACTTTGAGACGCAAGGGACCTGCCCCACAACTTTTCTAAATTTGTTTTCACCTGGGTAGGAGAAGCAGATGGAATGTACAAGAAAGTGTGACCTGGCACAAGCCCAGGAATTAGTAATTTGCAAGCATATGAAAGCAAATCACACGTCAAAAGCTCACACCATTAAATAAATACAGGTCAAAATCAGTCGTTCATTACACATTCACGCGCGGCATCTTTTTTCATTAACACTCATTTGGATGTTTTATTTATTTATATAAGAGTGATTTCTCTGCTCGCGTATTTGCACAGAACTTCTATTAGCGTCACGACGCGCACGTAGGGCTACCGAGTCGAGGTATGAAAATCCAGAGCTGGGAATTCTTTTAAAATTCTATTCTCATTAGAAAAGGGGGAGAGAGGGGTGGGTGGCTAAATTACATCCCCGCACCCTAACCCTCTGTTGTCAGAAGGGGAGGATCTCTCCTCCAAACCCTGTCAATTTCCAATTGCTGCTATAATGCCGCCGCTTCTGCCGCTGCCGCTGCTGCTGCTGTCCATGCTCGGGCTGTCGATGGGCCCTGATTACGATGAGCGCAGCGGGAGCCCAGGGGTGGAGGCAGGGAACTCGCTCGGAGTGGGGGAGAGGGGGGGCCGGGGACGGTGCGGGATCGACCCGCGGCGAGCGCCTCTCTTGACGGGGTGACGTGAGATTGCCACTAAATACCTTCCCAGGCGATGCTTGGATGAACAATGCGCAGCGGGGAGGCCCCAAACGGACAAGAGGTGAGAGCGCTGGCGGTGTGAGTGGGGAGGCAGGGGAATTGAATTTCAGAAAGTGGGGGCTGATCATGGAGTGGGGGGGGGGATCTTCTGTCATTTGCAGCAATTCCTGAAAACGCTCCGCTTCAATGCCATTTTGTTTTCGTCTTTCGCCATCGCGAGCCGATGTCTGCTACGCCCGGTTCGGCCGCGAGCAGCTCGAGGCTGGAGTTGAACCGCCGACTAAAAGAGGAAGAGCAACATCCCCTGGGGCGCGCACTTCATGGATGGTGGTGACAGAGGCCCCCCCCCCACCCCCCCTGTTAGCCGCATCAAAATCAATGTTGGAAAAGGTTTTCATCGCGCTCTGTTTACAGCCGCACAATTACAACCTCTGCAACAATTGTATTGTGATGGGCAGACAGAGTCGCATTCAAGCGAGAGTAAAGGTCAAAAGTTGAAGTTAAACATCATTTACACACTTTTAATTATCCGTGCATGCATTTCATTATAATTACAAGCACGACGCAATAATTTCTGCCTGAATCTTCCTGCGACAACGGTTATTTCCTGGCTGCAAGGATTTTCGAGAGCGATAATAAATGCACTGACATTGAACGTACACTACAGAGCCTATAATCGAAATTTCACAAACAAACTACAACCCATAATCAATCCTGTAAACGAACCCTGAACGTCCTCACATCGACAATTCAATTATCCTCATCAAAACGCACAAATGTTGATCATCATCGATTTATTTGCCAACATTATGAATGAGACCCATAATGTAATTATCAAGTAAACGTCACTTGTGGTTGCATGTCCGTGAACATTCGTCCGTGCGTGTGCGTGTGCCTGTGTGTGTATGGGGAGCGGTGGTGCAACGCTTAGCGCTACGCTGCGCTACAAAGTCGACTGTCCAAGTTCGATTCCCGCTCACGGCCAACACCAGTGACGATCAACTGAACCAGTCATGGGCCTCGTCTAGGTCGACTCAGCCTCAAATGAATACCTGGTGCGGTGTGGGGAGACAAAGGCGGCCGGACGTGGTGCTGGCCACCCACCCCTCTGTGTGCCGTGGCGGCCTTCACAGGTGCTACTCGCTAACAAGACTTGCCACAACAGTCTGTTAAGGCTATACGGGAGATCTTCGTCTTTGTGTCTGCGAGCTTGGCAAGCTGCGGTGGCGCAGGCCGTGCCACCACGGCAGCCCTGCCGCTCGTGGCGCACGGAGACACCTGGTGACCGGAGACACCTGGTGACCGGAGACACCTGATGCCCGGAGAGAACCTGGTGACCGGAGACACCTGGTGACCGGAGGCACCTGGTGACCGGAGATACCTGGTGACCGGAGACACCTGGTGACCGGAGACACCTGGTGACCGGAGACACCTGGTGACTGGAGACACCTGATGACCGGAGACACCTGGTGACCGGAGACACCTGGTGACCGGAGACACCTGATGCCCGGAGAGAACCTGGTGACCGGAGACACCTGGTGACCGGAGACACCTGGTGACCGGAGACACCTGGTGACCGGAGACACCTGGTGACCAGAGACACCTGGTGACCGGGGAAACTCGTCACAATTTGCGAGTGAGTACACCCTCCTGCACCCAACACAGCCGATGAATAAAAAAAATCACTTGAACAAACGTGGCCGATTTATTACTGATTCAGCACCACCCGTGTGTTGGAGAGCAATCCACAACGTTGAACAAATGTGTAGGGATGTGTCGCTAGTAGTTACAGCCAGCACCATCAGGCAGTTGCCAGAATGGTGAAAAAGTCCTGTACCGCTCTCCAACACACCGGTGGTGCTGAAGCAGCAAATACATTGACATGTTTGCTTACTTGACAACGTTATTGATTGGCTGTGTCGGGTGAGGGAGGGTTTACGACACGCAACATTTTACTCTTCGCGATCCGACCCACAAATCGAGCACGAATCATATTGGTCCCGAAAAGCCTGCTACGTGAAAGCCTACGCCGCCTACTGACCCGCTTGCAGGCCAGGCGTTGAGTTACGTTGTGTGGCACAGGGACAGCTGCCACCGGGGGTGCCCTTTCAAATGTATTGAGATGCGATGCAAGTTTCTTATCGCGTGTAAAGCGCCGAGGCATAACAGGGCGTTCTATCCACAACGAATTGTCGCTATTGACTGGGTGTGCCAATCGGAGCGTCCACGACTGCGCGCGCCACTATCGTCGGTGACTTTTTCACTATCACAATCACAACATCATGATATTCTTACGTGGATATTCTACACCACATAAAAAATACACTATTTCATGCACAGATTTCTTTGTTATTCGTAGTATTATTTTAAAAAAAATATTGGCAGACGGTTCAAATTACCAACGCATGCCAACGCAGCATTGGTTATTTCTGTTTGTAGTTTCTATTTATGTTAAATACATTGCTCTGGCAATAAAATATATATCACCAGCTTTTCTAGGCCGTGTTTAACGTATAAAACAATAAATTCAACAATTTACGTACATATCACATTTAAGATCACTTTGTCACATACACATAGCTTCTATCACCATTTGCAACAAACACAAAATATAACGGCAATATAGTTAACACACACTATGGCAATAGCGCCAAGTTGAGAGGATAATGGATTCATGATGTGAACGTGAAAAATTAAACCCTGCAATCGATTTTGGCGTCCAAAATGGGTAAATCGGCCGCGTGCGTGGGGGGAGGGGGGTTAGTTTTTGCGTTGTCTTTGTGTTTCTTGGCGCCGAATATTTCTTGGGGCCGTCTCTCCGAGTGCACGTCCGCGCCTCTCCTCCCCTTGCGTTTTAATTCCTCCCACGGGTCCCGCAGCGAAGTCGGCGCGATGATGGCACCTGATGCAGGCGGCGTTTTTGCTCACGGAAGCCAGAATGATATGCATCTCATTACGGGACAGCTGGCGACACCCAAATCCCCGATAGAAAAAAAATCTTTGGCCTAAAAATACCATCTCGAGAGTGCGAAAGGAGGCGCACGATTGGTGCAATCGTGCCACGTGGCGAGGGTAAAAGCACACCAATAGCGTTCTGCGTTAGGCATTGTTCTATAGGCGCATTCGGTTACAAAGTAAACACCTTGCAATAATCTTGTTCCCCTACTCTTACCCTGGCGCGGCACCTCTCCATCGTAATAACACGACCTCTGATCCCAATAAAGTCAAGTGGGCAGGATTAGCTATTTGCGCAAGAAATAAATAACGCACGCGTGCGCACCACTTGCCCAGGCTGTCTTCACGCACAACTTTCGTTTGCCGCGGTTGTTTTCCTGCGGCATTAACTTACTTTTAAAAAAAACACACTTTAAAGGCCAAGGATCTCTTAACAGATATATTTGTTTGTAATCGAGGCATTCAACAGTGGCACAGGGCGCTACGAATCCGGCGAACTGAGTTCGATTCCCGACCATCACTGACACCAGTGGCGGGTGACATCCCACCCGGTCCTGGGCCACCTCTTACACCAATCCACACCGACTTACGTGGTGAATTATAGTCGAACAAATACCGCGACTGAGCATGACGTGGTAAGCTCTTCATCCGGCAGTGGATTTACGAAGGGCTTCAAGTTATGATGCGAATATGGACAGGCGATTCCAAGCCGTGTGAACACCACCCAGCCCGTGCTGGTGCCTCGATGGGGTGAGAGGTTGGCCGCTCTGGTCTGCCCACGCGTTCACCATAGCGTGCGTTGGTTTAACCTGGTCCTGAGAGAAAGGAGAGTAGCGGCGATACGTCAGAGTGGAAGAGTTTTTCGGCCTCTACCACTTTGAGAACTTGGCACCCCAAAAGTACACTTCTGTATATGTTTGTTGTCACCACCGTCACGAAGTGCCAAATGCTTAAGTGCTGCACCACTCACGCGCACGTCACACTCCTCCAACATTACCCAGACGACATCACCCCAATTAGATGAATGACGCCGGCGACGTTCCGGCAAATCACTCACGAGGTGACCTCCGCCAAGTTTACCACGGGAATCATTTCCCTTTCACAATCTCATGGATATATATATTATATATAAATATATATTTGCGTGCATGATTATCCGTAGCATGGTGCTATATTACATCTATAAAAGAACATTTGAGGTTTTGGAGATGCCTTCAAAGTGTGTATATTGGTCGTCGCGGCTGCGGGCGGGTATCTTTCAAATAAGGCTCAACAATGAGACGGGAACTTCAAAAGGCTGGGGCTCCATTCAGACTCTTCCACTGCTACATTGCTACTACAGACGACACGCTGGTGGCGTTGGTACAATTCATCTTGTAGAATATCAGCAGCATCGAAGTCAACTATTGATCCTAGACTCGCAATCCAGGACAAATACAAGCGGTATTGTTTTAGAAGCCGCGTAATTGCTTAATCGTTTATAGACACAATTTATTGGAACAATGAAGTTTACCGCCGCAACTCAATATCTGTAATTTATCGGTACCGCAACATTCAAATATCGAGTTTCATTGCTAACGTCAATATTAGACATTTGGAGGCAAAATAACTTTACCGTATCGATAAACACACAACAAAATCAGGATAACAAGAGAATGCACACTCGTTTGTTAATTTATATGTAGCTATACGAGCCCTCCTTTTACCAGCTTTGGTTTGTAAATGCGTGGACATAAACACCGAGTTCATTACCGCAGTGCCACTTGCCAGACTTTAATTTCTCCGTCATCGGCTGAAGACCTCCTCATTGCATCACCATCCCTCATGGCTCCGCGATGAGTGCTGCTGCTGCTGCTGCTTCCAGGTACATTCACTACTTCCCTTGACGGTAACATGATGTCCACAATGTACAAATCTAACAGAGAAGATCCTTGCCCTCTGTGTTATTGCACGAATATTAGACAGCTAGCAGTTCACCAGAATTGGCTCAAGCACGCCTCACTTTGATGTCGAGACACTGAATGTTGCAACTGGTCCTGAGTTTTGTTTGCGTTGAACCAATTCCGCTGATTTTATTCACTCCCAGAGGGTTGTGTGGCTGAAGGGAATGTGTAAGAAAAAATGTTGCTTTTGATCACGACTCGGGCACCGCACTGCCCAGCCGGCCCCTCCTCCTCCTCGTCGTCGGAGCGAGGGAACCGCGGCGATCTCCGTCAAGTCGGCTGCGGCGGTCCCCGTGAGCTGTGGACGAGAGTCTGGGCCCGGGTTCACGACCTCACCCAGCTGCGGGGTACAGGGCCCGACACGGTCTCAAATCGAGTCCGTTTGACATCTCACACCAATTCTGGTGTTTCCAAAGCCATCCCCCCCCCATATTGCCCCTATTGATTTATCAATTTCAATTAACAGAGCAGTTGTTTTCAGCTGACATTATAATTCCAGGTGACTGGGTTACCGAGTTTCCATGGAGGAGGTAAGAGGAATAACTGGACTTGTGGGAATGATATTTCGTTCTAATGTTATATGCCTAACAATGTGTCCTCCAAAACAGTATGATTGATGCATCGCTTGCACAGAAGCGTGCCTGATAATGATTACACCTGTCTGTGATTGGATGGAAATTGTCACAAGTTGCTTATTTGTCCTGCTCACTCACTGCATCATGACATAATGTACTACAAATAACAAAAAGGACATTTTTAAATGTACTGAACATGAGTATCGTTTCAGAAGAGAACCTGTACATTATTTTTTTATAATTCTATGAATTTAAAAACTTTTCCTACCGAATAAAGATAACTTATTTGCATTTTTTAAACAATTAAATCTAGCGGTCACCGCAGTGTCACGCGATAATTTATTTCGTACAAGTAGATGGAGGCCCTTCCGCACTGTGTTGGCCGTGGGGCCGGTGTGAGCATACTTCCCCATGATGGTCGGTGTGGGTTAGTGAGGAGAGAGACACCTGCCTGGTTGAGGTATCACTCAACAAACGATGTTTGCCACAGCCGGGAATCAAACTCAGGTTGCCGTGTGACTTGCACAGTGCACTAACCACTCTGCCACTGCTCCATTCTCCTCGCAGGACATATATAAATATATATTTCCGGTAATCATTTTAATTATTTTAGCTTGGCTGTGCAGGGCATCAATTATCATCCATTTCAAATTAACACTTTAAATTTAAGAAGCGTTCAATAAATCAAATCAATCTATGAAACAATCATTCAATTAGTCATCGTCTAGCAAGCAGGCATACGGCCATGCAAACAGACACGCAAAGAGACATGCAGACAGAAACGCAGAGACTCACAGACAGACAGACAAGCCTTACCCTGCCTGTTCGCTGCAGGATCGGATTTTTTAATTAGAAGTGCAATTCTTCTGCGTTCAAGTGTTCAATCAGTGATCGATATCAATGAACCAGTGTTATGTTGGTATTAAAATAAATTATCACAGCGTGAGTGCGCCACGAATCCAGTGGACATGGTTGCATCCATAATCACACCAACGTCCACAGACGTCCGTCGGAAACCAAATGCGGGGACAACATTTGGAAAGGCGTTGAAAAGATATTATTTTAATCGTGTCTCTCCCACAAATTCATCCTATCCTATAAAATATCTCATCATTTCATTTTGGTCCGTGCATCATATGGAAAATGCCATTTTACAATTTCCACATGTAAATTATGGTGCATTTGCGGCCCGTTATCGCTGTCATAAAATCTATATAAAAGGAGAACCCGGTCAAGCGGCACCTTTGGCGATCATTCCATCATATTCTCTGGCAATCTGCAGGAGGCGTTGTTTATATTCAGAAATTTTAATGTGCCAGCGATGCATGCCTGCACGCCGCACGCACGAACGTGCGCGCTCACACGCGCACACACACAGGCACACACACACAGGCGCACACACACACACGCACACACACACAGGCACACGCACACACAGGCACACACACAGGCATACACACACACAGGCACACACACACACAGGCACACACACACAGGCACACACACACAGGCGCACACGCACACACACACACACAGGCACACGCACACACACACATAGGCGCACACACACACATGCACACACAAGCGCATACTGGCAGTGGCACAGAGACACGGTCACTGCTGCCTTCCGTCACAACGTAGAAGGGGCCTCCCCGTTTACAGCAACCGCGAAACTCGCCCCCGCCAGAGGTACGGGTCGGTTTTATTTAACTCTCAGCACTGTGACGTACGTTTGTGAGTGCGTTGGAAGAATGTCTGGCTGAAGTCGCACCGTGACAGACCATCATCCACCCAACTCGCGAACAGAAAGGTCGTCAGTTCAAATCCCAGTCGAGTGTCAACTCAGCCCATCATCACTATCATCTCCCCTTCCAGGGTCGAAAAACGGAGTAACACTTTGTGGCGCTCAACAGAGGAAATTGAAGTTTCCACGACTTGCTTAGGACAGCCAGCGGAGATGAGCGCACCCCCATGCCCTGGATAGGGCGCTAGGTAAATCCAAAATATAATCGAATGCTTGTTTGATCACGGGGACAGACTTCACAAGGCTGGGCTCACGACGCGTGAGCTAAACCAAGCAACGAGTTCGCTAAACAACTGGGAACGTCTGTCCGAGGGTCACAGCTGGGAAACGCAGCAGCGTGTCCGAAGCAGGAACAGCGGCTGAAGTCGCCACCGAGATCAAAACGATACGCAAATAAAGAGGTGGACGAGAGTAGGGCGCCATCGTTAAGATGAACTCGATCATTGCAGTAACGTAACAAAGCGTGCCTTGAGAAGTTATCCTTCTTTGCGTACTACCCGCTGTGATATATGATTCAGGAAAAAAAAATCGGTAGTTCACAACAACAATAACAACAAAAGACAGTGAGAGGTGCGCAAGGAAGCACGGGGAGATACCCGTGGTGGGGATTACAGCGAGAAACAAACAGGGACGCGTGGATCAGGGGACATGCGTCGAGGTCAAAGACGTAAAGTGATCACTCCAATTGTTGAGAAACCAGACACGTCGCTCGAACGGAGGGAGGATGACGGTTCATGAACAGTCACGGAGTGGCAACTCAATGAACGGAACTCGTCCGAGAGGACGTCCACGGAGGAGATGGAGCGATGGGATCAGCTCCGCTCGTGCGGGTGGATCGTTACATCGCAGAATTGTGACGGATGACGGCGGCTTGGGGAGGCATTCATCCAGCAGTGGATTAACCATGGCTGATGATGATGATGATGAACACCTATCCAGTGAGCTAGGTGTGATAACTCGTTGGTGATGATGAGGAGGATAACGATGAAGATGATGATGAGAATGATGATGATAATAATGATGAGGATGATGACAATGATGATGATGACAATGATGATGATGACAATGATAATGATGAGGATAATGATGAAGATGATGATGGTAATGATGATGAGGATGGTGATGATGATGGAGATGACAATGAGGATGATGATGACAATGATGATGAGGATAATGATGAAGATGATGATCATGAAGATGATGATGATGATGACGATGATGATGTAATGACAATGATAATGTAATGACAACGATGATGGTGATGATGGTGATGATGTTGATGATGAGGATAATTATGAAGATGATGATGAGGATGATGATGATGATGTAATGACAATGATAATGTAATGATGATGGTGACGATGCTTCCCCGTGCACGCTCCTGTTGCGGGTTGAGGGTCACCGTAGCGGACACGTTTTATGCCCGCCGTATAAGTGACATTATGCGGTGGCACAAAACAATAAAATTACAAAAAACAACCCAATTACTTTTATTGCACCAATATTATTATACAGTACTTGTCTGTGTATGCTCGACCCTATCCCTTAAATCATGCAAATTTAAGTGGGGAGAGCGCAACCAATCACGTGGTAATACGCACAGTCACATGAGTATAATAACGAATTAAATGCATTTCAATTAAATAAATACAGGTAACGAACTTTGTTGTTTACTCACAAGTCCTGTACGGTGTCTATTCATTCCTGCGAGCTCGTGCGCTGTGACGCTGACCTCGAGTCGACGCCAGCGGGGGGGGGCGGGAGGGGGGCACTTGTCCAGCAACACCCCCCCCCCCCGCAACGCTTTGCCCTTTCTCAATCCACTACTGGACGAAGGCCTCTCCATGCCGCGTTGCTCACAGGGGACGTGTGATCAAAGTCAAATGTTGCCGGTCAGTGTGGGTTGGTGAAGTGGGAGGGCCGGTTCAGATATCACCCCCCGCCCCCCGTGCCCCGAATATCCATGGCCAGGAATCAAACTCAGGTCACTAGATCATTCCACGCAGTGGCCCTGAGATGGGTATGGAAACGTTGCATTCCTATGATGGGGATCAGTCCATCCAAAGCGATCCTCTCGACTTGCCAATCCGATCACAAACGCTCTGCAGTTACGCTGCGCGCTCGGGCACACGAGGCATGCCATGCGTCGATTCGTCGACTAAAGTCTATGCACAGTACACGCGCTTAGCCGTGCAAGTGAGAATCAATAAGGTGCGCGAACGACTTGGCAGTGTTGCATTGAGGGTCGTGGATACAACAAAGGTGCATAAAATCAAGGGCAAAAAGAGTGACAAGACACGATACGGGGAAAGGAAACGAGGCAATCTCGAATCCATTCTCAAATCAAGTCGCGACCCCCCCTCAACCAATCCGGACGATCCCTTGAATCGCTGGAGGCCTTCATTGTTCCGAGCCTAGTTTTTGCGCAGTTCTATAAATGAGGCAACCTCACAGTCAACATTTCACAATCCTAACAACGCACACGGGACATCATGTCGAAGGTAATTATCTAGTTTCAAATAATATGGCTTATTTAGGCAATACGTCAGCGGGTTTGACAAACACGTGAATTCATCATCACCGTCCCAACGTGGATGAAAAAGTTTGTCTCATTACCTCCAGTGCCGCGGCACTTTACGAGCAAATCTCCCTTATCAAGAAAGGTGGACAAACCATTTCTATCTGAATTGCAGTCCTAATTGGTTGACCTACAATGCCAACTAAAAGCCACTTCATGATCACACTCGCGATTACCCACTTCTTTATATAGCGTCCGAGACGTTCGTCCGAACCCGCTGAGCCCGTCCGTGTCACTCGAATCGATAGGGGGGCGGCAAAGTCCGTGCCCCCCCCCCCCCCGCCACGGAGCGCCGGGCCCCCTCTCTGCGGCAGCGGCAGCAGCAGCCACCGCCGCTGTCCCCAGAGCCGAGGGTCGCTTCTGCAAGAGAAGCCCTCATTGACCGCCTCAAGCAGGACCCTCCAGGATGAACCTCCGGGCTCTTAAATGGTCGCTGTTAAAAGTTGTAAAGGAACGCGAGCAGATGTTCATTGCTTCTTCACGGTCATTCAGACTAATTACTTTTTAATTGTGTCCTGTCTTGACATCATCAATTCCTTGGCTTCTCAGAACCTGTGCGCCTTAGGCTGAGGTTACGGTTGGCAATTTAAAGTTTCCAATTGCATTTTTTCGTGTTTTTTATATATAATGTTGAAGCCTTTGCCTCTACACGTGTAAGTGTTAAGCATTCTTAGAGATTGCAATATAAATTAAGCCATAGATTTTCAACAATAGCTTTTGTTTTTTAAAGCTGCAGTCTCACTATCGGTGTTGTTTCTGGCATGTAAATGTTTCCAGTTACAATGTTCATTTAATAATGTATGCTCAAGTCGTCCGTGCAGCAGATATATTGTATTTTAAATGGGCTCTCATCTGGCTCCAGACAAAAGAATGTGTTCAATCATAGCATTTATATGCAGGATTTATAGAGTCAAAAGCAGGGCACCGTTGACAAACATCTACCAAATCTCTTTAGAGGACCTGCCAAATTAACTACGGTGAGCAGCAGAGGTCGGCAACTGACACATTAACAATTTAATAACACGGGAATAATGCGCAATCATTAAGTCGCAACGTGTTTTGCTTTACGGTTTTTTTTGTTGCAAGGGGTCAGGACATTTCGGTAAACAAAGGAAATCCGACATTAATGCGTAACAAGATGGCACACGAGCGGCCCGTAAAACAACAGAAAAACATTGCGAATTATTTTACAAATAACAACAGCGCGGTTTTGTTGTCGTGGATTTTTTTTCGTCACCCCACACACACACACAAAACCCAAAGTGGAGGCAGGGCCCGCAAGCAGCCGCGGGGTTAATTTAAGTCGATGTGCAAGATAGCGGATAAGAAACTAATTCGTAACGTGTTATAAAATAAATTTCCCGTGGCAACGAGGAGCCCGTCTGGCGTGCCCGCACGGCCCTCCAACACGGCGAGGCCTCTTAACTCTCCCCTCGTTTCCGCGGTCGCGGAGAGCCGCCGCCGCCAACGCCACCGCGACCGCCGATGGCTGTAGGGGAGGAAGCCCCCCCCCCCCCCCCCTGGGAAAAATGCCCCGCTGGTTTTATTTTGCGGATTTAAAAAAAGCAGCATAAAGAGGGCATTTAATTTATACTCCACAGATATTTTACGGCAAAACAGCATGAATGACGTCTCTTGAAATAAAAAATAAAAAAATCCGAGTGCCCGCGCACAGGCCACACGAATATATTTTGTACTTTTCTGTTAATTGAACCGTGGATGGATACGGTCGGATTGCAAAGGGATTCGCGTCGCCAAAAGACCAGGGGGGAAATTTCTGAAATGTAATGGCAATTCTCGCAAAGGCCACCTGAAGCAAAACAGGAAAAACAAGTGCAACTCCGAATGCTCTAATTTAATTCCTTCTGTACGTTTGGGGAATTGTGGGTGAAACGGTTAATACACTGCCACTGCAGTAATACATTTCATTAGTTAGAGAAACCAACAGTGACACCATCTATTACCATATGAAATATTAAAGGGGTTTTACAAAGGCAGTCCTGGGAATACTCTAATTCAAATATATATCACCCAAATCATGGTATTATAATAATGATAATAGGGGAAATTAGCATTGACCAGGGACCCCGCTTGGCAATAAAGCACAGTTCAGTGGCTGTGGGCAGTGGGGGTCTGCGGCCCCCGCACGAGGTGATGAAATGTACGGGGCCAAGCGGAGGGCACCGTAGCCCAGGGGTGGGTGGGCGGGTGGCGCCGCGGTGGGGTGCGCGCATTTGTCGAGAGGCGAGGGAGGACGCGACGATGGATCGATAACGTCTCGGGGCGCGGCGTGAGCGGCGCGGGGCCACCCCGAGCGTCAGGGCGCCACTCGACGACCCCGCGTGGTCTCGGATTGCGGCCGTGGTTCTGAACGTTCTGAGCGTGCCCGCTGCCAGCTCATGCAAAGTGATGATTTCTCATGATTACACAAATATTTGTTTAATCCACATAAGCAGCTTTTTTGCAAGTGCCGCGGCTTTGTATGCGCAATCGTGACGTTAATATTTAATGGGAGAATTCAGGGAGAGCGTCAACGTCGATCCCTGACGTGCGCACTCCACGTCCGGCAAGGCGGTGGCGAGGGTGGTTCGCGTTTGTGGCGCTCCGTGCCGAGCACCGCGCAGCCCGATCAGGTGAAGCTGCGCTCGTTGGCAAGAGTGGAAGGAGGCAATCAACAGTTGCACGCGGAGCCTTTCGCTTTCCAACACACCACCGCTGTGCTGTACTAGTGACGAATTGGCATTTTCTGTTTACGTGACAACCCTTACTTATTGGCTGTCGGATGGTGGCGGGTTTAACGACACATTTATATATTTACGCGATCTAACCCAACAAAACTTGTATTATGGAGGCATTCAGTAATTTACCCCACCTCCATTTGATAAACTGTCACCACAATTCAGCGTGTCGATTCGATAAAAAAACATCTCTCATTGTTCTTGAGCATTTACTGCCCCGTTTTTCATTGTTTCTCATTTCGCTCTCTCGCTCTTGTCCCGTCTCGTTCACTCGATTAGCCCGACTGCAACATTTGCATATCATTTTCAGAAATTGTAAATAATCTATTCTTACTCGCATCATTCAGTGCGTGCACCATCAGCGTATAAATTGACTTTAAACGATGAATAGTTACATGCCCATTGCCTACAGACATTGCACTTCAATCAGACATGGCGCGTGCCCACCCGGGGCCTCAGCGAGCGCTCGAAGCTCGCCGAGGGCCGCTTCGGCAGCGCGCCGAGCGCGAAGCTCCCGACGATCCCGAACTTCCCGCTGGAAATCTTCTCCACGGCCAAATCCACCATAACTCGGAGCCCGTCGTGTTTCGCAGACGCCGCAGCTTGGCGCCGCGCCGCACGGGCAGGCCGTTTTGCAGCGCTCCTGCCATGACTTTTACAAATTAGCAAATAAATGTGCGCTATGTGAGGTCTCTTTGCGATGAACGCGCACAAGGCGTTCGTGCGAGCGGTGGGGCGCGGTGCGAGGAGAAGCCGATAGGCCGAGGGTTGCACTGGGTACTATTGAACATACAAGAGAGTGGTACAATTGTATTTTTAAAGAAAGATTACAAAAACAAAACTCAAGAAGCCGTTGCGTCCGGCTCGTATTGGCCTCCCGCCGTCTCACACCGGAGAATGTCCCACAAGCGCCGGTTGTGCCGTTAGTGTGGTCTTGACATGGCGGCCTGTGCATGGACACATCCTGTGCATGGACTCATCCTGTGCATGGACTCATCCTGTGCATGGACACATCCTGTGCATGGACACATCCTGTGCATGAACTCATCATGTGCATGGACACATCCTGTGCATGGACTCATCCTGTGCATGAACTCATCATGTGCATGGACACATCCTGCGCTTGGACACATCCTGTGCATCGACACATCTTGTGCATGGACTCATCCTGTGCATGAACTCATCCTGCACATGGACACATCCTGCGCATGGACTCATCCTGCACATGAACACATTCTGTGCATGGGCTCATCCTGTGCATGGGCTCATCCTGTGCATGGGCTCATCCTGTGCATGGACTCATCCTGCGTATGGACTCATCCTGTGCATGGGCTCATCCTGTGCATGAACTCATCCTGTGCATGGGCTCATCCTGTGCATGGACACATCCTGTGCATGGACACATCCTGTGCATGGACTCATCCTGTGCATGGACACATCCTGTCCATGGACTCATCCTGTGCATGGGCTCATCCTGTGCATGGACACATCCTGCGCATGGACTCATCCTGTGCATGGACACATCCTGTGCATGGACACATCATGCGCATGGACACATCCTGCGCATGGACACATCCGGTGCATGCACTCATCCTGTGCATGGACACATCCTGTGTATGCACTCATTCTGTGCATGGACACATCCTGCGCATGGACTCATCCTGCGCATGAACTCAACTGTGCATGGACTCATCCTGGGCATGGACTCATCCTATGCATGGACTCATTCTGTGCATGGACTCATCATGTGCATGGACTCATTCTGTGCATGGACTCATCCTGTGCATGGACACATCCTGCGCATGGACTCATCCTGTGCATGGACACATCATGCGCATGGACACATCCTGTGCATGGACTCATCCTGCGTATGGACTCATCCTGTGCATGGACACATCATGTGCATGGACTCATTCTGTGCATGGACACATCCTGTGCATGGACACATCCTGCGCATGGACTCATTCTGTGCATGGACTCATCATGTGCATGGACACATCCTGCGTATGGACTCATCCTGTGCATGGACACATCCTGCGCATGGACTCATCATGTGCATGGACACATCATGTGCATGGACTCATCATGTGCATGGACACATCCTGTGCATGGACACATCCTGCCTATGGACACATCCTGTGCATGGACACATCCTGCGCATGGACTCATCATGTGCATGGACACAGCACCGGCGCGCAGGCACCACGGAATCAGCCCCGACGATCGCGAGCGGTCGCGGATAAGAAACAGAAACGCATTTGAAACTTCCACGGGAAGGGGGTGAGCCAACATCAACGGGGCGTTAAAGCCTCTCGGGTGGCAAGGCCTCGGTGACGGTGAGCGGAGGGAGATCACCGCGGCGCGCACTCGGGCCGAGCGAGCTGTGCGCCGCTGGGTTTTGATTCTGCACGGCGACGCGAGCGCTCGCGTCGTGGCGGCGATGCGGACCCGGAGAGCTCTGCCGCGCCCTTCAGGACGTCGCTGTCGGGACGAGGGCACCCACTTGGTAAACGCCCTTCACAAACGGACTCTTGTTTTACCATTTGCGTCTCTTTATTCTTTCCTAATTTTATCCCGATAGTGTCATCGGTGTCCTCTCACGAGGTGGAGAATCCACCGGCGCATCGCCCTCGGGACTATCTTGTCGGAGAACTACTTCCGAGCTCCCTTCAGATGGCGGCACTACCCACCTGTCACACTTAAGTGCAAGTCCAAATGTAATACGTTGGTGTTTTGCGCGCAGTTATTGAGAATCTGGTTTCACCACGTGCGGCTGCCGGGATTCAAACCCAGAATCTTAGCGGTGCCAGGCTCAGCGCTGAACTCTTAAGCCACCCGGCCACTTCACAAACCAAAGAGACTCTTTTTAAAAAAGGAAATCCTTTCCTCACTTTAGTCGAGCGTTGAACAAAACTTGTGGTATTTTTAATACAAAGTTGGTGTCCTTTGGTCACAACGCTGACTATTTCATGACCTTGGTACAAAGCTCACTGGCTTCACCCATCATCATGTAAACATTTATGAATTTGGCATCTGCGCTCCACAGTGATTGGGCTGCTTCATCCTATGAATAAATGACTCACAAACAGAAAATTATGCGATAAAATCATGGTCAGGGTTATACCGAGACCATCATCCTTCTGGGGGTGAAAAGTCAAACGTAGGTATCCTACGGTATAACTGCCACCCGTCATGGGAATGTGGAAATTCCACCACCGACTCGGGGCCGTCAGAGGCGTCGAGCGCCGTCGCTCTGATCACTTTACCGGGGGAGACACGAAAAAAGATTCGAATGAAAACAGGAAGGAGCGTGGCTCCAAAAGGGGGCCAAAGTAGGGACGGAAAGTCAGGGCTGTAGCAGGGACGGAAAGTCAGGGCTGTAGCAGGGATGGAGAGTCAGGGCTGTAGCAGGGACAGAGAGTCGGGGCTGTAGCAGGGACAGAGAGTCGGGGCTGGAGCAGGGATGGAGAGTCAGGGCTGTAGCAGGGACAGAGAGTCAGGGCTGGAGCAGGGACAGAGAGTCAGGGCTGTAGCAGGGACAGAGAGTCAGGGCTGTAGCAGGGACGGAGAGTCAGGGCTGTAGCAGGGATGGAGAGTCAGGGCTGTAGCAGGGACGGAGAGTCAGGGCTGTAGCAGGGATGGAGAGTCAGGGCTGTAGCAGGGACGGAGAGTCAGGGCTGTAGCAGGGATGGAGAGTCAGGGCTGTAGCAGGGATGGAGAGTCAGGGCTGGAGCAGGGACAGAGAGTCGGAGCTGTAGCAGGGACAGACAGTCAGGGCTGTAGCAGGGACAGAGAGTCGGGGCTGTAGCAGGGACAGAGAGTCAGGGCTGTAGCAGGGACGGAGAGTCAGGGCTGTAGCAGGGACGGAGAGTCAGGGCTGTAGCAGGTACAGAGAGTCAGGGCTGTAGCAGGGATGGAGAGTCAGGGCTGGAGCAGGGACAGAGAGTCAGGGCTGGAGCAGGGATGGAGAGTCAGGGCTGTAGCAGGGACAGAGAGTCGGAGCTGTAGCAGGGACAGAGAGTCAGGGCTGTAGCAGGGATGGAGAGTCAGGGCTGTAGCAGGGACAGAGAGTCGGAGCTGTAGCAGGGACAGAGAGTCAGGGCTGTAGCAGGGACGGAGAGTCAGGGCTGGAGCAGGGACAGAGAGTCAGGGCTGGAGCAGGGACAGAGAGTCAGGGCTGGAGCAGGGATGGAGAGTCAGGGCTGTAGCAGGGACAGACAGTCAGGGCTGGAGCAGGGACAGAGAGTCAGGGCTGTAGCAGGGACGGAGAGTCAGGGCTGTAGCAGGGACAGAGAGTCGGGGCTGGAGTAGGGATGGAGAGTCAGGACTGTAGCAGGGACAGAGAGTCAGGGCTGGAGCAGGGACAGAGAGTCAGGGCTGGAGCAGGGATGGAGAGTCAGGGCTGGAGCAGGGACAGAGAGTCAGGGCTGGAGCAGGGACAGAGAGTCAGGGCTGTAGCAGGGACAGAGAGTCAGGGCTGTAGCAGGGACGGAGAGTCAGGGCTGGAGCAGGGACAGAGAGTCAGGGCTGTAGCAGGGACAGAGTCAGGGCTGTAGCAGGGATGGAGAGTCGGGGCTGTAGCAGGGACAGAGAGTCAGGGCTGGAGCAGGGACAGAGAGTCAGGGCTGTAGCAGGGACAGAGAGTCAGGGCTGTAGCAGGGACAGAGAGTCGGAGCTGTAGCAGGGACAGAGTCAGGGCTGTAGCAGGGATGGAGAGTCAGGGCTGTAGCAGGGACAGAGAGTCAGGGCTGGAGCAGGGATGGAGAGTCAGGGCTGTAGCAGGGACAGAGAGTCGGGGCTGTAGCAGGGACGGAGAGTCAGGGCTGGAGCAGGGACAGAGAGTCAGGGCTGTAGCAGGGACAGAGTCAGGGCTGTAGCAGGGATGGAGAGTCGGGGCTGTAGCAGGGACAGAGAGTCAGGGCTGGAGCAGGGACAGAGAGTCAGGGCTGGAGCAGGGACAGAGAGTCAGGGCTGTAGCAGGGACAGAGAGTCAGGGCTGGAGCAGGGACAGAGAGTCAGGGCTGGAGCAGGGACAGAGAGTCAGGGCTGGCCGCCTGCGTTCCCGCGGCGGTTGAGGCCGCCGCGGGCTCAAGCGGCGCCGCTCGGCGTGCCGCCCACCGCAGGACGGCCGTGCCCTAATTCTAAAAACAGTAAAATATGCATTAAACCGAGCCGTGAGAAATTACCTGCGCAACAGCCCGAATTTCTCTGCTTAATAAAATAACGGCGATGGGATAATGACTTTCCCCTTAAATTATGCACAGATTAAGAGGCTTTCATTTCATTTGCATCCATTTCATTTGCAGGGAAATTAGAAACTTGCTGTTTTGCATTTCGGAAAACAAAACAGTACATCCAAGTGTGAAGAGTCCATATGGACAGCTCCCCGTCTCTGGCCATTATGCAGGCTCCGCCTTTGCCACTCACACTTCATGTTTCATTAGTTTTTACCATCACAACTTACCCCGCCTCCACATTTGCATTCATAACTTGGCAGGTTTCTTACAATTCTGATAAGGAAGGGGGGCGGTGGGGGGAAGAAATCGAGAAAAAAAATGTAAAAAAAAGAATCACCATAATATGCATCAGAGATTTATGCATATAAATGAGCTTAGGTCCAATTGCAATTTTCCCCACTCCCTGATTAAAATTAAATTATACGGGCTCAGAGTGTTGTCTGGGTTGTTTATGTTGTAAATATGGGCACGCGTGCCCCACCTCTGCCAAGTCCATTGTTAGCTTTGGGCTCTGCTGGCTTTGGAGCTCGCGGGTGATGGAGTCGATCCCCCCCCCTCCCCCCGCCGTGCGCGTCGCCGCCGAACCCGAGGGGGTCCCGCTCGCTCCGCACCACGCAGCACGCCCCACGCACCACGTACATCACGCACACCACGCACCACGTACATCACGCACACCACGCACCACGCTCCACGCTCCCTCGGCCGGACGACCGCTTCGCCACCGCCCGAGCGCCAGCGCGCTCTGCCCGCGCGAGCGCCTTCGCTACCGTGCGGGTTCCAAATGAATGGCAGGTCCCGGTTTGGCGTTGGCGCGACCGGGCCTGTGGTGCGATGCTTGATGTTGTCGTCGTGAATAAAAGCCGGCCGTCGAGCCGCGCTGGGTTAAACGGTTCAGGGTAGAGGCCTTGGTGTGCTGGAAGAGCTGCGAGTTCATCGCTTTCCATGATAGCCATGTGAATGCAATGCACGCTTGGGCAGAAGTCATGCTGTACACATCCAATGCATTCAGTAATCCAATGGAGGAGGAATGAATGGAACATATGGAGAGGAAGGTTTTGTCTTGCAGTGGCCCTTCTACCCAAAATAGAGGCTTTTGGCCAGAGCATTGGATGAAGGGAGCCACTGCCAAGCAACATTCAGCCCACAGTTGGAGGTAAGATCCATATGGCAATATTCGTCGACACCGCTCCCCCCCTGTTTAATGCAACACAATACAGTGTTTGATTATTACTATTAAAACTTTATTTTACAGCTCTAGTTAATTTAAACCATGGTTCATTGGAGGCGCCAAAAAAAAAGTCAACACCCTTGCACAAGAGAAGGAAAAAAAAACTCTGGGTAGTCCGTGCCATATTTTTTTTTGTGGAAAGCAACTTCATTATTCCGTATCATCACAATGCGAGTGTCATTTGCGAGTCAACAAAATGCAGCCGCGGGTGAAGCTCGTTTTCAGAATGTGACGCGAGCCGCCTCGCAGCGGAGCTCTCCGCCCACACGAGAGCCTCGCTGGCGGCGGGGGGTCGCGTTGGGGCCGGCGCGGAGGCATCGCGGGGGTCCCAACGGCGCTGACTCCGAATCGGCCACTTTGGTGTCGTGCTCCGACTTGGCGCGAGCGGAGCCGTCCCGCGGGGGGCTCCGCGGAGCGCGGGCGGGCGGGCGTTGCGCGGCAATCTGCATGATAAAAACAGCATCACATTGGGAATATATCAAGCCTGAAGAGTGCAGACACTGAGCTATTAATAATTAAGGTGAAGGTAGTGCAGCCAGCCGCTAAATAAATTACTAAAAGTTGGCCGCCTGCATCCTCGTGCGGCGTGCTCCGTACACGAAAAAAACTTTGATGGCTGCTTTTTCAGTCACCTGAGCTGCTCACCGGAGTCCAAAGGATGTCGGCCACGTGGACTCTGTGTGTCTGCCACCCAATTCACATATCTGTGAATTGGGTGGCAGACAGACGGTGCTGGTGGCGCGCACACGTGTGCCGGTGAGCCAGTTGGTGTCAGCAGTCAGGGGCAGGTGATTGAAATAATCAACTCCACGAACACCGCGGGTGTTTGTGGACAAAACGGCGAAATGTCTCGGGGAGAGGACCGTGCCTGGAGGCTCCCCCGGCCACGGAAACGAACGCCGAATCCGCGAGTGCGGCACCTCGGCTCGGCACGCCAGGACCCATCACTTAGCCTCGTTGCCAATAACCGTATTGAGCCGCGCAGGGTGGAAAAGCAGATAACCCGACCCAAAATAAACAGCCTTTTTTGATTTGTTAGAGCCCACAGCGCGCTAAGGTCGATGGCCCAACACCAGAGAAAAGTAAGACGCTTTGCAAACTTTTTCGAAAAAATGTTAAACCGCAATCTCTCCTGGCCGAGTCGCAGCTCATTACGCCGGGGAGATGTAATCTCGCGGCCAGAGCGCTCATTCAGATCAGTCGCAATCGATTCGCCCATCGATGGCTCCGGCGGGCAAGAGCCGGTGATGGAGAGGGCGCTCAATGGCCGGTGATGGCGAGCAAGGCCACCTGAGGAATGGGGCGCGGACGAGGGGGGGGGGGGGGGGGGTGGTGCAAGATGACAGGCGGGGGAGACGGGACGAGGAGGAGGGCTGCTGGGCGTGCGGGTTATCTCGTCCCCACCAGCCACGGTAGCGGAGCACCAGATAACACCTCACGTGTGCGCAAAGTGGCTCATTAAGCCGAGGAAGAAGAAGATGAGAGGGAGAAGGAATACAAATTCAAGAAGCCGCGAGTTGTCAGCATGCATCCAGCTTGCTTTATACGGACAAATTAAAGCGACGGAGACAACAAAAGGTTGCAACTTCCACGTGAACGCGGAGCGTCAAGCGACGTTATTTATTTCACGCGGTCCCCTGACCTCTAAAAATATTAACAGTCAATAACATTTATTCCAACAAACGGCGGAATGGTTCAAAGGCACACGCGCACGGCGCGGGCGCGTGCGCACAAACGAAACACAAGTTTAAAAGGAGAGAGATGCGAAGAAAGAAATGAAAGGATTTTGAATGCGCCGGGAGATCGTCAAATTCAGCAGCACCGCTCCATTCCTCAGAACGTAGAAAATACCAAAATAGTATATACACCTTTCAGCGGGGTATGCGGATTTTAAATGTCACGCTCATAATCTAGTGAGATCTCGGTGTTCATTTAATTAGCAAAATAGCACTTGCAAAACCGCGGCTCCTCTCAAAATTTTTATATAATGAGCGTATGATGATACGCGCCGTGTGGTGTGCTCCGAGGTAGGGCGCTCTCACTTGGTGAGGGGGCCGTCCGAACCCGAACCCCCAGCCCAGATGGCGCTCGCCGGGCACGGGGCGCCACGTGACCCCACCGGTCCCGCCGTCCCGCCCGTCCCTCCCGCCGGGGAACGCGACTCCGGCCGGCGGCACGCCCTGGGGGCCCCGGTACGCAGGGGGGGGGGGGGGGCGAGGAGCCTGCCCCCTCCTCCTCGTCCGATCGACGCCACACGGCGGCGGGGAGAATTCTCGGGAAGCAAGCGGCGTCGACCCGCCAACGAGCTGCACACGATGTAAACGAGCTGCCTCGCGTAAAGTAATTCTATTAGCTCGTCTTTTCGGGGCCCCTGGTAGCGGGACAGTCTGCTGCCGTAAAGCGCGGACGTCTCATTCAGAGCGATTCATTTTTCAAAAATGTATTTATCTTAGCAGGACCACGAGGCATCCTCGGGTTATCACGTCGCACAGTGGACGCAAAAAAATGTATATACAGCGCACCTAATTTATTTTTCAATAAAATATAATGGAGAAAGCGAGATGAATGCAAGGGGATTGTAGTTTCAAAAACAACTTTGAGACAACTTGATCTTCCCACGAGGAGCGGCACCGTGGCACTCTGCGGAGACATCACAGGCGGTGGCGAGGGAAGGGAAGGTGAGCAATGAATAGACACTTGCGGTGAAAATGACCTCGGGGAGCGGAGAATTTTCCCCTCAACAGATTGCGCATTAGCATAATTGTCCTGCCGTGCTTTGCCGCGTCACAGCCTGACATTTCGGCGGCGAGATTTGATTTCTTTCGCCCCAATAAAAGGAAATAAAACAGTATCGTTTACAGGTTGGGCCCCGACACGGAGAATTTACGGGCGGCTGCACGGCACGTGGAGCATCTGGCGCGAGGGCTCCCCCCGCCGAGCCCGGCACCCACGGCGGCGGTGGCGGCGGCCGCTGCCGAGAGAGCCCCTCCGCCCGGTGAGAGCGAGTGGGGGGGGGACAGAAAATAAACCTTTCAAGAGGGTTTTCATCAACCTGAGCACCCATCGAATTAATGCTCCCTTCTTACCCTCATTATCTCTGCCACCATCATCGCAATGACTCACAAAAATAATTATTCACGTGAAGGTATCATCCGCCGCAGCGAGCGTGCGTGTTGACGTGCGCGTTCTTGAGAAGGATCTGTCAGCCGACCAACATCTTACTCCGCGATTCTTGTGCAATAAAAATGGGGGAGGTTTCATTAATTAATTAACCTGCGTTCGTTAAAGCAGCCGCGATGCACGTGGCTCGTGCGGTGTCTGTGTGTGTGTGCGGGGCGCCGCGTGGCCGGCACAGGGACACCGCGGGTTACGTGGACCGCTCCGTGCCTCCTGACCCCCTTCCGACAGCGATGACCAACGCGGTGCGGTCGGGTCAAAAAGCCCCCTTGACTCACATGGTGTGTGGGGGAGACTTTCATCCAGCAGTGGACTGATGGAAGGCCTGCAAATTACACATAATTATTCAACATCATCAGAATGTTTATGTATCCTGGAGGAACCTGACGAAGCTATGAAGCTCTTTTTCACAGATGTCCAGCAGAGGCACGGGGACCAGAGAGTGAGATGATCAGGGAGCGAGCTCCGTCTACTGCTGGATGCAGATCTCCCCACGCCGTGGGCCAATGCCGTGCAGTCATGCAACGCTAAAGCCCCACGCCGTCCCCGCTCGCGCACAAGCCGATCCCACCGTGGACTCCGTCTCCTCGGCGGACGCCCTCTGGGGCTCGCTCTCTCCCTCTGCCGCCATTCCATCGCCAGGCTCGCCCACTGGGCATCAAACCTTGCAAGATGCGCGTCCACCACTCTCACGCCCGCTACCCGGACAGTCTCTCCGCGTGATTCCCATCGTGGTGCCTCTCCGTGCTTTCCGTGTGCACTCTGCAGTTGCTGCTCCATTTCCTTTGTCAGGGTCCCTGTTGTTGATCCGTACATCATAGCGGGTTACATGCGCCACTTCAACGAGAGAATTGCACAATGGCAGTAAGTTGCTGTCATTCACTTCTACCTCATCATGTGGACTCCACTCAGCCTTCAGTAATTGTCATGAAAGGTTTATACATTCTACTGAGTTTCCCAGTGTTTTGCATTTTTTTATTATCAAGTGCAATCTTGATTTGAAGTTCATTATAATATAGTATAGTTAATTTTCATATGGTACAGTTAAATATTATTGGTGTCGTTCATGATGACATAGTTTATTTGGTGGAGTGGTGGAGCGGTGGCGCAGTGGTTTAGCACACTGCGCTAGCAAACCAGTGACCTGACCGAGATTCCTTGCCACGGATCTCACACCAGTCCTGGGCGATGGTCCTGGGCCCTTTCACGTCACCATCCCGCACTGACCAGGGTGATTAAGTATGATACAAAAAAATATCTATTTTTTCATTACAGCTTTCATTGTACAGCGCCCTGGGATGTTCCACATGAAGATCGTTATATAAGAGCAACATTTATTTTTTGCACTGTATGAAGAGAATTCCCAAGATCGACACGGCATGGGGAAGCCTTCATCCAGCAGTGGACTGACAAAGGGCTGTAAACTCCTCTCATTTTTCTTTTCATACATTTTATCGTTACGTAACATAGCATATGAACACAAACACATTCGCTTTCCGCAGCCAGCTTCACGCGCACATCAGCTCTGTGCATGCAAGATGGGTTCTTTGTACGCATGTTACAAAGGCTATTCCCTACATTACTTTCAAGTGTGTGCCTGCTTCTGATATTACAATAGGACATATAATTACGGGCCTTTGGCAGCAAGTGCAGTTGAGAATTAAATTATGAATCAGAAATTAGTCGGCCACCTCCATTTTACCTTCCTGGGCGATTGCTCTCTGACACAACAAGTCAAGCCCGACTCTGCCGATGAGACGGCGTAGGTCAAAACCGCTCCAGAGTTTGCTCACGTAAACCCAATGGTGCTCACGCTCGTGAAAAAAGTCCGTGCGGCTGTGGGATGTGTAAACAATTGTTAGAGTTTCACGTGCAGGGAGAGAGTTGTGAAGGAGAAGTATCCCCTGCTCATCAGCAAGTCTCTGGCAGGGGAGACCTGGGCTGGGTACAGAGGGCGACGGCGCGCACACGCACACACGCACGCGCACACACGCACACACACGCACACACACACGCATGCGCACACGCACGCACACACGCACGCACGCACACACACGCACGCACGCACACACATACCAAAAATAACAAAGATCCCCTGTATAGCCTTATTAGACTGTAGGAGCAAGTGCTGTTAGCGAGCACCTATGAAGGGCAGCAAGGCATACGAAGGGGTGGGTGACCAACACCACGCCGGGCCGTCTTTGTCTCCCCAGTGGCGATGTTTACACACCGCACCGGGTACTCACTTGATGCCGAGTCGACTTAGGGGAGGCCCATGACCGGTTCAGATAATCGTCACTGATGTTGGCCGTGAGCGGGAATCGAGCCCGGGTCGCCAGGTTTGTAGTGCAGCGCACTAACCGCTACACTACCGCTCCCCACCACACACACATGCACACACACACATGCGCACATACGCGTGTGCTCCGGTACAGGGTTCAACAATTACATTCAAACGTCAGTAAAGAAATATTGACCTCCGAAAAAATGATGCGGCTACACAAAAAAAATTATAAAACTCTTACATTAAACGTATAAAATAAAATGTATGCGGGAAAAAAATCCTCGCTGTACAATGTACAGCCATAGCACAGTGGTTAGCGCACTGCTGCCCTGCAAACCCCTCACTGGAGCTCAGTTCCCGGCTCTCATCAGTGGCAAGGGATATCCGACCCGGTCCTGGATCACCCCCCTTCACCAACCTGCACTGACCAACATGGTGAAGTATGGTCAAGCAACCGTCATGGCCGACACGGCATGGGGGAGGCATTCATCCAGCAGTGGATTAAAGGGCTGTAAATCCAGTGTATTACGGCTGTGAGCTGTAATAAATCAATGCAAATTAACAATGCCTGGAGTAATTGTTGTAGCTGCCTGCAACATTATCTGCTCCTAAAACATTTACATGGCCAATCAGCGATTCCGTCAAAAACGTTTACTACCCAGCTTTACACGCATATTGCCTGCATTTGGATAAACATAGTGTACAGAAATGTGTCATTTGGATGTCAACATTAAAAACGGGGCCCCAAAGACCGCTCGCGTATAAAATGAACACGTGTAGAATTATTTGCATAGAAGAGAAACCTGGCCCTGCGTGGGTTCGCCTGCTTCAAGCGAGAACTTTAAATGCATGTTCACTTCAGTGCTTTGTTTCACTACAAAGGCCCTGTGATGAATGCCTGCCTAAGACAGGCAGACACGATGAGACGCACGGGCAGTACAACAAGTGGGCTGAAGACCTGTAAGAGTTATCCAGTCACTAGTGTGAGGTTTTTTTGGGCTCAATATTACGTGAATATTAATTGGATAAACATCTCAATTGCCACCCTGCTCAGAGCAGTCTTTGAGAGGCTCGCCGAGGCCTTCCTGGGCGAAACAAAAGCACCGTGGCTGTTTGTGACACACCAGCGGGATGGGTGGCCACCAGGCACAAACGGACTCTCAGGGAGTCCTAGGAGCTCTGTGGTGATCAGCAGAGGGCCGTACAGGAAAGTACATTGCTGTACTCTGCGTATATGCTTCCATGGCCCACGCTCCAAACCTTCACCAACCCGCACTGACCGTCGACGTGAAGTCACCGGTTCACCAACCCGCACAGGCGCCGGAAGGCCCTCGCCTGGCAATGTGTAGACAAAGGGGCCGTGTACGTTACAACACTTTTAAATCACAACATTAATATTAACGCGGAGCCCTTTGCGACAAGTCAACAGTTGTTGTGCCATTGAGCGACTGATTTCCTGTCATAGGAATTTACAAATGGAGATGGGCACCAGGCCGGGCCCGCCGGTGTGACGAGGGGGGCGGTGTGACGAGGGGGCCGGTGTGACGAGGGGGCCGGTGTGACGAGGGGGGCGGTGTGACGAGGGGGGCGGTGTGACGAGGGGGGCGGTGTGACGAGGGGGGCGGTGTGACGAGGTGGCCGGTGTGACGAGGTGGCCGGTGTGACGAGGTGGCCGGTGTGACGAGGGGGCCGGTGTGACGAGGGAGCCGGTGTGACGAGGGGGCCGGTGTGACGAGCGGGCCGGTGTGACGAGGGGACCGGTGTGACGAGGGGACCGGTGTGACGAGGGGACCGGTGTGACGAGGGAGCCGGTGTGACGAGGGAGCCGGTGTGACGAGGGGGCCGGTGTGACGAGGGGACCGGTGTGACGAGGGGGCCGGTGTGACGAGGGGGGCGGTGTGACGAGGGGGCCGGTGTGACGAGGGAGCCGGTGTGACGAGGGGGCCGGTGTGACGAGGGAGCCGGTGTGACGAGGGGGCCGGTGTGACGAGGGAGCCGGTGTGACGAGGGAGCACACACAACAAAACTAAACTGTTTTTTATTTTGCCGGGTAAGGGCCGCTCGGCTATGTAGCTCTTTTTCAGAAGCGACGTGGCCATCACAAATGACAGCCCAACGAAGTGGCTTATCACGTGGACATTTATAGCAGTCAAATACTCTGAACGCACGTTGGTTCTAAATGTGGAGAGAATAAACCAGAGGACCCAGAGAAATATCCGCGCGACCACGGGGAGAGAGACACGTAAATTCCAATATACAGCAGGCGTCAGGATCAGGATCGAGCCCACAACCTCCTGTACCCCAGGCGAGGGAGTTAACATCTCCTAGCCACCGAGGGGGAACCCACGGACGAGAGGCGCCACGGCACCGTGGGGTCACGGCCGCACTCCACGCCGCCCAGGGCGTCTCCCGCGGGCGGCGTGGATCGAGCTGCGCTTACCCCAAACACGCAGCGTGCTGGAGGGAGCGGGAGAGGCTTTGAGAGTGGTCACGCGACCGTGCCTCTGTACGACGCTGTGGCACGTGCGACCCAATCGCCCCGCAACGCAGACCCCGTCTCGTCAGATCTCGGAAGCCACACAGGGCTGAGCCAGTTCTACCGCTTGGATGGGTGATCATCACACGGGCTTGCCAGGTGTTGCAGGCGCGGGATTGTGAGGTGGCCAGGAGATGGAAGCTCTGAGTGTCACCCCTCCTTCTATGCGGTTTCCTTCTGTGTGAAGGCAATCATTAAAAGTTGTAAATTCGGTAACCCGGTTCACTCTTGCGAATTAGACTCACCCCGTCCCCTGAGACTCACCCCGTCCCCTGAGACTCACCCCTGTCCCCTGAGACTCACCCCTGTCCCCTGAGACTCACCCCTGTCCCCTGAGACTCACCCCTGTCCCCTGAGACTCACCCCTGTCCCCTGAGACTCACCACTTTCCGTTTGAACAACTACACTTGACGTGACTTCATTTGATGGAAGTGGCCAAAATATCCCAAAGTTATACCCTCATGGAAAATGATCTTACGGCTCGATTAAGCTTTCCCGGGTAAACGAATGGCATTGTCATGATGTCCACAACAACACAATGTGGATAACGCGCACCCACGCACGCACACACACGTGTTTGCAGTGCACCGATAGTCATGAAACACGTGACCTCGTGTTCTTGTGTGCGTGCATTTGTCTCGTTGAAAATAATAAAAAAATAGTAGTAGTAGCGAAACTGTCCAATTAAGCTTGGTCTGCAAATGAATATACATTGCACATCTGAATTTGTGTTATGTTAAACGATGCGCCGGGGAAATTCACCCATCACCAGTAATCACAGGAAAGTGAAGCGCTCATGCACACGACCTATCTTCCTCCTCCGTCACTCGCCACCTGGCGGCTCACGAGGAGGCCGTACGAACTCCTTCCACTCCTCCTTCCGTCTCCGGCCGTGGCAATCGGCTCCTGCAGACCTACGCTCTCCTCCGTCAGGTCCCTCCTCCTCGATGCCATCATCAAGACCACCCTCTTGCATGGACGCCCTCCACTTCTTGTGACAGAGGACGCTCATTCGATGGCCTCAATTTCATTTTCCACGTGGCCCATTCTTTTATTTCTCAAGCCAAGGTCGACTTGAGCATGGTGCTAGTTTGGCGATGCGTGCGGCGTTCAGGAAGCACATTTGCAGAGTGGTGCCAACGCAGACGAAGCCGACGCAGAAGCGAGTAAAAGGCTGCTGGACATCAAACACATCACAGCTGTAGGGAGAGCCTTAAAAGGAAACGCGGTGGATACTCTCCGGAACACAAAGCACAAGTCTCTCATTTCTCAGATTCTGGCTCCATCTAGCGTCCGTTGCGAGCACCAGACGCCATGCATGGCTGCTAATGCCGATCAAAGCGCCAGCTTGAATTCGGGTGGTTGCAAGTGGCATCACACGAAATTCGCAGGCAGCTCGGAGCATCTTTATAAGCCACGGGTGTAGCAGTTCTCTCCCCGGTTGCTGTTGGAGTCCCACGATACGATTCAAGAATAGATGTTTGTTGGGTTTTTTGTTACATTGCGGTGGATGTACCAGCCTCTATCGAGCCACTGCAGGAGTCACACGAGCCCACTGCGCGTAACAATTACGCAAACAATAAAACATCGGATCCCAGACTAACATTTCGATGTACGCATCTTGAGCTTGCGACTCATTTATAATAGATTCATAGATTCACCGCTACACCTCGAGTGCGAGCCGAGATTCCCGTGCCGCGGGTGACCGATCTCACGACACACCGAGAAGTGAGCTGCACGCGCACATTTCCTGATGCGACGCATTTTCCCATCATTATTGACGTGCGTTAGAGCCACCATTGCAGCCAATGGCTCTGCGTCCGAGGTTACCGCGTCCACGGTCTGAGGAACCGGGGCCTGCACGTCGCTTCGCGAAGCGGGGCGTCACTCTTTGTGGGTCAACGCTGCAGAGTGTGGCCTCGGCCGCGGCTACAACGTCAGCGGCGAGCGATACCTGAACCAGCGCTGGGCTCCCCTTCAACCCGCACTGGCCCGACGTGAAGTACGGTCCAACAAAACCCCATGACCGACACGGCGTGGGGAGGCGTTCAAACAGCACATGTCGCCTCTAATTATTGCCATATGTTCTGATCCAGCTGCCACCCTCCCAAACATAGCACAGCTCCTCACACCTCTAACTCCAGTGTGGCACCCCACCACCTCCTCCTCCTCCTCCACCACCTCCTCCTCCGCCATCACCTTGCACAGAAAGAGAGAGACAAAGGAAGCGTTTTGCACTCCCCAACTCTGGCACCACAAAGTCAGAAGCGCACGACCCACTGGGCGCCCCAGCCCCTTTCAGAGCCTTTTATAATAATCATAATGAACAGATGTCGCTCACATCGAGGGCATTAATTACACATTCACCACATCCTCCAGCCCTGCAGCCCACTGATCCGCTCCTCTCCCGTGAAAATTCCGAGCAACTTGTGCACGCAGCAAAAACCGGGGAAGGACGAACAATCTCTCGTGTCTGGATCAAGCGACGTAGCAGCGCCTCGTCCGCTCCACGAGCCGGCGAGCCTGACGCCAAATCGTCACCGCTCGTGCGCCACGGCGGGAAGGTAGTTTGTGGATTTCCGGAGGAAGACTCCTCGCCGCAGACACCGGCAGCGAAGCGCCTCATTAGGATGCCGCCCAAACACTTACCGCGTCCCTGCTTGTTGACATGTATTAACGCGGTCGCCGTGGCGAGCCGGGCGGCGCACAATCAGGGGCTGCTGGGAGGTGAGGCCGAGGGCGATGATCGGCGTTCCCAAGTTGCTGGTGGGTCAACGGAAGCGCCGGCGTGCAAGGAAAATCACACGGCAAGGGCCGGGATTCGCAGCCGGGCAAATTAAGAATGCATAGAGTGTGACGTGTGTGTGTGTGTGTTGCATATATGTTTAAGTGTGCTGCACTAGAATATGAATGCCATAAGATAGTTCATGAGATTTTGTGAGAATGAGACGGAGTTTTCACCAAGTGACACCAACAACGGACACGTCAGTCACGTTGATCCACTGCCGGACGAAGGTTGACTTTGCCCCATCGGCGAGTGCGGCTTGGTGAAGGGGGTGGGAGTGCAGGGTGAGCTCGAGATGCCACTCGCCACCGATGTTCGCCGTGGTTAGGTAATCGATCTCGGGTAGCCAGGTTCACAGCGCGGAAAGCGAACAACCTTGCCATCGCTCCACCCTCATCTTTACACGCAAGTTATACAAGAGATTTAAAGATATCACGATATCGGTGAATAATACGAAACAAATGAGGAGAATATCGAAATATAATTATGTATTGTTGCATGTAGCATGAATCTGGGTCTATCAGGGAACCAAAGCCAATCCGAGTCTCATTACGGAAACTTCAAAGTTGCTCAACCCAACGGTTCCTCTCTAACGAGAGTCGGCGTGAACGCCTTGCAACGGACGAGCGTCTCGTCTTGATTAGAAACACTTTTGAAGAGAACACAAGTCTGTCCGCCCACACGCACAAACACACGCACGCACGCACGGCCGCACACGCTGCTCTCTCCTTACCCCCCCCCCCCCCCGCGACACCACCCCCCAGCACCCCACCCGAGTTATCGCTCTGTAATTAAACCGCACCACCTCCACCGCCAGCTGGGCTCATCCCCGGCGCGCGCGCGGCGCCCCCCCCCGCCCCCCCCCCCTGCATCGCGCACCCTCGGAGCCGCCGCGGAGCCGCGCAGGTGCCAAGGCAGTGCGCTACTCCCCTCGCAGCAGCAGCAGCAGTAGCAGCAACAGCAGCAGTAGCAGCAGCAACAGCAGCAGCAGTAGCAGCAGCAACAGCAGCAGTAGCAGTAGCAGCAGCAACAGCAGTAGCAGCAGCAACAGCAACAGCAGCAACAACAGCAGCAGCAGTAGCAGCAGCAACAGCAGCAACAGCAGCAGCAGTAGGCAGCAGAAACAGCAGCAGCAACAGCAGCAGCAACAGCAGCAGCAGCAACAGCAGCAGCTACATCAGCAACAGCAGCAGCAACAGCAGCAGCAACAGCAACAGCAGCAGCAACAACAGCAGCAGCAACAGCAGCAGCAACAGCAGCAGCAGGCAGCAGCAGCAGGCAGCAGCAACATCAGCAGCAGCAACAGCAGCAGCAGCAACAGCAGCAGCAGCAAGCAGCAGGCAGCAACAACAGCAGCAGCAGCAGGCAGCAGCAGCAACAGCAGCAGCAGCAGCAACAGCAGCAGCAGCAACAGCAGCAGCAACAGCAGCAGCAGCGCCTCCCGCTTCACGCGGGCTCCGTTGCGAGCCCGCGGACGCACGTACAGGGACCGTTCTTTTTACAGCTCGTGGTGTACACGCAAATAAATAAATAATCGTTAACCGCCGCGCAATTATTGCGATGCCTGCTAGCCACACCCCCTGCTGTGGAAAGCTTTGGCACGGCAAAAGTTTGGGGTCGGAGCTTGCGTTTTTAAGTGGGGTATTAAAAAATACAGGGGTGACGCGGCACGCTTGCTCGCAAAATAAGGCCTGGTTGTACCGTCTTCGTTGTTTTACTTCGATAAAGGCCGGTGGTGGAAATCCTGTACTAATTATGATAATTGCTCATTACTGGCAACTCAAGAGCAAAAAAATGCGTGCTCTTGCAAAACAAAATTACGACTCGACACATGATATAATCAGTATAAACTATTTAACATTCACAGAGGGAAGGAATAAGTTATGTCCGTGAGCAGTGGTACAGGAGCACAGTAAGAGATGGCTTCTGGCTTTTGTAGATTCCACAAGAAAAATTGCCGGAACCTCAAGACAGGCAAATGAAGAACCACGTTGTGGTTTTGTGAGCGAGCTTCACCAAAGATCTGCTGCCAGGCACCTCTGATTAGCACGGTTGGCTACGTACGTTGCAAAAGAAGTTCAACATACATACGTATATGCCGTGCAATTTGGCAAACCTGAACCATTGTAAAATCTGTTCTCCCAGCACAACATTCAAACCTGGCGGCGATGTAAAATATCGCCTTCAAACGCAGCCAATAGCGTTTCCTAACAGCCGAGGCCACACACCACGGCCACGCACCACGGCCACACACCACGGTCACGCACCACGGTCACGCACCACGGCCACACTACGGCCACCCCACGGCCACACCACGGTCACGCACCACGGCCACGCACCACGGCCACCCCACGGTCACGCACCATGGCCACACACCACGGCCATGCACCACGGCCACGCCACCATCCCCAGTTGCCGCCCAGTCCCCTTTCTCTCGAAATTGTGCCGAATGATGACGCAACATAAACACGGGCGACGATAATAACCGCACATCTTATTGAACAAAAACCCATCGCTCCACGCTAATTCTCACTCTGCACCATAGGGCCCAATGCATATCCGACCAGGAACACATAGCCAGTGAACTCAAGCATGTACACCAAGCTCTTAAGGCTAATGGTTACTCCGACTACACAATCCGCAAAGCTATCACTCCAACCATGAAGAAGGACCCTCTTGAGGAGCCATTCAAAACCATTACTTTACCCTACATTGTGGGGATCACAAAAAATATCTCCAAAATCTTAAATAAACACAAGATCCAGGTCTGATTCAACACATTACATAAAATCCGTGATCTGGTTCCGTATGTAAAAGATGTGATTCCGGACATACAGTACCCTGGCGTCTACAAACTAAGTTGCCTCTGTGGTAGTAGTTACATTGGAGAAACCAAACGACATGTTTCGGACCGCATCCGTGAACACAAAGCAGACCTAAAACACGGTAGGACCAACACCTCGGCCGTGGCAGATCATTGCTATAATTCAGTAGGCTCACATGACATTGACTTCTCCAAGACAGAAGTTCTCTTTTGCCATCTGGCTACCATGAGAGATTCGTTCATGAGGCTATCCACATATACAAACACAGAGACAATTTCAACCGAGAAGATGGATTCTGGCTGAGTAATCATTGGAAGGATTTGATAAACCATTTCGGGTCTTAATTGATTGTTCACGCTTACGGTGGCTTTCAGACCGCATCCATTATTTTCGTCTCCCCCCTCCTCTTTTTCGAAGATAGATGGACTTGTCCATCTGAATAACTGCCAAATCGCTCTCCGTGGTGCTAACGTTAAAAAAACGCCACTTTTTCAAATTTTGTTGCTGTGGTTTTCACACCTGATGATAATTGCTTGTGTTGCAGTAGAAATGTCGTGAGAATTTTATTTTTTATATATTTTTTATTTTATTGTTTCCCTTTTACGTGACTTTACCGAAAGAACCAAGAATATGATAGTATCTTATGACATGCCCACTTTTGGTAGGCTTGACACTAACGGACATCCGGCTCCCAATCGTATTGCAACCTTGTGGTGGACAGTCACGCCGGTTTGTCCCTGTTGTTTCCGGGGACACGTCGATATTTCTCTATTTTATATGCAGGCTTTGACTCGTTGGGGAAAAAAATCCCTTTTAAAACGATAACGCGCATATAATTGTGTGTTTCCTACAAAGACCAAGACCCCGTATTTAGCCGTGGAAACCGATGGAGCAAACACCTATTAGGGCTGATGGGTTCACGAGGGGGTCGTGCATCCCAGCCACCTTTGTCTCCACGAGGCCACGCTAGATTCAGATGCTTATTTCCACCAATATTGTGCATGGGCAGGAGTTGACCCCAGGTCATAATTATCATAGCGTCATGCCGAAGAACCAAAAATATACGCAGCGCACGCACACACACGCACGCCCGCCCGCACGCGTTTACATCTGTTGATATAATACAGCTCTATAGAATAATGTGTGCGGCCTGCTGGGTATAGCTAGAGTCACACAACCATCGACACACAGACACATACAGTATGAGTAACGAGTAGCCGGCTTCACCCGCTTTCTATTGGCTCCAGCTTCCACGGGAGGCAGATTACTTGGTTCACTGATGTTGAGCTGGACCATAAAAGTAATTTAGAACTAGAGTGGTGATCCTGTGTTCACGAGTAAAACCAATCGCAATTTTTAGGTGGAACCAAATTTTAAGAAATGTTGCTTCTCAGTCGCATCTCGAGATTAAAGTCTCGCTTCCGCTGCGATTCATTTACATCGCTCGCTCCGCGTCGATCGTCAACGCGTACGCGGCTCCAATGTCCACGCGCACGCACACGGTGCACACACCACACCTGTGCGTGACCGCACGAACGTGTGTGCGTGTGTGTGCGCGTGCGTTCGTGCGCGCGCGCGTGCGCAAGCGGCGGCGCAAAATTAAACAAAGCGGCTCTCCGCAGCGAAACGCGATAACAGCCATCACCGGGGAGAATCAAAACTATCAGAGCGGCCGGTTTCATTACACGAAATCAAATTAATTGCTACTCCAGGATGAATTAAGTAGCAACTTACGGCGATATTGATCTCAGCTTGCCCGCGGGCAGGAGGGAGAGATTTAATAAGTGGACTTCCACTTTGAAGCTGAAAAACACCCCCAAGAAGAAGACTGTCACACTTGAGTAGTGCTCGTGCACAGGCGGTAATTTAAACAAGGACATCCATCCTGCGCGCGGCTCCAGCGACGCCGCCCGCATTACAAAGCGGAACCGCCTCGCTCGCTCTCCAGGCGCGCCTCTCTCTCGGCTCATCAGCCGTGTGCTAACCCACGCCGATGCACCGCACCCCGCCACCTCCGCCATCCTCACATCAACATCATCAGCTTATCTGCCACGTGCAGTTTTCATCTTTTTATTGCCCTCTGCGATTAGCGCTTCTGGGCCGCGTTCCGCGCCGCGAGCGACTCCCTCGCATGCCGACCACGCCCCGTGACACAGCGAGAGCGAAAAGTGCATTTATTTTTCAGGATAATCAATAATGCAGACTTAAAGCGTTATACGTTGTTCGTCAAAATTGAGCCTATTGCGTCAGTTTACATGATGGGAATCTCCTGCGAATGTAGACAATATTGTCAGGCTCCACTTGTCGTTTTGGCTCCTATTCGCGTGGACCTTCCGATTATACTGCGCCGTACGTTTATATCCCGATGCAAGACGCGCATGATCCCGTCTGTGCGTCAATGCTCTCGAACGCACCGGAGCGCTCGCGCCGCGAAGGCAGCGCTCCGTGGCCCGCAGGGCAGCGCTCGAGACCACCGCTGCCGCAGCCGTCACGGCCACGGCAGTCGGGACCCGTCACTGCACTCCCTGCACGTGTTGGCTTCGTTCCCACGGTCGTTCGTTCATCGCAGGTCTCCCTCGCCCTTTGCGATCACGCGCAGTCTTTTTGCCTGTCGAGTTCGAAACTTGACTTTGAATTCCCTTAAACGACCTCATATTTTGGGGCCCAATCCGTAATGCGATCATTTAAATTCTTTACATCGTCCGGTGACCCGGGCTCACGTAGACACAGTGCTCACTTAACTCCGTGCAATTGTGTGGCTTCGCATTAAATCCTGTGTGGGTAACGTGCGTCGCATGACGATAAAACCAAACCCAATATTTCTAATTCACAAAGCTAAAATTTAGTCAAATGAAGTGCAGAATAAAATTGTATTTGACAGTCTTTTTTCATGCGAGCTTTTGGTGACTGAACTGGGTCCATCACCTCACTACACTTAAGAACCAGGTAAAATCACAGGCACTTAGCCTGGATTAGAACCAAGGCCCCCCACCTCTTCTGGGCCGCGTTCCGTGCCACGAGAACCAAGGCCCCCCACCAAGCCACCCGGCTACCTCTTGCTTGCTTGCTTGCTGCAATGAATCCGAGCGTCACCGCAGCGTGATCCGTGCCGCGGAGCCCTCGCGTAAAGACTCCAAGCGGCGGACAGGCGCAGCGGAGAATAGTGCCTCCCACGTACTGAGATCCACTGTGACTTATTCAAATTAATCACTCGTGTCTTCTAATTAAATTAGTGTATATTTTATACTTTTAATTCAATGAACCTCTTCATGACATTTCCTAATTCTAGTATTGTAGATGTCCGACATGCTTCCACATCATATAAAGATCCTTATAATACATTTATGATAGTATACCTGCAATAGATAACCGGCCAGCTAGCTCAGCGGTTGATTGAAATCAGAAGGTTACGAGTCTAAAGCCTGGTTGGGGGTTGACTCAGCCGATCATCCTTTCGTGGTCGATAAAATTGGTACCACTTTCTGGGGAATTCAAGTGGTTGTCCAACGGATTCACTTCACCTACCATGGGAATGTAGAATTTCCACCACTCGCTTATGGTTGTAAGACAGGAGATCAGCATTTCCTGATCTCCAAAATGCTCATTTCAGCGAGAAGTTTAATGTAACTATTTGAATGTTACATCTTGTTTTACTCCTTCCGACAGGCTACAACTCGAATGACGGCCGGGTCGTGGGCCGGGTCGTGGGCTGGGTCGTGAGCCGGGTCGTGGGCTGGGTCGTGGGCCGGGTCGTGGGCCGGCCACCCCATGCAGCTGCTGCAGTGGCAGCGGCCACGCGAGCTCACGCGATAAGGCCACTCAGCAGACAGCAGCAGCAGCAATAATCATGCTACCAGCAAACACCGGGATGCAACCCGGACATGATTATGTATTTATACTGGAGGAATCCGATGAGCTATGAAGATGTCGAGTAGGGGAAGGTCAGAACGTTACATACTTTCAGGGGAAACGTATTGGAAACAGGCACAACCAATATGCAGAATCAATTCGGTACAGCCAATAGTAAGGCGATGCGTACTCAACTTAATGTAATCGTGTACAGCCCTTACTATGTCACTTCACCGATGGACGAACGCCTTCACCACGCTGGCTACTGCGCGTTGGTAAGGGAGGAGCGGGGAAACATTGGCTAGCGAACTGCGCTACAAACCCGTTGGTAAGGGAGGAACGGGGATACATTGGCTAGCAAACTGCGCTACAAACCCGTTGGCCCGAGTTCAATTCCCAGCCATGGTTAGCTTGAGTGGCGAGTGACATCCTAAACCGGCCTGGGCTTCCCTCTTCACCAACCCCCGGCTGCTGCAAAGCGCTCCACTGCTAGATGACAGGATGAAGGGATAGGTCGATGGTGGTGACCCACGCAGCGCTGGACAGACCTGCAGGCCACAGTGAATGGACAGCCCACTGTATGGCAAGCATCGGCCCACTGCCTTGCATAGAACAAATGTAGTCAAGTTTAATGTACTATTTATAATGTACTATTTATAATGTACTATTTATAATGTACTATTTCTAATGCATTATTTATAATGCACTATTTATAATGCACTATTTATAAGTGACTGAACGTCAAGCATAAACTATTATTCCTACCATTAATGAATTATGTGCACATAATAATCATATTTAAATATATTTGTAGAGGATGTATTTTAATAATTACAATAAAAATGCCTCGTAAATAAAAACAAGAGCATTTACTTAGACAAATGAAGTAAGTAAATACCGGTTTAATGTCACACATTACACGAACAACATATTTTCCAGGCTTGGTGAATCCGCTGCTGAATAAGCAAGCCGTGTCAGTAAAGTCATGGGTGTCGTTTGGCCGTACTGCACCATTGTGGTCAGTGTGGGTCATCTTGTGGCACAAGACCGGTTCCGATATCACTCCCCGCCAATGTTAGCCATGGCCGGGATTCGAACGGATAGCGCGTTGTACAAAACTGCCTCGTGATAAAAAGTGGGGGGTGGGGGAGGGGGGGAAACCCTCAATGTCTCCATAAAATATTTGTCACGTTTCTTTGAGGAGAAACCCGGGCGTTTCACAAACGACTCGCGCCGCGATATCGCTCCCCCGAGCGCCTCCATTTGAGTCAATTTATGCCGAGTGGGGCTTAATGGCTGTTAGGCCACCTAAAGGTGGCAACTTTAGCAAGGGAATTACGAGCTTCCTCCCACAAACATTTTCAGGACTTTAAAGCATCCCATTAATAATAAGAAGGTCAATTAAGTGGTATACAAAAGGCAGGATATGAAAAAAACTCATCAAATTTCGACGCAATTTCATTGTAATGAGCATCACAGCGTGAGACAAAGATTTTGCCGATTACATTTTTACACTGTTTCAATGCACTGTGAAATTAATAAAGTAAGGGCCATTTCCCCCTGCCAAGCCTATCAGTAGAATAAATGAAAGATATTAAAGACCCCCAAGTATAATGACCCACCAAAGCCTGCAGCCTTCACGATAGATTACCCTGCTGGGCATAATCTAAATACGAATTCAGCCGACACGGGCTCGCGCATCCCCTAATGCGGAGGAGAGGCGAAGCCGCGTTAGGACCGCGGCCTCCATAAATGCCCCGCGCATCGCTCTGCGGAATTAGCCTCGCGCAGATTACGGTACCATTTTGTAGGCAGTAATGGGTCGTGTTTGAGCGCACGCCGCGAGGATGGGCGCCCGGCCTTGCCATGGGACGGGGGGGGGTGGAGCCGATGGGGTTACGACGACGACGCCGCCAGCACCGTGAGCAGCGGCGCGGAGTTGAGTTTTGGTGGAGGCAGCGCCGTCTGCTCGCTGTTCATTTACCCCTGCCTGCTATCTCTAACCAATGTGCCGAGCGTCGGCAGACGTAAATCGTTTTTTACTTGAACTCTACAAACCATATCTGACGATGTTAATAGAACATGTGGCAGATGGGAGCCTCCCCATATATAAGACTGAAGCCTCAATATGCATCCATGGGTTGTGTCTGCCACTTCTCACCAAAACTCCTAATAAACTGTTGATCAATTCAGATTCAAATTTTCAGATGCCAAATTGGACTTATTATTATTATTCCTATATGTGTTGAAGCGTGTTACTTTTGCCACAATAGAACAATAAGGCTTGCCAAGCACAAACTAAATCAAATGAATACGACGTTTTACAACAACAGAAAAACTCCATGAGGAAGTGTTTTGATTTCCTGGCAAGAAAATCTATTTCTTTTTTTTTTCTTAAAATCAAGAATACTATTTAATAAGAAAAGGTCAATTGGAGGTTGAACTAAAAAAATACGTAAGAAAATAAAGAAGCAAACTTATGTGGGGAACAAAATATATTTTAATTGAATTTTTGCACAGCCAGTATAAAAATTTGCCTTTGACCAATGAGGTTACTTTTAATGGCAGACTCGCATGTGCCCACACCAACTCCACGGCTGGTATTGATGGCCACACAGCGCCGCGCTGTTTTGGAAGCTATCGACCCGCAGCGAAGATCAATGTCTGGTAATTAGAGGGGGCCCCTTGCAGGACCGACCTGGGAAGAGACTCCTCGTGTGCCCACACGTCTGCAGCCGGTGCCATAAACAAAAGGCGGAGGCATTCCTGCGCCGTGCCCATGAGCGCGCTGGAAGAGGGTGCCCAATGATTTGCCCCAATCCACCGAGGAATCGCATTTTTTTATTATTTTTGGTGGCTTACCCGCGCGGCCTGGGTTTGCACGTCAGCTGCTCTTCGTCAGAGAAATGCGCTGCACCCACAGCCCCCCTCAAGGCCTCGGAGATGTAAAGATGGAGATGCTCTGTGCTCCCAGGCCAAGGCTTTTGTCGACGGGCTACCGAACTGTTTCCTGCGTAGCCTCCAGCCTCCGGAACGCTCTTGCACGAGATATCAGGATCTCTGAGTCTGTGGCCATATTTTTTTTACTTGTCTGAAATGTTCTTGAAGTATAAATTTTAGTTCACTCAGCTAATGGCTTTATATTATTTATTTCATTATTTTTTGCCATTTCATAGCGTTTAGTCCCTTGAGTTATTATAATGCAAAGTTGTCTGCTGTTGTTTAGTGTACAACGGTTTGAGGTCTTTGATGAAAGATACTATGTAAATAGAAATAGTATTGTTCTAATTTAGTTACTAACAACCTCCATGTGCGTTGGATTAAATTACCAACAAATATAGCCCTGCACGTATTCACTGCGATGTCGAGTTGTGAATCTGTACTCTGCACGGAGTGTGGGGACAGGTGGGCGCACGTCAAGGAGGAATAGAAAATGCACGGAGCTAAACCGAGGTTGTGTATTCATGAAACTGCACATCCTGCACATTCCAATCATCATTTCTGAAGCAAAAAAATGCATTTTCTCAGTAACGCAGCAACAGCAGAAAAAAATCTTCCCTCCTCACTCAGATTTCAATAGCGGGTCACCACTTGTGTGCAGGATTTCCTTCACTGATCAATGAGAGTTATATCCGTGCTATCGCTGATATTCCATATACAATTGCAGGTGAATGCGGCAGGCCATTTGCCTTCCACGTTTCACTTGTTTGAACACATTTCCCAATTCCAATGCCAATTTGTGTTCGGCCTACGATGACAGATCGTAGACACAAGCCAAACAGGGGGGTGGAGTGATAACGCAGCGGTTTGCACGCTTACACTGTGAGCCCTGAGGAAGACAGTTACATTCTCGACCACTGCTTGCGACATCTGAACTGGTCCTGCACAAACCCGCACTGACCGACACAGCATGGGAAGGCCTTCATCCAGCAGTGGATTTACAAAGGGCTGTAAAACATTATTCGTAGTCTGGGGCGCCATGGTCGCGAGATGTTAACTACCTCGCCCGGTATATAGGAGGTCGTGGGAGCAATCCCGACCATGATGTCTGTATATTTGTAGGTTGCATGTTCTCCCCGTGGTCGCGTGGATGTTTCTCTGCGGACCTCTGTTTTTTTTTATCTCCACATTTATAAATGTGTGTGTTAGAGAATATTTGGCTGCTATAAATTTCCACGTGATGATGAGCCACTTCATTGAGCAATCATGTGTGATAGCCAGGTCGCTTCTGAAAAAAGGGCTTTCCAGCTCAGTGGGCCGTACCTGGTAAAATAAAAATGGTTTAGTTGAGTCGAGCCCTGTGCAGTGAATCACAAGCCCTGCGGCCCACTGGTGCACCGCAAGGCCGTGGGTAAGCCGTGCGGGGAGCTGTTGCAGACACGTGCTGTCGGTGCACGCTGCTCTGCAATTATATTCGCTGAGGGCTGGTTGTGGTCTGCAGGTGCAGAAAGGTTGAGACTCGGTAGTTGGGACTCGGTAGTCTGCTGCATTCTCTATTGGTAATTGAGAGGCGCGAGCCCGTGGCGCTCGCAATGCTCCGATTGTTCCAACACCGCAAACCTCTGGCTATGTCACTCGATAGGAACGTTAAAAAACAACTTCAATGGAAAAAAAACAATGCGAAAGCCGATAACAAGCGCGACTTTGTCACGAATAAATACTCGCGAAACGTGTGCCGATGCTGGTTTCCACGCAGTGTCCCAGCCAGCCGGGCCGTGAGCGGCACAGCAGCGAAACGCTCTCCGCCTAAACCACCCAGCACGGCTCCCCCCGCGTTGAACCCGATGAGCACAGAGAGCACGTGGAGCCCAGTGAGCCCGGTGAGCATGGTGAGCACGTGTGGAGCCCAGCGAGCCCGGTGAGCACGGTTTGCTCGTCGCTAGGAGTGCCAACAGAGCGGAGGGGAATCGCGCGGCAAGCCATCAATCACTCAATTAGCGGCATTGGCCACACTCGACGTGGGTGCTTGGGAGAAAAGCTGGACTGGTGAGTCCTCGCCGAGCGGATTGGAGTTTCCCAAAGAGCGCTCGAGCCAAGTGCACGCGTGAATTGTTTTTGTTTACACGAGTACGTGTGATGGAAACGATCTAGAAGAAATCTAAATTTGTCTTTAAACATCCGATTTTATTTAGTTATTTACGGCCAAAACTGATCCCGAGCATCTAGCAAGATAACAATACACGTGCCCGCACGCACTGTGGCTTCATGCGCAAACGCATTCAAATGCAAATCAAATGTCCGCACACAATGCGCGTGCCGGGAAAAAAAAAAGTGCTGGTAATTTCATTTTTCTGATCAGACCCAAGTTAAATTAATCCCCTGATGTTTGTCAAGTTAATCAATTCTAACCGCGCGTAATCTTGCCCACACCGTTTTGTGTATTGCGTGACACAATAACAACGCTGCATTCTATTAGAAATGCTGTCGGTGACAGATGCACATCCCACTCACTCTTAGGGCATGAGAATTCACTTGAATTTTGTTTTAAGTAGCTAAGGAAACTTAACCCACGGGGGCAGCATATGGACCGTACGCCGATGCAATTAAATTCCACCAGCGTCTCGTGGCGCGAAAGAACGCGTTGCCCAGCCAGCGCCGAACAAATCAATCAGCCATTCATTTCCACTCCGGCTCCTCGTAATTTCAAATTATTGGAATCAAATAGCTCCTCGGATATTTACGGCCTCACATTTTGACACAGCTGCGATTCAAATGCACGGCGCCACCCCGAACTTGTTGACGTGGGCAAGCGGCTCAGGGGGGATCGACGCCACACGGCACGGAGCCTGGCACCGCCGAGAACCTGAGTTCGAGTCCAGGTTGCATTCGCCCTCGATCAAGTGAAGGTTTCTCACGCGTAACGACGTGATGTCGGCAAAAACGACGCGTGGCTCGTTCATATAAATGTGGGTCATGGCAGCTGTGAGGACAGGATGGAGCCTTTGGGCCCCACTGCCGTGCAACGCACCACGCTTCCGTCGCGGGACAAACTCGGCGCTGCGCCGCCTTGCCAGGAATCACAGAGAGAGGGAGAGAGTCGGAGACCTCACAAAGACTGTACAGGGACTGCACTTTTGTGGCGTTCTCCACGCTCTCGAACGACACCGATAGCACTGTTGCTACATAACCGGGAGAAAATGAAACATGTGCTTAATTGCATTGGTTCACTGTGCAACATTACACTTGCGCATCGCATCCAACCTTGCACACACACACATCATCATAGACCTAACATACCTCAAGCCTCGGTTTGTCATTATCATCAGCCATCATCTATCCTCTGCTGGACGGAGGCCTCCCGAAGCTGTCGCCCATCCATTACAGTATGAGTGCACGGCACAGCAGCCTGTGTGGGATGTGCCATGAGTGTCCCCCCACTCAACGCGCAGTCTTGTCGGCCTGAGTGGCCATCGGGGAGGCTTCGCAGGCACGCAGCGAGGCGGGCCTCTGGCGCCCTCTGCAGGGCAGGCGCGTGGTGTCGCCTCGAGAACAGCGCCAGAGAGACGGCGGCGAACAGCACTCAATTATTATTATTGATTATAATCACCGTGCCCCCCCCCCCCCGCCCGTTATCAATCACCACGGTTCGGATATGAATTCATATAGCCCGCATCACACACGTGCGGCGTATTGATCGGTAAACGGTGAAAGGCGGATCGGCGATATAGGAGTCGAGGCCGCTTCACACTGCTGATGGCGCGTCTCACCCGAACAGTATATTTGAGGCACACCAATCGCCCTATGCATTGACCAACAATGCGATTTGTAGTCGCATCAACATGTGACGACATGAAACGTGGGTCGAAATATTTTCGCGCTGTCAAATGTTGAGTGCTTTCGTCACATTTGAGAGAGCCAATCCTGATCAGGAGTCAATTCATCCAACCATCTCTCCAGGGTCCTGAAAATACCTACCACTTTATCAGAAATCTAGTAATTGTCCTATAGATATACTGATCCTCCCCATAAGATTGAGGAATTTCCACCGCTGGCTCCGGGCCACAAATGGATACAAGTGCTGCCCCATGCTTATATGAGCCGGGAGTTAACCTATACCCACGTGATCTGAAGCCATGGTCAATCCACTGCTGGACAAATACTTCCAAAATGGGTTACGCTCTCTCATAATCATGCGAGGTAACAATCCACCTCCCTCCTGTACGTGAGCTTTTAATCGCTCCATCTCCGCGCTGGACGTTCCGTCACACGCGCTCCATCCCCTGGCTGCGTCTCCCATTAGTCGTGACCATCACCCCCTTCCCCTGACGGGTTCTGCCCAAGCCCGCTTTATTTTCTTAACAGTTTGACTGAGTGTCCTTAACCCGCATGTGTTCTCTAATCCATGTGTGTGTGTGTCTCTCCCTCGCTCAGTGCAATTACAAGCATGAATAATACCACACATACCACACCAACCCGGTGAAAAACATTATTTATGTCGTTAGAGTCTGAAAAAATATATAAATGATGCCCGCGGTTTATCCTGGAAAGTTTCCCTGAGATTCAAGGTCCTTTTTAGGTAGGGCCCTGTACTGGGATGTTTGGCCATTTCCGTCGATGAGTGGCGTGCGGCGATGAAACCGGCGGAGTACCCGGATAAGATCCACATACGCGAGATAGTGACACTCAAGAGCTGCCAGCACCTGGCCGCCTCGCAGCCCCACGCCTATAACACCTGACAAGCCCTGCTCGATCATCCATCCATACATTAACCAGCCCCCCCCCCACTCCATCTTGTGTTTGAGAATCTGATAAGACCGTACACATTCAGGGCGATTCGGCCTTGGGTTCGGCGTTCTTAATGTCCCTCGGCAAGCCACGGCCACTTGCTCCACTGCGATGGCGTGCGACGTGTCAGGCAAGAGGCGGTAAATACAACGGAATAAACTTTTTAACAAACGTTCAGGTTTGGAGAGCGGTGTACGCGCGCGCGTCCCCATGCGCCCCCTGCCTCCGGGCCTCCGTGTTATTCCTGTCTCCTCGAAACGTAACGAACTGTTAGCAGATCTAATTGGGAAAATTACACCACCAGTTTAACGCGCCACGGTTTCGGTGTGCAAATTATAAGCGCGAGTGTGTGTTTGCCAAGAGGCATTGTCATCATCTCCGTGTTTTTCCACTTCTTCCATCCCCCCCCCCCCCCGATTTGCTTTCGCTTAATTAAACGGTGAAGTTCGGCATCGCAGGTGAGCGCGCCGCTATCATTTTGTCGGCAACTGTTTTTGCGCGACGGCTCGCGGCGAAGCCGTTATCGAGCGATCTTGTATTGCGTTGGCTCCTCGCAAACCTCGTGGCGATGTCCCACAGCCCTTCCCTGCGCAATGGGTTCCTGTGAAAAATTGTCTGGCTGTTGGCACGAAGTCGCCGCATACAAGTTGTGAGAATGTCAACGCGTCGCTCGCTCTCGCAGAGAGAACAAACTGGGAGGCGAGAGGAGAGACCGCAGACAAGCTGGAAGGCAGCCAGACGGTGAGGTGGTGCTAATTGCCCAAGCTCAGCGGTCTTTTATGTATCAAGATGTTTCGGTCATTTCATCCGTGTTTATACGTGTGAGGAGGAAACCGAAGCAGCTGGACAAACCCCACGCGTGCACAGGGGGCAACCCGCTCTCCCATGCGAGTGGATTCAACATTTGCTGGAGAGACCCCCTTCTCCTGGCGAGCGAGGGTATAGTAACCTCGACTCACACGGGAAGGGAGTTTCACAACATTCGTGTGATCCGCAAACCCCTCGCCGCCACCAGTCACAGCCCACCGTCAATCAACTGCCGGATGAAAGCCTGCCCATGTCCTCTTGCACACCGGGGTTGCTTAGCCATACTTCACCACACTGGTTCATATAATTGTTAGCACTGACGTTAGCCACGGCCAGGAATTTAGCTCAGGCTGCCCACCTCACGCCGCTCATCGGTGCCGCAGGTAGTGCCCTGCGCAGCTGGCCCAACAGAGAGCACGCGCCGTCCCGCCGTCGGCTTGAGAATAAAGACTCACTGGACGTATTCGCCACCTTCGTTTTGCCTTTGTGATTGTGTAGTCACGTAACGAGCCGGAGTCTTGTAGAGAGATGCGGATCGGCCTGTAAAGAGCACCCTGAGACGTTTGCATTGCCCCGGACCCCTATCCGGTTTCTTGGGGTCCACCATCGGCCTGTGAATCCATTGCAATAAATGAGCTTTCGCTTTTGGGAAATTTGACCCAATCGATGAAACGGTTGACTCAGGCCATTGTCCCTCTGGGGCCAATGAAATGATCACCACAACGTGGCAAGTCAACAGTGAATCTTGACTTAAAGCTTTTGTGACTGCTGGAATTCATTTTCATTGGGTCTTTCGGTAAAGCCACGTAGATAGAAAAATAATAACAATATCACGACGTTTCGATCGCAACACAAGCAATCGTCATCAGGTGAAAAATATAGCGGGAGAGCTGCTGAGGAAGAAAAAATATGATACATATATTGTTATTATTTTATTAATTATACTATTTTTCTATCTACGTGGCTTTACCGAAAGACCCAAAGAATATCAACAGTGAATGTTCGAGAGAGTGACTGGCCTCTGCAATAGAAATGTGGAATGTTCAACACTGCCTCAGGATCACTATTAAAAGACGAGCGCTGCACAATGTCCATTGGGTCTTGGCCCAGATTTAGTACCATCGGTATCCTCACCAATGGCCATTATAAGTTGTGCTGTCTGTGGGTGCCCCTGTTGGCATGGGTTCCACCCCGCAGCGGGCTTTGGTGCAATGCCCAATGCAGACCTGGTAGAGAGTCGTAACGTAAAAGACAATCACTCAGCCTTCAATATTTTTTCAGTGCCTTATGCTAATCTTGGTTCTTGGTATCTGGCGTTGTGCACCCATGGGATGTGAAGGTTTCCAGTGAAGTGTGTTTGAGTGCTTGACACGGTTTTATTTTGTCCGGGGATCATTTTTTTTCATCTTATCGTCGTGGATATAGTTTTTTTTTTTACCAATGGCAGGAGACAAATTTCCTGGAAAAGAAAAAGTAGTTCAAGCAGATAAAGAACATTCCTGCTGCTCAGCACCCAGACAGTTTATGTCCTATTAGTGCAATGGCCGAAGCCGTGTCGCATGCACACTTTGAGCTGTTTTGGGGAGATGTTGTGAAGCCGTGAGCCGGCGAAGTGGCGCGTGTGCACCGATCCAGAGGGTTGGTGGATTGCACAAAACTGCGAAACTCCCAAACCCGCTGGGGTGTGAGATGGCCAAGAGATGCGAGTACCGCAAGTCAATTGACGACTGCATAGTTTCATAATATCACAGCACTAAGCCAGGTCTGCTGAGATGCTGGGGGTACTTTTGTAAAGTGGCGAACGTCTCTAAGAAAACCTCACCTGAAGACGGACGCTTGTGTTGCGACCGAAACGTCGTGTTTTCTTTTATTATTTTTTCTATCTACGTGACTTTACCGAAAGAAGCAGAGAGTATGATTCCTGCAGTCACGACAGCTTCAAATGAAGATTAAAACCAGAATATTAAAATGGATTTTCAATTTATTGGAGATTTGTAAATGATTGGCTCATCTATAATTACGAGGACACTTTCTCGACAGCAGGGCATGTCGTCGAAAAGTGTGCTCCCTTTCGAGACAATAATGTGACTTCACGGAATCTGAAATGCAGCTCTGTGATATATTCTTCCACGCGCCGTTCTCTAATGCACAAATATGATCGTATCCCCTTGCTGAGAGTATTCCGATGGATCCCTTCATGTCTCGTGACATTTACAAAAGGCACAATCGGAATAACGTTTGATAAAAAAAACGTATTCAAAAGACAGCGCGGAAAGTGGCCCAGGTGCATTCCATTGCACAATTGCCAGTTGATTGTGTTGACCTTGAAGAGGCATGCTCATTGAATGGCTCATTGTTGTTTTTGAATTCAGCAAATACACAATATGCACGTGTCCAGCAAACGCGTACTATCCCCACACATTCACCAAGTGGGGGGAAGACATGGAGACACAAATATAACACATGTTTGCTGTGTTTTTTACGGTACGTTTATATTTTACAAAAAATATATATGGATATATGTCACACATCCAATTAGCACGATTGACACCGTACGGTGCGAAAGAAGTTCAACATACATATTCAATAATAATAAATAAAAATAGACATCGAAAATTCCATTAAGTGCAGAAATTGGTTTGAGATCAGCTCTGAGCGCTGTGGTTCACTGTTACATTCTATGCATTAACAGCTGCTAAATGAAATAATTGTTATGGGTGCTCATACCAAATATTTGCTTGGAATAATGAACTTATTTATCCGAGAGTCTCATCGGTCAGGTGGGTCCTGCATTGTAATGTTCGGCCAATTCGGTTTGAATAAATGTCATCATCAGCCGAGTTCTGTCCACTGCTCGATGGCCTCCCCACTCCATCGCCATCCTTCACAATGTCACGATTCATTTCGAAACCCGTGTAGCTTTGCGTGTTTACATTTATACGACAATCGAAACAATGTCACTGATAATAACAATAATCGTCTGCAGTAAGTAGTCTGTCAATCCACCGCTGGATGCAGGCTACCGGCCGCCCCTCGCGGTCCCGCGAAAGTTCACGGCAGATGAGGCGCCGCGGGTGTTCACGCAGGTTCCACGGCACCCATCTCTACGACACCCATCTCCACGACACCCATCTCCTCGCGGGTTCCACGACACCCATCTCTACGCGAACCACTCCGCTGGGAGCGGAAAGTCTTTGTGATCAATTATGGAAAGCATCAGCTTTTGCCAAATGCGTTCAAATGGGAACTCGGCTCAAAACTCGCGAAAATGTCTCTGGTCGGTTTTATTTCAAACGTGGATCCGTCGGAGGCTGCAAATAAACCCCCTGCCGTGATAAAGGGCGGTTGGAAACGAATGAGTTTGATTTGGAGCCATTAAGGATTAAGGCAAGGGTTGGGGACCCTGGGGGGTGAGCAACGGGTGGGGAAGTGGGGGGTGTGTGGGGGGGTGTGTGGGGGGGTGGGGGTGTGGGGGGTGTAGGGGGGGTGTGGGGGGTGTAGGGGGGTGTGGGGGGTGTGCGGTGCAGGGGGGGGGGAGTGAGCGCACGTGGGAAGGTGATTTTTGGCACGCATAGGGGCTCATTAACGGCGCGTGCGTTCAAGCAATTAGCGCGGCGCACGTAATCCTGGCCACTGGGTGTGATGAGAACGAGCACAGGTCCGCCGCTCGATTGAAAGCGAAGCCCGTAATGGGAGTTCGCACCAAACGAAAATAATTACCGATTGGTAAAGATATCGTCTCTCCCTGCACGCCCACTCACCCGCACCTTGCCCGCTCCCCTGCACACATCATTTGCTTGGCTTTTCTCGATCATTAATTGGTTTAGAGATTCCGCTAACTACTTGTTAAATACGAATTGGCTCACCGTTTGCAGCGGGTAAAAAAAGTTAGAGCAATCACGTGCTTTTTTTTTCAAATAAAGATGTGCATGGGCCTGAGAGCGAGATAACCCTTTTTGATGCGAAACAAACACAAGCTGTTGCGGAAATAAACCGCTCTGTAACCACCGCGGCCGAGCCACGCGTGTTCGAATGCTGATGCGAGGGCCCCCGTGATGTTGTCCGTCGCGCCGGGCAAGCACCCTCGGGAGTGGAGATTGGGCATCGTTGCTCGCGGGCCATGCTCAAGCTCCGATGTTATTTTGTTTTAGTGAACGAGGCGAGAACTCGAGAGACCAAGAGGATGGTCGGTCTCGTTCGCAAGAGTGACCCTGGGTCAAAAAATAAACATTCAAACTCGAGTCCCGCAATGAAGCAAGAAACGCCCAACTCTCACATCGCGTGGACGCGGGCCCGAGAGAGCCGTCCATCCGCCGGGTGAACACAGCACTCGCCCCAAGAGTCTGTGTCGGCAACACGGGGGACCTTTGTCTTTGCGCAAGAGCGGGTGAAGGGGCACGCATCGGCCTCGCACCTGGAGCTGGGCCATCCAATCATCGAAGAGACGATTCCACCAATTTACCCGACCACTTGCTCGACTAATCTTAATAACTCGAAAATAGCAAAAGTCTCACCCGTTTCCACGTGTGCCGCTGGACGGGAGGTTACGGGGTGGGGCTTGGTAACGTCACCCAATTTGAAGTCGATGAAGCAACTAATCGTGGCAGCTCTACTCGTAACCTCCATAAGTCTGGCGGCAGGGATAAGTAGAACGAGTGGGGGGTGATGGCGAACAGAGAGAGATCACTCGCCCAGAGGCCCCGAAATACGCGATGCAGCTTCATCTCCACCCTCCTATCGCCTCCACCATCACCTCCACGTGCTCGGTCTCCACGTGCACGTTCTCATATAGTAAGCAACGGCCTCGAGCAGAAGTTGGTATACCACCCCGTTGCAACATTATGAACAAAATGGTGTTTAATTGATCGTCAGTCACTATCTACTGCTAGTTGCAAACTTCGCCCCACCTACGTCATCATGGCTCCGATGTGCGAAGTATGATGCAATGGCGAGCGCGTTCCGCAATACAGCACGAGGTGGCAACTGGCGACACATCTCGCGTGGCTCAATAGACAATTCTCATCCACCTCGTCTCCACCCACACTCACCCACCAAGCCTCACCCACACTCAACCACCAAGCCCCACCAACACTAACCAACACTCACCCACAAAGCCTCACCCACACTCACCCACCAAGCCACACCCACACTCACCCACCAAGCCCCACCCACACTAACCCACACTCACCCACCAAGCCACACCCACACTCACTCACCAAGCCCCACCCACACTCACCCACCAAGCCCCACCCACACTCACCCACCAAGCCCCACCCACACTCACCTACCAAGCCCCACCCACACTCACCCACCAAGCTCCACCCACAGTCACCCACCAAGCCCCACCCACACTCACCCACCAAGCCCCACCCACACTCACCCACCAAACCCCATCCACACTCACCCACACTCACCCACCAAGCCCCACCCACACTCACCCACCAAGCCCCACCCACACTCACCCACCAAGCCACACCCACACTCACCCACCAAGCCCCACCCAAACTCACCCACCAAGCCCCACCCACACTCACCCACCAAGCCACACCCACACTCACCCTCACCCACAATCACTCACCAAACCAGCTTCTCCATTCACTCATCGCCCCAACCTCCATCCGCGAACCGCTCTCCCGCCAGGCCTCGACCCGAGACCCGGAGAACTTCCATCCCCCCCACCTCGCAGCGCCGTGGCCATCCCTGTGACGTCAGCGAGGCGTATATCGGCGATGGATTGAAGGCAACTTCGCACAAAACTCCACCGCGTCCCATCCCGCACGCGACTTCTCGCGCCCCGAGATCACCAGCTGTGTCCCGCCGCCGCTGGAAGAGCGCGCGAGAGAGAGAGAGTCAGAGACTTTGTGTGTTTTGACCGCTGCTCACATGCCGAAGTGAGTGATCTGCTAAAGTTACACGTGCACGTGCTTCGCCAGGCGTGCGCACACCGTCGGCGTGACAGTGTTTGTATGAATGCCATGGCACGTTGCTGGTGCTGCGCGCGTGAGCCTGTGAACACCGCCCTTCAGGTATCACGAGAAGCGGTGCTCATATTGCCCTTAACCTGTTTGTTCTTAGGGATTCTAGGAATGTCGGGAACAACGATGCAGGATTATGATCGATCGGCGTACCTTGTACACTAGTGCCTCGCGCTGGTAATGCCGATTCGGAACAAGCCGAGCAGCAGTGTTTCTAAGAATGCGGAGATCACCGTGGGATGGTGGAAGCCGAGCGATTCCACCCCCTTCCACGCGTGCGCGGCGGTGCGGGGTGTGCGCCAGCCCTCGCTTCACAGAGACTCGCAACAATTCGATGCTAACGTCTGGGGGCGCGTGGGCCAGGCTGTGTTTACCGCTGTTCAGCGCGGCGTGGCACTGCTGCGTTGCGCTGTTGCGCATGAACAGAGGTCCAACCTCTATCACTGACTCGCCGAACCACCCAGATTCATTCGCACCCACTCACCTCGACCTCCATCCTCTCAGCACTCCACCTTCGACACTGCCCTCCACATATTCCTCCACCGACCCCCTCTCCATTCAACCCCCCCCCCCGCATCCCTAGACCCCCCTAAGACGTTTCCTATTTGACGTCGTGGCGTCTATATTGGCTTGGGACAAAAAGATCCCAGCGCGCGTGACTTCTTCACGACGAGAAGTCACGGCTTCTCGCTCTCAGAGCTCAGCATCGGCTCTTCCCGCAGGGACAGAACGAGAGGGAGAGTGGTTGTCGGTGCTGTTTTCTGGCCGAAGCGCGAATGGCGAAGTGAGTGGTCCGCGCAAGCGATACTTTGGGCTTCCCCGAGTCCGCACGCGCTCTCGGGAACACAACTCGCACCGGCAGAGGCGCGCCTCTCTCTGTGATTCACCTTCGTGCCTTGAATGCGTGTCTGTGTGTAATGCGTATAATGTTTATACACTCACAATTAAGTGTTGCCGGTGCTGCGCGTCCGCATGAATGGCACGCACAGAGTGAGATGTTGGATCGACTCCTGGGTTCCCGTGTGTCTGTTTACCAGGGTATGTATGTTGAACTTTTTTCGCGCCGTACGTAGCCAACCGTGCTAACTCGAGGTGCTCTTCCTGTTTGGTTTTATTCGGTAAAGTCACGTAGATAAAATAAAATAAAACAATTAAATCACGACGTTTCGGAGGCAACACAAGCTTCCGTCTTCAGGTGCTCTATTCGGGTGAACATTATACCCAGAGTGTTGTTGTTTGCAGCGCAAAAAAACGTGTTTAAAAAAAAAGTGAAACCACATCAATGACAACTTGGTAAGAGCCACGGATTTATTTACAACTCTTTTGTGGCTGCTTTGTTCGCCCATAGGTAGGCAATGCCCGCCGTTTCCCCACTCAGCGGCGGTGACGCCACCACAGGGTTTGTACCACGCTTGGCTACGTCCGGTGCGAAATAAATTAAGCATAAAAAATGCACTTTGAGCCCACGTGTAGTTGTCGAAGGCTCATCACTGGCAGGGAGTCGCGGGACAGACCCAGGTGCCATGGATTGACTGAGACGACTGGTCGATAAAGGAACCACGTGTGCCCCCACTGTGCCAACTTACTGCGTTTTTATCAGCCCGGCACTCCGTCCGTTGTTGTGAGCGTCCGTCCTCGGCCCTCTGTTGCTGCGGGTTAGGCAACAACCACATGGCACACACACGTCGCATATTTATTTGTTGTCTATGTACAGAGTATACAAACACAGTGCTCTGTTAGGCCACGCAATGTACAATGTGTGAGCGGGGCGGGGGGTGGTGGTGGCTATGCACGTGGCGAGCGCTGTGGATCGTACAGAGGCGTTGTTGTCAAACTCCCTTCCGATGGTCGTCGAGGTGCCACACCCTGGCTCGCATTACACAAAAGTGTGGACTGATCGCCATCCGTTTCCGTCTGTACGGGATTTAGCGTTACCCCCTCGCGCGTGTGGGTTTTCTCCCGGTGCTTCGGTTTCCTCCCACTTGTACGGACACGAATGAGTTGGATGGAACTGCGTGAGCTTCCTGGATAAATAAGTATCATTGAAGTATCATGCTGTTGCGTGCGTGGCTCTCGCCTTAAGAGACTGGACACGTGTTCAAATCTCGTCTATCCACTGGTGGATAAATACTTTCCTTCCTGCGTCGCCGGAGTCTACTGAGAAGAGTGGACTTTTGAGCAGATGAATGTTGTCTTGGCAACATTAATCTAGAGCGCGGTGTGTAGTAGGTGGAGTAAGTTAGAAGTCATTCAAGAGGAGACCAGATCAAGGCAGGGGGTGTGAGAGTGGGACACTGAGGTGGTGTTCAACGGGTCAGTAGCAACGCAGAGCTGTGTGCCATCAGCATTGTTATGATGGTCAACATTCCGTGCTGCATCACCTGTGCAGGTACGGGAGCGGTCAGTCGCAGCCGCACTTGTGGCAAATCCACCTGGGCATCACGTCGCCCATCAGCCTCGCCACGCCCACCGAGGAGGAGCTTCGCTCCAGCGATCTCCTGCAGGAGGTCATGCAGCAGCTGCAGGTGTTCGAGGAAGTCGTGGAACTGGAGCAAAGGTTCGCGTCGTGACCCTCCCTCCCTCCGCCACTGTCACCCCCTGTCACCACCGCCACCACAGTTGCAACCAAAGACAAAGATCCCCCGTGTAGCCTGAACAGGCTGTAGGGGCAAGTGCTGTTAGCGAGCACCTACTGAAGGCTGGGACGGGACACGAGGGGGTGGGTGGACAGAACCACGCCTAGCCGCCTTTGTCTCCCTCGTGGCAATTGAAGCCGAGTCGACCTGGAGGAGGCCCAGGACCGGTTCAGATTATCGTCACTGGTGTTGGCCGTGAACGGGAATCGAACTCGGGTCGCCGGATTCGGAGGGCAGCGCACGAACTGATACACTACCACTCACCGCCACCGTGACCGCCACCGTCTCCGCCACCGCGTTCTTCATGCGTACAACGGCCCTTTTATCAATCCGCTCCTAAATGAGGGCATCCCGCGCCCCCCGCGTAACTCGTGGCGGTTATTTGTCCATGCTTCACCGCGCTGGTCGGTGTGGGTTTCGCCGAACGCGTGGAGCATCGATGTGGGATGTACAAGATACTGCACGACAGTGGATTTTTCTGTACTGCCTTCTGCTGTCAACCGCATAACCTGCAGCCTACAGCAACGTGAGGTGCATGATGGCTTCCAATCTGAGTATTCTCCAGGCTGAACCCAGTTTATCTTCCGCGATCTGATCTCTAGGGCAGAATTGTAACACGGTAGTGCATTATAAACATAGTCGCGACATTCAGAGCTTTCATAATGCGTATTGCAATGGATAATTGGCTTGTTTACCGACTGTAGTTTCCGTGGCAGAAGAGACCTGCTGCGATATGGCTGCGTGTGGAGTTCGGTGACTGCCATGCACAGTGGCTGGAATCGAACTTGGTTGATGAGCTCGTTAAAAGAACTTCATCTTCCACTCTCGATGTTCAAGTGACTCGTAATTAAAGTGAAAACTGTTTTAAAGCAACACTTTATTCGATCCATTACGAGGCACGTGCGCGCGTGCCTGTCTCTCCGACGCGCTGATCGCTCTGGCGCGATCGTAATGAACCACCGTTAGACTCATTTGTGACGCTCGCCGCTTAAATTATGGCGAGGTTTTTTTTTTCCTTTTAACGTGCACTTCAAAATTTTTTTTTTAACATTGATAGATTTAATAAAAATAACATTTGGATAAATTATAGGGAAGAAAAAAAATCGTCTCGCCCAAATATTTTAATCATGGAGAGACAGCGTTTTAATGAGATTATCAGCACGAGCGCAGTTAATAATCTGCAGAAAAATATATGCAGCCATCTTCACGATTTGGCTCCGCCCTGTGCACGCTGGCCAGCGATGTCGCTCCCCGTTGCACAATTCTCCATAAAGTTTGAGCGATTTGGTCGCTGGGCTAATTCGGTTTGGCATTAGCCATCAACAAGCGTGCATGTCATGACATTCACTCTCCTCCTCCTCATCGTCATTGCCTCCCCCTGGTGTGTGAAGTAAACGCCAAGCTTCTGTGTCGTTAAACCCGCCACCACTCGACACAGCCAATTAGTAAAGGTTGTCACGTAAACAAAACGTGCCAATTTGTTACGAGTACAGCACACCGGAGTACACCCACCGCATTTACAATTCGAGTACGACATTTCATCAGTAATTACAGCTAGCATCATTAGGCGACAGCCAGATTTGACAGCCAGGTGCGCTATACTAATAACGAATTGGCATATTGTCTTTACGTGACAAACCTTACTAATTGGCCATGTTGGGTGGTGGCGGGTTTAACGACACATTTGTATATTTGCGCGATCTAACCACAACCCCTCTTATGGATGACATTGGTCGCGTAAGCCCCTACTTCGTGTAAAGCTTCTCGATTGCCATTGGTCACCGATTATTTTTGCCTTCTGCAAGTATTAATCCCGGTCGATGGATCGTATGAAATGATAGATCATAGGAAATCCAAGGCTGTACGCGTTGTCGTGATAGATTTAATTGTTTTTGTTTCTGCCTCGTTATTAACGCACCCACAATCACCGCCGCCGCATCCATTTGTAATGCCGCCATTAATTCCATCACAACGATTGTGATGGAATTAGTATTTCGTTGGCAAACATCTCGTTGGTTTGCAGGTTGAAGAATTTGTTTTAATCTCGGTTTTGCCTTTGAGAGGTCTTTTCACCACTTGTTTTTGTAATCTTTTTCAGGGGACTTTTTTTCTTTTTGCTCAATCTTTCAACGGGAGGATTTAGATTAAAGAAAACGTCAAACGCATGCCAGCCATGGCTGCCAAACATTCGAAAATCTCGACAAACTCCTCAATGCCTGATGAAATCACTGAAGCAGCTTTCATTTGTATTTATGCTAATGCAAGCTTGTCACACCGGATCAATAAGATCATAGGCAATTGCAGACGCATGCTGTGGGGTAGAAAGTAATGCAGGACGACAAGAAAGTTATTTTTATTTGGATAAAAGTTCCGGGTCATTTTTTTTTAACCTTTGCAATGGGATAAGTGCTGTGTTCGTGACAGGACCGGGGGGTACAATGTTGCTGCGTCAGCCTGTTTGTGAGCAGCTTCTTCTTTTTGTTGTGATGGCTTCTCAATGTTTAGGCTGGCCGTCTTGGGCAAGCTGAACCACATGGTGAACCGGTGGGTCCGAGACTTCGCTGAAGCCAAGGTACGGTGGTGGTGGTGGTGTCGGCTCTCGCTCAATGTGCGTGACTACAGAAATGGGCCTCCACTCGAAGTCGCAGCCCGTTTGTCCATCACGTGTTTGTGGGGAGTGGTGGTGCAGCAGATTAGCGCGCTGCGCTACGAACCTGGTGACCCAAGTTCGATTCCTGCTCATGGCCAACACCGGTGATGATTATCTGAATCGGTCCTGGGCCTCCCCTAAGTCGACTCGGTCTCAAATGAGTACCTGGAGGGGTGTGCAAACAGCGCCACTGGGGAGACAAAGGCGACCGGGCGTGGTGCTGGCCACCCACCCCCTCGTGTGCCGTGCCGGCCTTCATAGATGCTCGCTGACAGCACTTGCCCCAACAGTCTGTTAAAGCTATGAGGGGGATCTTTGTCTTTGTTCATCGCCAAACCCCTCTCCAGTCCCCTGCTGTGGTCTAGTCGCAGAGCTCCCGTGGCCTCACCACCATTCACAGGGTGGGGTGCTGTCTCTGTCACGTGGGACAGTGTCCAGTTTGGTGTGGACGGGGCGGTGGAGGTGTTGTTGTTGTTATTCAAAGTGCTCGACCACAGTTTCAGTTTCCGTTGTTTTCATTTGCCGCGTCCCTGTTCCGTGTTCCACAGGATCTCTCGCCGAGCATCATTGAGAACATTTCCGCAAAGATCTGTACTTTCGGCTCGTTCCGGCTGGGCGTCCACAATAAAGGCAAGCGTCACACGGGGCCCTCCCCAGGATCTCGTGAGAGCGCGAGATGTTGCGGTGCCCTGCCCGAAAAGCCACGATGCCCAGCGCAGGCAAAAGTAGATGTCGCTGTTAAATCCCCCTTTCGGGATGTTCAGTCGTAAGTGATCTAGCCAATCCATTGCTCTGTCTGAGAGTTGGGGAAGTGCAGACCCACCCATCCACTGCCCTGGAATTTACATTTGGGGGGCGTGCGAAGTTTGTGTGGTCCGTGGTTAGGAGTTGGTAGCCGCAGTTGCACACACACGTGCATTTAGGTTTCAATTACTTAGGTATGTAATAGAAGTTTGGACAAATTGTGCCATGAAGCTCTCTTAATCCGCTATAAATAAGTAGTCCTCTATTGTTTAATTTGGTCGTCCTTGTGACCCACGTGCCGCCCATTGTAATCGTCCCGTGGTACCTTCCTTGGTGAATGCGAGCGACCCTTGCCCCACGCTACATCACGCTAAACCGGGGAGGGTCTGTGTGTGTGGCTAAAGAGTCCGCGTTCGTAAGTAACGACCGGTGGACTCGGAGTCGTCTGTCGATGTGCGGAACCAAAGCGGAGCTTGAGGCGGCGGCGTTTCCACACCGTGGCCTGTCGTGTGCTCCACCATCGCGTCGCACGCTCCCCTATCGCACGCTCCACCATCGCGTCGCTCCGTTCATCGCGTTGCTCCGTTCCCCGAGTCGCTCCGTTCCCCGCGTGCCTCTCTCTGAGCGTCCCTCGTACCGTCTGCAGACGCAGATATCGACGCGCTGTGCGTCGCTCCGCAGCACGTCGATCGAACCGACTTCTTCACTTCCTTCTGCGAGCTGCTGAAGGAGACGAATGGAGTGACGAGCATACGGGTAACGCGCCTCTCCTCACGTCGCGCTCCGTCGGCGGTGCGGTGGCTCACGCGATGATCTCGGCCGTCTGGATTGAGTCCCGAGCCGTCGAACCGGGCGCCGGTGGCTACGCACATGGCCCGTTAGCCAGCACTGCGGAGGCAGCGAGGGTTGGTGAATCGCATAAATGTTGGACGTCGAGGTACCATACCCTGACTCGCCAGGAGGAAGGCAGCGAGCGGACTAATCGCCATCGGTTTTAATCTGTACGGAGATCGAGTGTTGCCCCCTCATTGCCCACTCGTGCTCTTTGGTTTTCCCCAGGCTCTGGTTTCCTCCCACACGTGTATACTAAACACTCGGCGCCGTCCACTGGCTGAAACATCTTCAAATAAAAGCCCAACGTGGCAGCGGCAGGGTCCTCCTGAAAACGACTCCCACGGCTCGTTGTGGCTTTCCTGGATAAATAAGTCAATTATTATACAATTGTGTCTCGGGTCTCTCCTAGGTTGGCTCAGCCTAAAAGCAATACTTGCTGCAACACGTGTGTCAACACCCTGGGTGAGACGGCGCCGGAGGGTGGCTCGGCCTGCGGACTGCCGGGCTTAGCGGCCATTCTTGTGCTGCTCCAGTCTTGGGCTCACTGATGGATCACATTCCCCCACCCCCCCTGCCCGTTTTAAATAAAATTAGAATTATATACGTGGCATCTCTGTCTGTGTCTGCATGTCGCTATATGTGTATTTATATATATCGTGAGTGAATAATATTAGTTATTGGACTTAAAGAAAGTGGCGTTTCAATCGTGCAAGTGCTGAGCGCTGGGGGCTGGAAACAGTGGAGTTGTAGGCCAGCATGGGCCGCTAGTCAAATGGAGGGGGCACACTCCTCCTTTCCTGCGTTTGCTTTTGATAGAAAAACTAATTCTGGATTTCTGTTGCCTCCATATATTGGCAGTCTCTCCCGCGCGTGCATATGGACATTCGCGATGTATTCTGATGTAGGTTGTTGTCTTTTGCAGGCGGTGGAAGATGCCTTTGTGCCTCTCATCAGATTTAAGTTTGATGGCATTGAGGTGAGCGCGTGTCTGTCTTTGTGGCACCCCCTTGTGTGCCGTGCCAGCCTTGATAGGCGCTCGCGAACAGCACTTGCTTCTACAGTCTGTTTAAGGCTATACGGGGAGATCTTTGTCTTTGGCACGCAAAGGCACCCCAGTGTTTGTAACTCCCCGTTCCTCCTTAAACCTCCATGAATTACAGCTGCGATACATCTACTATGTCAGACCGAGCTTGTTGGGCAGGGAGCACCAGTTAGCCCAAATTAGTTGGATTTCCGTTATTTCCATTAAATTCCAAAGTTATTTTTAGAATTAAAATGATTAAAATAAATAAAAAATATATTATGCAAATAACATTACAATGTCATGGCATACTAAACTAAAAATAAACTTGTTTTTTTACTTTACCAGGTAAGGTCCGCTGAGCTATGTAGCTCTTTTTCAGAAACGACCCAGCCACAAATGATAGCTCAAAGAAGTGGCTTATATAGAAATGTATATCCGCCAAATACTCTAAACGCATGACATTGATTTCAAATGTGGAGGGAAAACCAGAGGACCCGGAGAAAAATCCACACCAGCACGAGGAGAGAGACGTGAAGACTCCAAATCTATGCAGGCGTCATGGTCGGGATCAAACCCACGACCTCCTGTATACCCCAGGCGAGGGAGTTAACATCTCGCCACCGTGGTGTCATATTGTCAACAATACGATAATGTTGTCTTTATTCTAAAATGTTGACCGTTCAGTGGTCTAAAACGACGCGAACGTTTCCACGCACAAGGGGCGTTATCGCGACGCTTCACTGCGTGACTGCGTGACTTCGGCCTTTCGTTGTGCAGATCGACCTCCTCTTCGCGAGACTGAACATGCAGAGCATTCCCAAGAAACTTGACTTGCGAAACGACAACATCCTGAGAAACCTCGACATTCGCTGCATCCGGAGCCTCAACGGTGAGAGCTTGGCCTCCCCTGCCGTTTAATTCGCAATTCATTCGGCGTTTCACTCAGTCATTCATGCGAACGTACCAATAATTTTCACGGCAGGGCCATGCAAGCGTGGCCGCGCGGTGGGGTCGTCCTTGCATTGGGGTCTGAAAAGAAGAAGGGGAGGCAACTCTTTCTGTAGCGGACAACTTTACCACCCCTGCACAGCTTCATGAATGACATCACTTTGCTCGGTCTTCCCCACAAATAACATAATAAAATAAATGTACATCCCTCTGTCAATCCACTGCTGGATGGAGGCCTCCCCCAATGCCGAGTCGGTTATGAGAGTTGTTTGACCATACTTCACACTGGGCCGTGTGCGTTGTTAAGGAGGTGGGGGGGGGCGTGGCGGGCGGCGGTACCGCTCGGGTGTCCCCCGCGTGCCGCTGATGTTCGCCGTGGCCAGAAACCCAACTCAGGTGTCCAGCTGCATAGCGAAGCGCGCCAACCACTGCAACGCCACTCCCCCACTCCTTCCCGACGACGACGACGACGATGATGATGAATCTCGGCGAGCGTGGCGAGAGCCGTGATTGTGGGCCCCGCCCCGAGCGGCTGTGGAAACGTGGAAATGCGTGCGTAGGTTGCCGCGTGACGGACGAGATCCTGCACCTGGTGCCCAACGTGGAAACGTTCCGCCTCGCCCTGCACGCCGTCAAGCTGTGGGCGAAGCGTAAGTCGCGCCGGGGGCGCCCCCGACTCTGCTCGGCCTAAGCTGGAGTCCTGCTGCTGTCACGTCTAAATCTAAACTGTACTATTTTTATTTTCTTGGTTCTTTCGGTAAAGTCACGTAGAAGGGAAACAATAAGAACCAAGAATATGGAATCCCTGCAGTCACGAAAGCTTTAAATAAAAATTTACTATTTTTATATTACCAGGTAAGGCCTGCTGAGCTACGTAGCTCTTTATCAGAAGCGACCTGGCCACAAATGATAGCCCTATTAAGTGGCTTGCCATGTGGAAATGTATCGCAGCCAAATACTCGAAATGCGCGACGTTGATTCTAAATTTGGAGGAAAAAACCAGAGAAGCCGGAGAAAAATCCACGCGCCCACGGGGAGAGCAAGCAAACTCCAAAATATACAGGCGTCTGTGTCGGGATCAAACCCACGACCTCCTGTATACCAGGCAAGGTGGTAACATCTTGCCACCATCTGGAGTAGAGCACCTAATTCCTTCCTCACCGTTGCGCCGGTGAGAGAAATCCACGTCGAGCGGACGGGACGATCGGTGATGCTGGCACTCTCCGATTCAAATCGGCTCACGCGCTCACCGGCGGCCAGTCGCCTCCGCATTAATCTTCTCTCTCGACTCGCGTGGTTGCTGTTCAATACACCTCCTTCCCACATTTGTCTCTACACAAAAAAACAAGAGTGGGTGTTTTTTACACATCCCATCAGCCACCAGGGAGCGCACTTCCTCTTTTGCGTGGAGACAAATCAGAGGTTTTAGTTATTGTCCGATCTTCTTCTTCTTTTGCTATAAGCCATACTTGTCGACCGCGAGGATTCATCTTAGGCTAACGCCCTCTTGATGTCGTGCCAATTCAAAGGGTTGCCTCGTTAACGGTCGCCGTGTATTGGTCAGCCACCGGATCACATGGGTGTCCTTCCCCGGCCAGTAACTCGGATATAATTTGAAGGGTATTTTGAGTCGCCAGTTAAATGTTCTAAAGCAAGTTATAAAGAACTTAGTTTTCAATCGCGATGACTTAAAAGCGCATAGCTCCAGTGGCTTCCTAATATCGGTCGCACCCCCTGCGCGCTCAGCAGCCGCTGCCGTGACACGTCGCGGCGTGCGTCGGCGCCGCGTGGCAGCGTGTGTCCGTGAGGGGTCGCGGTCTGTGTGCCCGTGCAGACCACGGCCTGTATTCGAACATCCTGGGCTTCCTTGGCGGTGTCTCGTGGTCCATGCTCGTGGCCCGGATCTGCCAGCTCTACCCCTGTGCCGCGGCGTCCACGCTCCTACACAAGTTCTTCCTTGTCTTCTCCCAGTGGTGCGCCACCCACACCCCTCTCCGCGACGGCGCCGTTCGCTCGGCACCGCTCTGTTTTAGGTCACGGTTTCAGCTTCAATTCGTTGTCGTCATCGTCCTCGGCTATAATCTGTCCGCTGCTGGATGAAGGGCTCCCCGAGCCTGCGCCATCCCTCGCGATCTGGCAACGCACCAGTCCATCAGGCTCCTCCACACCGGCTGATTCCGTCGAGCGTGTGTTTGCGCTACTCACGACCGGTTGGCAGCACCGGTCGTTGGGTATTTGTAGAGGCCTCAAAAGCGGGGGAGAGACGTCGCGTTGTTGATTCGTTGTCGTGTCGGTTCTCAGGGAGTGGCCGAAACCCGTTCTGCTGAAGCAGCCAGAGTTCAGCCGACTCAACCTGCCGGTGTGGGACCCCCGGGTGAGCGCCGCCGCTCCGCACCGCAGGGCCCCCCCCCCGCGTCCCCTGTGCACTGCAGCGACCTCGCGGCCGTGTGACGCGCGGCCGCGTGGAAACCCCCTCGCACCGCGTCCCGATTTGAATATGAAGTTAATAAAGTAGCATACGAACCACGCGAAACGAAATCGCGTTTAGATCCACCAGCCTCTGAGCCGTCTGATACAACGTGTTTCGGCGTAAACTCGTTTAAACAGGCACATCCTGGACCAGTTTTCGACTTTGAGTCTCATCAGCTGTGTGACAAAACAACCCCTAAATGATTATAAACCCATAATCTTGCCAATCTAGTGTGAATCACAACAGTGCTTATGGCGTTGGTACAGATGTGCAGCAATGTAGAATGTGTATTTTGCTCGCAAAGCAGTCACTTGGGTGCGTGCTTTATGAACGCCGTGCGTGCCCGGGGAGGAGCGGAGGGCGGCTGCGCCTCCCCCGAGTCGGCGCCAGGGGGCGGCAGAGGGAGCCGAGCGCCGCTGCCCCCGGGGGCAGCCCCGGGGCAGCCTCGGGGCAGCGAGTGCCGCCCTTCCCGTGGCGGGCACGTTGACAAAAAGTAGAAATCTTCTTTGGACCGGCCGAAATGTATTTTTGTGCCGGGTACATGTATGTTTTATATGTTTAATATATTTTATATACATCCAGTTTAATACATTGGACGCGTTGAGGCGACGTCGCTGCCGAGTCCGGATCGAGAGATGCTTTGCGGCGTGGCCTGCACGTGAACGCCGGAGCCGGCGGACGGTCCGAGGGGGCCGGGCCCGCCCACCGCCCCCCGGCTCGCGGGGGCCGGGGGGCCCGAGCGATCGAGGGCCGGCCGCCGGCTTGCCGTGGCCGCCACCCGAACCGTGTCGCCGCGTCCCCCCCGATCCCCTCCCCCCCCCCCCAGGTGAACCCCACGGACCGCTGCCACCTGATGCCAATCATCACGCCGTCGTACCCCCAGCAGAATTCCACTTACAACGTCACCGTCTCCTCCCGCGCCATCGTCACCGCGGCGTTGCGGGAAGGTCGTTACGCAGGGCGCCGTGTGTGGTTAGCAAGTCGAGCTCTCGGTGCGGAGGGCGGCGGCGGCGGTAGTGGCGGTAGTGCACGGCGTCTTTTCTCCAGCATCTGCGGCCACTGGGGTTGATTGATCGTGTCGATGGAAAAACTGACTGCAATGTGACCAGGGGAGAGCAGCAAAGCAGTGTGATGGTGAACCTATCTGTTTGGATCGTAGGTGTGGGACTTGTCAAGGCAACCCAGTTTACTAGCACGCACGAAAAGGAGAGTTTGCCAAACTTCCCGTGCTGGGCCCTCCTGAACGAGAATCTTGGGAATCATTGAGGCTCTGCTGGATAAACATATTATAGTATTACAATTAGAACCTGGCCTAAACCTCCTCTAAAAGTGAGAACCTGGGATAATGTGAACATTCTCATTGGAGAGACAAAAGATGGCCTTGACTGGTGCTGGCTGTGCATGTGTCACTGGAGGGGTTGTGTGTGTGTGTCACTGGAGGGGTTGTGTGTGTGTCACTGGAGGGGTGTGTGTGTGTGTGTCACTGGAGGGGTGTGTGTGTCACTGGAGGGGTGTGTGTGTGTGTCACTGGAGGGGTGTGTGTGTCACTGGAGGGGTGTGTGTGTGTGTCACTGGAGGAGTTGTGTGCGGGTGTCACTGGAGGGGTGTGTGTGTGTGCGTGTGTCACTGGAGGGGTGTGTATGTGTGTGCGTGTGTCACTGGAGGGGTGTGTGTGTGTGTGCGTGTGTCACTGGAGGGGTGTGTGTGTGTGTGTGCGTGTGTCACTGGAGGGGTGTGTGTGTGTGTCACTGGAGGGATTGTGTGTGTGTGTCACTGCGTGTCGTTGCACTGAGACCGACTCTCTTGTGTGGGCCAGGCTTGGTGGTCACTCACCAAATCCTTCTAGGACAAGCAGGGTGGGATAAGCTGTTCGAAATCCCCAACTTTTTCCAGAAATACAAGTAAGAAAGCGACGGCGCGCATCCGTTGAAATGTGAGCGGGTTGCTTTTCCATCTCCAGTCGTCGTTTCGGTGGCATGTGCGATCTCTGATTGCCTCTCCATCGTCTGTGTTTTTGTTTTGCTCTTGTAGACATTTCATCGTGCTCACCTCGCATGCTGCAAAACAAAAACAGCACTTGGAATGGTAAATACATGGGGTGCCGCTGTCAATCCATCCCCGAGTAAATTTGCGCTGCAGGGAATATTTAATGTTTGGCTTTGATTTAGCATTGTTTTTTGAGTTCTGATTTCTCTTGTTCATTGCCGTGACTTGACTTTGTTTAGCCCAAGTCATTGTCGTGACCCGGGTCGTCACCCTTGCAAATGAGATTCCCATCCTGGTCTCTTGAATTCTCACCGCCTGATTTAAAACAAATGAATAAATATACACGAACGGAATCCATTTCTCATCATCCGACAGTGGCGACGTGCCGTGCGGTCCCACAACGCCCGCCACATCGGTTATTGTATCCGAAGAGAGGCGATTGCATCGTTTACGTCGCGGGCGCACAATTAATTCGGCAAAACATTCACCGTCGCGAACAATTTCACGTTGTGCCTCATATGACCTCTCGTCGTACCGGGATACGCCTTCCGACGTCTCGAGAACGTTCGCGGTCCGCGCTACGGCCGGGGGGCACGTTGAACACGATCGCCGAGCTCGCCGTCGTTTTACACGATCGCCGCGCTCCTCGCTTGCCGTTGACCCCAGGGTCGGCCTCGTCGAGTCAAAAATCCGCATCCTGTTGGCCAACCTGGAGAGGAACGACTTCATCTCGCTCGTTCACATCAATCCCAAGGCCTTCCCCGACCCCGTCAAGAACGAAGCGTGAGTGCCGTCCTTGCGTTTGTGCTCGCGTGGTGGCGTGCGGCTGCTTTGGAGGTCCGCGCCAAGCTCGCACTGCCGAGATCCTGGGTTTGAATCCAGGGTTTGGTGATTTAAACAGTTCTCAAGTATGGTGAGATTTTTTTTTATCAGTTTTTAAAAGTCCATTCAGAAATTGCTACACAAAAAAAACCCCCATAAATCAATTTAGTTTTTAACGAAAGAAATTTCGTTAATTCCGGTAAATACAGCATGCTTAAAAATGTTTTTAACACTTCTGAGAATTTGCAACGATACCACAAGAAATGTGCTGCTGCCTCTGGGCTCTGAAGACCACTTGGAGAAGATTCCAGGCCACGTGTTGACAATGATGGCGAACAAGTGGAGACTTTTATTTTTGACGCTATTAACATCACATTTGTTATCATTTAAAGCTTTCGTGACTGCAGGGATTCATATTCTCGGTTCTTTCGGTGAAGTCGGGTCGTGACTTTACCGAAAGAACCAAGAATATTTGTTATCATGTTAGTGTAGTATCCGTTCTTTTCCATTAAAAACGATAGTCCCATATAAGTGTTAACGTCTTTTTTGAAGCACCCAGTATTCAGCTCTTTAGCAGGACTCGAAGGGGGTTGCCCCTCGGTGTGGATGAGAGATTAATAAAAAAATATTGTCAAGTTTATGGTGCGACATCTCCTTCCACGGGACCGTTCCATCAGAGGCGCTGCTCTGCACGCATTGCAAATGGAATATTTGTCTCATTCTGCCTAGAGTGCAATGAGGGTCGAATTTTGGGAAAATACTAAATGGTGAAAAGGTGATCTGTGTACAATCGTAAATCGATCTTTCGTACTTGAACCGGCAGAGGTGACGTTGCCAGTCTGAGTGCAGGGCGTTCCAGGCGAGATGCAAGGCTCACCAGCTCGGTGGTACATGGCCCACGTCAGCGACAAATCCTACCTGGTCAAATAAGCTCTCTCACTCAGGCATCGTTACCAGATCTGGCAATCAGAATTTTGCGACAATTACAAGTCCCAAGTGCAGTATTCGCCACTGTGGGAGAGGAGTGATCTCCCCACAATGAATATAATATCGACTTGCAGAGCTGAGACACCACAAGTGCCCCCCCAAGGAGCCAGCGAAGGGCTGGGCATGCCGCGATGAGCCGGAGAGTGAAACGCGGGAGTTGACGCGACGTTTCCTAGCCGGAGAGTAGCCTTGGGCGAGAGCACAGGTTCGTGCGTGGCCTGATTTAGATCTCCTGTTTGGGGACCATTACACTGGAATGTAATCGTTACG